>NC_088998.1:4645646-5317646 GCF_963932015.1 Anas acuta | reverse complement strand
ACGCTGTGATTTGTGAGTGGTACATCCACAACTTGAGACCGTGAGAGGCTGCAGTGAGACCTCTGAAGGAAGCAGAGTGCCAGTGCTGGGCAAAAGAGGAGCCTTCCCAGGAGAAACAGGGCACCAGCCCCTGGATACATGGCCAAAGCAATGCTTGGTGCTCCCATTTTCAAGGGCGATAGAAAAAACATCCTTAAATTCAGAGCAGAGGAAGAAAATGGAATAAAACCTAATCTGAATGGGCTGGTTATTGAAAACAGAAGTATTACACTGATTTGTTTCTCATCTCCTATGCACCAGCTTCAGTCCACTGAATAGCTACAGAATTCACTGGCACTATTCCTAATTTTACAATGATTTGGGAGAAAAGGGGACAAAGGCAAGCAAACAATGCTAATTGCCTTCAGTGTTTTGTTTATCTGGTTTTTGTTCAGCTAAACAAAGAGGACGTTCAGGTCCAAGCTGACTGTGGAGCCCACAGAACGCTTTTGCCCCTCTGATCTGTTTAAAACCAGTTTGCAGTTTTGGCATCTGGCATCTTCGGCAGCTACCACCGGCGTGTACTTGCTTATCTCCATCTGATCGCTGCAGAAATTTTGGTGACTGCAGCCACTATTACTGCCGATTAATCAACCTTGCAAAATCCCTCCAAAAAAGCAGGAAGTCCTCCAAAAGCCAATCCCCTGGTTATAAAAAGAACAAAGCCAGGACTAGATTAATCACTGGATGTTATTTCCAATGCAAAGAGTCCAAGCAGGAAAAATCCCGATGTTAATAACAAAGCTATGCGTTCTCACCCATCCATACCAACGAGCTTTTGTTCTTCGAGACAGTGAAGAACACGCTGAACAGAAATGTAAATAACACAGCACGCTCTGCAGGGAGAGTACGCTGCTGGAAAGAAGCAGTGGGATTTAGGCTATGTGGATGAACCACAAGCCACCAGTTCTGCTGGGTTCAGCTGCTTTCCCCGCATCAGCCAGCATCCAGAGCTTGTGGTGGAGCCTGAGCGAGGCAGCAGGACCTGTGGGCATCGTTCAGGGAACAGACAGACCTCCAACAGCCATCCAGAAGAGAAAGGCACATCCTAACAGCGGTACCTGTCCTAAAGTGCCCAAACCCGCAGAAAAGCTGCAGGCAGCACTTTGGGAAGCAGCCCACATGGGATGCTGATGCAGGGCGCTGCAGCTGGATCCTCGTGTCTCCCCAAACAGGCAGCAGAGGCTGCACGGCAGGGCTTAAGGGTCAGCAACACTGCTACAGCCTCAGGAGCATGCAATGACAGAGGTTTCCTAAGGCCCTGGGACTATGAGTACCCTTTTCTCATTCAAAAAAGAACAAACCAAACGGTAGCAATCTGTATTTCTGAAAAATCAGCCTTGGATTCAGTAACTGTTGGGGTTTTACTGCACTTTCCCAACCCTTGCCATGCCCACTGGCTTGAACACATTTCTCAAAGAAGATCTTAAAATAATGTTTCGAGTTACAAAGCTTGGAGGTTTGAGGATAATTATTGAAGTCAGGTTCCTGACTGCTTTCATCTTCCTCGAGCACAATGGGCTGCCCTGTGGTACTGAGCGGAGGTGGATTTGGATGAGCCTCCCAGTGTCCAGTACAGACAAGAAAAAGGGAGCCTAACCTGCTCAGGGCTTGCAGCTCAGCAACCACAGCTCTTACAGTGCCTGCTCTACAAGAATTTACCATTAATCCTTCCAGCTCAACTGTAATAAAAAGACTCACCTTTAAAATTTATATTACTGGTTTCTATCTGCACGCCCCTTTTTCAGAGAGGATCCACAATGAGCAAGGGAAGGTAGGAAATAAGGAGAAGCCAAAGCAGATATCTCTGGGAGGGTCCCTTTGAAAATCAAGCAAATTTTAAGATTTCTCTTTTGATTATCCTTTAACCTCCTTGGGTCTGGGAGGGAGCACAGAGGAAGCAGCTCACTGAATCCGAGGGAAATTCAAAGAAATCTCAGCTGAAACTCCTGAGATTAGCATGTCACGATCCTGTTCCAAAAAGAGTTTATGCTTTGTTTGACTGAAATGTGAGCAAGATAGGCTTTAAATAAAACAAGTGGGGAGAATATATTCGTGTCCAGCCCCAGTTTGCTCAAGGAAAACGAGAAGGAAAAATTGGGTGCGGAGGGTTGGATACCTAAAACACCATTTTGCTTTTGGATGAAAGCCAGGAGGGGGAAATGAAGCAACAGCTCACCCTAACATCACGTTGGAGGCAGACCTGCATTTTGAGGAAGGGATTTTGAGTCTTTCATTATTTGTACGGCTCTTTAAAAATCAGTTTTCGTTAATGTAATGGAAGTAAAGCTCTTAATCTCACTTTGTAAACACAGAGGGAAGTTACACATTAAAGCCAAAGATTTTGAAAGTGACTGGTTCAAGGTGCTTCCACAGTCGTAACCCTCCTTGTGACCCCAGAACAAAAGCCTTTGTTTCAACAGCTCGATTTTCCAACAGCGCTCCACGTTTGCACCCCCCAAGAACCTAGACATTTTCCTATGCATAGGAAAGGGTTTCCTACATCCCAAAATACTCATTAGAAAACCTCACATTTTCCCCATGTTCTCCTATTCATCAGCTACTTTTTTCCTTCTGGTTGTAAAGCGTGGATTGACAAATACCGAGCATCATTCTCACAGTCTTATACCCCGTTTCCTACACCGGGAGATTCCTAATTTTCAACAACACCTACACACAACCGGCAGGAGAGCTCGGTGTCCTAACGCCACAAAGTGACCTGGCTCTTTCCAGTGGTTTTCCAAAAGAAAAAGAAGTGCTGAGCTAAGACCAACTTTTCCAAGGTTTCTATTGCCCAGGTGCTGCTCTTTCCCCTCCTTGCAAGCTGCTCACCCCCAGAACCCCTGCTTTGACTGCGGAGGTGTGAAGACAACAGCAGCCCTGATAAATGCCTTGTCTGGCTTCGAAGGATCACTGCTCCCTCAGGGCTTTGTGCCCTCCTTTTGGCCATGGGAGGGACATCAAAGCACGCTTTGAAGCACCTACCCACCAGCCCAAACCAGACCTGGGGTTTTGCCTCGGAGCATGAGCTGACCTCCCCGTCTTGTAGGCGGTTTGCATTTCAGCCTGACACAGCCCAGGTGTTTCCTCAAGAGGAGGCCAGGCGGCTGCAGAACGCACACGTTTCTTCCTGGTTAGCGCATCCCCGAACAAGCGCTGACAAGGATCTGCTGGGATTCGGAGATCACACCGGATGGCGAGAGGGATTTGTAATGGATTTGGAGGCTCAAAATAGAGCTTGCCCCTTCTTCCTGGACTTGCAGTATCTCTGGTTGCTTTACACATGCCTCTTCCGCACTTCTGTGTCCTCGTTAACCCTTTTCCTATTACATTCATCTTTCCCCCCACATCTTTTAAACTACAATAGATTTTATTTTTTTTACATTCTCTTGCATCACACACATCAAAGGTTACCAGCATACAGAAATGTGTGTGCATACAGCAGAACACCGTACCAGAAGGCTGGTCATGTCCACCCTTCTCCCGTTATTTGACACGTTACAGAAACCCTGGGCACCCACTGGGGTCCTCGCTGGGCTCAGGCTAAATAAGAGCAAAGAAAACGTTCCCAGTGCTGAAAGCACCACAGCTGAAACTTTTAAAGGTCTGGGGAAAGAGAGCCCTGAGGGGACTCTAGTCCCCAGTCACACAAGCCATGAATTTTATATCCTACCTCACATCTCTTACAGACTACAGAGCATCATATCACAGGGAGTGTTCCCTATTTTACCATAATTAAGGCTGTATGCAAGCAAGCCTGGTGGGCTTTACACACATCAGCGTGTCCTGAAGATAACGAGTTACCACAGGTTTGCTAATTTGTTTTTGGAAGGTCCATCTGATAGAAGCTGATAGCTCTAGCTTTGATCTGCTCTCCCAGAGGAAACTTCATTCATGCTGGACAGAACATGTAAAGAACAGCAACAACAACAAAATAAGGCACCAAAATGCAAACCCAAAATTACAAAACGAAGCATGGAGTTCATCCACGCTTCCTTACCTATTACACACCCTTCCTCCCTCTTCCAAATTAATCAGAGCTGCTGCTCACTCAGCAGAAATTAGACGGGTCTGCATTAGAAGAGGGTAATTAGAAACCTCTGCTTCTGCTGGGTTTCTTGTGTGCCAGGTGAGAAGAGCAGTGAACAGAGGGGTGCAGTTATGGACTAAGGGAATCTCCAGGCACCCAGCTCCTACAGCGAGCACATTTCTCACCGGGAAGCACCAGGATTTCGTCCCTGCATAATACTTTCTCCAGGCTCATTTACCTTATCATGATACACCCATCAGAAGTGTGAGTGACAGTCTGTAGATGCGTGCCTTGGAGCAGGAGGCTCCCTGCACACAACCCCTTGCTGCAAGCCTCTGTCCCTGCCTCCTGCTCCGTGACCCCGGGGGATGCCCCAGAGCCTATCTGTTTGCTCAGGCTTTTCCTGATCAAAGTGGGAAAAGCTCTTTCCATTCTTGGAGCTGGGGAGGAAAGAACTACTAGCGCTGTCGGTGTTGCTTGCCAACGCCATTCATCTTGCAAATTTCTAAAGCTGCAGTTTTAAGGACACACAGGGATGCGTAATGTCGCTGGAACAACACGCTAATACAGATGTGGAGTCAGCGCAGTCCAGAGAGGAGAAAGGGGTGAAGGTGGGGGAAAGACAGCCAAGATCTCCATTCAACTTTCCATTTTAGAAACGCAGAAAACCACGTTTCTTATTGAAGGGCCCGGGGGAATAAAGATGTTCAGCGGTATTGAGAGTTAATCAGCAACTTAAAAATAAACAGAGAAACGAAGACAATAACAACTCAATCCTCGGCGAAGCACCAGCTTACTTGTGGGTATTTTAAAGTCCTTATGTAACTGTAAAAACTCTATAACCTTCTAGGTTGCTACATAAACATCATAAGCAGAAGATCACTAGAAAGCTCCACTTTTATTCAAGAATTCTAATTCCATCCCTGAATTGCAAAAATATGAAGCTGTCTTTAATTATAAAGGACTGTCTCTTGTTAGTGTAACAGTTGGTGCTGAATTTGTCATGAACTAAAAGGGATTCAGCATTGGCTGGAGGGGGAAAAAATGCCTAAAAGGATCATTTTAATGGTCCTACCTTATTATTTCATGGTTTTAGCAGACTTCAGTTACGCTTCCAGACAAAAGGAAGCGTCTTGGGATTTCTCCCCTATTCCCAACAGAAAGGAACTGGAAATTTTCTCACCTTGCCAAAACCTGACTTCAGAGTCTCCTGCCTCTCCTCGCATCTGTGGCTGCCCCCACTCCCCCCACAAGGCAGCAGCCCCACAGCCCCAGCCAGCTGAGGGGCCAGAGGAAACCCGACAGGACACGAAGGCTCGCAGCTCTCCATGGATAATTAAAGCTTTAGCCATGGGTGCCCCCTTGTGACTTGGTGAGCAATTAAGCATGAACGATGGAGTCTTAAGATGGCACATTGCAGCCGACACGGGCTTACTGGAGACACCCCGGTGGTGTGCTGGTGCTTCATGGTGAGCAGAACCCGGGTGCCTGTTGCTGTATGATGAGAGCTGGAGGAGCAGCTGTGTGCAGCAAGCCTCCAAACCCACCAGGGCCGTGCAGAAAAGGAGGCTGCTGCCTGCTGGAGGACCCTGCCATGGACAACGTCATGATGCATGTCCCATAGAATTAATATATATATATATCTTAATATTTATTTATTTCCCTCCACAAAGCACTTTTTCTCTCTTGTTCTCAAGATGAAAGAGGTTTCAGGAAGCTCTGGTGTGCTCTGCTGCCCCCAAGCTCAGGTGGGGGTTGGCACCAGCACCCGAAGCATCCTCCTGCTCCAGAGCATCTCCGCTCCCAGTGCCACACCACGGCACCTCCCCATGCCCACCACCCATCAAAGGTTAGTTCATCCTTCCAGAGACAGCTACACCTGCAAGAAGCAACCCATGTGTTTGTAGGAACAATCCCTCTGCTCCCGAGGGTCCCCAAGAAGGGACCTTCTGCCACCAGACATCTCTTCCCCCAAGACCTACTACAAGCTCTCTTGTGGGCACACTTGCTGAATCTCCACATCCCTTCCTAAACTCTTCACTTCAGGTTCACCTGTTGGCACTCTTTCCAGAAGGAAAGCTGAGCATCCAGGTGCTGCACATGATTTACGTGACATGCCAGCATGAAAGCAAGCCTGAGCTGTGCCAACCATGAGCCCCTCATGGGACAACACAAAGTCCACACAGGATGCTCGTCTTCACAGCAGCATCATTCAAGGTCTCTGGCATTTTGGCACAACTAAAGATGATTTTTTTTCCTTTTCCACTACTTGGCAGCTTATTGCCTGGGGCTATTTGGCTCTGTTTTGATATTTCTGCTGCAGGAGGGCCGGTACTAGCACTCCTAATTTTCTCCACTTTCACAGCAGAGAAGGGCAAAGTCAAATTGTTCCTCTAAATCAAACGGCAGCTACTTCAGTACTGAGCCTCAATCAATACTTTAATGGGCTTAATTTTCTAGCTCTTGATCAAATGTCTTAGAACAGCACATCTTCAGATATTGCTGCTGGCCTTTGGAAATAAATGAACACGATAACCTTTGTGAGACTTTGTTACCTACAATCCATAGCTGAATCCACACAACCTCAGTTCAGTGTCCCAGTAACCCAGCCTGGTACACGAGCACTGAGTAGAACCGAATGGAAATAGTCTCCTGACAATGTCAAATACAACATTTTAATCCGCTTATTTTTTTGGGAAGGCATGGCAGCTTCTTCATCTCAGAAAATATGAATATTTTGTCTCTAACAGCCCTGCACAGTGTGCAAATTCAAAGTTTGACATTTGAAGTCCAAGCTGAATTTAGCTGTGACCAACTGCATGAGTCAAGTCATCTGGCTTTGGTGCTTTCAATGAAGGCAACTCTTTTTAGGGTGGCAGCTTGGGAAAATACACCAAAAATATAAAACCACCTTAAAAAATCCATTGCTATTTAAATCCCTTGGTACAGACAAATCAGAGAAGCAGTGTTAGGCAGTTTTAGACTGCTTTTTTAATTCATTGAGTATGGACAAGACAGGCTACACTTCACGTCACTTCTAGAAATATTCAGATCGCTGTAAGAATAACCAACAAAGATTAACTCTATTCTATGTATAGTTCTCTGTCTCCCCTCACCAAAGTTACTGCACACGTACATGGTTTTAGCTTCTATAGGACTTGGCAGAACCTCACCAGGTTCCATTGCTTTGATGCCAAAGGTGGAAGGGTCTTTCATTTGGTCTTGAAACAAGTTTCCCAATCAGCACTGCCATCATATTGGGTGTTTGCTCCCATGAGCATTTTTTCAAGCAAAACTGTCTTACTTGCATCAAATTAATACAAAGCCGAAAAACTGCATCCCCTTCAAAAAGGTGGAAATACCAATAATACCAGTAGGAAAGCTTTTTTTAGTGGTTTGCGCCAGGTCTACAGCACAGTCAGGTTGTTCTCACAGGCAATGCTGGCTCTGAAAGCAGCAGCACCCGGGGTATTACAAAACCCCACGTACTGGGGGTTGGACTAGGTGACCTTCATAGGTCCATTCCAACCCAAACCATTCTGTGATTCTATGGTTTCACAGCACGCCAGGATTTTCTGATCACTTTCAAAGTTAATAAAAAACAATTTTTGAAATGGAGACAGTAACACTTTGATGTGCAAATACAGGAGAAAGCTTCTGGGTTTGCTTCAACTTTTCCTTACCCAGCTGAAAAGCACTTAGAATTGGGCAAAATTCACAAATACCTTTGGTTGACCTGGAGTGAACAACTTTCAGCATGTAAATTATTCATCCAAACCTCTTTGCCCAGTTCCAAAGTTACACATCTTCCAAAAAAATTTTTTTTTTTTTTTTTTTTTTTCCAGTGCAGGTGGGCCTGCAGCTAAGAAGTGTCTGTGGTGGGGATATTTGTTAGTTACACGCAAGACTCTAGACCTGCATTAGCAGAAGATCTTTTCCTTGTTGCTTTGGCTTCAGAATCAATTCCTATGGCAAAGGTTATGCCTGAAGCCCAGGTATTGCTGCTGGGCTGAAATATGTATATTTTTAAAATTTATTATTGTCTCTCTCTCTCCTGTTTGGTGGGGCATCAAACCACTCAACAATCCACACCACAGGGTCCTCTTCCATGAAGGGAGCAAACCTTGCTTTGACATTTGCTATTATTCTCCAGAGAAGCAGCATCAGGTCAGGAGACTATGGTATTAAGGGAGGGGAGGGGGGGGTTGAAGCAGGATTGTTCACACATTAACAGTTAAGTATTTTAAAGCACTTCTAGAGATGCACACCCACATGTTCTGTTCCTCATTAAAATTAATGAAAGGTTTGGATTTGAATCCCTGTGCTTCCTCGGAAACCTCAGTCATTATGGTTCAGAAGTTGTCTCTGTTGTACAAAACCTCCGAGGATGATTTACAAAGTTATACATGAGTTATTTATTTATTTCTAAACTCACAATAATTATTTAAAGCTAAATTGCATGCTTGAGAAAAAAAGAAAGGAAAGGCTTCAGGATACACTGATGGAACAGAGTCAATAAAAGGGACCGCAGCATTTTACGGGCTGAAGCATCAGCAACGCAAGGACATAAAAAGCAAAGAGAGCTAAAGCAGCTGGGCTGAGCACGGAAGCAGACAGACAGCAGGGACTCTTCAGATCTGAATGTTCAGATTTTGTTGTAACATTCACAAAGCCAAGAGAGAAACGAAAGAAGAGCAGCAGGAAGAGAGCGGTGAGTCCCTCGTATACTCGTGGACAGTAAGCGCAACTCCAAAATTTTCTGTTTTTCACATGCACAAACCCAACCCTCTCCCCCAAGTGCTCGTATTTTTGTAGTAATCATTTCACTGCCTCATTTGCCAAAGGCTTCTCTGTTGCACCAAGCTTCTGTCTTCAGAGACACTGCACAGTGGAACATGAGTGAAACGAACATTAAGCAGAGTCAGGCTCCAAAGACTGCCATTACCTAATCCTGTGCCATTACACAAATGTATTTGTTAGGAATATTCCAGGGTTTCAGGAAAAGGCTTACAACAGCTCGCAGTGTTCCTGCTGCCCACCACGAACACCGCCTTTATCCAGCGTGGAACCACACTTGCACTTCTGCATGGAAAAGACTGGGAATGACAGCGAACCTCAGAAATGCTGAGGAAAGGTTCCTTCAACCTCCGAGAAGACTGGTTTATTATGTTATTACAATTCCCTGGAAATTGCTGTGTAGTCATCACTAGAGCATAAAATTTCATCTGAAGCCTCTGAAATATTCCAGCGCATACGTTCCAGGGCAGTTTAAAAAAGCCTCCTGTGCACGGAAGATCACAGAAAACCCATTATCTGCGTCCCGTGCCAGAGTATTGATCTGTCAGCACAGACTTTTGGAGAGCACTGCGACCAGTGGCTGAACACATTTTTGATTAGCTACGTTGCTTCAAGCTACCACAAGCACGGGGCTGCCAGGCAAAGGGTCAGTCCCGAGGCTCAGCCCAGCTCCACTGAATTCTTCCAGTGGTTCTGGGCTGAAGTTCAAGAGAACCTTTTTGATGGGGAGATGGGTTTAAGTTTAAAATTGGCAACCCAGACTGATTTTATCACAAGTCTCATGATGCTCGGCGTATTGCTTAAAACCCCAGCTTTTGGATTCTTGTGCAAGAAATTCAAGTTCTGCTTGGAAACCCCCAAAACCTCTATTTCATTTCATGCAAGCGTATCTGTGAGACGAATCCCACACACTACAGAAGTCAGAAGGGAAGGACTACGCATGACGTATCATTTAAGTCTCCTTATTTTTGGAAAACATTTATGACTTTTTAAACATCTGGTATTAATAGCCTGTTTCTGGAATCACAACATGAAAATTTTCTTTCAAAACTGACTTTAGCTTGTTTGCTTTGAAATTTTGGATATATTCAAAGAAAAATGCAAAAGGAGAGAAAGAGAATGAAACAGCAAAGAATATTCAGATGTCTTTTAAGTCAGAATGAACTATTTCCTCTCTAAAACAAGTTATTGTACTTTTTTTTTGCTGTGTCTTTTGCCAGCCAAAAGATCATAAGCTAGTCAAGATACTCCTGCCTGACCTACAGCCTCTAGAACACGGCAGGTTGGGCAAGGCCTGGGACAGGACAAAGTAAATCCATCCCCAAGCCCTGGTCAATGATCCCCTATAAAGCAGTCTGCAGAGCGACTCCAAAAATGCCCAAGATCTGTACCTGAAGCCAGTCTAGGCACAGTGACTCCAATTTAGGCCCTAACAGAGCTGTACCTGTGATCTCTTTCTGGCATCCCCAACACCATGTACGTTCCAGCGCTGGTATTATCTTTCCCTTTTCATCCCTCATGTCTCCCCCTCCCTCCTTCCTCTCACACAGTAGCTCTTTCATCTGCTCTCAGTAGGTGCTGCTTTACCTAATTAATTGACGACTCAACAAGTGCACTTTCTAATTAAAGTAAATAAGCCCATGCTTGGAACAGTGGCTCACAGTGTTACCCAGCACTCCTTCCTCAGGAACAGGATATTATGGGCTCCACCTCTTCTGTGCCAAATTAATGCATTAAACTAATAGAGCAGAAGGAAAAAAAAAAAAGCCTCAGAGAAAAACTATAGGAAAACTACTCTAAAACAAAGTGATTCCCAGCCTTGAGTCTCTGAAGCCAATGGGATCAATTGTTGGAAGATCACAGACTTTAAGAAGAGGGGAAAAAATAATAGATTTCGATTTCAGATCAAGAACCATTGGTTGCTTCCAGTGCTCTGGTTGGAGACGAGTACATCGGTTGGAAGGAGGCTAGAGGAAGAAGCCAGGGAACAAAATCACAGGAGTTTTTTTCCATTACCTCTTTCAATGCCTAAATGGCAAAGTCTGTCCCATAATAACACTCCATAGTAAGGCTGCTCTCCTCCTCCTCCAGAGTCACTTCTGTGCCACACACGGGAGATGAACATTTGGAGGGGCTGTGTGGAAAACACCCCTCTTTTCTCACCATTCTTCCATGCCTGAAAGTACACGAGGATCTCCAGCTCTGCTATTAAACTGATGCTGATATCTTTAACTCACACAATCTACTCATAATGTGCATTTAAAATCCAACCGATGATTAAATTCGAATCAATTCCTCCCCCTGGGTTAAGCTGGGCACTCATTGTCTTGTGGAAGAGGTCAGACTGGGGAAGCCTTTGCACAAGCAGAAGGACGGGTGCTGCCCTAGCAGAGGACACCTTCACATCCTGTCTGCAGAGCGAACCTCAGCAGCGTTACCTCCCTGGGAGAAGTCTGCATTGTGATGTCCCACTTGGTTGGAGGCACCAGGACTGCCTTGCTACACAAAACAGAACAGAAGCCAAAAGTGTCAGACAGTGTTTTGACAGGGAGGAAAAGAAAAAAAAAAAAGATCCTTTATCGCCCCCAGTGCAACTAGTTAAATGAAGCAGCAGGGGTCTGGGGAGGTGGTTGGCATCCAGCTCAAAGGCATGCAGAGGGAACAGGGCATCAGCTGTGCCATCTGCAAGCCCAGCCTGTGAGCATTCAGAAAAAGGGTAGATTCCCCAAACGAATCAAACCAACCCATTTTCCTCTATTGCTGAGGGCTTGTTTTGCAGCGTTAAGGATGAAAACAAAATCCTGAGGATCTCAGAGTTTTATGTAAACGGTCAAAAGTGCTTCCAAACCAGCATTTGAATTGGTATCTGAATTTGTTTCCACAGATGGGCTGGGAGCAGGACCATGTTAGTTTAGGCCTTACGTACTTAAAGTTCATTAAGTCAAAAGAAAGCTTTGTGTCCTTCAGTAGTTTTTGGATGAGCTTACAGGTTTCAATAGCCTGGACAGGGCTACAGGGAAGGACTAACATGAAAGAGGGAACAGAAGTGTATGGAGAAATGAGGAGTGTGAAAACGGGGTGACAGAACTGCATTTTGCATCAAGTTATTCTCAGCTTTTTGCAAGCTCCTGGCTTTAAGCAATTAGTCCAGAAATAAAGATTTGTTTGTATTTTCACAGTCTCTCACTGTTGTGGAGACCAGACAGAAAGCCAAAAAAAATTGTGCTCTTCCCACTGCATTTCCTTCAGCAATAAACACCTCCTTCGTTTATATACATTGAAAAAAAAGCAAGGAATTGGAGCTGCAATCTCATTCAGATATATGTGAAAAATCAACCTGTATCCAGAACAAACAGCTGGACAGCTCTGGGTTCAGTCTCTAGTCCTTAATATTCATTTTACCTCAAAATTCATGTGTCCTTTTGTCTCACAAAGCAGCATGAGAAATGGAGCCCTCAGAATTTGGTTGAAGGTTGGAGCAGCATAGCTCAGAGCTCATCTGTATGCCAGCCACGCAGCCCTTCCTACAACTGCTTCTCCCTTCACACGTCCTGGATATTGTTTAACACCACTCAGAAGCGCAGATGTGCTCTCTGAAGTAAATACAAATTTTTAAATATTATTTCCAAGAGATCTGAAATCCTGTGCGTGCCACGATTACAGTTCTGCTCAGCTTTCAGGAGGAGAGCTGCTCTTTTTCAGCAGGTCCAAAGCCTTAAGTCACCCCTTCAAATATGCGTCACTTGCCTTTCCGCTGGCTAGAATTAAGGCCAGTGGAGAAACAACAGCTCTGCTCCAGCCCCTGACATCCTGGGCTGCAGGAGGAGGAAGGAGATGAAGCAGCTGAGTGGGGAGCACCGCTACAGGCAGGGTAGTGACCGGCGGCCCCATAAACTCACTGCACTCTGGTTTTGTGCTAGCCCTGGAAGCATTACACGAAAAGCAACATTTTAGTTGCATTATGTTATTAATTTGGCAAAGAGCCATCGCCTTTTCTAGATTGTCTTAAAATAACCATTTCCTACTGAAATAGCTTCCTCTGGCCCCAGCCAAGTCACAGAAATAGTCGGGTTTGGGGATGCGGGGGAGAAGAGGGCCCCAGGTTGTTTCCAGTTTTTAAGCCTATGGAAACTTAACAGAAGGTAGACAAAAATGATGAAAATCCAAAAGGGCTGGACTGCTTAGTGCTTGTTTTTGTTCCATCCCTGCCAAAGCAGCAGCAGTTGCCCGTTCTTTCCTTTGTGCCTGGCAACCTGGCTGCTGGTGGGACAAGCCTCCAGTCTTGGTACCCACCACGGGGCGTTGGCATCCCGTCACCGCTCCGCTGTCCTGAGCTGATCCTTTTATTCCATGGCATTGACCTCAGATGTATTTTAGCTGGCTTGGTGGCCTTGCTATTAAAATAAAAACCTGGATGAATCACCATCATTTTATACACGGAGGGAGTCACAAGCTCGCTGCTCCTGTTAGCCTCTGTTTGTCCAGCACGCCAAAATATCCACCCTCTTCTGGGTGTTTCAGCCACTGGAGTCACCAAAAAACCTCCTTCAACAGGGTGGGCATTTTCACAGAGTTTACTTTAGCCTTTAAAAAAAAAAAATCCTGACTTCGCCCTGTAGGCTTGCTCATGAGAGCAGCTTGCTCACTGATTTTATTATCTATTTCCAAGTCATGTTTTTTTAGAAATCCTTTCCATTCATTTGATGCTGAAGCAAAAATCCTCGGGTTATTTTTGTTATGTAAATACTGATATTTGGTCTTGCGTTGACTTGAAGTGTAAGGATGTGCTCTTCAGTGAAAAGAAAGTCAGGCAAGTACATCAGTCAAGATGTACTTTGGGTCATGCTGTTTGATGCCTCCTTACCGAATGCAGAAGAACAGGAGCCTCTTTTTTTTGCTACTGTTTAAAACCTGACAAATTCTTTGACGGAGCCTGATCCTGTTCTCCAGGTAGTTATTCCTGCTGCCACTGAAATACAGTCTTGTGATCATATGGAAATACAGCCTAAACCCCCATGAGCTTTGTCATCAGCTTAAATACAGACAGGGTTTTCCGGCAAATCCTCTGCAGCAGACAGATTTGTTGTGCTACAGTGTGACTGCGGGGCTGGGAGAAGAAAAGAGGATTATCACTAACACCTCAAAGCCACTGCATCAAACAGCAACACCTGGCCAGGACCCAGCAAAGGTAGAACAGAGATACCAGGTGAAAGAAATGCCAGAAGCTCAATGCAGCTGACATTTCTGGTACAGTCCTGCCACCTTGAACTGCTGCTGATGGCCCCAAAGCATCACATCCAGCGTGCAGTGATGAGCTCCATCACCTCATACAGGCCTGCACATCAGGCACAGCTCTGGAGACATGAACACATTCACACGGGGAGTAAAGCAGCCCTACAGTAGGGCACAGTGCACAGCTGAGCTGTAAAACTGTTTGTTTTGGGACATGGCAAAAAACAATTGGAAAAATATCAATCACTAAGTGTGGAATCCAAAAGGCACCATCAGTGCCTGAGGAAGCCCCTAGAATCAAGTCACCAGCAAAACATATTTTGGGGAAAACTTATCACTTTATGCAGGTCATTACCCTCTTCCTGGCTGCTCTTGCTAGGGACAGGAGCACGAGGCCGGACAGATGCGTCCTTGAGTGCTCCTACATACGTTCTTGGGGTCTTTGACCCATGCACAGAGATTGCCTTCGCTCCAAATTAGCCTTGCTGACTTTTCTAAACAAGACCAAGGTCAGGGTGCAGCTTCGTGCTCTTGCCTTTTGCCTGAAGTCGCAGTACTTTGCCTGCACCGGGAATGCAAAGCACAGAGGCAACGCACAAACAAGGAGGATCGCTGCCAGGTAAGAGTAAAACCGTCACAAACAGGGCATTTGCACATCATCTGTCAAAGCCTTTCTGGTGGGGACCACTGCCACACCTGACACCTTGTGTGCAAGGCCCAGCTGTCTCCAGCCACGGTACACAGGTTGCTAACTAAACAGCCAAGCTGAGAAGTGAGAAGTGATCCTTCACAAGCTTCTGCTTGTTTGCTTATTTTCCAGGCTAACAACATCTGACCCAAAGCAGTGAACACATACATCGCCTTTCATGCAACACAAACAACAAACACAGGCTTTTAGAGAGGCTTGGAGAAAGTTACGGGTGCACATTGGAAAGGGGACATGAATAGGACATCTGGAAGCACCCAAGCATGAATGAACCATGGCTTGGGTTGAGACACAGGGAATGGGCAAGCCAGCAGAGGTCTCTGATCACAATCCAGTGCAGATTAGGAAACAAACTACCAGCCCCAAGAAAAATAAAGGCTGTGAGGGACCACAAGGGAGCAAGCTCTCCCTGTGATCCTCCCATATAAAGGAGGATCACAGCCTCTCAGGCTTGGATGGGATGATTGGAAATCTCTGTGCCACTATCAGGGAGCCTGTTCTCCCCAAAATAAGCAAAAGATTTTTCAGATTGATTCTCTGCCCCCCAGAATAATGATGCAGACACATCAGGGGCTTTAGGGACACGGAAGACCCATCAGAAATGCCTTACTGCTGCCCCTGGCTGCTCCCCACCAGACACCTCTCCTTCCCAGCCAGTTCACCTGACTGCTGAACGCTCTTGTCCCCCAGTCCCACAACAAGCAACCCTGGGACCCTCAAGGAAATGATGAAAATTATTTAGCTGCATTTTTAAGGCAGAAAATGAGCATGTGGGAGAAAGAAGGAAGGAAGGAGTCTGAACTCGAGGTCTTGCGAAAGCACACGTCCATCAGCAGGAGGCCTTTTGCACATCCTTCACCACTTGAACGTGGCACAAGAGCTGGAAGAGGTGACTGGATTTACACCAGTCACCCCCTCTTCCTGCCACTCCACAGCCAAGCAAAGCATTTCTTGTCTGGTGGCTCAGCACCCTGCTGCAGAGCTCGGCCCCCGAGGACCCATCTCCTCTTCTGGCACTAATTTCCCATGTGCCCTTCCCAGGCTGCTCTATTTTCTAATCTTCTACTTCTCTGAGACCTTTAAATATATATTTTAAATTCCAACCAGATTCTTGGACTTGGCAGATAAACTGTGGGTCCCATAAGAGTCATATTTTCTTTGAAAGCCTTGAATGAAGTCTTTATAAAAAACTTCATTAATATTACTACCTATATGCCTGCTCCCCACTTCCTGTTCAAATCCAAACAGATTCTCCACACAGAAAGACTTTTGAAATTCGCATATTTACTTCCCCCAAACAGCGAGAGTGTTACTGAGGAGTTTGTGGGAGAGTCAGTCCACATGTGTGTTGTCCTGCTGGAGTTTAAAAAAGATGAAGCCTTCTATTCATCGGAGATGAAAAAAGTAGATGCAAGAGGGGAGGATATAAAGCCAGGGAGATTAGGGCTCTGGAGCTCTCTGCTCTGGCCTCGTGCCATCGGCAGAATTTGGCCCATTTTTGCAATTAGATTATATGACAGTAGAGAATCATTATGGCTAACGCAGTACAGCGTGTACAAGGGTGTGAAAGCTGTTCCTGCCAGCAATAGTTAAAATTAGTAAAGGAGTTGTTTCAGAAGTATCATAGGTTGTGGTTTTGTTCCCCCCATACGGACTCAATGCAGCAAGAGGGGACAGATGCACGCGCCCGGCCTTCATCACAAGTGCCCCACCGAGAGGCAGCTGGTACCTGCAGCAGCCACGTCCTGCTCCCACTGCAGTGATGGGGCGAGCTCCCCGTGCTGAGAAATTGGTTGGAACTGAACCGGGATACAGAGGAAGGTGAAAATACCAGAGAAAACACAAATCCAACATTTCATAACACCGCTGTTTTTAAGAGTCAGCTTCTTCCGAGGTCACCTCACTATCAAAGTTTGAGTAACAGCAACCATTAGCCGCAGACAGAGCAGGGTAACGTGCAGGCACCAGGGTGGATAAGAGACAGACAGCGAGAGATACAGCCTTCTGGGATGTGGTCCCAGCTCTGTCATTTACCCTGTTTTCAATTTATCTTTTCCAAGGCAAGGCCAAAAACATACGCAGCTCGGCAAGCTATAGCCTATATGCCATGGCATGCCAGTAATCTCCCTGAAGGCTACTTAAGTGTTTCCAATTTTTCAGGCTTTCAAATATATCACAAGAAAAGTGGTTGGTGCAGGAGGAACCTACTCAGTTCTTTCAGACCTTTACATGCACCACGTAGAATGATCTGCCAGGCATGCACACTTGCAGGACACGCAGCAGTTTAGGACCTCCATTTCCACATTGCTAGAACCAGCACGATCCAAGGAGAAGACCCTGAGCAGGTACAACACACCCAACACTAAGCTGGTTGCTGTTCGTATCTACTTTGACCAGGAACACTTCACTGATGGCTTTAGAAATTCTCCTTCGACCAGAGCAGTCCAGGTTATTGAACTCAAGTACACTGCAAGCTCATTTATTTGGGCAGGTGACTGGAAGCGGCCAGACTTAATCCTTATTTTAAAAGGATTTAAGATGGGGGGAGTTTTGAATATGTCAACAGAACCTCTTTAAAGAGTGGTTTGTTTAAAACAGGGCTGTTTTAATTAAAAGGTGGCAGGCAAAGGAAAACAAAACAGAAAAGAAAATCCATAAGAAATTTTCCTAATGAAAAAGTTCGTTCACATTAAGAGTTGTGTGACCTTTCCTTCTGAAGGAACATCAGAAATTGCTGAACAAAGCCCAGAGCACGCGATATCTCATGGGAAGCTGTAATCAGCTATTCAGGGTCCCTCTGCTGCTCACCAGGCAACATTCCCAGGCACGAGGCATCCCGCACGCTGCTGCTGCGAGGGGCTCCCCCGACACGGGGACCAGGACAGGAGCACACCAGGGAGCGGTGGACGCGAGCGAGGCAGCCTGCCGATGAGCAGCAGGAACATAATGCAAAGCATCACGTGGAAGAACTGGAATATTCCGATCTGGGATTTTGCCTAAAAAAAAAAATCCCATTGGGATGGGGGACGTTTTCCAACCAGCTCTTGTTTTTAGTTTATTTGTCAAGGATAGCTATAGCCCACTCCAATTTGTTTTGCGTACATAACAAAAATTAGAATTGCATCAGATCTTGGCTGCACGAGGTTGATGCGGAGTAGCTGCATGCCGAGTAGCTGCTTGACACCATGCTGGGAGAGCTGCCTCCCACCCCCTTACTGCAGCGCTGCAACCAGCTCGCCACTTGGCCTGAACTAATTCCAGTTGCACACCACGCAGCTGGTGGAAGGTTGGGGGGAGCACTGTGACCACTGAGCTTGGCTCTCATCTCACCACAGCTCCGCAGAGAGGCCACATCCAGCCCCATGACTGCTGGATTTCTGGTGGTACTTCTCTACCTCCCCTTCCCCAGGTTGCAGAGGAAGCTTCCTTGGCACCTGGAGAGCAGCCCAACCTTCCTCGGTAGGAAGGCCCACAGAATTACAGAAAGCCAAAACCTGTTGTCATTTACCCTGAAAGACCTTTCTTCTGCAAAGTCCTCAGTGTTAGGGTCTACCTCAGAAGGTGCTGAGCACTGAAGTTAGATTGGAAATCCTGTTTGCAGCACAGATTTCATTATGAAGATCTATAATCATAGTACCTCAATACTTACCATGGCACACGCTGTGCCCCGGCATGTGCAGAGGGAAATAGCACACTGAATTTGAACTGCTGCAACTGAGGATGAGTTTTCAGTTCATAATGGGAACCCACTGCAACGAGAGAGAAAACTCCAGCACTGGCTAGTGCTTCGAGAGGATCAAAGGGCAGCAACATCCCAGCAGAGAGCACAGGAAGGGTAAATATCCATGTGCAGCAGAGCCAGGGATCATTGTTTAAAAGCACTCTACAGAACAGACAGAATGCTGAAACCTTCAGAAGTCACCCCCTCTCTTTTTTTTTAAGGAAGGAAGGAACATCTGTGGGAAGTATTTATGAGATATATAATGCACCTCGCATATTACCCTAAGGGCCATCTTTAGAGTGGAAAATAAAGCTTCCATACGAGGAGTTTGTTAACATCGCAGCAGGAATCAGATGCAAACACAAAAGCTTGCTTGTTCTGTAATGACTTGCTGAGATAAGTGTCCCTTATCAGCAGTACTGTTTTCTTTTGGAAAGGAAGGGACTCTGTGTGTACAAGCAGGGGATGGAAGTCAATGAAAACAGAAGGCTGGAGAGGTCTGAATGGGTATTTTGTACTGTAATTCTAGCTTGGGGCTGCTTTTTTGGGTGTGGAAATATCAAACACTGACCTCCCACTGACGGTCCTTGGCAGTGGGATAAGTCACTCATTTATTTTTGCTCAGCCACAAAGCTGCTGTGTAACATGGCAAGGTCCTCGCGGAGCTACAGTGCCCCGATACATCTCCCAGGCAAACAGCACGCACCCAGCCCTCGCATGCCCCTGCCCAAAATATCCCCGGGCTCATGCCCACAGCCAGGTGATCCCCACAGCCCTCAGGCAGCTCTTTCACTTGGGGAAGAAAAGAGGAATTGTGCAGGAGAAGGTTGGCGTGGGAGAGGTGGAAGGATGCCTTAGGCATCCTCTGTTATGGCCAAGAAGGCCCTCGCTAATAGGGACCGGGGGCGGTGATGTCCTCCTGCTTCTGACCTGGAAACACCAAAATAAGCCAGGTTGAAGTGAGCCATGTGAAAGCACCACACACACAGGAGAAGCTAGGTGTGCAGGAATTTTCCTCTATACAAAGGAATAGATATATCATTCTTCTAAACACAAAGGGAAAAAAAAGGAAAAGGTGAAGGAAAAACAGGGTTTGCAGAGAGATGGCCATCTCCGATCTCAGATTTCTCAACAGGAAGGCAGCTGTGGGCTCCTCGGGGTCTTGGCTCAGGCCTCCCGGTGTCCACAAGGAGTTTTATCTTGGTCTTGGGGCTGCTTTAACAGCAGGGAATGCTCTGTTATGGGCTGACGATACATTAATGAAGTGAGAACCTATAGGGAAATGCTGAGCTCTTCTCTTGAGCAAAGCACTCGGAAATTAACATATGGCATCAAGATTTGGGATAATTAAGGCAGAACCACAACCACAGGGAATTCTAGAGAAGTCCCATCAGAACAGAAATAGTCTCA
The DNA here is from genome assembly GCF_963932015.1 of Anas acuta. Lineage (NCBI taxonomy): Eukaryota > Metazoa > Chordata > Aves > Anseriformes > Anatidae > Anas > Anas acuta. Next base: position 5,297,711 of record NC_088998.1, on the reverse strand, counting down.
GCATCTCTCTGCTCTCAGGGGTGTGCTTCAGAGCTCTCTGCTCCATTGGGGGCTCAGCCAGAGGACCTGCACAGCTGTCCCAAACCATCCCAGCACCTGCAGGCAGGCCCCAGATGCTGACATCCAGAGGTCCCCAGCCTTTCATCGCAGGGCAAGTTTGGGATGTGCTGTACCAGCCCATCTGAGGTCTCCCCTCCTGCTGCATTAACTTGCCTCCTGGTAATCTTACTGGCAGATCTGAACATAACACAGAGCTGTGCCACAGTCTGCAGGGAAAAGCATGGGATCCATCAGCAGGGTACATCAGTGATCCTGTGTCAACAGCCCGTGGCACACGATGCAGAAAGTCACTTGTTCCCAAGCACGTCATCGCTCCTACAAGGCACTAGCTGTGCTCGGTCACACGTTGTTCCATCAGACAGAGGGAGGCTGAAAAGTCTGGATTAAATAAAAGCAAAACAGCTCTGATAACCATCAATGTATCAGTTAACACTGCATTTCCCCACTGGCTTCACGTAAACAGAGGGGACGGAGCACAAGACTGGAGGGAACTTGCAGCATTGCACTGCCAGATGACAGACACCAGCTTACTGAACACACGGCTGTGCCATCAGGTCTCACGGCCAAGTCAACGTGGACAAGTGGCCAAGAAATCACAGCTCAAACTTGCCTTTCATATTTAAGGCTACCCAGCTCAGCCACACTCTGCCTCCAGAGCAGTCAGGGCTGGAACATCCTCTGAGCAATCCTCAGGACACGATATTTTTTTTTTTTTTTTGACCTATGCCAAGTACCACTGAGAATCCAGTCTGATGCTGCAACACATCTCTGCTCCTCCACTGCTAACCAGCCACTAATACCTACACAGACTCTGTTCCATAAACAAGTCTGAAACTAGACAGGGGGATCAAGGGATTTTGTAGGATTTGCATGCTGCAGCCAAGGAATGCTCCGATACCATCCACCGGAGACAAAAAATTAAAAAGACAGGTTGAGGAAATGACAGCCCCCAGGAAGGCACCCACGTGCAAAGGAACAGCTGGAACTCAAAGCGACTGTCACCTTTGAACATGTTTTCTTCTGACATGGATTCAGTATTTCTGAATCCAGAAGCTGTGGAAAGGCAATCCTGAAAGAAATGGGTTTTAATAAGCAAAGGCCAACTCCCTGAGATGGAGGTCCTCCTGCTCAAGACGACGCAGCCTCCATCAATGGACTGGCAAGCAGGGAAAGGGAGCAATCAAGAACCCCGACCCCATCCAGGACAGCCAGTCGGCCTCCCGCAGGGAGCAGCGACGTGCTAAAGCAGAGGCAGGAGGTGGGAGGAAGCTTTCAGACAAGCCATCGGGCCCTGCTGAGCAGTCAGCAAAACATTATGGGTCCATACTGTTCTGGGCATCTCATTTAATTGCATTTTATGGGCAAGTTTGTGGAATTTGGTGGATAAGTGCTGCCTGTGGGAGCAAGGGGGCTGACAGGAGGTTTTCTGTTGGCCGGCTGGCATGCAGCGAGATGGCTTGTTGAGGTCTTCTGGCTACAAACCAGGAGCAACAAGAAACGCAGGCTTTTTGGTGCAAACTCCCTCGCTTTGGTGTGACTTTGATGAAGAAAAATAAGGCTTTGCAGAGCGGAGGTGACAGGGTCTGTTTGTGCACTCTGGGATGGGCAGTGGAGGAGCTGGAGGGAGATGTACAGGTATGATAAATACAGAGGCAGGAAAACACATCACTACCTTGGCTGGAAACCAGCAAGGGCATCTCTGCCTGTGCCATCAGCACAGTGGAATTTGAGGCCCAGGGCACAAGAGACGCATGGGAACAAGCAAGCTCCTCTGTCTCCACGTAGCTGGCATCTGCTTGGAGAGCTCCCAAGGCTGAAACAGTTCATCCGTATTAAAATAAACTCCCTGCGCTTACCTGGCTTGCCCCAGCTCTGCAAAGCAAGGCTTGGGGGGGACTTGAGGAGTTTGCTTAGTGTTTGACACTGCAAAGAGACACTCCAGCAGATGTACATGGCACTAGCTTTTGCGCACAATATCTTAGTAAGCACAGCACAACATTTATGTTTCGCAGCCAGCTCTTGAGGAGCAGCCAGCCCACGCTATCTCAGGTAAAGGCACAAGGCTCCTGAAGCTGCAGGCTTCTGAAGAAAGCTCAAGCATCCCTAGATGCTTGCAGGAACAGCATGAGAATCTGCATCACCATGAAGCTGACTGCAAGCGGGCCTTTGACAACACTGCGGTGCCAGAACGACACCTCTCCTCATGCTGTTAAATAGACGTGAAAATAAATGGTAATATCTAGTGAGAAGACAGGCAAACCACCAGCACGCCTCTTTCCCAAGCTCTACCAGAACAGTTGGTTACACACAAGACCATAACTCAAAAAGAGAAAGTCATCAGGGGAAAGATTTTACTGCTCAGAGAAATCCATCACCTTGCGTTCAACACCCTTGCTCCCCTCTAAGACTACACGGGTATATTTGGAAATGCTCAGAGGTGCAACTAAAACATGAATATTTCCTTGTGGTGCTCACCTGAAAGCCACCTAGCTCAGGAAAAATGCAGAAAGCCTCTTTGCAATCAGAAGAAACATTTCAACCCATAGCCATTTATTGGAACTGAGCAAAGGCAAGCTCAAACTGAAATTTCATTTCCCAACTATCACAGCGATACCTAGATTTACACCCGAAAGAAGCCGACGCTACAGGACTCTGCAAGCCGCTGACATTGCACAGACCGACTTGTCTCAGCAGATACGCATCGATCACGTTGTTCTCTTGGAAAGGAGCAGCGCAGAGCCACTTCGTCACAACCTGGAAGGATCTGGAGAGGTTCCCAAGCAGCAGGTGCAGGGAATTACATCCTGGGCCGCGCCAGCAGCCTGCTAGAGAAGGAGCAGCTGAAGACACCCCTGTCACTTTCCTGGCCAGGCACCGTGGTGAGCAGAAGCAGAGCAAGCTCCGGCTGCCAAATTATGGCAGCTCCTGTCCCAACGTCCCAATCAACAGCACAGAAGTTGAAAACCCTGCTCATCTTGGGATCTCCCATGAACTCTCCTCAACTTTGAATGCGGTACCTTCACTTTTATCTCCCCTCCTATTTCTTAGGGGTTTCTGGGGACCTCCTGGCAAAGCCAACAAAGCCCCATTTTCCTTCAGAACAAGGCTGGGACGGTCATCTGCAGGAGCAGGATCTGGCAGGTTTTTTCCTTCCTGCAATCATGTGGTGGACTGCTCCCAAACATATTCACCTGTTTTTTTAGGGAATCACACAGGGTTTGGTTTTGATCTAGGAGGGGTTCCTTCAGGATCAAGCTGAAATTCATCTTCCAGCACACTTGAAAACCTCCCACCTTGCTGTTACCTGCAACTTCTACATGACTGTCCTACACTATCATCCAGATCATTAAGGCATCCGAACACCAGGACAAAACACCACTGCACTACTCCTGATCTCCTTGGAATCCGGGAAGTTCTTCATACCTGCAATTTGCCCATGTTCTCCAAATTAGTAATTTGGAAGAAATAAACTACAGATATGAACCATGTCACATTGCAGCCCACACCACATTTTCCTAGCTTGTTCACAACATCAAGTAACAAGACATCAGAAACCTTATCTACAAGGTCACTGCTCCTACCCACCCACGGGCCCCCTCCCCACGTTACTGAAGCAGACTTGCTTGCTTTAGCAGGCTGTGTTTTTGACAAGGCCTTGGTATCCCCTAGGCAGCCACAAGCTGCTCCTTTAACCCAGAAACCAGAGATAAGCTACTCTGCCCTGCAGTTCCTATTTTCCTCCCCCGTTATTCAGAGCCAAGTACTAGGTTTGCCCTTTCAGTTTTGTGTAACCTCAGCCATCCTCAGCAGCTCTTGAAAGGAGCCAAGAACAAACCGGTGCTCAAAAATCTCTTTGGCACTACTCTGGGCACTTCAGGATTAATTTCATCCCAGCCAGTTACTTAAAGATCTCTATCGTGAGCCCACACCATCAGTGGCCATACAGCATTAACCGAAATAGCGAACTGCAACCATGCGGTATGACAGACAAGCTGAGGTTGTGAAATGCTCTGGCAACTTTCACCATCAGTTTCCCTCCAGGAAAGGCAGGAGGCAGAGGAAAGCTTGGTCTTACCACGGTTTTGCCCTGCTGCTGTTTTTTCAGACATGCACCTATTCATTTCATCTAGTTTCCACTTTTTGTGTGCTTCTTTGAGTCTCGGGGCACTGAGCAGCTCCCAGTTCAGCTGAGCTCATCACTTCTTATACTCCTGATGTTTCCTTTGCATTGAGACAATTTGCATTTATGCCCTTCATAAGCAAGTCTTTAACATATTACTGCTTCTGATCAGCTGATTGCTAACAACAAAAAACGAGCGTTCTGGGAGGTATGTGAGGATACTGGAGGCCACGTGTTCCCACCTCCAGGCAGCATGTAACTTGTGCTTTCCATCAGAGGTTGCTGCTATAGAATCCCCTTTTACCCAGCCTAAACCTAAGCAGTATCCCTACTCCCAATGGGAAGAAGGAGGCCAGCCTCCCTTTGCCGTGTGAAGTGTGCTATTTGTGGCCAGGGAGGAGCAGCCAGGACATGCCATACATACAGCCCACGTATCCCACTCAATCTGCAGCCATTCACACGGAAACAGCCTCGCTGCACACATCTTCCTCGTGCAGCTTGGGCCATGGAGATCCTCTGGAGCCCTGGAGAACCACCATGAGGCCACGCCGTGCACAACGCTGCACATGCACTGTGTAGCCTCCCATCCTCACTGCCTTTATGGTTTCTCCTCCAGCTGTGTTCTTTAAAGCCAGGTGCCCACCTAACGGGCTCCTCCAGTGCTTCTTTTTTTCCACCACACACCCAACCCCGTGCTGGATGCAGCCAGCTCTACAGGGCTGGGCGTTTTCGGCTGGGTCCGCACGCACCTGGGCACAGGCCAGCACTACTCCCACACTTTCCTCCAGGCCATCATCTCACTCCTGCAATAAGGCTCAGTGCAAACCTCTTGTGAACAGACGAGCCGTTCATAACCACCTCCACTTCGCCTTAGTACCCTCCTGCCTTGTGGAACGCATCAAGCAGTTTTAGGCTCCTCCAGTGCTACTGATTTCCCACCGATGTCCTGCGGTGTAGGCACAGCCCTGAACCCAGCCTAATTACAGTTAAAATTTTCCTTCATCTCTCTCCCTCCTGTCCCCAGAAAGCCTCCCCCACACTCCTCGATTGCTGTGACCCCCACCTCCCAGCTCTGCTGCCAAAGCCAGACCACGGTTGCAACTCCTTCCCTGCTCCCCGGCTAGACCCCAGCATAATAACTGCATGGGCTTTGCTGCTCCGAGACCACGGCCCCTTGCATGTCCCCAACCTACTGAAATCCTGCTTCAGGTCCCAGATCTGCTCACAGCCCGGCTCCTGCAGCAGCCCAGCCTCTGGCCTCGGCAGACGGACTCACTCCAGCACATATCTGCCCAGAACAGTGCTATGGAGATCTCTTCTTGATCCCTTTGCTTTTCCCCTGTGTGATTCCTCCTCCCACATTTATCTTCTGCTTCTCTTTTCTCTACTGCATCAAAGCAAAGCCACTTCCGTGCACTTCCAAGGACACTTCAGAGCCCCCAACACAAACAACAGCAAAGCACATCCCTCTCCTCCCTCCAACCTTTTGCAGCTCCTTCCTGTGATATCTCAAAGACCCTGAAAGCAGCCAGGCTGCTGGTGTGCCAAGGCCATCACTTCTCCCAAACCCTGCAGTTTGCAGCTCTGTTCCTGGGGCTACTACACTCCATTCGCCCCAACCAGCATCGCAGCCCAGTGACAAGGGTGACAGAGGCTCAGGGACACCCACTCCAGGCCCCATCTAAGCCAGAGCCCTCTGCGTGGCAGTAACACAGCCAATGAATTACAATTTAGGAAGACTTGTGCATCTGAACAAACCCAGATTTCTTCCATCTTCCTCGTAAAAGAAAAATTCATCCGATGCAACTTCTTTATGAGGCCAGATTTTACAGACCCTCCAGCTCTCGTTATGGAAAATAAGTGGAAACTCCTGGCAGTGGATTATATTTTTTTGTTGTTTTTTTCTTTCTTAATAATATATATGAGAAAAGCGTATATTATACTCTGCCTACATAGACCTTGCCAATAAAATTTGCTGATGCTTGCAAAACTATGGGACAGTTGTCCAAATGCCTGCCACTTGCTAGTCGTAGACAGTCATGAATTGTCCTTCTTGCTGACAAGTTAATGTTGCATCATAAACTGCCCATATGAAGTTTTGTTGCTATAACACATGACTGAATTCAATATGTCAGAAAAATGATTAATTGCCCCTGAGATTTGGATCTTTAAAAATAACAAATTCAAAAGCCTGATGTTCTTTATTCTGATGCTGGTAGGATTTACATCATGGTTAATAAATAACAGTCTTCCTTCAGAAATTAGGTCATTAGATTATTCTATTTGCAAACATAAAAATGCAATCAGATGGAACTAGTAATGTCTAGGATACACAGACTAGACAACAGTGACATCTCGAATGCTTGGGGGGATTATTGCGAGGAAGTCTCGGTCTGACTTTCAAGCGTCTGCAACTTTCGATGCTACAGTGTTCCGGGCAATACGGAAAAATAAAAAAGGTCCTTCAGAACAGAGTCTCAGAACCTGGCAAGTTGTATTTTAGGATATCCCAAAACTTTGGGCAGCCCCTCAGAATAGAAAACTCATCACCAGCTTAGATGCTGTTTCACTGTGCCTGTCAGTAACACCAACCTGCTCAAGCCATCTCTGTCAGGCAGTTTTACGCCTGGCTGCCAAAGGGATCAGTCCACAGAGCACTTGAGATCAGAGCAGCAAGAGGTTCCTCCGTCCCGTCTGCCACGTGAGTTATCATTACTATAAATATGCTCTGATCTCACCTGTTCTCCACGCTTTTTGCTGCTGTCCCTTCAGCTGTGATCCACAATGATGCCCCAGGCAGAAAAAGCACTATGCTGAGCGCTCCGCCCTGCAGCCAGAGAGACCAGCCTCTCTCCGCTCCAAAGAAAATCTTATTTCCTGGACTTTAAAGCTTCAATTAGCACAAGAATCTGTGTTCCTGTGTGGGCAGACCTCCTAGCAGCTGAGGGCCCAGACTCCCCACGTGGCAGATGCCCTGGGGCCATTTCCACCACCTGTGGGCACACGCCAGGAGGTGGCACGGAGCATCGATGGGACCTCTGCACATGAGAGCAGCACACGGTGCCTCCCCAACGCCACGCTGCTCTGGGTTTGCACTCAGCCAAAAGGCTTTGCCAGCACAGAGATCTCATGCACCAAAATGCCAAGAAATGGGTTATTTGCCAGGATCATGCCACAAATGCTTTGATGGCACTCTTGCTTCAAGGACTCACCACTTGCTCCTGCCTGCGAGGCCCCATTCATCCCAGCTCATCACCAGGTCATCTCCTCCTTCTGCTTCTCGGCCAGCATGGCCACACAGCACCTTCACAAAACCCACCCTCCCTCTGCCCTCCCCCAAAACAGACTCCCACCTTAACGTGATTACAAACCTGCCCACCCCAAAGCCCTTGCACTTCCCCAGTGCACCCAGGGGCACCTGGCCTCCCCCCAGCAGTGCTCCCCAGTGAGTCCACGGGTGGGATGCTCCTGCTGAGATGCCCTGGCAAAGCTGGAGATGGGGATAAAGGGGCCATTTTCCCCTTCCTGAGCCATTTCTGACCATTTGTTCGCACGCCCGGAGCAGCCTTCCCACAGCCTGCACCCACAGGCAGCCTGGGAAGAGCCACTGTTGCCAGGAGGCGCACAGAAGAAGTAAAAGCTAATTATAAGTGATGGCTGGCTTGACAGCAAGGACTTTTAATACAAGCACCACACACAAGTGCCAACACACCGAGCTGAATCCCTTTCTCATCAGCCCTTTGTGCACTGCCGACTGTCCAAGGGAGCTCATCCAAGCTCGTGCAGCCCCGGTCCAACAGAGCCTGACCTCGGGTCTGCCTCGCTCCACAGGATCGGTGGGGAGCAGATGCAAATAAAGTCAACTGAGATATCACCAGCTGATTAAAGCAGTATGTTCTGTCTCAGTTACATCTTTCAGAAATCCTGGCAGCGCAGGAAGACTCGATAGTTCCCCAGTGCTGGAGGATGCCTTGGCCATCTGGAAGAGACGAGGTGTTTTTTGCCAATAGCACACTTACTCCTGAGAGCAGCGGTGAGATTTGGCACACAAGCGCTATTGATTGAGTGGCTTTGTCATAATATAGATCCAGGCCCAGATGTGGGGGAAAAAATAAAATAAAAGACTCCTGGGACCAGTGTGAGAGCTCATCCCCTGCCAGGAGCATGGAGCATCCCGGGGGACAGAGGGCAGTGGCATTTGGGGCTCCCCATCACTGCTGCTCCAGGCACAGGGCTCTTTCTTATTTCTCTTTAACACATCTCTCCTCTTCCCCGTGAGCAGGGGAAGGTTGGTAAATAGGCCCTGAGCTAGCACTGAAGCACAAGCCTGGCCTGTACAGGGTTGTTTTTTTAGAAAAGCTCTCCACTGAGGCTTTTCTGTTCCCTCCAGTCTCTGCACCAGGACCCCAAGCTTTGGCCAAGCCTCTGCTCCTAACACTTTTTTGTTTTCTTAAATGGACTGAGAAGTTCTTTCATAAAGTTCACGTGGGGAAAACACATTTGTCCCAGGGTCCGGGCGGGTTTTCAGCTCAGCCCCTCACTCACGCCAGCAGCAAGCCCATCTCATGACAATGCCCAGGCAAAGACACACACAAAAACCCCTTTCTGTGAAGTTTTCTGCATGCACAGGGCTGCTAGGAATTAAAGCAGTTCTCTCACTGTCAGGAGTCAGCCACAAGACACTCCCTCTACTGACTGCAGAGAGCCTTCGCCAGCCTGGTGCAGACAGTCTCGGGAGCACAAAGGATTCAGGACATTTCCCCCATAACCTTTCAGGTCTGCTGGACTCCTTAGTGTGAATATAAGTATCTGGTTCTGTGGGAGCCCCAGAGTTTTCCCGGTCTTCTCTGTTGAAGGCAATGCTTAAAAACAGATGTAAGCACTTCTGTACCAGAGCAAGGTTTCAACTTTGGTTGTTCTACATTATAACTAATCAGATTTTTTTTTTTTCCCCAAGTTCTTCTGCTCAAGGACCTTAATACACCGCATAGTCTTAGACGTGTGAGACATCCTCACACCATCAGGTGAGCACCATCTATTCACACCAAAGACTCTAGGGGAAAAAAAAACAAAAAACAAACACAGCAGAAGTGAGCAAGAACTGGAATGAGAGCTCAGAACTCCCCTGAAGGTCTCCTCCAGACCCAGGGCTAGGTGTGCCTCCCTTTCCCAGGGTTTGGCGTTTGTGCAGACAGAAGAACAGTGCAGAAGCAAAACAGCTCCACCCTGCTCAAACTCATCTTGACACTCAGGCTGTGTCCTGGGCATCAAGACTTAAAACTGGTTCCTCTTCTTGGGTCCAACTGAACACAGAAGCACCCTCAAAACCCAAAACATCCACGTCCTGTGGTTATTCCAGCCCAACAAACCAGCAGGAGACAACTTGGGAAATCTAGGAGCTGCCAGACACCGCAGACACTGGTGCACTGCTGTGAAGGAGCTCGACAATTCAGAGATTTTAAAGCACATATAGATAATCTATTTTCATCTTGGATGAGCACACTGACCTCCTTCTATTTCATTTACCCTGTGCACTAGACCTGGAAGAGGTATTATCCATAACACACAGACCTCTTCTGAGCCCTTCTCAGCACTTGACCACAGGTCCCACCCAGTGTCACCGCTCCTTCCTGCACCTCCCCGTTTCCTTGAATGCTTTTGAAGAATAAGCTCTCACTGCTGGTAAAGGAAGGCACAGTAAAGTCTAGACAAACTCAACAACACTTGTTTTATGGGGCAACACATCCTGAGGCAACACACACAGGTTCCAAGGCTAACTCTGACCCTGCCACGTGGACCTTAGTGGCCAACATCTCCATCTGACACACTAGATTCCCACCAGGAGCTGGGACAGGAGCAAGAAGATGAACAAACACCTGGATGAAGAACTATTTTCCATGAAATAAAATAAAGCCGGTAAAAATGAATTTTCCTTCCTGGCAGCCCAGTGACAGGCACCTCCCAGGATGCACAAAACATCAGCATGGGATGGGGACAGGTTTTCCAGCAGCCCACGTCAGGAGGAATGGGGCATGGAGGTGATGGAGAGAGTTCAGTGCCCCAGGGGAGCTGCAGCACAGGGCTCCAGAAGCTGACCTTGCAGCCAGCCCCACTGGGGAGGGACTTTAACTCTGTGTGTAACAGCTACCAAAAGCAGTGGGGTGAGGATTTGTTAATTTTCGGGTTTTCCCTCCTGTATGGAGTAGTGTGGGACCACAGGAACCAGAAGCAGAGCTCACTGCAGAGGTGGAGCCTGCCTGAAAACTGGCACGACGCTTCCCTGGGCTGAAAGATTTTGGTTTTCACATGCTCCGTTTTTCCAGCCCGAAAAGATGAAATTTTCCACAGAAGCAGATGCTTTTCTTGAAAGATTTCTTTGAGTAGAAATGCCAAATTCTCCATCAGGAAACTGTTCTGATGGAAGCATTTTCAACAAGCCCTGTTCGAGATCTATTTCAGGACTGGCCTTCGCTGGCCTAAGTCAATTCTTTTAACTCATCGCGGCTTGTTTTTCCTGCTGTTACGTACTTCTAAATTCAGAGTGTCTCGGTTTTAATTGCGCTCCTGCCACCATTTAAACAAGCCCTTGTTCTGAGCCAGGGCTGCTCGGCCCAGCATGACCCAGGGCTGGGAGCAGCCAGCCCCAGAAAGCCCCTTCCTCATGCAAAGTGCTTTTTTCCAGCTCCCTCTCTGAAAATCCACCCATGTTAAACCAGCTCTAAGGCTCTTTTTGCTCACTCCACCCATTTCCAGACTGACACTTCCTCTGTCAGGAGGGTTTAAAACCATTGTCTGCTTCCACAGGGTCATTTCCCCTGGCACTGCCGGTGGTGAGCTGAGAATTGTGTCTTCAGTCCCAATTCCAGCTGAACTTGCTGCTGCAGTCATGCAGCATCCCTGTCCTTGGAGGCAGGAGGAGGATGCAGGGGGTGGTGTTTGTTTTTGCATGGCCTCGAGCAGCCCAAGAAGTTCCACCACATCCCCATGCCTGGCTCCAGCATTTGGCCACCCTTCCCAGAGAGGACTTTTACCAAATATCTGATTGCAACTCCCTTTGCTGCAGTGGGATCCAGGCCATGACCCCTTCTCACTGCTTTCTGCTCCCCATGCATGGACCAGAGCCATCGCAGCCTTTCTGCAAGGGGACGGGGTCACACAGCTGACCTCCAGCCTGTTGCTGCTCCAAGACACGCAGCAATGTAATGCTGACAAGTTCTGCTAGGAAACGCGTCTCATGCCTTTGGTTTCAGCCATTTTACTGCTTTTGGTGTTGACAGATAGTAATTAACAGCACAGGGCACAGTACAGCACGCTAACCCCGGGCTGACAGCAGCAGCCTCTGCATTGATCCACTCGATGCTGAAGCAGTCGGAGCAAATGGAGTCAATGCCAGACTGCTCCCATTGAGAAAGCCCCCTTGGATGGGCGCTGCTGCACGGACACCCACAAAACACAGCACCACTGGCAGGTCCTGCTCTGCACCTGGGAGGCGGTGGCTGCATTTTTAGGTTGGAAATGAGGAGACGTTTCTGCTCAAAAAGAGCAGTCAGGCATTGGAATGGGTTGCCCAGGAAGGTGGTGGAGTCACCGTCCCTGGGGATGTTCAAGGAAAGGTTGGACGTGATGCCTGGGGACAGGGTCTGGTGGTGACATGGGTGGTAGGGGGATGGGTGGACCAGGTGATCTTGGAGGGCTTTTCCGACCTTAATGATTCTTCGATTTTCCAGCATGTCATCCTTCCCCAGATCTACCAGCATCTCCTGGGCTTGAGCAGAGCATTCGTGGCCTCGGGTTGCCCTCTTGTGGCGCAGCTCAAGTGAGATATTGCAGCAGCATCCAACGATATTCAACATTTCCTGCAACCCCCCAGGAAGTGCAGATCTCTGCATCATGTGTTCAGACCTACTGACACGGATTTGTTCTTCTCTTACCTCCCTGCACGGCTTTGATGTAGCGTGCAGATCGGCAGCTGGGGTCTGCTGTGCTGAGCTGCACCCGCTCTGCAGCACAAACAACATCCTTCCACTCAATGCTGGTTTTCATCAAAACAATTAAAAAAATGTGTAAGACAACTGGATTTCCAATAACAAATCAAGCCAAAAAGCTATTTAAAAGTTTGTTTTTAAGAAAATACCAAAACAGCTGATGCTTTAGCCAGGAACTGAACCAAACGGTTATCCTTGTCCTTCCCCAAATAAGCCCTATGAAACGCTAGGTCCTTTCAAACCAAAAATGAAAGTTGTACCACAAAGAAAGGTTGCTTGTTCACACTTTCATCCTTTCTAATTACAAAGGCCCTTCACCTTTTATTGGGCTGAACCCTGTTAAAAACTGAAGTTTGTTTTTTTAACTAGAAATACTGTTTTCCTTGCTCAGCAGTACATACTTACTGGTGGGAGCTTGATAATATCAGTAGCAGTCAGGGCCCCCACGAGCTGTTATTCAGCCAGGTAGTTTGAGCCACAGCCCTTACAGAGGTGAGATAAATGCATTCCTACAGGGGGTGATGGGCACTGCCATGTCTCGTGCCTCCAAAGCCAAGCTCCTCGCCTCCTAGGCGATATAACACTGCAATGAGCGTGCTGGATCAAGTGCATCACCTCCAGTGTATAGGTGCTTCCCTGGGATGCTTTTCCCCAGCACTGGGCCGGTCCACACAGCTACTTTCGTACACTGCAGCACAATCTCAAGAGCTACCACACGGGGTTGGACCAAAGACATCTTTAATTCAGTGTCAAGCATCTGCTGTGAGCTCCTACCAACCCAACCAATAAACACGAGGTTAAAAACCAAGCAAAACAAAGCCACGAAGCCTGCAAATTCAGTTGCAGTCATGATTTAGTAAGAGATATTTGACAAACAAACAAAGGCTATGAGGGAAATGGCCAGGTAACTAATCCATTTCCCCTAGACTACACAGCCTCTAGGTTGGAGCAGGTTTCTCTTCATTTATCAAGCACCAGCTCAGCCCAGAGCCCAAAGGACAGAGATGCAAGGACTGGGTTGTATGGGAGGTAAGACCAGATGATTTAAGAGCTGCCTCCAGCCCTGAAATCTGCTAATAGACTTGGCATTTCAGAGAAACAACAGTTCTAGTAAAATCAATGGCAACACACTTTGATGAAAAGCTCGCTCCTAAGAGCCAATCTGTCTTTTTACCAGCACATCAGAAGCACAGCGAGCACTTCAAAAAACCATCAGTGCTCTGACTTTTCTTTAAGCTGGTCTCAAAGTGAGAAGCACATTTAAAAGCCTGAGATGCACAGGAGCCAGGAGTGCTCTGCTGCCATCTCCAGTGCACAGGGCAAAAAAACACACACAGAAGTCCAGTACGTGCCTTATCTGCTGGCACGTGCCACGTGAGTTTTGCAAATTAGAGAGACCTGCTGGCATTTGCTACAGGAGAAGATCGGTGCCTTATGCTGATGTCCCTCATCAGCATCTCTGTCACTGCTGGAGACTCTGCTCTCGTCACTTCTTGCTTTCCAGCTTGGGCACTGCCCTCTGCTCACACAGGGGGAGAGGTCACAGTGCTGATGTGCATGATGTGGTGACAAACTGGATGGTGGCAGGCAGTTATCCATGGAGAAAGAGGACATGCTCCCAGCAGCTCCTCTCTCACATAGACAGCACTGAACTCCCAGCAGGGGGACACAGGTGGCTTTTTTTCCCCTGATCTTCACCCATTAATCAACCAAACAAGACACCCCAATCAGTCAGGCACATGCTTAGGCCAGAGCTTCATGCTCCAGCTGGCCATCTCCTCCATCCTCCCCTCCCTCCAAGCAGACTGAGAGCCACAGGGATTTGAAATAAATCAAGGAAAAGCACAGCTCAGGCTACATCATGGGGGCACCCTGCAGTCACCAGTGCTACAGCACATCTGAGGGGCCAGCAAGGACAAGGAATTGGGGAAAGGAAGCTTGGGAATGCCCCAAGTTTGTATCTTCACCACCAGCCCAGTATCTATTTAAGTTGGTGCCCAACAGCTTATTCCACTGTTAGGATTTTTAAAGTTACAACAAACCGAGAAACTTGGCACATTAATGATATACAGGTCACAGAGTGGTAAAGAAAATAGAGAAGCCATCACTACCTTAAGTGGCACCAGCCCCCTCCACAGTGCCACTAAGCCTTGGAGCTAGGGAACAGGGATAGGCATCTCCATAAGGGAACAAGCCTCCTGAAACCCCGTAGGAAAACCTCCAGCCCACAGTCATTCCCCCACGCAAGGCTGTGTCCTGTGCCACCAGGGCACGTCACCCAGTCTCACCTTACCTGCCCACAGCTGAACACGCACCCATCCTCATGCCAGCAATCCCAAGGAGCCAACAGAAGGAGCTGAACCCCCCACAGCACCTCACTGGGACACACCTCACACCCCCAGTGCTCAGGAACAAGTGCCAAAGCCCACCTCCAGCTTCCCCCAGCTGGTGGCAATTCATCCCACATCAGAGCACACAGCTTTGTGACTCGGGGCACCTGTGTCATTCCCAGCACCATCTGCTCTCCCTCCTGGCTCCTAAAACACCCTTTTTATTTTTCTCTCAGGTGTCACTGCACCTTCTGTTGCACGAACATGGCCACTTGCACCCCCTGCATGGACCTGCATGGAGCACAGCACTGCTGTCCCTGCAGGAACCGCTCAGCCATGCTGTGAACAACCCAGCAGCTCATTTGTGATTAGCTCTTTGCACATCTAACACTTCCTTTCTGGGCTATCAGAGCAGCTTACAAGTGTAAAGGGCCCCAGGTGCTCCCCAGAGCTGCTGAGCAGCACAGCATGGTGCAGGCACCAGCCCTGACCCCAAAAACAGCTGCTGGGGCTGAGCCCTGGATCTTGGCCGCACCGCGTGTACCCTGAGATGTGGGCACGCCGCCTGCAGCTCCTCGTAGCAGTGGTTACACGCCAGCTCCTTGTGACAGCAATCCACCCACAGACTAGACAACAGCAGTAACCCCTTTCCTCCCCTCCGCTTTTTTTTTTTTTTTTTTTTTTTTTAACCAGATGTAAGCTTTACAGCCCATTCGAGCCACAAGTTAAGTGTTGAACAATATGACTGACCTGAGGATGTGGGCCACAGCAGTTTTCGTATGTGCTAATGAGGGCTGCAGCACCCTGATCCTGATCTTCTGGGTGCCACAGGGAGCTGCCTGTCTCTGCTGGGGAGCAGGTCACTGTTTCTTTGCAGCACTGTCCTCCTAAATAATAATCGATTCATAATTTTGCCAGAAGGACGTGCATCACAAGCGAGCCGTCAGAAAAACAAACATCCTGCCGCTCCCTACGTGGCTGCTGGGGACGGTGAGGATATCCTTCACGTGGTAGGGGCAGGAGAAGGCCCCACCGCATGGCTGAGGTCCCTCCATCACCCGGCCCGTGGCCCCGCTGCGTCCTGTCAGCAGCCCTGCCATGAGTGGGGCATGGGGCACGTCTCTGCTACGGCTGCCCCCCACCACCTCCTGCAGACAGAGAAGGCTGCGGGTCACCTCCCCTCATGGGGCAGGGGTGGACCTTACCCTGGGTCCCTTCACCATGTCTACAGGGGTCGAGGAAGCTTCCACAAGTGCCCACAGCTCGTGCCATGCCTAGCAGAGAGCCACAGGGTTTCACCCAACGCTGTTCTTCTGTAGCGCTTTCTGAGGGGAACCAGATGAGTTCACCATGGGGGATCCTGAAGCAGGACCTCTTCGTACACATGCACAGAGGGAGCGTGGGACAGGAGGCACCACCGCTGCTTCCTCCCCTGTTAGAGACCAGGACCTCCAGCTGACACCAGCACGGCCCGACATACCTGCCAGCTGCTCTTCTTCCAGGCTTTTTTGTGTGTCTCTGTGGGCCAGGCTGATGCAAGAACCAACATGTGAAGCTCCCTGTCCCCACGTTCCCCTTTTCCTCCTATTTCTGGCCTCAGCCCACCTTGCCCACATCAAGCAGCCGGTGCCCTGAGCCTCGTGCGGGAAGTGCTGTTGGCCCAAATGAAGCGTAACGTGCCGGGCTGTCCCTAACAATGGGCTCCTCTGTTTGGCTTTCCCCCCGAGGGTTATTATAGCCGGCGTTTATCTTGGACCGGGGCCAAAACACGCATTAGTGCTCCTCATCCTGTGGGTTTCTGCACACAGCTCGGACGAGTGTAGGGGGTTTACAGCCACCGGGCCAAGCTGGGGGAGAGGTTTTCAGGGGGTTGAAATCTTCTCCCTGCACGTGCATTGCTCTGTGAAATGGGGAAGGTGAGGACTGGCCCCATCTGTGTGCTAGGGACAGGTTCAGGGCTCTGCCCCATAGTCCCAACAGTGCTATGGGGTTGTGCAGGAAGTCATTTTGTTTTCTTATGTTGGGAGAATGATCCTGAATCTCCCTCATACATATTTTGGGACTTAATGAGAAAGGTTCCTGCTGTCCTGGGAGGATGGATGTGCCATGGCTGGAGAGATGCTTCCACACCTGGTACTGTAGACACGTCTCCATGCCAGGCACTGTGTGTGCCATTTCTCTTGCTTTCCACAGAGGCCCAGCACAACTCAGGCAAAGCTGACACCCCAAAACCTTCTCCCTTTCCATCCCCGGCCCAAAGAAGCTGCTGCTGTTCCTACCAACCCCACCAGGGCAGCTCCTGCCCAAGGTCAGAAGACCTCGAATTGCTTTCTGCAGCCCCAAAAGAAGCACCATCAGCAGGGTTCTGGGCAAGCACAGCTTGCAGGAGGTACAGACACAACACCAAGCTGTGCCACCACTGTGTCCCCTGTGTCAGCCGGTGCTTGCTGCAGCTCCAGCACGTTCCTGGCTGAGTTCTGACCGTCGTACAGCCTGCATCTGCTCCCTCTGCTGGGCTGTAATTAGGAAACAATATTATTAAAACTCATTCCCATCTCCGCTTTCCTTTCATCTCCCCTCCTTCTTGTTGTTCATCTATTATCCTCCCTTCACAGCCTGTGGCCTTTGGACTGCATGCTGATGAGCCCTTGTTTAGTCTAATCGGCAGTGCTTGTTAATGGTGTTCTAAGTGCAGTTTGCAACCACCTGCTCTGCGTTTGCTTCCCCCAAGTCCTGGCCTCAGAGCCAGCTCAGCTTCTGTGCCCCAGCCCCTGTTTCTACAAAGTCACAGGGGTTATTGCTGCTTTCATACCAAGATGCATGGGAGCACCAGTCTCACTGCCCACATGGAAGCTGAGCTCTTCCAGCACTGAGCAGAGGGGCCTTGGGGGGAAAAACGTGGTGCAGAGGAACCAGAGGACCTTTGAGGAAGTGTTTTGGGGCTGGTGGAGATTGGCAAGGGACCCCTCTTGTGCCCCTCTGAAGGAGGACATCAGAGTTTGAGCTACCAAAACTGCACGCTCCAGTGGGGTAATAACTCCTAATAGCAACATGATTTGGGGCAAATCACTGCATGTAGGCTTTCCAGATGTAGTTTCATTCCCATTAGTATATTCTTCACACCCTTACTTGTTTCCACAAGGTTCCTCTCAGGTCATCTTCTCCCCCTGCAGCCATCCATGTGCCACCCCTGGGTGCTGGGTGCTTGCTGTAATATTTCACACAGCAAAGATTTATCTTTGATTCATGCATTGTACAGTCAAATTTCAAGTCTTAAATGTGGGCCCAACACCCACAAACACAAGTCCCTCTGCTGAATTCATCGAGTGGGAAGAAACAGATGGGAGCTGATGACAAGTGGTGCTGCTGGAGGGGAAGGGGAGAATCAGGTGGCTCAAGAGCAGAAGTGCCCTGGTGGAGTTACTGAACCAGAGAAATGGATTCTCCTCTCTACAAGACAAAGGGTGACAGCAGGGCTGTAGGAGATGAGCACTATTTATACGTGGCACTCCAGAGCATGCCAAGATGTCATTGCAACCCAGGTTCAAAGACACAGCAGCTCTGCACACACTGCAGCACGGCAGCGATGCCCTGAGCTCCTGCAAGGGGCTGGGCATGGGAGGTGGCTCAGAGCTGCTGTACGAGCAGCTGGAAGCCATCCACCACCCGGCACAAGAAGCACAGTTCCCCTGCAGTCAAAGACCAGGTGTTTGGGTGGTTAAACCTGGCTCCTTTTCATGGACTGGGCAGCGCTCCCTCTGCAGCAGATGACTTAGGTTGGGTTTTGAAGGCCTCTCTCATTTTGGTGTCTGTGCTTACTGCAAGTAGATGGAAAGATCTAGAAGCTGAGGTCGAAAGGAAAAGTTAGTAGTTATTTACAAAAACAACAAAAGCATATTGAAGACCTCTATACAATTTCCCTACCTAATTTTCTCCTTTTGTTTGGCTTCAGCTGGATGAGAACCTCGGTCTCTAACCACTGTGAGCCATCAGCTCCCAGTGACAGGGCGCTTGGAGACGGTTTGCTGGGAGCTGCAGAAAGCAATTTGCCAAGCACAATGCTGTCTTTGAACCTAGTAACTTGCAGACAATAGTACTCTTTTACATGCTAATAGATAGCATTGTTCTTCAAATGTCTGACATTTATAGCAATATAATATCTCTGTCGAAAAGCATGCCAGTAATGGGCACAACTTCCCAACGTGAGTGCTGAGGAAGCAGAAAGATGGAGCGGGAATTAATATATGAGATTTGTTACTGAATTCCACTTTAGGTTTCCTCCAATCGCTGCCGTTTCCTTCCTGTATTTCAAAACTGATGACTGCTCTGAAAGGTAAGTCACAAAAAACTCAGGGTAAATATAGCTGCAAACGGAGATGGGCTGTAAATCAGCAGCATCCACCTGGAGGCTTTGTTGGCTGGTTTCCAAATGAAAAATCAGGGACAGGCCTAAGCAGCCCTGCTCATTGTCAAAGAGAGACAGCAGGATGGAATAACCACCTGGAGAAGACGTTTGCTTGAACTAGATGAATTATTAATAAACTTATTGATATTTATTATTGTTCTTACTCAGTCTGTCTCACTCCACATTATAAAATGGATTTTGGTCCTTCCTTATTATGTCTAGTAATGTCCAGATGTGAAATGAGGAGACGTTTCCCATGGGGATGGTACCTAAATCATGGTGTGAGCGGCTCTGTGCTCTCCTGATGGCTGCATTCCCTGTCCCAGCCATGAGGACCCACCTCCATGTCACCAATTGCCTCTTTGTACCTCAGAGGGAATTGCTGGGCATTCTGCAAGTGAGCCTGTGGGTTTGTTAAACTGCCTGGTTGTTGCCTGGCTGTGGTGAGAGGTCTCAGACCTGTTCCCAAATCTACATTCCCCTCAGGCAGCCTGTGCTGGTCCTGCTTGCTATGGCCATACAGCTGCAGTAGAGTAGGTTCTCACATATGTGCATCAAAACCTTCATAATATTGTTTGTATTACAATAAACAATCCCTTAACCAAGGGCTGCAGGACTGCATTGTTCTCTCCTAATGTCCTCGGCCTCCTAAACCCACAGAGTCTCTGCCCTGAAGCAGTCTCAGCCAAGCTGATAGATGCCCAGAGGTGGAGCAGTGAGTGGGGCAGGAGGTGGGGATTGGAAATCTGCCTCTCTGCCTCCCTGCTTGCCAGAGGAATAACCCTTTTTTGCATGGGGTAAGCATCTTACAGGTGGCAGGTCAGTCCAGAATGTCACTGGAAAACCTACGAGGAAAAGACATGCAGCAGTTCAAAAGGGACAGACGAGGTGAAGTGCATGTGGATGAGGAGGCAGAGGGCAGAGCTGGCACTTGACCCCAAAACCCGAGGGACTTCTTCTGGGTCTCGGGTCCATGCATCCAAACAGCCTCACTACTGCATTCCCAAAGGAGAGGAGGACCTGGGAAACAGCAAGCCTTACATTCCTGGTGCTAGTTCTTGGCTGAGACAGGAGCAAAAATGTTGCCGTGATGTCTACTGAATAAATATGTGCTACTGTTGCTCGCATTTGTCTTTACAGTTTGGAGGAGATGCAGATGGCCCTTTAAATACTTGCAAGGCCTGCAACTTTTCCAGAACGTTTTTTTTTTTCCCCCTTTTTTTCCAAGCTACTTGGCTCCCTACGGTAATTAATATTATCTAATGGGGGAAGAAGCAAAGCGAAGCCTTCATATTTGAGATTATTCACACAAACAAAAATGTAAACAGCTGTCTGAGAGACAGGAAAGAAATGGGCTCTGGGACAGGGCCTGGGGGGACCGCGCTGCCCGCAGCCGCAGCAGAAGCCGGTGCTGGGTGGTTGGTGCGGGCCTCAGGGCGGTGATCCTACATAGCCACAGCCTCCTCGGGGAGTGAGGCCACCACATCTGTGGGGTTTTGTTCCCTGGAGTGCCTCAGATCCCATAAATACAGGTCCTCTCCCACGCTGCCGTGCTGAGGCCCAGCGCCATGCTGAGTCGGGCTGGAAGTCCTCAAGAACTCAGGGGAGCACAAGGAGAAAACTCTCCCCCACCAACTACAGACATTTGGCTTTGGATCTGTTCCTGGATAAGGGAGAGTGGGATCATAAGGCTGGGTGATTTCAGGACAGGCTGGAAGGATGTCTCTGGGGGTGACCATCAGTCCCCATGCAGGGCAGGTGGCCCTGGTCGGGCAGCCCCAGCAGAGGCCCCAGCACAAGCGTCCCTGGCTCTGTAACGAACTGGGCTGCAAGCTGATGCCCTGCACTGTATTTTTGAAGCATTAATGAAGCATTTCCCTTCATGTTCCCATGTCTGTCACCCTCAGGGAACAGTAGCCCCCTCCTGCATGTCTGTGTTATTCATGCTGACTTTGCTTAAATTTTGAAGTGGTGCTTTTCCTCCCATAACACTCTTAAAAAAGCAATATCTTTTTTTCAAGAAGTTTAACAACAAAAGCTTATGCCTCTGGGGCTGAGAAAAAAAAAATCCATGGAGACATTTGGCTGGTGCTGGCATCTGCGGGGCTCTTTGCAGGGAGAGGGGCCTGAGGGGGAGCAGCAGGGATGGTGGAGGAGGAGAAGGCACCTGCAGGAGGCTGCTCCCAGAGAGCCCACAGCAAGGACGATATCCCAGATAGTGCTGCAAGCACTGACTGCTGACTGGGGAGGTTGGGTTTGCTCAGAAATCAGTGGGTAGGCTGTGGTTCTGGGGGAATTAATGGGTACATACACTGCAAGAGGTCCGCAGGAGCCTGTGGTAGCAGCTGGGGGTTTCTCTTTGGCTGTGTGATTTTGAGCATCCCACCAGGGACCCTCAGATTCCAGGGAAAACCAGAGCCCTTCATCTGTGTTAAGCAGAAAGACAAAGCCCTGGTTTTACAAGGAGGAATGCCCACTTCCTTTCTTTCCATGAGGTTGTCCAGTCCTTCAACCATTTGAGCACAATAACCAAACAACCTGCAATATGGCATACGCTTGTGGGGGCCGTGACAGGTCTCCTGTAGAAGTCGGGGCTCTTGCTCTTGCACTGGACACTGCCAAAGGGTGTGGGGAAGGGCTAGAGCAGGAAGAGGGGCTGCATCCCTCAGCAAAAAACAAGCAGCAGCAAGTTACCAGATACCATCTTATTTTCATGGCTCTCATGGCCAAAGTGGGTCACCAGGCACAAGTTGTGGCTCTCTGCTCCCCTTTCTCTGTGTCAGGGCTGGCTGCCAGGCTGGCTTTAAAATCATGTGTCTGTATTTATTCATGGAGTATTGTCTATGCCTTGCTGAGATGGAATCCCTTTCACAATTTTCCTTGCAAGTCCTGATGGTGGTTAAATAGTGAGAGTGGACAAATCTTGGGAATACCAGCTATGTACTTTCTACTGCATAAATGTGAAGGTGTCTTTCAAGTCCAGTCACCTTCTTTATGTGAAGAACTGGTGATGGCCCTTGTGCTTCCACCATCCAAGACTTCTGTGCCTCATAAGCCCTGAAGAACAAAATAATTCACACGCTCTGTGTGGATGCTGGTAACAGAGGTGTATGTCATAATGTCTTGCTCTTCTCAGGATGGAGTCTTGGTAGCAGAGGCAGAGGGTTTTAAAGCAACGCTCCACTGTCTGTGCTTGCAGACCTTCTCTGAGCTGCTTGGACAGACAGTGTGGGTGACTGAGACCTGGCAGAGGAATTTTGTTCCAGCTGGGAGAGAAACTGGAAAGTTTCGAAGTTCTCTGTGAGAGACTGGAAAAAATATTTAGTGCTTGGTCAAAATGATTTTAATAATTAGAAACATTTTTTGTTTTCATGTTAATTTGTTTTATATTCTAAAATTAGATTTAAAAAAATGTTTCAGAATGGAACAACTCAAGGAAACTTGTTCCAAAAGTTTGGGAAGAGGATGTTGTGACTCGGTAGGAGCAATGTGTTTCTCCTTCTGTCCCTGACATGACATTTCTGTCAAGTGGACGTAGTCTTTTGATGTAGAAATGGACGCTGTCTTTTGATGTTTTCATTTTGACATGCTAGCATTGGCTGACAGAATAAAGACTCTGTTTCCTCACTTTTCCAAGCACCTGCACCTATTTAAATGAGAGCTGCACTCCTGCTATTTGCAGGCAGTATAGGCGAGATGCCGTGGGCACCATCACCATGGATATTCCTTGCATAGGCACGACCGTGCCGACAGAGAAGCCGTACACTGCAGGGAACACACTTTATATAACTTCAAGGCTCAGGGAATGTTTCCCAAGTTTATGTTAGACACCGAGCAAAGCTGTTGGCTGCACAGAAATGTCTGTGTTGCCCATGTTACCTGCGGGCTGCAGGGCACCACAGTGCATGGGCGATGTGCAGGTGATGCCCAGGGGCTCTCATGTCTCTGCTCTCTGCCTCCAGCACTGTGATCCAGCCCCCCATGGCCATCCTCCCCATTTGCTCATACTTATGGTGTGAGTAATCCGCAGCGGGGCACGGAGCCTGCAAGCTGACCACAACAGGGTCAGGACTTGCTGCTGCTTCCACAGCTCTGGCTTGATTGCTCCCTGTTGGGTTCAGACCCAAAGGGAGCCAGGATCTGGCCTGTTGTTTTCTGAAGCACAGCAGCGTTCTGCTGATACTGCACCAGCAAATGGATTTGAAAGGAGAAAGGAGCAGATTAACCCTCTTCTAGCAGAGCCACTTAGCACAGGGGCATCGTGAGGCTTTCTCCTGAAAGCAGTATCTATGCCAGTAGGCTAAGGGTTAGCCACAGCATGAATTTAAGCTTCCCAGACCCCCCTGTCCTGTACATTTTTTGCCCCACTGAGCTCCATCATTCAGACAGCCTCCCAAGAGACAGCTGGGGACATCTGCCATGTGATGGGGTGGTTGTTGCCCAGCCCTACCTGATGCTATCTGCGCAGGGGGCTCGAAAGGACAGCTTGGTCCAATGTCCCCCCAGGAGATTTTGTCTGTATGATGATGGGCAGTGTGAGCCCAGGCCTGCAGACAGAACCTCCTGTGGCCATGAGTCTTTGCTCAGCACATTTTAAAAAATATTTTATTTTATTTTATTTTATTTTATTTTATTTTATTTTATTTTATTTTATTTTATTTTATTTTATTTTATTTTATTTTATTTTATTATTTTATTTATTTTACTTTAAGAAGTTTAACCAGCTGCTCTACTTTCTCAGCAGCAAACGGTGCCATGTAACAACGCTAGGGAAGCGCTGCCACAGAGAGGTTCAACAAATAAATCCTCAGGACCTTCCCAGAGGTCTGGAACGGTTTAGTTTGTTTGGATGCTCGTTTCCCTTTCGTGGAGACAAGGGAAGGGGAGCGCAGGGAAGCGCTGCTGATCCCGAGGGTGGCCTCTCCTTCAGAGCCCCATGTTGGGCTTCTCGAACCGAGGGGGGGCAACCCCTGGGCTGCTGGGGCACATGTCAGGCCTTGAGAAACACCTGGGCAGGCTCTCCTGGCGGGCTGTAGCACTCAGGCACGCAGCCAACAAATCTGCAGCTTTTGAATTCAACACCTTCCCCCACTGCCAAGCCAACACGGGCTTTGTTCGCCTGTGGACAGCCCAATTTCCACTGCATAAACCCAGCCTCCTTCTGCCCCTGCGTGAGGCACCACCAGGACTGTTATTCCACTAAACCAAAGCAAAATTGATGCCTTTTGTCTCTTTTTTTTTTAACAAAACCATTGGTCTGCCCGGCTGCCCGTGGGGTTGATCCCGGGGCTGAGCCTGCAGCTGGAAGCTGTGGGGCTTCCTGGGGTGGCCACGCTGTGCTTCACCTTCCTCCTCCTGCCTTTGATGTGCGTTTTGTTGAGGTGATGGACGCGACAAGGAAACACGTTACCAAGGCAATGGGAGGAAAACCTGAGCCTCAAATTACAGATTTCTTCTCCAGCAGGGCCTGGAGGGGATGGGGGGAGCGAAAAGCACGCCTTGCTGTTGGCTTCAGCAAGAGCTGTGTGGGGCTGTGTGGAGGGCTGAGCACCCCACGCTGCTCACCCTGGGGACTGTTACCCATCACAGAGGGATTTTGTCTTTGTTCTGCAGTTCTGGAGGGTTTTTGTGGGCTGCTGATCCTTTATCCATGCAGCTGTGCTGAGCTAGGCCCCACAGAGGGATGTGGGGGACGCTGTGCTGCGCAGGGGGCTCAGCCCAGGGTCACGCTCCCCCGGGTGGCCAGCCGCCTTCTCCCGGAGCAGGGATGTAATTCCCAGCCTGGGAGCCTTGGGTAGGAGCTGGGGACCTCTGGCTGGCCGTGTCCCACCACCAGGCCTGCCTGGCTGTCCGCAAAGTGCTGTCACATCGTGCTCGGAGAGCCCGGACTGGGAGGCAGATGTTGCACAGCTGCACACTGCGTGGAGCAACACTGCCATGCAGCGGCCGCTGCCGTCCCCTCCTCAGGGGCTGGAGCCTCGCTGGATGGCAATTCAGCCATTTCCCAGGGAAAAAGGATCCTGCCGGGGAGTCTTCTTCCTGCAAAAGCGGCGTTTGCCACAGGGGGAATCCCCTGCTGGTTGAAGAGGGGGGAGATGTTAGCAGCTGTCCAGCGAGAAGTGTTTTGTGCAAAAAGATTTTTCCAGCATATTTAGCTTTCTTTAAAAAAAATGTCTCATAGTGCTGCCACAGCACATGGCCAGGGCAATGAAAGCAGGTCCCAGGGAAGCTGGGCATGGCCATTTCGTGGCCAGCTGGCTCTGACCTGGGCTCCCAGGTTCCCAGACCTGATCCTGGCTGCAGGCAGTGCCTGTGCCCTCAAGCAGCACCCACAGCATGGCCCCACAGGGTGCTGGGGGCAGAAAAGGGATAACAGGGAAATGGTGACACCTGGCACAAAAAATATCCCTTTTCCAAGGTGGAATGCCAGCACCTGGTGTGTAACGAGCTGCACGCTTCCAGTAAGAGCCCAAACACCACTATTATGGCCCAAATAAATGTGAAATCACAGCAGTTCAGCGAGAATCACCTGGGAAGGAAGAAGGAGCTCAGACTTTAAGCAAAGGAGAGTAATTTGGGCTGGTTGGGTTCTGTAAAAAGACTTGAGGGGGTTATAGCAGGGCACCAGCTCCATGGGAGCTTCCAGGTGATGGGTGACTCAGCCGGGACTGAAAACCATTCCTGGATGTGTGAGAGGGGAAATGGTGAGCAGGAGGTGGGAGAGGATTTTGTATTTTATGGGGCCAGGGAGACTGATTTGGGAATTTTGCAGCCAGTTCAGGTGTCTGCAATTAAGAGAGGGTGTTGCAGAGTGTTGAAAAGAGCTGCAAAAATGATTGAAGGGATGGAGAACCAGCCATACACAGGGAGAACTTAAAGACCTCCATCTGTTTGTGTTATTAAAAAAAGAGCTTGAGAGGTGACTTGATGACAGCGGATAAATACCTGCACGGGGGGAAAAGGCTGGGTACTGCAGGTTCTGTAACCTATAAGGGAGAAAAACACAAAGGGGCGGCTGGAAGCAAGGGCCAGACGAAGTCAAACTGGAAATAAATCACCTCATTTATTTATTTATTTATTTATTTATTTTTAAAGAAACATAACAAAACCAGGTCTAACATTTTGGAACAAATCCAAAGCGAAATGTGTTTTTTTTTTTTTTTTTTGTTTTGTTTTGTTTTGTTTTGTTTTGTTTTGTTTTTCATTCTTGGTGCCTTGGAATGAAGGCTGGGGTCTTTTCTAAAAGGCACGTGTTAGCTAAAGCTCCAGTACTTAATGGCCAGGGCCCCGTGCGGGGCTGGTTGGGTTAAACGGCTGCGGGGCTGCGCTCAGCCCTGCGGTGCCGTCAGGAAGGACACCCCAGCACATGTGTTTGGGCTTATCCACCAGGCTGCTAATAAATGATGTTAACTCAAAAGGAAGTATGTAGGCAAGAAAAGAGGTAAAAATTCCACTTGGGCCTTTGCATTTTGCTTATTGGCTTTTAAGAAAAAAATATAAAAATAAATAAAATCACGGAGTATCCAAAGCAACCCCTTTACACAACCACCTGCATGTGCAGAGCAGCTGGCTGGGGTCCGGTCGGTCGGAATAGCCCCTTGCGTGCGGACAAGTGGCTGTCTCATGTTAATTAAATCAGTTTAAGAAGGGGTTTGCTGTGCTGATGCAGAATGTACAGATAACCACAGCCCTGAGGCCTCTCAGGGTAGAAATATCAGATCTGGCTTTTGGAGAGTGGGTTGTGCATCAGCTCTGTTGTCCTGGGGCATACAGAGACCTCTTTGCTCCTGCTCTTCCCACCGTGTTCATGGTCCCATTCATATCTGGCTCAGCTGATTGCCCTTCAAATCTTAGTTCCTGGATCAGGCAGCCCAGAGGCTCTGGTCCCCCAAAATCATGGCTGGGTTTTGGGACGTTGAAGTGCCTGGCTGTGGCTTCTTCACACAGTGACAAAACTCCCCACACGATGCCGAGTGCCCCAGAGCTGTTCCCTGCAGTCAGTACAAGCCCCAGCCTCGGTTCAGCCCCATGGGGATTCATTAAAACAGAGACGTGTGGAAAAATGGGAAACACAAAACCTGCTCTGTTTAATTTGGGCTGCACTCCCTCCCCTTCCCCCAAGTCCCGGTCCCTGCATCCCAGGCAGTAATGCGCTTTCAGCATCAGTGACAAAACCCAAGCCCTGCAGTGAAAGGCAAAATGCTTGTACGTGGCAGAAAGTGGGAGAGATTGAAAGCGTTACTGCTGCTTTAGGGTGGGTAATAGCAGGAGATTTGCTGAAGGGATCTGGAAAAAAAGCCCTTTTTTTCAAAGAAACTGTATAATCCCTGGTAGCTCGGTGTCTCACGCTCAAGGACTTGCCTGCACAATCTGCCGTCAGACAAGGGACGGATTTGCTGCTGTCTTCTGTGGATGTGCAGTACAGAAACTCTCCCACACTGCTTTTCTAAATCTCATTTGAAGGGATGCTCTGCTGCTCCAACCGAGCGACAGAGCTGCTCCCGTCTGTGCCCCACATCGCAGAAATAATCCGAACTGAAAAGGGAGCAGAAAGCAGCAGGCATGGAGGGATGCTCCTGAAGTCAGGAGCGCAGCATCCCCGGGGCTGCTGATGGGAGAGGGGCCGGGGGTGATGCTGGGGGCTGCGGGGCTGCAGTGAGAGGAAAAAGCTGGAGGTGAGGGAAAACATCTGGGTTTGAAACGTGGTGTGTATATGGGAACGATGCTTCCCACGGGGCCTGCAAGCTGCCCTGGGCAGCCCGTGGAGAAGCAGGAGTGAGGATCCTGCTGAGATGACCTTGGTGGAAAAAGATGGCTCAAGAAAACCCACCTCCTCCCCCAAACCCCACAGATTTGACCATCACTGGCCTCATTTAGCTCAGAGCTGGAGCTGCTGGGAGTGGCAGAAATGCTGTAAATCAGAACCAACCCCAAGACTGTCCTGAATTAAAGCCCGTTCCCTGGAGCATGATGGAGTGGGACAGTCCTTGCTGAGCCGTGGGTGCAGCTTGGGCTGAGCTGTGCCAGCCCCTCTGGCTGGGAGACTCCTGCCCACGTCTTGCTCCAGTGCTGAGGGAGGCACCAGGAGCCTGGGGGCCGTGGTGGTGGCAGTTCCAGTGCCACCAACTGCAGCTCCACGGGGGGCCCAGCTGCAGGCAAAGCTGTGTTGGCAGCAGGAAGAGGAGAAAGCACTTCAGGAGGAGCAATTTTTATTAGGGAATGCAGTTTTGCTGAAATCAAACCCTTTTGTGGGAGCACGTAGGAAATTATTGACAGGGAAAGAAATCAGAGCCACTCATTTTGACCTTCAGAGGGCTTTTTATATTTTTTTTTTCCAAAGCAATTTCAATGAGTTGCTTGATTTAGTTTTAACTTCCCTGCTCGGATTGATTTCATTTCAATCTTGCGAGGGCGCGAGCTGCTGTTTCCCGCATCGCCCCTTGGCACCGCGCGCGGTGCTGCACCAGCTGCACCCTCGGCAGCCTCCTGCTGCCGTGCTTCTGTTAGCACAGCAAACGCAGTCACCCTCGATCCAGGCCTCAGAAAACCTTCTCTGGGAAATTTTGGATGACTTTGGAGATGAAAGCACATTGCAAAGTGCCACAGTTTCTGAGCAGTTTGAGTCAGCAGTGCAGAGCTGTTTCAATCCAGCCTCTCAGAGAGCAGTGATGAACATATGCAGGAGGCAGTTTATTCGGTCTTTTACATGTGCAGGAGATTTTTGATGTGAAAAGGAGCTTAGCTTTCTGTTTGTATGACCTTGATGTACTTAAAGTCAAGCCGCTCTTTAAGCGCGTGCAGAATTGGGACCTACAAGCTCTGCCTGCACCACCGCCGCGTCCCACTCTGTGCCACCGGTGCTCCCCCCTGCGAGGGAGGAGGGCTGGCTGCTAATTGCATTTATTCGAAATGACGACAGACCTGTGCTCATGCTGGCTTTGTTTATGCCCAGGTTGGGAGCAGCGGCTGAGGCGGCGTGTGGCATTTCGCAGCCCCGTCGGCTGGTGACTTGTGCTGCTGGCTGGGAAGTCGCAAGAAAGATGCCAGATGTTGGCTGTTTTGGAGCAAGCACGTATGCGTTTTATTTCTAAAACACACAGAGATATAAAGCTACGTGTTCTGACGTCTTCTTGTTAGCGTTAGGCCTGATCATAAAAACAGAAATGTTTTTTAAAATGTTTTGTGTCCCAGCACACATGCTGCTTGCATCTTGCTTGGCCCTGGCAGTGAAAATAAAGCCGTGGCTTTTGCTTCTGTTTTAAATCAGTTCCTGGTGAGGATCATTGTCCGAGCCCTGTGCTAGCTCCACGCCGTGATGCATTCGTTCACGAAGGCTCTCGGGAATTCCGAGTCTCATCCATCACGCCTTGGATTGTTTGAGGATTTTAAAAAATGGTGAACGTGCATGTGGATTAATGAAACTATTCACCGTGAAGGGTGCTGCCTGGGGAACACAGCGGTGTCCCTAAAACCAGGGCTTTACAGGGCTCGGCAAGGGAGGGCAGGATGAGACACCAGTCCCTACAAAGAGCTGCTGGGTCCGGCTCTGGAGCAGAGCTGGAAAAGTTCTCAGTGTCATACAGGGGAGACCCTTTGCATTTAAAGCATGATTTTCCCCAAAAAGATGACCATGATATACCTAAAGCTGCCCATATCCTCTAGCAGCAGGCTTTTAAAAGAGGGGGCAGCCACCTGCCCTCGCCCACCACGCTGACCCCGTCCCATGGGTGCTGTGCATGGTGCTGGCATTTCGGGGCTCTGCCTACCAAGGAGCTGCCACAAATTCAGAAAAGACTCGGTACACCTTGGCCTAATGGGAGGTAATAAGGCTGCTGAGAAGATTCATTACTCCTGCATTGCAATTAATGATAATTAAAAAAAAAAAAAAAAAAAAAAAAAAAAGTTTTGTCTCGTGAGTTATGCTGGGTGTCAGAATTAACATCTCATTGAATTATCAAAGCTTTCAAGCACTGGGTGGTGGAGGGAGAGAGGCTTGGGGCTTGCAAATAGGTCAGAGAAAGCCGGTTGCTAAATAGCTCACAGAAACTTTCCGCTGGGGAAGAAAATCTTGCTGATTTGATGGAATAGGAACAATTCCAGGGAGGATGGCGATACCCTTCGAACTTGTGCAAGAAGCAGGCACGGCGGCTGGGCTGCTCCCCACAACCCAGGCTGCTCTTTGTCAGCTCCTTCCCTGCGGTTCCACCTTGCTCAATGCACACCTCTCACTTTCTGATCGCAAACTGAGGTCACGGAGAGAAGGGAAGCGGGACTGCTGCAGGGCAGCGCTGTGCCCGAGGGATGCCAAAGTGGATTTGGGTTTTGGGGTGCTCATCTTTTGGGGCTCACGTTGGGCTGTGCAGCACTTGCAACCACTCCGGACATCACTGGGGTGAGCAGCAAGTCCTGCATCGGGTTCCCTGCCAGCTGCTTCCCCAGCCCCTGCCCAGCACCGGGGGGATTCATACTGGTGCTGGGCAGGTCACGGTGTCACTGTGAGGGCTCTGGGCCACCAGCAGAGCACGGGTGCCAAAGTTTTCTTTTTGCAACCCTTTCTAGGAGCTCTCATCAGCCAGCGTGGAAGGCAGCCAGCTGGGCCAGATGTGCAGCAGCCCGCGGATGCCCACGGATGCTGGCCCACATGGGGTCTCCTTGAGCCTCCTCCAAACGGGGCGACGGCACGGGGCACGTGGGGATGCGGAGACAAGAGGGGTCACGATTTGCTTAATATTATATTCTCTCCTGCTTGGCTGCTCCCCAGCAGGAGACAATATAATATTTTGGAAAGCAGAGATCCAGCAGACGATGCTGTGCTGCTCGTGGCTCCATCAGGAGCTGGGAGCTGGGCTGTCCGTCCCTGCAGCACCGACTGTGGGATTGGGGCACCCACCGAGGCTGCCCGGCTTTTATTTAAAAGTAAGGAATTTCTTTGTTCCAGACAACCCGCTCCTTGACAATCGTTCCTCTTCTTCCTTCCCATTCTCGTAGACAATAACCTGGTGGGAAAGGCTGGGGGAGACCCGGGAGCAGCAAACCGCCCCCTCCGCCGGCTGCGTGCCCCCAGGGGGGAGCCCCCGCTCCCCGGGGCCGTGCCCGCACAAAGCCGGGCCCAGAAGGGTTGGTCTCCATGGGGGAAATGGCTCGGCAGTAGCTGCTGGGGAATAATAATTATATTATGGGGCCGGAATAAAGCCCCATTCATTTCTGAGAAGGGGATGGATTTGGGGGAAGTGTATGAGTTACAGCACCCGGAGCAGCCACGCCGACAGCGTTTCCCTCGTAGACAAACCCAAAATATTGTGCTAGAGAGGGGCTCACGGCCTGGGATGTGTGGTGGGCCCAGGTGAGGCTGTCTAAGCCCCAAGAGCCCCGTGTTGGCTCCCAGAGGAACGAGAGGCTCCAGTGCTCGTCCATGGACATCCCCATGGGATGGGGGCGGGTGGCGGAGAGGCGCTGTGTGCTGTGTGCCATGACGCAATGCCCCTCCTGCAGCGGGGCATGAGGGGTGTATTGGGGTGTAGGGGGGTGTATGTGGGTATATTGGGGTGTACGGGGGTGTATGGGGGTGTATGGGGGTGTATGGGGGTGTATTGGGGTGACCACTGCCCACCCAGCTCTGCCTGGCCCCCACGGGCTGCTCCCCAACCTGGCATCGCTGATGCATTTTCCCCATCCCACAGATCTGTGAGGCACCGGTCTCCGGTGTGCGTGAGGTAGCAGTGGCCCAGCGGGGCACTGTTAATAATTAATAATTAATTAATATCCGTATCCCCAGGCTTTTTGCCCCCCAGGCTGTGCTGCCGTAGCTCCTCGGGACAGGCCAAGGTGGCTCCCAACAGGACCGTGCGTGGGCCTGGCTTCGAAATAAAACACATGAAAATATAAAATATATAAAGTATGATATATACG
Source organism: Anas acuta (assembly GCF_963932015.1). Lineage (NCBI taxonomy): Eukaryota > Metazoa > Chordata > Aves > Anseriformes > Anatidae > Anas > Anas acuta. The sequence continues at coordinate 5,265,902 of NC_088998.1, read as the reverse complement.
AAAATAAAAAATGCGGAATATAGATAAATAAAATATAAACCATCAACACATAAAATATATAAATATAAAAATATAACATATATAACATAGAATATGTATAGGGATACAGAATAGACACATATAAAATATAAATAACAATAAAAGCCATAGACATAAAATATAGAAAAGGATCAAATATAGAAAAAGATCAAATATATGAATCAATGATACCATGATCAAATTTATAAAAAGATAAAATATATAACATATATGTATAAAAATACACAATATAAATATAAAATATGTATAGAAAGGGATCAAATATAGAAAAAGATCAAATATATAAATCGATTCTATGATCAAATTTATAAAAAGATAAAATATATATGTATAAAAATAAAAATACAGAATATAAACATAAAATATGAATAAAAATAAAGGCCATCAAGACATAAAATACATAAAAATATACAATATGGGAAAAGGTCAAATATATGATTCTATAATTAAACATAGGAAAAAAAATGTATACAACGGATGTATAAAAATAAAAATAAAGAATATGAAATAAAATATGTATAAAAATAAAAATAAAGGCTGTAAACCTATCAAATATTAAATACACAACATATGAACCATAAAATACATAAACGTACGAGCCACGAAAACGCAAAATATAGAAAAATCTAAGCCCAAAACGTACAAAAAATGGGAAAATATGAATGAAAAATGTGGAAAAAGCTGAAATTCGCACGAGACGCGGGCAGGGGCAGGGCCGCCCGAGGCCGCCCCGCGTACAAAGCGCCGTGCCCAGCGCCCCCCCCCCCCCCCCCCATAGCTCCCGCACCGCGCTCGAGGCCCCGCCCCTGGCCCCGCCCCCTTCTCCCTCCCATTGGCTGCGCGGCGCGAAGCCGGCGTCGACGCGGGGCCGGGCGCGGCTGCGATTGGCCGGGCGGGGCCGCGGCGCTGTCAGCGGGGCCGGGGCGCGGCGGGCGCCGCCTGAGGGGCGCTGGGGCAGCGGCGGCCCCGAGGCGGGCGGGCGGGAGGGAGGCGGGAGCGGGGGAGCCGCCGCCGCCGCCGCCGCCGCCCGGCCCGGCCCCGCGGTGCTGATGGAGGGCGGAGCGGCGGGAGGCCGGAGCGCTGCGTGACACCATGAGGCGCCGGGCTCGCCCCGCGCCCGGGCTCGCCCTGCTCTGCCTCGCCGCCCTGCTGGCCGCCGCCGCCTCCGCCCTGCCCCGCGGCTCCGCTCCCCCCGAGCCCGGCAGCGGTAGCGGGGGGACCCCGGCTGACGGAGCCCTTGGGGCTCGGGGGGCTCGGCCCGGCCCCGGTACCGCCGAGCCGCCCCCGGAGCGGCGGGAAGAGGGAGCGGAGGGAGAGCTGGAGGCCGAGGGGGACGACGAGGAGGCGGCGGAGGACGAGGAGGCCGCGGGGGGGAGGCCCGCAGGTGAGGGGAGAGGGGGTTGGGGGGGGGGGACGCGGGGCCCTTTGTGTCTGATCGGGGGTGGGGAGCGGCGGGGGGCTGCCTGCAGGGGGGATGGAGCCGCCTGCCCTCCTCCTGTCACCCCCTGTCACCCCCTTTCCCTCCCCTGTCACCCTCTCCCTTCCCCCTGTCACCCCCTTCCCTTCCCCTTGTCCCTCTCCTGTCCTCCCTTGTCCTCCCCCTGACCCCTCCTGCCCCCCGCATCCTCTCCTATCCCCCCTTGTCATTCCCTGTCCCCTCTTGTCCACCCCCTTTCCCTCCCCCCTGTCACCCCCTTCCCTCCTCCCACCCTCTCCTCTTCTCCCCTTGTCTCCTTCCTGTCCCCCCTTGTCCTCCCCCTGACCCCTCCTGTCCCTCCCTATCCTCCCCTATCCCCTCTTGTCCTCCCCCCCGACCCCCTTGTCTCCCCTTGTCCTCCCCTGTCCCCTCTTCTCCACCCCCTCTCATCCCCTGTCCCCCTCCACCCTCCCCTGTCACCCCCCCACCTCCCATCCCTCCCATCCCTTCCCCACCTCATCCCCTGCTCCCACCGCCTGGGCCTCGCCCCTTTATGTTCAGGCACACGCAGATGCTGTTAGCCCTCCTTCTTTCCACCTCCTTCTCCTTTTTTTTTTCTCTCCATATTTATTTTTCTCCCGGCCCCGGTGGTGCTGGATTCATTAGAGGTGTGCTGGGCGTCCCCTAACGCCACGAGCATCCTGCTGCCCCGCGAGCTGTAGCGGCGCGAGCAAGTGCCGCCGCTCAACCTGCTTTATTTGGCTGGCCTGGAACAGCTGAAGGGCTGCGTCCTCGCGGTTTCAGGCTTTAATTCCATCTCTTTCCATTGCGGTTTGGGTCTTTATGCTTTCCCCTGAAGAGAGAGGCTGGTTTAACAGTGGGAGCTGCTGATAAGGACAGCAGGGGCTGCGTTCCCTTAAAGCAAAACTGATTTCAGCCATGGCACCGCGATGGGACCCCTCGGGCAGTCAGCATCCCATGGTGGGTCCCACAAGTGAGCATCGGGCGGGTTTTCACCTCCCGCATCCCCCTGGTGGGTCCGAGCATCGCGGTGGCCCCGGGGTGCCCATGGGTGGCCCTGCCTGGTGCCCGGTCCTGTTACTGATAGTCACAGCACCGAGCCCTGAGCTGTTCCCTGGCACCTTCACAGCGCCGGGTGCTGTGCAGGTTGTGCTGTGTCCTCTGGGGGCTAATTGCTTGCTCGTTAGCACTGCGGGTTGGGATTAACCCTCACTGGCGTGGCAGGGTGGGTTTTCAGGCATGTGTTCAGGGTTGCTTCTTCAACCCTGGGTAGGGAATTAATGCTTTATATGCCTTTTTTTTGTTCCATGAGGGAAGTGGGCCTGTTGGGATGGGCGTTAGAAGGGACTCCCTTAATGCTGGTGGGTACTGGTGATATGGGATTGGGGTGAGAGCCCTCACATTCAGGGTCTGGTCAGTGCTACCAAGACTTCAGTTCTGACTTCAGTTCATTTTCCTCGCTGATTCAAGAAGCGCTTCAGCTACTGCCCAGCTGCCTGCTTGTTTTGTTCTCGTTCTCCCCCTCGTCCAGTTTCACAGTGTTTATTTTTCTTTCCAATCCCGCGATCGCGTTAAAATCCCGGATTTTGTTTTGAAGAGAAGTAAATTGCTAATCCTCGTGTTTGTGGAGACAGGCTTAGAAGTATCCCCTGCCTTATCTGCGATGCCGGCGGTGGAGGCTTGCCATTTTCCTCCTCAGCAGAGCAGGAGGGCTGCTGCTCTTCGGATGCGCGGCTTCTGCGGTCGGCACGGCCCCGCTCGGGCTTTCCCTGCCCAAAGAACAAAACTTCTCTGTTCTGCCGTGTCTGTAGGGCGCTGCTGGACGACGAGGGTCTCTCTGGAGGATGTTGCGTCCTGGCTCCTTTTGGTATCCGCCCCGTCCCGCTCCAGCCAGCTGCCCGACCTCCCCGCCGTGCCCGTGAGCCCTCAGCTCTGCACCTTGAACCCTGCAGCAGGAAGGGCCAAAGGGCATTTCGTGCCGCAGCTGTAGGGCGGGCAGTGCCTGGTTTCGGGGCGGTGAGTGGCACGCAGGCGTCCTGCACCAAGGCAAGGCACGCAGTGGGACACGGGCATCGCAGCGGCTGAAGGCAGATTTGGGAAAATCTTGCCTGTGCTGCCCCCTCTGCAGCTCTGTGCGTGCCCTTGTCCTCGCCTCTCCCTGTTCAGCCTCTGGCACAGGTCATTCTGCCCCAAAATTCATTTTCCCTGTGCCCGCAGTGCTTTATCTCCCATCCAGGGCAGGGAAGGGGGTGCAGAAGGGTCCTGCTGAAGAAGTTCCCTGCCAGGGGAGGTGGCTTCAGCTTCCCTCGTGCGAAGTTGTACCTCGGTGTGGTCACCGAGCTGGGCTTCCAGATGTCAGAGGGTTTGGATTTTTGTTAAAGAAATGGAAATGAAGTTAGAGGCGTGGCAGCTCATGGTAAGGAAGGTGTTCATATACATGGGATCGGTACAGGAGCAGCCAGGTCAGAGCCTTTCTTTGGCTGAGGAATAAATCCTGGGGTTTTACCTTGAGCCTAAAATGCAGGGATGTTGCCTACCACTCCCTCATCGCTCCCCTGCCTTTCTCCCTGTGTCTGAATCATTCCTGAATCAGATGCAGCCAACTGTCCCGACCCAGGATTTTGAGACGTTTGGCCTTACCCATGCTCATAAAGATGGGGATATTTTGGGGAAGACCCATGGCGCACCCGAGGTCTCACTTGGTAGCTTCCTTCTGCAGCGCTGGGACTTGGCTTTTATCTTCTGGCTGATCTCTGGGGCTGGGCAGCATCATGTCGCTGCCAGGGGGAAAACTGAGATGGGAAGAGCTGGCGAGCAGCGGGGCTGTGCTGAAGTTCCTCACCAGCTGCTGTCAGTGACACCCGGACACCCCCACAGGGAGGCCCCCGCCAGCCTCTGCCACGGAGGAGCCAAAACCCTAAGGAGAGCGGCTGCGGGCGAGACCGGCGGCAGAGCCGAGGTTGGAGCCTTGACTTGTGGGTGGCCACGGGGCTGCTGTGGTTTGTGCTGGAGGTACGAGGGTTGTGCGTGTCCAAACAACCAGGAAATTTGTGGCAGAGCGTGGGACCGTGGCTGGTTTCACCCCGAGAATCCCACTGGGGTGCAGCTGGACTGGAGGGTGAAGGATGAAGGTGCAAGAGCGCGGGACTGTCTCATCCCTGGGATGTGACCTTGGGGGATGGATAGCTGTGTCCTGGGGGGACCCCAGTCCTTGTGGGGCTCTGCCATGGGCTGCTGGGTGGTTGTGGCACAGTGAGGTCTGTGTGGACTCGGTGCTGCAGGAGGTGATGCTCAGCATCCTAACGCCGTGCCCCAGTGAGCGCACGAGGCCGAGGACGGGCAGGCTTTGGGAGCATGGAACAAGCCGGCCCTGAGGACCAGAGGCACGCATCTGCTGAGGTCAGGGGAAAGATTTCGGAGCTTTTTGGTCTATAAATACCCAGGGATAAGTCATCATGCCACTTGCAGTATTTGCAGCGTTGATGCCACTGCCTGCAGGATGTGCTTCTGCAGCCCCAGACTGCTCCTGGTGCTGCGGAGGTCCAGGCAGCGCCGTGCCTCTGCCAGCCTCCGAAGGACACCGCGCCTGTGCCGGCTGCGAGGCAGGGATTTCTCTCGCAGCCATCTGGCTGGGAGCTCTCTTTCTGCCTTCCCTCTGGCAAATACTTAAAATAAAACCAGAAATTGTGGAGGTGCTGAAGGGCTGCGCAGCACCAGAGCCTTCGCTCGGCTTTTCAGTGAGGTTGCGGCGAGGGCTCGGGCTCGATTCAGGGGTCTTGGGAAGCCCCCACTGTGGGGCTGCCTTGTGCGAGGCATCGCTGGGTGCGAACGGGGGCCGAGGGGGGGCCGAGTCTGGCGCTTCATAATTAGCAGGGGATGTTAATGTGGTTTGCGACCCAAAGGCGGGATTGCAGGCTCGCCATCTGCCCGGCCTTGGGGGGGCCGCGTGGCTCTGCGCCACCCCCAGGAGAACACAGCCTCCTTCAGGCTCCTTCAGCTGGCTGGGAACCAGGGTTTGAGCTTTGCAGGAAATTATTATTATTATTTTTTAATTTATTATTATTTTTAATTTGACTTTTAGGTCGAGCCAGACTGAAATAACGTGGTTACATGGCTGTTCTTCCATTGCTTTGAGTCAAATCGAGGGTCCTGAGCCTTGAGACCCCCCCGAGGCGCTGCCCTTGGACTTGGTGCTAATCCCCGGGGTCAAAAGTGGGGGCTCCTGAGACCCTGCCGCAGGGAAACACACCCCAAATCCCAGCAGGGCCTGTCTGGGAAGGTCTTTTGTTTGGTTAAATGTATCAGCCTGGAAGCATTTTCAACAAGATGCTCTGGGCTCGGAATAATTGAATCCCTCCTTTGTTCAGACAGAACATTTCTAAAATTGTTTCCTTGTTCAATAGGAAACCTTCCATCAGCGCCTGTCCCCTGCCACCGCTCCCTGGGGGGATGTCACCCGTGCTGGGGATGCTGCCTCCTGCTGTCCCCATCCATCTCCCTGCTGGCTGGCAGCCGGGGATGCTGGGGACGTGGTCCAGCTCCTGCACCCCATGGTGAGAGCGGAGACCCCCGGCAGGGGGGTCCCTGTCACCGCTGGGGTCCTGGGGGAAGCTCGGTGTGTGAATAGTGACAAGCTGTGGGCAGGGCTGGGTTTGGGCTCTGGCTGATGCTCTCCTGGATCTTCCCATGCTGAAGGAACTCGTGCTAGGTCTCAGTTCTGCCTTCTGCTGCTGCAGGGAGGACTCCGGGAGCACCTGCTGTCTGAGCCGCAATTTGCCTTGTAAATGGAACCGGTTCGGGGTCTGGGCGTGAAAGGTGGGTGCTTGCCTCGCCTGGAAGAAGAAAAAAGCAAAACCCCCTGAGGTTTTCCTCTTGATGCGGGCCAGCCGTGAAATCAGGGAGAAGCCCAGGCCGTTCCTTGCACCCTTTTTAATTCACTCGCCCCACGTCCTTATAAATAAGCCAGCAGAAACATGACGAGGCAAGCAGCTCTGCTATTTATAGCCCGTGCTGCTCCGCATGCCTGCCTTAAAAACCAGCCAGCTAAATGGCTCTGCAGTCTTTCAGCAAAAGCCTTAATGACACAGGCATTTCACGGAGGGGTCCGGGGGTGTTTGAGGCTGTTGGTGGCGGAGCCTCCCCTGGGCAGCCGGGGTCCCCCCGTCCATGCTCTCACCGCCACCATCCAGCCCCAAACTGGGACCAGTACCACAGGATGCTCCCAGCTGGCCCCATCCTGCTGCTTGGGGCAGTCATCGCCACACCAGATACACCTCCATATGCCCCAAGTTAAATTTATTTTCCTTTTTTCCCCCCGTTTTTATTTTGGAAGCTACGTTAACCCTTCATTTCCATCCGTTGGCATTGCCCCTTGTAATTACGAGGCTGCCGGTAGCCTTCTCCTGTTGAACTGGTCGTGCTGCTTCCCAGCTGCTTTATTCCTGGCGAATTATGCCGTTTTCGGGCAGCTTCCCTCGATTTTGACTGACTGGCTGCCTAAATTAACTGATAGCACTGCTTGGGCTGCTTTGATCCCGCATTATTTATGGAAATGGTGCTGTGTGGCTCCGTGTGGCTGATTAATGCTGCATGTATTTTTAATGTGCGACTTCTGCTGTTTGATCTGTGCTAAATGATTATTCTCCAATGCGTTCCCGGGTTCGTTTCTGTTGCTCGTGGAAATGCTATCGAAACGGACTGTTTGTTTTGGTGCTTTTTTTTTCCCCCCCCTCCCAGCGGTCCCATCTTGTGCTGGTTTTTAAGCTCTCGTGGCTCCTTTCCCCAAGCACTGCTCTGCCGCCTGCACGTGGCACACTTAAGCTTTATTGCTATTAATTTGAGCATTTCATCGCTCGGAATTGCCTGCTCTGATGTTTCGGGGCCGCCGAGGTGCTGCTGCAGCCCTCTTGGTGCTCAGCACCAGCACCCATCCTGCGACGCCTGATTGAGGCAGAAACCGGCCGGAATGGGGCAGGCACAATGAATGTTTTTGGTAGCCTGTCACAGGACGTCTGGGGCTGGTCTCTATTAACAAAATGGCTTTTAATTGCCAGGGTGGCATCTGCTGGACCCGCAGCTTCCCTCCCTGTGGGGCCAGATGTGGTCATGGCCAGGTTCATCCTGGGGAATGCCACCATGGTGCCGCTGGTGCTGAGCTCGCCCTTCCCATAGGACCTGGGGTGGGAACCAGGAGGTGGCTCCAGGAGCGCCAGCTGGGAGCCGAGGATCCTCATTTCCTTTCCCCGAGGGCAAAGCAGAGGGCGGATGGATGCTTTTTATTTATTTACTCTTTTCCTGCCCTGTCTCCCACCTGCTCGATCCATGGCGAGGGTTTGTCACTGCAGCTTTTCTCGGGGCGCGCTGCGTGCCAGGAGTAGCAGGGCTGCGAGGATGCTCTCCTGCTTTGCATCTTCACTGTGCTTTTCAGGAACGTGCGCTGAAAACCTTTAAAGTGAGGCTTTTTTCCCTCCTGTGAACAGGGCTTTTTGTCGAGATCAGCAAAATATCTATCTTTAGGTAAAAGATTGTTTTTCCGTTTGTGGATTTTTCCACTGAAACCAGTTTAATCTCAACACTTTGTTCCCACCAAGCTTTTCAATGCTTCTTGCTCCATGAAACCTTCAGCGATTTGCTTTCCTCCCTCCCTCTTTCCAAGCAGATATACACAGATATATATTTTTGAAGGCTGAACTTCCTGTGGGATAGAAACTCCCTTTTTCTGCCAGCCGTAACTCTTGCCTTTTGTCACTGGGAACAAAGACAACATTATACACTTCTTTAAAAAACCATCCTTGATGTTCCTCCCTTGCCTCAAAGCAGGGAGGTACCAAGCTGAAGGCAGAGCTGTCTGTGTGGGGATCAGGAGGGAAGCATTGCAGCGAGCAGGATTTTGGGGTAAGATTCCTACAAACGGAGCTCCTGGCTCACAGGACATCTGTGCCATGGGCTGGAGCGTGCTGGCTCCTTTCTGGGCTGGTTGTTGGCTTGTTTGATGTGAACACATCAGATGTCTTTTGGCTGTGGCTGCCCCGGCTCGGAACAGCCACCCCGTCCTGCTCTGCCTTCCTCCTGGGGCCAGATCTTCCCCAGTCCTCAGTGCCTGGGGGGAGGCTTTAGGGGATCTGCCTCACTTTTGAGCGCTGCCCCATCCCCGTTTTGGGGCAGGACTGGGGGTCCCACGGCACCCTGCGTGCTGTCCCCTGCACCGTGTGTCAGGGAGCAGCTGGAGCCAGGTCATGCCAATGACTCCAGCTGGTGATAAAGCACCGTGACGTGGACAGCTCAGTACCTGTTATCGGGGAAAAGCAAACAGAGGCTCCACCTGCCTCCTGCCTTTCTCCCTTCAAGGGCAGGCTGCACGCCCGGCGTGGAGCTCCCTGGAAAATGTTTTATTATTAACGCGCTCCCTTTGGCTCGGCTGCGGTGTTGAGAAATCCACGCTTGACTCCAGATAATGAACGACAAACATTTGTCTGGACTTAACTATTTTGCTCGGAGCATTTTTTTATTTTTTTTTCCTCCTGGAAGTTTGCTGTGAGCTGTCAGCAGCGCGCCTGCTGACGTGAGTTATCGCTGACGCCCTGCCGTTGGGTCTTCCCTTCCCTTCCGTGTCGCGCTTGTTTCATTGCAGGAGAAGCTTTTTGAGCAAGTCCAATTCATTTGAAATGGAAAAGAGTCAAGTGATGGAGCTGTATTTTAAGGGGACATTCAGATGCTGGCTGCCCTGCCGAGCAAGGTGGGATTTGGGTGGGATGGAGCAGGGGAGACCTGCCCCAGCACGCAGCTCAGGTGTCGGGGTGCGCAAAGCAGCGGCTGTCACCCTTTGTGAGCTACAAACCCCTTGAAAAGCTTCTGGAAGAGGTGTGGGTGCTGAGGTTGAGCTTGCAGAGGGGGGAATCAATCCTTTTCTTTCTCTTCTCCACTTTCTGTCCCTTTATGTGGTCCTTCAGCCTCGAAGCAGTGCCCCAAGCTTGCTGAGGTGCGGGGTGTGTGAGCTGGGTGGCTCTTGCCGCAGAGCCAATCCCTCGCAGCACCAGGTAACGCATTTAGGGGTGCATACAGCATTGGCCACACCAAACCAGAGTCTGTCCGTGTTTTGTTCAAACCAGGGGCATTACAGAGCCCCTGCAAATTGGAGGATGGTTGGAAAAGAAGTGTAAATGCCCCTCTTACTGCTGACCCCTGGCTGCAAACCCTGGGGTTAGAGCGTGTTGGACTGGGGCTTGACTCTTATAGTCCAGAACCACATCCATTGCCTTCTGCTGCGATTCCCAGGGTGATGCCATGCAGGGCTCAACTCTGACCCCACGGGGCAGTGGGTTGGGTTTGGGGTCTTTGCTCAGACGTGGCCTTTGCCTGGTGATAAAGCTACAGGATGGCGAGGTGGGGACGAGGATGGAGAGTGGGCATGGTGAGGGCTCCTCGCACTGGGAGCCACGGTGCTGGCATGGGCGTCCTGCTTAGTTTAACTCTTTTTTTTTTACCTATTTAAAGAGGATTTGGGTCTGCTGTTGAACAACGCTCCTGCATGTTGTACTCTTGAAATGGTTGCTTTGGGTGCTCAGGTGGGTACTTTGCAGCTCCCCACATGGCACAGGCTCTGTTGTGAAGGTTTCGTGGACTTGGCTTGGTCACGCTGTTTGGAAGCTCTTTCGTTCTGAGGTTAAATAAATGCAGGCAGGAGCCAGGGCTGGACGTACCGTCAGTGTTGCTAGCAGAACGATGACTGAAGAGAGAAATTAAAAGGCGATCTGCAGCCCTGATGGAAGTCATTAATCTGCTGCAGGGCCCGGGGATTTACAGCGAAGGCGAGCGGGAGGCAGGGGCACATCTCACCCAGCTCGGAGCACTGGAGGCACCCTCGGAGCCCCTGCGGATGGGCTCTGTCCTGGGCACACGGTGGGATTGTATTCTGGCCTCGTGCCATCGCTGCAGCTGGAGGAGAAAAGCTTGGAGGAGAGCTCGGATGCACCCAGGCATCCCCTCCTCCTTGGGGACCCTGGGGCAGAGGTCCTAGAAGACGATGGGGGCTGTCCCACTGCAGATCCCCACCTCTACCTCCACGCGTTGTTTCTGTGGCATGCCCTGGCCCATCTCCGTTCCCTCCTTGAAAGCTTGATGTCTCCTCCTCAGGTTTGCCAGCAGGTTTTGTCTCGTTGCCATATCCTCAATCCAGTTCTGCTGGTGCAGGATGAAAGTGGAGACCGAAGGAGCTCCGAAACGGGGCGCGAGCATCGCCAGATGAGAGCCGGGAGCAAGCACGATGCCAGATCCCATGCCAAGCGCAGTGGGGCCGGCACGAGGCAGAGTTACAAAACACAGGACTGAAAGCTGCCCGGCAGGAGGGCTCCTCTCAGCCCTGCTCAGAGGGCGTTCTCCCTGCGCTGCCCCAGCAGCTCGCAGCGCTTCGTGGCTTGCAGCTGGCAGGAGGCACGGCGACTCCAAACTCGCCCGTGGCGTTGTGTCGTCACGGCCTTGAAACTGAACCCAAACGGCAAAGCCTGCCTGAAACCTGTCGTGGTTACTCATGCCTCGTGCTGTTCCTCTCCCCCGGTGGAGTTTCTGCTGTGGAAATTCCACTGATTGGGCAAAGAGACAAAACACCTCCGTTAGCCTTGGAGCCGAGCTCTCAAGAGCCAGGGCTCGGAGGCTTGGGTCTGTCAGATGGTTTTCTTTGGTCCTCCTTGGCATGGGCGTTAGAGTGAGGGAGAGGAAGGCAGAGACTTTACTGTTTTGCTGTGATGAGTAGAAGCCTGTGTTTATTTACTTGGAGTAGGAAAAAAATAATAATAGAAAAGTGTACGGCAAATGAACCCTCTGCTCTCATAGCTCCACCTGATCTCCAAGCTGAAATGCAACGAGCTGAGAGGAACGGGGGGGACTTCCCTCAGGCTCCGTAAAGAGCCTCTTTATTAACGCTTTCAGAAAGTGTTTATTAACACTGTGGCTAAAAGAAGCCTTTGTTTGAGGATCTGTCCCTTTGCTGCTGCAGTGGAGGAGCTGAAGCTTGAAAGGAACTGCCCTGGGCACCTGCTGGAGATGCTGATGGAAGTTTGCATTCCAGATTTTCTCCACAGGCTTAAGCATAAAATAGCCTGTGGCCCTGCAAAGCCAGTCTGTCCTCTGCCTCCTTTTGGAAAGAAAAAAAAAGGCGTTTTCACACTGATCCGTCGCACGCCTGCGCGGTTACTTCCAGCATCTCTGTTGAGTGCGAGCAGCTTCCAGGGACTCGGGAATCCTCAGGACTCGGGAGAGGAGGAGCTGCTGCACCTGCAAGTGCTGTTGGCAGCTGAGGTCTGGAGGGGAAAGGCTCTCGAGGGCTGCACACCTCGCAGCAGAGCAGGTTGGTTTTAATCCCTTCAGTCCTGCTCTCGGTGCTTATGTCCCCCCGGTTGGATTTGCCCCATTCCTCCCTCACCGCTGGCAGCTCTGGGAAGGTTGGAGCATTCGCTGCAGGAATTCATCCAAAATATCTCTGGCTTTTGAAAACTGGGGAAGGAATCGGGCGAGGGGCAAGAGCAGAGCCTTCCACGCAGGGTCCTGTGCACAAACCCTGACCTGCAGGGGCTGTCAGTGCTGCAGGTGGGTGTATGTACGGGATGGAGCTGGCAGTGAGGGGGAAAGGCAGGTGCTGGGAGCAGTGCCAGCCCTCACACAGCCTGGAGGAGCCTGGCCGGGGTGATGGATGGGGTGATGGATGGGATTTCCACCCGCCTGGCACTTGTGGGCTGTGTTCCTCGCTGCCTCTTCTGCTTTGGGAAAGCTGCTCGCCAGCTTCGTTCTCCAGCTGGTGCCATCCCTACCCCATTGCGCCTTCCCTAGGGACACCCACATGTGCCCCAGTCCCCCAAGGCAGGGAAGGAAGCAGGGTTCTCCTTCCTCGGCTCCTAGCCTGTGTTTTCCTGATGTTTATGCTCACAACAAGGCCCCTAGCCCAGTGTGAGTGCTTGGAAGGGTGGCTCCTGCCTCTCCTTCCCCGGTAGCGGCAGTAAAGCTCTGGTATAAATTAACGCATTCGTTCATTAGCTTCAATTCCCCACAGCGCTGAGCAAAGTTTGTGATTTTAATTACTTTTTGCAAGGATCTGAGCACACAGAGACTTCAACAGATTATTAGAGTTCCTATTATTCATGCAGCTTTTCTTAATCCCTCTCTCTGCTAGGACATGGTGGGTAGGTACTAAAATTGAAGCGTGCTAACAAATTCCCAGCCCTGTCCCATGCGAGCTGGCTGGTCTCCTGCCCGATGGATTTTGCTGACACGATGACCAAGGCTTCCCAAGAGGTGCTGCAGAAGGAGGAGACATGTATGGCCGTGGCGGGGGAGCTTCCAGGGGTGCCACACACAACTCTGGCAGGAGTTTGCCCAAATTATATTTCATCTTCATTGCCTCCAACCTCCCAGTTCGGCTGTGTCACACGCTGGGTGGTAAAAATAAAACCCAGCAACGCTGGGGTTTTTAAACAGAAAGACGGAATATTGATGTGGTTGCAGGCGTTTGTGCAAATATTAGTGGGAGAATATGGCCAGCTAAAGGAAAATGCCAGCAGAAGTATTTCTAAAAGAATTAAAAGGAGCTGATCTCTCTTTAAAGTTGTTGAGGTTTTAATCCCGGAGCATTTATTTGCTCTGTTTGAAGTTGCTGTAGCTGCCATAAATATTTTAGGGCCGTGTTCCTCCTTGCAGGCAGCCTGCTTGCATGTACCGCACGAGGACGCAGAGGGTCTGGCCGTGGGTGGCAGCGCCCCGGGGCACAGGGGCAGCTTGGCACAGCAGCAGCACCGTGTTCGTGGCTGTCTCTGCGTTCGCTGTTGGTTTCTTCTGCCCGTGTCTGCAGGGTTTGGTTCTTCCGTCTCACACCAGTTCCACCCCTGCATGTCTGGCGTCTTTGATGCCCGTTTACTCGGGAGGAGCTGGTGCAACGCTTGCCACGCAGGTTGCTGCCTTGTTCCGCACCAAAAAGGCCGGGAAAACAACAAATTCCTGGGAGCTCGTGCTGCACGGAGGAGCTCTCACCGCCTGCTAGGAAACCAAGAGCCTGTCTGCCTGATTGCCGGTGCAGGAAGGGAATAAAAATAACGAACCCTACGAGACTTTGCCTTGGGTAAGGCCTGAGGCTCACGGCTGTGGTTGGCTGAAGGAAAGGAGCTTGTGGCTGGTGGGACAGGGTGGCCGAGAGCCAGTGGGCAGCAGCACGGGGCCGTGCTGAACGCTCCTGAAATGCAGGGCGAGCGCAGAGGAGCGCTGCTGGAGAGCGCTGCTGGGCACCCAGCGCGCTGGCACCTTGACTTTGTGTTTCCTTCCAAGCGATAAGAGCTGGCTTTAATCTGATTTAATTTTCCTCGACAAATATGTTTAATCTTTTAACGACATTACAAGCGGTGTAGCAGCATTGAGAAATCCTTGTCTTTTCTCCCCTGTTGACCCGCGCAATCCTTTTATGGAACAGCACGAGTGATTCCTGTAAAGCTCTTAACAGCATTACCAGCGGCGTGCCTGGCGGCGGGGCAGGGCTGGAGGGGGCTGTGAATGCCCCGAGCCCGATGAGCACCATAATAAAATGCACACGGAGTAACAGAGGAGTTTTATAGGGATGCATATAAAGTTTTCAGGGGGTACTCAGGGATCCTCCCCCTACCATTCTGGCACTGCGCCGCAGCCCCAAGTGGGGCTAACTGGCAGCTCGCAGCGCTTTAATGCGTGCATTTGGCAGTCGTTTGGTAGCGAGCTGCTGTGTGGAGCGGTGTGAAAGCCAAATGCAGAGCTTGGCCTGAGTTTGAGTTGCTTGAGGTGCCCGTAGAAGGGACAGGAAGGGGTGCAGTGAGGCCGCATGAGGACCAAGTTAGGTAGGGCTGCTCCCTTAGCAGAGCGCAGCTCTAGGTGGAGCTCCCGTTTGCTCCTGTTATGCCACATCTCATGCTGGAGCACTAGGGGGCTGTTACAAGGACAAATTCCCTGTGAAAGAGGCCGTGCTGCTGGAGCAGGATGCGCTGGGGGAGCACCACAGCCACATCCATCCAGTGGGGACAGGGAGGATCCCAAACACCATCAGGGTCACACCAAAGGGAACGGGGCAGGGCACAATCCTGCTCCGCCTGACTGCCCTGCACGTATCCCGTCCTCTTTTGGAGCCGCGTGTATTTTTGGCTCCCAGAATGTCCCCTGACAATGCGTTCCACGGCTTAATTGCAAAGGGAGAGGAAATGGCTTTGGACAGCTTGTTTTAAACCTGCTGCCTGATCCTTTTATTCCTGTGCTGTCAGAAACTGTGCCTGGAGAGGGATTGAGAAAGGGAAATAAGGGAGAGGGGGAGAGAAGGCAGGGCTTGAACTTGGAATGAAGTGCGGGGGACAGAAACCTGTGCTGAATTAACGCTAAAACTGAGACTTCCCAGGGACAGGACAGGATGGGACGGGACGCTGTCACGTGTGGCAAGTCCGTGGTCAAGGAGCAGGAGGTGGGCTCGGTGCTGCTGTAACGCCCGGGGGGTCGGAGCAGTGCAGCACAAGGATCCATCAGTGTATGCCCAGCCTACACCCCTCCGGGCATGCAATCAGGGTGTTTTCAGAGCTGGGCAATAGTTAGCATCCCTGGGACATCATGGTCTGTGCTTCTCTACCAAAAATTGGATTTTGTGTGTCTGCTCCCAGCGAGTAGGTGGCTGTGTTCAGGATTTCAGTTGTTTGAGGATGTCCCCAGCAAATAAGGTTTTATGCAGACATCTTCACGTGTTTCCTGGCGATTCTTCTTTTGCTGTTTGTAAATATTTCAGCCGCTTTTAAATTATTTACTCATGAAGTGGCTTGGCTGGAAGAAGAAATCGCGCTTAAAACACATCCGAAGGCTCAAAGCACTGCAAGTCCGAAGGAATACGAGAAAAGGATTCGGGAAAGGATGTTTGTGCTGCAACGAGCCCTTCAGGACAGCAAGCTGGGGTAGGGTGTTTAACACGTTCAAAATCCTTGCTAAAAGCAGCCCCGGGGCTGGGGTGCAGGGGATGGCTCCAGCGCTGCATTCCTCGCTTGGCATTGCGCTTTGGGGGTGCCCAGGGCATCGCTGGGCTTTGGGGTTTGGAGGATGCCACCCACACGTCAGCCCACGTGCAGCTCCAGCGGGTTCTCCATTGTGTTGGTGCTGCTGAGCGGAACTCGAGGTAATCCTACAGCGATGGCACGCATCCAACGCCATAAAAACAACGACACAGAAATACCTCTTCGCCAGTTTATTAGGAACCTGTGACTTTGGCGTAATAATTATTCAATTCAGGGCTGCAGCTAACGGTAATTGCACGTTAAATCTGGGTCTTACATGCAGCCGTGCCGTGAACAGTGTGCCCATCGCTGCAGCATGCTGGAAACTTGCTCTGTTCGTGCTGGAGACCTGCTCTGTTACTCCCCTGCCTCTGGATCTGGCACTGAACGGTGGAGGTTAAGATGCAGCTCACACAAGGAGCGGCGTTTCCTTTTTCTGCTGCAGGAGTAGCGTGTGGGAAGGATGCACACTTTTATAGTGCCTCTATTCAGGGAGCTCGGAATGTCACTGGGCTGTTAATTAATTAGAGCCTGCCAACACCTTCACGAGCGAAGGTGGTGGTTTTTAGCACTGAGAGCCGAGAGCCTGGAGCTGCTGCATGGGGAAGGAAGGAAGGGAAACCTCCTCGGTGCTTTGCAAACGGAGCTCGGAGCCCTGGAGGTGTGAACATCCCGCGGGTGGGGAAACCAAGGTAGAGTGAGGGCAAACGGCTGCGGCAAGTCAAGGAGAGCTCCGTGCAGGAGCTCAGACCAGAACCACAGCCCTGAGAGGGCTGTGCCCGTGCCTGCTGCTGGTGGCGATGCCCTGTCAAACCCAGGGCCTCCTAGCAAGGCCGAAAATCCCGGCTCGGGGCTGCATCCACCCTTGTTCATCCCTTTTCATTCTGCAAAAGCTCTCGGTAAGGTGTTTTTGAAGGTTACCTTCAAAAGCAAAACGCACGTTTGGCAAAACGGAATAAAGGCTCCAAGTACCTGGCGCTGGCCAGGAGCCAGGGCAGCGCTCCCTAATCTTTTCCTCCAGTCCTCGTCGTCTTTGATGTCTTCCCAGATCTGGAAGGCAGAGGCTCCGTTACCGCTTTCCCTTTCTGGCTGGGGATCGTGCTCACCTCCTCCAAGCTGGCTGCCGTCGGGACAACAAAGTGTCTTTTGAATTAAGCCTGGGGTTTTCATAGTCTGGTACATCATCATGTCAAACCCGACGCTGTGCTCGCCGCTGGGTTTTAATGCTGCTGTCTGCTTCTCCTCTGCTTCCTCACCAAAGGGCATTTAGGGCGCATCGGGGTTGTGTCAGACAGTCACAGCAGAGCGGGTCTTTGTTCTGGGGGGGGGGGGGGGAACAACACGTGATGCTTCTCCCCCGATATGGGCACCATCCCTTCCCAAAAATCCCCTGGGAGGGTTGGGGGATGCAGGGCAACCTTCCTTTGGGGAGATCTCTTTGGTACCAACCCCACAGTGCTGTACCAGGTGCCTGGGTCTGATTATTTTGTAGGTTTCCACGTTTCAGCAGCTGCCAGCAGCAGGAGGAGCTCCCCCACCAGTGTCCCCCCCAGCCTGTCGACAGAAAGCTCTTTTTGCCTCCATTATTTTGGATTACTGCAGCATTTCGCGCCCTCCCAGGGAATGTGGAGCCCGTGCTCTGTGCTGCCATTGAGCTTGGCTGCTGGAAATTAGTCGCCCCCAGGTTTTGACCTGAATTTGTGCAATATTGACCTGCAAAAGAGGAAGAGGGGGGGAAAAAAAGGCACCGTGAAGTTAGCTGGTGTGTTTTTGGAAAGTGGATAGCTCCCCAAGCGTGAGGGACTCTCAGTGTGCAAACAGCCTTGCCAGAGGAAAGAAAATTCATTTTTGTAGCCGGTGCCATTGCCAAGATCAACCCAGAGTCAGTTGCTCTGTGCAGCCAGGCTGTTCGGGTTCACAGCTCCCGGGCCTGTTCCATCCATCTCTGCCTTCACCTCCCGTTGGGCTCCCATAAGTACCAGGGATGTTCCCAAGGAGCTGCTCCACAGCGTGGCGATGGCCGGACCCTCTTTGATGGACACAGTCTTTTGATAAAGGGCTAATGAAAAGCGAGGCTTTTGCCAATATACACAGCTCCTCTTCCCAACTTCTGTTTTTTCCTTCTTTGCCATAGCTGGTTTCCTCTAAAGGTAACGTGCAGCCAAAATCTTCCCCCTCCTGCCCATGTGCTGTGTTCCTTTGTCCCCTCGTGCAGCAAGGTCACAACACCAAGCTCGGAAACCTGCTTCGGCACAGCCCTATCTCAGCTGCAGCACAAAACAAGCTTTGAAAATTTGTTTTGATGTGTTTGACAAACTGCAGAGCAGGTGCCGCGTTGGCTCAAGGCAGGTTTTCGTGGCTCGCTCTGGCTGGGAGAACCCCAAGTGCCCGAATCACTGAGGTTCCACTCGAATAATTGAGACGGGAATTGGGCTCGTTATCTGAAGTGGGTGCTGGAGTGGCTAATGGTGGATCGCGAGGTGTTTGTCCTATTTGCTGGCTTAGATTGAAGAAAATTGAGGTGCAATTTCGCAGGTGTGTAGGCGCAGAATAACTTCCATGGGGATACTCTAGATGTCTTGATGGGGTAACAAAGCTGAATAACTATTTCTGTGATTCGTGTTGGAGGAAAACAAACAGTCGAGGCACGGTGTGGTATTAAGCAGCAAGTCTGGCTGGCTGCTGCTCAGGGAGGTCCTGGTACTTTTAGGAGAAGGGGATTGTTATTTCTTGAAAAGTCTACCTGTAATTCATGGGCTTCATAGAAAACTGCCCTATAACCTGCTGCCAGTAAAGGACAGCAACAGCCATCAGGGAAACTTCTACAGTACTTCTGCATGTGGGAGACCCTGTGGGTTGTGTTTCCAAAAGCACTTTGAGGGCTTCACTGTGGTCAAATTTTAGCAGGCCACTTACAGATTAATACATGAATCTTCATGCAGTCCCCAAGTTTTAAATGCGGTTCAGTGCAGGCACCTGCTGAAAAGCTGTCCGCCTGGGAAGCCATTCCCAGTCCCCAAAACTGTGTGTGGTGTAAGTGTTGGATGACCTTAAATCCTCATGCTGATGTGGAGCAGTAGTCTTGGGCCTTCTTGGAGTGATTTGAGCTTTGTTTTGGTCTGATTTTCTTGGGCCGGGGGCCTAGCCTCTCCCCTCTGTGCAGTGCCCCGAATATGGCTCTTCTCAGGCAATAACAAACAGCAACGCTTGCGTAAAGTCCCTGATGCTTTATGTGCTACTTCAGAAAATAATCCTCGTTTATAATTCACACTTGGCAGCGAAAGCCTTTAAATTATTAAGGCACCAAATATTTTGCAATGAAGAAGCGGAGAGAAAGCTCATGTCAGAAACAAATTGCCGGGGAGGTTGTTCTCTTTGGTGTGTTGGGTACTTTAAAATATTATGAGAAATGCTGTGCGGGGGGGCTGGAAAGGCACCACTTGCTAAAAAGATTTTTGTTTGGGTGTGTGGTCTCCACAGCCCTGTGAACGAGTGTCCCCAAAGCTTGTGGTGGGGCTGATGGTGGCCGTTGTGTGGTGGGCAGGGCGGTAGCTGCGGGTCAGGAGGGTCAGGAGGTGGAAGATGTTCAGCCCCAAGCACATGGAGCTCAAATCCCTCTGGCCTTGAGGGGATTTTGTTTTGTTTCTCAGTGAGCAGTGGTCGTAGTTAGTGCATCGTGTAGGTATGCCCTGTATGTCCTTGTCATAAAGACATCCTGTTGGTAAACCTGAGGTGTTTCAGTGCTCTGAAATGCAGGATCTTGTAATTAGGGGGTTTGCCGCCTGTTGCTAATTTCCAGGGAATGGCTGAGGTTGGAAGGGACCTCTGGAGGTCCTGTGGCCCAGGACCCTGCTCAGGCAGGGCTGCCGAGAGCAGGTTGCACAGGATCGGGGCAATTATTTCATCCTCATGTTACAACACCAAGCGTTGGCCAGCTCCTGGAGCTGTGTAACCAGACAACAACGACTGTCATTATATAAATATATATTTATTATAACGTGTACGATATGTACATGAAGGTGATGAAGGGACTGGAAGGCATGATGTCTGAGGAGCGCCTGAGGTGACGTGGTTTGTTCAGCCCAGAGGAGAGGAGGCTGAGGGGAGGCCTCATGGCGGCCTGCAGCTCCCTCACGAGGGGAGGCCTCATGGCGGCCTGCAGCTCCCTCACGAGGGGAGCGGAGGGGCAGGTGCTGAGCTCTGCTCTCTGGGGACAGCGACAGGACCTGAGGGAACGGTATGGAGCTGGGACAGGGGAGGGTCAGGCTGGGGGTTTGGGTCAGGTTCTGCACCCAGAGGTGCTCGGGCACTGGGACAGGCTCCCCAGGGATGTGGTCACAGCCCTGAGCCTGCTGGAGTTCAAGAAGCGTTTGGACATTGCCCTCAAATTTAGGGGCTGATTTTGGGGTGGTTCTGTGTGGAGCCAGAAGAGCTGGACTCTGATCCCTGTGGGTCCCGTCCAACTCAGGTTACTCCATGCTTCTCTGTGTATATCCATGTACTAAAGCAGCTATACCCATCCCCTGGGTACAACCCAAGCCCCGTGTGCCCCCAGCGCGCTGACTTCAGCCTCTCTTTCCCTCTTTCAGGACAGCCATGCAACTGCAGCGCCGTGGGGAGCGTCGATGGGGGCTCCTGCCAGGGCACGCCAGGACCCTGCGTCTGCCTGGAGGGCTACACGGGGCCGCGCTGCGAGAGCTGTGCCCAGGGCTTCCACCCCGACCCCAGCCGGCAGCGGTGCCTGCCCTGCGGCTGCAGCCCCGCCGGTGCCATCGGACCCAGCTGCGATGAGTAAGTAGCTGAGCATCCCTGCTCCGGGCTGCTGCGGGGATCTGGGGGTGGTTTTTTGGGGGGGATTTGGGATGCCGAGCAGGCAAGAATGGATGGTGTCATCTGGTTGTAGTATATATATAAAAAAAAAAAGAAGCAGGAAGGAAGTTAGCTTCACAAAAATTGATGAAGCGTGTTCTTCCTCTCTTTCAAGAGCTGGATTATAAAAATATCCGTAGCTATGGCAAAAGCCCTGGCAGTCTACAGATGAGCCGAGGCACCATTTGGCCCTGAGTGTCAGCAGGACCTCTTCTCTTTCACCGCATGCATCCCACAGCCCCTGCTGCCTTCACAGCGGCCACCCGGAGGGATGCGGAGGCTGGGCTGGCACGGGAGGCTCTGGGGAAGCTTTTTTCTGAAGGGAGATCGGTTGCAGCAGGGGCAGGCGCTGCGATCTGCCTTCGCTGAGTGTTGTGAAAGAAGCGTTGGCTCCCGCCCTGCCCGGCGTTTAACCCAGCCTCGTCCGCGCCTTCTCTGCGTCAAGAAAGCTGCCGCAGATGCTCCTGAGCTGTCGTGTAATGAACATGTTCCTCTGCCGTGAGCTTCTGCTGCGCTGGCATCGGTCCTGTTGTCTTCTGGGGTTTGGTCTGGGCTCCCTGCGTGCTCAACACCTGCACGTTGCTGCCAAGGCTGGTGCTGAGTCAGAACCGCAATGTTCTGCAGGGGCATGCAGTTTGCAATAACTTCATGCGTTGTTTTTTTTTTTTTTCCGAGCACCCAAGCCCTGTGTTGATGGCCCTCCTTTTTCTTTCAATGCTGCGTTTCTCTGGTGGCACGAGCTGTGAAAAGTCAGAACGTAAAAGCAGTGCTGCTGTTGGCTGCAGTGACCTTACTGAAAAACGGACTCTTGGGGGTGGAAAGAGTTTTCCACTTGCTTTTTTAGCAGTAGGAAAATACTCTTGGAGGAATCGGAGTTTGTCATGGAGTAGGAAACGAGCTTGGTGGGACCTGATGGAAAGGCAAATTGGGCAAGACAGCAGATTGGGGAAATCTCATCCGGGAGAGGCAGGAGCCCAGGGGCAGGGAGTGTTTCCATCCCGATCTGCGTCAGCGGGTGCCGTCCGCCCACGCCAGCGGGAAGCGCCCCAGGAGCTGCGGGTGGGCTGCTCTGAGGTGTCAAGGACAAGGATCTGGTGCACGTGGTGAGCCCTCGTGCCCTGTCCCAACACAAGAAGGCCCCAAAGTGGCAGAGAATGTCCCTAGCTCCTCCTATTCTTGCTGTATTGTTTTGTAGCCTTGAGGAACGTGGGGAGATGGATCCTCAGGTGTTTAGAAGAGGGGCAAAACTGGGAGAAAGTCTTGGGCAGGAGGAGAGAGGAGGACTGATGGTGGTATAGATTGCTCTGTGTTTCTCCTCCGTGAGGTTGGCCACAGGCTGAAATGACCTCTAGATATTTAAAGAGAGGAGAACTGGGTCAGCTGTCTGTGCTGCAGGGCTGGGGCGCTGCCCGCTGTGCCCACACTAAGTCATCAGTGCTCTTGTTCCCACAGCAGTAGGCACTGGTGACAGCCACAGCAAAAAACAAGTTTAAAACAATAAAACAAAGTCAAGAATTAAAGAAATAAGGAGACAGGCATCCAGGAGAGGGGCTTGGGAGAGCAGAGCAGATGCTGGGGACCGGGTGCGGTGATCTGCAGCACGAGGAGCGCACGGGGCAGCCCCTGCTCGGGATGGGGCACGCCAGCATGGCGCAGCGCCAGCAGCCAGCTCCTGCTTTGTTGATTTAAAAACAAAAAATCCTGACAGCTGTTCGCTTTTTTTTTGTTGTTATTATAATATTTTAAAGTGCCAGCCAAACATTACCTTGCACAAGTTAATTCCTGCACGCTGGCTTAAGAAAAAAGTGCCTGCTCTTCAGAAGAGTCGTGGGGAGAAGCAGCAGCAGCATGCTGGGCTGCGAGCAGCTCCGCCAGTGGCTGATTTCAGGGGCAGCCTGCCCGAAGGCTGAGCGCTCGGGGCACACAAAACATGCCCGATACGTCTCAGCCGGCTCGCTCAGGCTTGTGCAAAAGCGCCTTTTAAAGCACCACCATATGATGGTTATTATTATGATTTCCAGGCATGCTCTATCCTTGTGCCATCTGGCCAGCCAGATACACTGTTTATTAACTAGACCGCAAATGCAGACCATCAAATAAAAAAAAATAAATAAAAAAGAAATCGCTTTCCTGAGGCAGATCGTTGACTTTGGGAGTGAACATTGACCTGACACGCTGTCTCTGTGAATGGGCTCCAGAGCCACTAATCGAAGGTTGTGTTTTTTTTTTTTTTTAAATTGATTTATTTATAATTTTTATTTGCTTCTCTGGGAGTCCCCCCTGGGAGGCGGAGGCTTTCTGTGCCTGTGAGTCAGCCGCGTTGGGTGGCTGCTCTCGCCCTGCGGCGTGGAGCCTGGCCTGGTGCCGTGCGGGGCTGACGCATCCTGCAGAGCAGGAGCGAGCTGTCCCCGCTGCCATGGTGCCTGGGCTCCTCGCACAAAGCCTGTTGCGCTGGGCTGGATGCTGTGCGGGTGCTCGCTGGAGGTATCCATGGCCTGGGAGTGTTCAGAGCCTGCAGGAAAGGAGAAGAAAAGCTGAAGTTTCAGGATCATGGAGCAGGAAAGTGAGGACAAGCATGGGTTGAGCACCAGAGGTTGTCCGAGCATCAGGACCAAAGCCCTGGCTGGGGGCAGGTGGTGATATCAGATGTCTTGTGGTGGCTCGGTGGGAAGTTTCTTCCTGCCACCAAGCAGCGATCCCACAGCACACGACGAGCTGCACGGGCACAACTATTTCAGTCTGTGTTGAAATAGTTTTCCTGTGCAGACCTGTCCTCTGCCTGGCTTAATTAACGAAGCGGGATTATGTGTAACACCAAGCCTGCAAGAGGATGTCAAATGACTTTGCATTTTCTCCCTCTGTAGCAGCACCAGCCAGCCCCATGCCGGATTGCAGACGGGGCAGGGCCACCCCAAAAGCATCCCAGTGCCTCCCTGCACCCCATGGCAGGGAGGAGCAGTGGCGTTGCCCTCATTCACCTCCTACCAGGCATTTCTTCAAGGCTTTTGTAGCACAGGACATAGGACTTGGCTTTTCTTCCTGGGGGCACGTGGGCAAGCATCCCTATGCAGCTGCTCTTGCGCCCCGCGTTTTGGGATGTGATAATGGAGAAGGTGCTGTGAGGTGGTGCTGGCCTGCAGAAGGGCTCAGGGCTCCATTTCCCATTGCTATTTCCCTTCTCTATGAACCTGCTTCTTATTTATGTTCAGAGATGTTGCTGGCTGATGCGAGAGGGGAGAAAATCGCTTGGTGAGGCTTTGGGGTCTTGGGAATTTCTTGTGTGGTTACGGTTAGTTTCTCTCCATCGCAGGGGAGGCGATGTGATGCGCCTCATCCTCTGCTGCAGCACTGCCCGTGCTGCTCAGCACCGGGAGCTGAGGCTGCCGTGGGCTGGGTAAGGATTGTTGGTGGTTTGGCTAATGTGGGCTAACCGTCCAACTCGCGCTAGCATTGCCACTTCCCTTCAAAAATAAAAAAAAAACTCTAAATGAGATGTGTGTAATGTACGATTGCTGTCCCTAATGAAAAGTTAAAAGGGGGTAGGTGTATGTCAAAATGGACTTTTGCAAATTTAACAAGTTGCTGCATCAGCCCGTGCCTCAGTTTCCCCACGAGCAGACGGGTGATGGGAAGCAGAAGCTGCGACGTGCTGCCTGGAGCTGACAGCAGCTTTGCTTCGTGCCCTGAGCTGAAACAGGCTGCTCCTCTGCCAGCTGAGCAGCCGCTCCTCGCAGCTCTGTGGCGTGGGGTCCGGCTTCAGCCTCGCTTCGTGCCGCAGGCTGGGAGTGAGGCATGTTTGAGGAGCTGCTGCTGCTCGCTTCCGTTCTAAAAAGAAAGCCAAAAAAAAAGATAATGCATGCATATAAATGCCAAAGCGTTAATTCAGAGATGTTTTGCCCCCTCGAGGGGATCTGCTGCTTTGTGTTCCTATTAAAAAGAATTAAAGCGGCGCGTCCCCGAGAGCATTTGTACATGGCTGTGCCCTGGAGCTGCGAGGCTGCAAGGGGGGCGCCGGTGGCGGGGCAGCATCCGTCCCTCTGTGCCTTCTTTGTGCTGCGCTGCTGACCCTCACTCACACGGATCTGTGAGAGCGTTGCTGAGGGGAGCAGGGTCAGCAGCACCGCACAATGCCCTCTGTGAGGGGCTTTGAATGAGGGCTGGGGGCTCTGGGGGAGCTGGGCAGGGAGAGCGGCTCACTGGGCTTGCAGAGGTGTTTGGATGTGGGAAGATGCAACGGAATCACAGGGGAAAAGGGAACAGGGAGCATTACTGATCCTGCTGGCGTTGGGAAGGTCGTGGGCTGGACCCAGTGTGGGCAGCGTGCGGCGTGAAGCCACCTGGTGTGGGACCTGGGGGGGTTGTTTGACTGAAATGCAGAACCACCGAAATCCAAGGTTTTTGTGGAGCTTCCCTAGCCTGGGCAGGAAGGGGGCAGGCACACAGGGTTACCTGAGGGAAGGCAGTGGAGTTTTCATTTTGCATAAAGAGAATTCTCATTTTATGCCCTTCGTGTTGTCACTCTTGGAAATATCTTTTTTTGTTTGTTTATTTCTTTGGGGGTGGGAGATGTGGCTCCACACTGCTGTACCTGCCCCATAGACCACACCGGGCACTGCTCCCTTCAGAGACCGGGCCCTGGAACCCCAACTTCCCAAGGACTTCTGAAAAACCATCCCCATAAAAGCACATTTCCCCCTGTTCCAGAAAGACTGGGCTCTCTTTTATAGATCGCCTGAGCACAAGTGGTGGCTCATTATCTCCGAGCAATGCCTCGTCAGCAGCCCTCTGCCAAGAACAGATTTTTTTCGTAGCGGAAATTGTTACGTGTGGACGTCATAAATGCAGAGTACCCGGGCAGAGCATATTTTCCTGCATACTTTAATTGTCTAAATATCTCTTCTATTACAGACTCTCGTATCCTTTGCGTCTGCTTTAACTCTCCTCCTCTCTTCCCCCCCAGGCAGGTAAATATTGTACCTGCACCCATTTTTATCAGGCTGCAGACGGGAGAGGGAAACGGCTGAGCGATCGGGCACAGCGGCAGTGAGCGGCAGGCTGTTATCATCTCCCCTGCAGTAATTGGGGCTTCTCAGAAATCCTGGTATTTTGCTGATTTTCCAACAGGCTTCGCCGTTCCTCTCTTGCCTCTTGCAGACTTGCTGCTCTGGTCAGCATTGACTGCCCTCAAAAACAAAATACCGGCACGGCTTTACAAGCTCTGGTGCCTGAATTCTGGATTTGGGGAGGTGGTGCCCAGCCTGATTTCGGGCCACGCTTGTTGCTCGTGCCTTTTCCTATCCCATGCAGGGAGGTGTCAGTAGAGGTCTAGAGGATGGAGGGGCTCCGCTGTGCAAAACCAGTGTGCCCAGTGGAGACCAGCCCCTTCTCCCTGCCTTCCCCACTGGTGTGTCCTCCTCTGTGCCAGGTTGTCTGCCCCATGGCCGTATTGCCCTCATCTCCAGGGGATGCTCTGCACCCTATGGGGCCGGGATTTTGCACTTTGCCAGGCTTTCACTGCTCCTCCATAGGGGACCCCATCCAACCTCGCTCTCCGGGGCCATCGTGGTCTCCCCATTGCCACCAGGTCCCCGCGGGTGGTGCCGGGGGCACTGGGGCAGGAGATGCCCGGCTTTCCCGTGACGCAGAGTGTCCCCGACAGAGGGGGGAGGCGGCGGCGGCTGGACAAGGTGTCCCTTTGACATTTACAGAGCGGCCTTTCAGAGCTGTGAAGGGTCCCCGCTCTGTCGAGGGCGGCCATATAAACAGATGCCGTCCCCCGGCACAAAGCGAGGAATGCGGCGCACAATGGCCCAATGTTCGGCGCGATAAAGCCCCGCTTCTTCTGCCCGCCACAAAGGCGGCTCAGAGCTGGGCGCGGGGCTCGCTGCCTGCGGTAACGCTTCCACGAAAGCGTTTGGGCTTCCAGCAGCGGTGCGGGGAGCCGAGGGAGCGGGGAGGAGAAACCCGACCGTGTGCTGTTACGGGGCTTTTCCTGCTCGCCGCTTCACCACGTGTGAATATTCAAATGAATGGGCCGCAAGGAAAACCAGCGCCTTCGTTAGGATGGTTCTCGGTTTGCTTAGGGCAGGTGTTAATGGCCTGGGCTTTCCCTGGACGTGTCGTTTGCAGGTGGTGAGGAGGACACAGGAGGACTCAGCCCCGGTGCTGCCAGGCACCGTGGAGAACCAGCACAAAAGGAGCCGCACTCGCTGGAGGAACGCGCCGCGTTTGGCAACATCTCTTCTCAATCCTCATCTCTCGCAGCATCCTTTTGTCTCGTCCCATCAAAGTGTGACAAAGCCTTCGCGCGAGGGTTGGCGTACAGATGCTCGTGGCATTTTTCCTCATTCATACGTTTCGCTGGCAATTGTGTGCGTTACGGGCACACCTCGGCCGGGCTGGGAGGAATGATGCGCCCCTCTTACAGGAGGTTTGCGCTCACCGTGGATGCAGCAGCGGCTGGCAGGGGACAGGCAGGTGAAGCTGGGGACACCGCGGGGCTCAGGGCATGCCATTGCCCTGCCCTGAGGTTTTGGGGCTCGCCAGCTCAGGGGGATGCTCCTGACCAGCAGCGTGGTGCTGGGTGGTGCTGTGCCATGGTGCTGGGTGTGCCTTGTGCTCCGGAGTGAAGCAGAAAGGTGGGAAATGTCTCTGGCAGAGCTTTCCTTCCGAGCCGTGGGAGTTTTTGCGTGGCCCATCCACACAGCGTGTCCCGATTGAGGCCCGTGGGAGCTCCCTCCTTCTCTTAATCTGCTCCAAAATCATGCCAGTCTTGAAAATTAAAGTAAAAACCACTAAAAAAGGCACAAAAGCTCCGTGCTGAGCTCCACACTTTGGTCTGCTTGACTTGGTCCAGGAGCTCCTGGGCTCTCAATGGCAGCTGGGCATCCACATTTAGCTGGCAGCTGGGAAAACATTCAGGGTGAATTTCTCCCTTCCCTCACCCTTGGAAGAACAAACAGGAGAAGAAAATAAACCATTAGAGCTCGCAAAGGGTTTCTGTTACACCATTAAGCCGTGCACAGCGTGCCTGCGGCCAGCCCTGAAGCTGTGCTCCTGTCTCCCCGTTCACTGTCCCCTCGCTTAGGGCCATGCACAGCTGCACATGGTGATCTGTCGCAGGCTGCAGATATTGTAAGGCTTTTATTTTCTTGCTACAAGGCCCTGGGTTCCCCCGCTGCCCGGTGATTCCAGGCGCAGCCCGTCCCGGCCGTGTGTCCGTCCCTGGCCATCGGTCCTGGCTGGAAGCGAGCTGGGTGATGCTCTGCGCCGTCGGGCCAGGCAGGATTTCGGAGGTGTTGCCTTGCAGTCTTCCCAGCTGGCTTCATTGGAGTTAATCATCATCTGAAATCGAGTTGAGCAATTGATGTTGCTGCATCAAAACGTTTCGTTCCCTTCCCCCTCCTTCCCCCCACCTCCCCCAAAAAAGAAATTCCTGGCTTAGGCTCAAACTCCAGCTCAGTTCTCGCTGTGCGAGTGTTACACTGTGGCTCTTTTCTTTCAAGTTTCTGGATTTTTTATGGGCACAATCGGTCTGTTAACAGGACTTTTTTGTGGTCGCAATGCATTTATATCATTGACCTTTGCTTTAAAAAGTGTCTGACAGCCTTTACTGGGCTGGAGCTATGAAAAGGAGTGTTGTAAGCGGGCTTTATTCTATAGGAGCAATGACCACAGGCAAAGCTTTATATTTGCTGAGTGATTTAATTCTTGCACATGCAGAACCTGGCTCTGGGCCACATGTAACATGTTGAGAAAGGGGCTGCTTGAGAGGCATTAAAACCAAACTTTCCAAAACCGTTTTTTTTTAAAAAATAGCTTTCTTTCCTGTTATTTTTAAGCTAACGAGTGAAACCAAGGGACGCTGCCCCCAAAATGCTGCAGGGAGCTCCAGCAGAGCCATCGGGGAAGGAAACCTTTCCAAAATGACGTGGGAGGCTGCCAGCCGGAGGAACAGGAGAGGGCCACTGAAATAAAGGCCTGAAGGAGGGACAGGAGGGAATGAAACGGGGCACCCAGCCCCCTGGGGAAATCCCCCATTGGTTGTTTTTCCCTTCTTGGCTCTGCCCGTCCCCTGCCTGCTTACAGGAATATCTGCCCAGTAGTGGTCAGAAGCAAATAAAAACAGACTGCTTTTTGTTTGCTCTTGTTTTAAACACTGCGGCAGCGTTCGGATTAATGTCGGGTCTTGTGAAAAGCTTTTTAAAAGTCAGGCAGCCTGAGCTGCTCAACAGCATCCCTTTGAATTCTGCATCTGCCTGCTGCAGTCCCAGATAATGGGCTGGAGAGCAAGGAAACACCGCGCTTCTTTTTCTTGTAACCGGCCCATTAAATGGGCCTGAAATCTCGTGTTCTGAAAGTGTTTAATTGTGCGGCCTCTTGGGCTGCCTGCGGTATTTTGGTGTGCCTTTGAGCATCTCCTCTTCCTTCGGCAAGTAAACGAGCGGCAGAAATACTCAATTATGGTAATTCCTCACAGAAGCAGCGTCTTCCCCAAACATCGCAGCCTCCTGCCTTTTAATTAAAAGCACCGCATCCACAGTGCGTCAGGCCTTTTAAAGCCTCGGCCTCGATTAGTTTTAATCAACACGTTTTTTTTTTTTTTTTCCAGGGGCTTTCAGAAGCAAATGGTGCGTTGCTCGCCCTTCCCCAGGAGGAGCGAGGGAGAACAATGGCTTATCGATGTGCAGGCACGATGAGCCCTGAAATGCGGAGTTGTAGAAGGGGGTGAGGAGGGTTGAGAGGAGAGGAGAGGACAGGACAGGACAGGACAGGACAGGAGGGTGCATCCTTCTGGTGCCCAGGGATGCTCCATGGTGGTACCCACACTGAGCTGCTGCTGTGGATGACCCCGTCTCCTGCAGGGGACCAAATCGCATGTGTTTAGTTTTTTTTTATTGTGGTTTCCCTGTGCACGCAGGGCTGGGTTTGCCCCAGGTCTGTTGGAGATGTGGTGAGGGATTTCTGTGCCCCGCTCGAGTGGTGGCAGCTCCTGGGGGTGCAGGAGGGAAGGGCTGCAGCTGACAGTCACTGTGCCACGGGGCTGACGGGGCCTTTTATGTGATTTCTCAGTGATTTAGGCCTAAATGCTGCTGGCGTGTAAAGTTCCTTATGAAAGCAATAGGTTAGAAGCCTCTATGTGGAGAGACTGGCAAGGAAAGCCAAGGGAACGGGGGTAGCCCTTGCCTTGTATACCCTCCTGGTGCTCCATCACAGCAACCAAGGTTAATGTGCTCGGTTTTAACGGTGCCGCGCTCTGCACGGACTCGTGCCCGAGGAAGCAGGTTGTGGTGAGCTGTGGGGGACACCTCGGGGGGGCCCCTTTTGTGGTCCTCCCCTAGCTCCTGCCGGGCAGAGGCCTCCTGAGCAGAGGGGTTTGCCTGGCTGGAAGCGGTGAATGGGATCCCCAAGTGCAGGTGGGTGACATCTGCCTGGGACGAAACACGAGCGGGGACACCTGAGGACACCGTGTGGGTTCATGGCCATTGGGGCATCCGAGTGTCTGCAGGAGCTGGGACCGGAGGCTCTCGGAGCTCCTGGTTGATGGTTTTGGTCCGAGGCTTCCCAGGGGGCCCGATGGTTCCCGGTGCCCTGCTGGAGGCGTTGTAAGGGCGACTGGTTTTGCCGGAGCGTTCCAGACACCGGCCGTGGCTTTGCACGCGGGATGCCTCTCAGCACGCCCCGTTTCACAGCTTGTTTCTCTCCGCAGCGATGGGAAATGCCAGTGCAAGGTTGGCGTGACGGACCTCAAGTGTGACCGGTGCAGTGACGGCTACTACAGGCTCAACGAAACCACCTGCGAGCCCTGCCAGTGCAACAACCACTCCACAGCCTGCGACCGTGTAACAGGTAACACACAAGCAGCCCTCCCCCTGTCACCACAGGGCTGGGCCTCTCTGTCTCCGTTTTTTCATACTTCTATTCAGCAGACCTGCACTCCCACCCTGTTACCCTGTGTCTTTGTGCTTTGGGCACTCCGGGTGTTCACCGTAAACCTGGAATTAAGGTGCAGGGCAAGGCTGGAGCGAGTCCTCTTCTCCATAAAGGCTGCGGTATTTACTCCAGGCTGCAGTGCAGAGCCTTCCTCCTGCAGCCTCTATCGGAAATCAGTGTTCCATTGTTCTCCTACACAAACACCCAACGCAGGCTTTTAAGGAGCTTTTGTTTAACTGCTGTTTACCTGGAAACATATACTGTACTGGCAGTGACGTCAGGTGACTATTATTGCCTCAGACAACATAATTAGTGCTGGAAAATACTGGCAGCACCTAATTAACATTGCTCACTTCTTATGGGTTTGCCCTGTTCATTTTCCACGATCATTTCTTTGGTTGTCTCTCACTCAAATGGATGTTGGAGTGCAAATATCGAGGCACCTGTGCTTGAAGAGCTTACGGGAAGACAGGGGGAAAAAAAACAAATTGCTTTCCCATCCCCGCTGGAAGGAGAAGTCCCAGAGGAGCAGCGCTGTGCGACTGCCTGCGCAGCCCCTGCTTAGCAACAAAACTCACCCTGCAAAACTCCAATTCTCATCAGAACTTCCAGGAGGGAAAGCAATTCTGTAATATTTACCCAGGAGCTCAGAAAGGGGCAGTCATTTCAGAAATGCTGCAGCGGGTTTTTTTTGGTAGCTGGCAGAGAGACAGAGCTCGTCAAATATGGTATTTTGGGCAATTTTGGCACCGATGTTTGTTCCCTTGTGGCCTGTGTGTTTGCAGCACAGGGACAGGCAGCCACAGGGCCGGCTGTGCCCAGGAAGCGCCCTGGTCCTGCTCAGCAGAGATGTTTTTGTGGTCGTGGGGGCTGCGCTCCTCGAGGATGAATTGGTGCATTCATTCCTTACTGAATTTTGAGTACATGCTTCTGTCCTGCTCATACTGCAGGATACAAGTTGGACCTAAAGCTGTGTACACATCAGCTGTGTTGCTGATTTGGAGCTGGGCGTGTGGGTTTTGTGAAGGAGTAAGATAATCTGCTCTTCCTTCTCCTTCCCCGACGTTCCCCCCTCTCTTGATTCAAAGCCTCACTGCAGCCATGGCCTCGGGGCTGGGGCTGCTCCGGCTGCCCTGCGACTGGGGTGCTCCAGCCCTGACTGCTGCATGGCATAGAAAAGCCCTCATTTAGCTCAATGACCTTATTTTTTTCCCCTTTTCCTCCATCTGCTTTATTTGCTGCCGGGGATGGGGGAGCCCAACAAAACCAGAATAGAACAGGCCATAAAAATGCGATCCGACGCCTCGCAAGGAACCCAGCGCGCTCAGCCTGCTCTAGAGCCTGCACTTTGTGTGACCTCCCAGCTTTACATCAACTCTGTGCAGTCTTTGTCAAATTTTCAAGGTTTTTTTTTTTTTTTTCCCTGCATTAATGCCATACTTTGGGCTCCCTCTGGCGGCTCAGCAGCCGTCCCTGCACAGCCTCGTTCAGCGTAGCTGTGCCCAGGAGGAATACTTAAAATTATTGGGCTGGAAATTGGGCAGCCAGAGCTCCCCAGGCGCTTCCTTCAGCACGACCCTCGTGCCTGGAGTCGGGGCTGTGCAGCGAGTGGGGTCACATCCGCCCAGCTGGGGTACGGCCGGCTCTGATCCTTCCCCGGGGCCTTATCGGGGTGGGAAGTGCTATTAATTATTAAGGCTTTCCACATTGACACCCGATTGCTTTGCATGGCTGAGCGAGCTGCTGACTCACTGGAAACAGCCATTTTGCGGGGCTGCTGTAGATAAATGCCGGTAATTTCCCCCGACAGGAGAGATGGTCCTGAACCGATGGTGGCCGTACAGCAAACGCGGAGGTGGTCCCGGATTTACGCCACCACGGCCGCCTGCCGAGCATGGCTCGAGGCACCCTGGTGCTGCTCGGGCCCGGTGACTTTCACGAAGCAGCCGACGCAGGGCTGCAGCTGCAGAAGCAGAGAGCAGAAGATGATTTCCCTTCCAACCCCGACGCCTCTCCCACAAAACCCACCGGCTCGTGTCTGACGGGCGGCCGGGTGCAGAGCAAACACTGCGGGGGAGCTGACGCCGTGCGGGCGTCCTGAGTCACCACCGGGGTGCTGCCGGCTCTGTCGCGGTGAATCAGCCTCCTCCCCAAATCGGCAGCCGCCGGGGTTTGCAGGGTTTGCTTCCCGGCCTCAGCACGAGGCTGGGCTGTGAGGATGCGCTGGGGACGCTCGGCTGCGGAGCCTTCCCCATGCAGGGAGAGGAGGAGAGGGCGTGCGGTGTGTTGGGCTTGCAGAGGAGCCAAACTGCTCCAAAATTAATGAGGAAATCTGCTGTGGGGTTTTTAACAGTTGATGTTAGCCCAATTCAGAATTTTAGACGTGGGTCGTGTGGGTGGGAGACTTTTCCATACCCCCGCAGCACTGCAGCTCAGCAAACCTCCTGTCGGTGCTCAGATATGCAGGGAATAAACCACGCTGTGTCCCCCTTGGTTTGTTGTAAGGTGGCTGTTGCCCTTTTAGAGCCTTGTACAGGGAATTCAATCAAAAAAGCATCCCTCAGGTCACTGCCACCTCGACGAGCAGCCTGCTGAATTACAGGATGTTCCTGGTGATGGATGGGCTTCTGGTTGCGGCTGCCTTTTTATAACTAGGGAGATTTTTCTTGTTCTGCTCAGGGTAATGTCGAAATGCAATTTAGAGGGCCATTAGGACACAGCCTCTTCTAAGACACAGCCTGTCGGTTTTCTGATTCAGGGGCTTCCCCGGGTAGGGGCGGGGACTCACGGGTGCCCCCGGGTCTCCTCTGTTTCTGCGGGAAGGTCAGCGCTGCTGCGGGCTGGTGCCTGTAGCAAACGGGCCTGTGATGGGGATGGGGGGGCTGTGGCCACGCTGCTGGGATGGAGCCATCAGCCCCCTGAGCACGACGGTGGCTTTTATTTGCCCCTGGCCACCAGATTTGTGGTGTAGGATCACAAAAAGAGGCAAAGGCATGAGCTGGGGGGATCCTTCTTGCACCTAGGGGAGTTTAAGCATCAGGATCCTGGCTTGCTGTCACAGATACCAACCCAAACCCATTGTGTTGAGGAACATTTAATATTGATAGCGTGTATTTACCTGCACTGACCTTTAACGGTGATGCAATGCAAACATCTCTGCTAGGGCTGCCTGCTTTTTCATGCTATGTGTGTGTGGGGAGCAGGGGATGACCCTCAGAAGGTCAGAAGAGGCCAGGACTGGTCCCATGGTTGTGTTTTGGCCGGAGGGCATCCCAAACCACCTGTGAGCTCGGATAATTGCCGGCGCTCCAGGCCCATCCTTGCTCCAAATGTTCTGCTCCAGTTCCTGCCGCTGACCGGCTGCTTGTGCTCCTCTCCCCAGGCACCTGCCTGCACTGCCAGGGCAACACGGAGGGGAAGCACTGCGAGCTCTGCAAGGACGGCTTCTACCGAGGTGCCCGCGCCTGCCACCGCTGCCCGTGCTCCACCGTGGCATCGACCGGCACCTGCCGAATACGTAAGGCTTTGGGGTTGGGTCCTGTTCCTCTGGCAAGGAGCACAGCTCTTCTCAAGGTGCTCCAAGTGCATCAGCCTAGGGGGTGGATTAGAGCCTCTGAGGGTGGGATCGGGGCGTCCTGCTTGAGCAGCCCCAGGAGCCCAGTGAGGTTCAAGGTGTTTTGCTGGTCCTTGCTTTGCCCTTGTGAGAGCGAGCGTGCAGCAGAGCTGTCGGGAGCCCTTTGCTGCTGGCTGCAGCTGTGGCAGAGGCAGATCAGTCACCACACAACTTCCTCTGAAGAGCCTGCAGAGTTTTGCAGAGAGAAACCACCTCGCTTGTGGCAGCAGGGAGATGTGCAGGAGGTGCCCAGCAGCACCGTGCAGCCGTCCGTGCCTCTGTGAGCCTGCTTTTGGACATCTGCATGGGACTCAAACCTGATTTCCCCATCTTCTCACTCTGTTTTGATAAAACCAAGAAAAGTCATAACAGTAATGAACATCTGTAAGACTTTTCTTTTGATATTTCCTTAATCAGTTTTGCAATCAAGCCTCCTCTGGCTTCACATAGGCCCCAAAGTTCCTGCAGATTGCTGACATCCCCGATACAGTTCCAGCTGCTTCCTGAAATTGGCTGCTGGAGATGGAAGCATTCAGGAGCAATCACCCGTTCGCTTAGCAACGTGCTGAGCATGCTCTGTGAGGCTGATACCAGGCATCAGAAACCCACAAAGCTTTTTTTTTTTTTTTCCTCTAGAAACAGAGGATGTAGCAGTTAAATTTTAAGCCAAAAATACACTTCTTAGAGATTAACACTCGGTGGCTGCTGATTTTTGTTGAGGTGTTTTATGGTTGGGCCCCACAGAACAAATCCCCCGGTGGGTGTTTCTCTGCGAGGGGCTGTGGCACATCCCTCTTTTGTTTGCTCTCCTCCTTAGGGCCTGGTGAAGCTGCCCCAACGTGTGACAAGTGCAAAGCTGGCTACACCGGCCCCAACTGCAACCAGTGCGACAGCGGCTACTACAACTCGGACAGCATCTGCGTCACGTGTCAGTGCAACGGCAACGTGGACCCGGCGCTGTCCCCCAGCATCTGCAAGCCGGAGAGCGGGGAGTGCATCGGCTGCCTGTACCACACCGCTGGCTTCCACTGCCAGGAGTGCGAGGACGGCTACGTGCGAGACCCCGAGGGCACCAACTGCACCAGGAAAGGTAACGGGCGCTCCTCAAAGCGCGGCCGAGGCTTGCCGTGCGCCTCAGATGGCTCAAGGCTGGGGAGGGCAGGCTGCTAATTGTTCCCACGGTGTTTTTGGAGCTGAGGAGGAAGCGGCTTTAAGGTCTTCCAAGGTAAACAGAGAACCCTGTGCCTCCGAAAGGGCTGGCTCAAGATGGTGCTCAGGGAAGACTTCCCCTAGGCAGTTTCCTACGCCTCTGAAGCTCCATCCTCTGTTACCAGGAGCTGGGCATGGCCTACATTGAAACGAGCAGCAGCGATGCTCCTGACATGCTGCTTGCCCCTGGCATTCTGCAAATACCTCGACAGACAGTTTCTTTCACAGGTCAGGACAGTTTGCTGGGGAGAAATCTGTTCGTAATTTCTTTAAATGTAGGTTTTCAAATTTCCACTGCGTGATGTGTTTGATCTCTGAGTGCCCGCTGAATTGTCCAGATGAACGGGTCCATTCCCAGCACTGTCCAGTTCCCTGCAAAGGGACCTCTTCATAATAACTGTTGCCACCCCTGACACCATGCCATGCAGAATAAGTTTAGATATTCTTCTTGTTACTTTTCTACATGGGGAAGCTGAAGCTGAGAGGTGAGACCCAGAGTGACAAAGCGAGTCAGTGCCAGCACTTACAGGGAGCTGCTCTGGGGTCTTCCATCAGTTTTCAGTCCACATCCAAGACACTGCATGTAGCGGTGCAAGCTAGCTCTGGAACTTAGAGAGGCTACTGCATAGTAAAACTCAGAGTAAAATGAGAGAAAATAATTCTTATGTTGCCACTTCAGTGGTTATTCGGAAGTTTTTCCACAGGGTGGATCTCCAGCTCCATGCATAGAGACGTTACTGGTGCTCTTACGCATTAGATGAGAGAGCCCAGAGTTCAGGAAAGTGTCTGGGCCCAAATTCATCCTTGTCACCAACAGAGATTTAATTCAGATCTTCCATTAGGAGCTAATGTGGTTTTCACTCCCATGCTGCTCTCAGGAGGTGCAATCACAGAGCCCTCTCTGCGGGGAGATGATCAATACAAAAAAGTTGAATGCTCATTAGCTGTAACTTCACAGTTACAGGCTGGAAGTGGCAGCTTTGTGTCGGGTCATCCATTATCTCCCTCTGCACAGCTCTGACTCTGTGCAAAGAACGACATGACCTTGCTCCATTAAAATCCATGTGGATGATTTTGCTTGTACACTTGCAGTTTGCACTCTTTGTTTTATTTTAGTGGCATCATTACGGTTGGTTCCTGATGTGGGTAAAGACCTTCCCCTTCCCTTTCAAAGGGACTGGGACCTGTGTTCATCCAGCCTTCCTGTTTCCCTGACACCTGTTTTATTCTCTTTTTATTACGCAGTTAAGAAGGCTGACAGTGTCTTTCATTGTCTCAGAAAAGGTGCTTGTGTATTACCTAGTTTTAGGATGGGATTTTCATAAAGCACCAGCGCATTTGAGTGGCCTGGTTTCGAGTAACTTCTCGAGTGAAATTCTCTCCAGATAGGCAGGGTAAAATTGTTGGGCTCAATGAAGCAGCCATGGTTGGTACGATGGGATGCTTTGGCCAGCCTGGGCAAACCTAAAACCAGCCTCCCGTTTCCACAAGGACCCCTCTCAAACCTGACCCTGGTTTTGATGCTTTTGAGGCTGATTGGGACAACATGCAACAAATGTTTGGGATGACCCGAGTGAGGAGTTTTGACTCTGAGGAGTGAGGAATCCCTGCCCCAAGGGTGAGGCTCAGCAGGCAGCATCGTGGCACAGCCCAGCACCATGCTGCACTGCACAGCAGCTCGCTCACGGCACGAGGCAGCAGCAGCTTTGCAGAGGCTGCGGTCGAACGGAGCAGCTGGATGAGGCGCTGCCAACAAAGCTGCCAAAGCAGCCCGTTGAGTGAGCAGCTGCTGCTCTCAAGGAGCGGGCTCAGGACATCTGGAGGGCTGGCACGGCCCTGGGGAGCGGAAACAGGCGCCCTTGGATCGGCCCAGAGCCGCGGCCCGCCGTCAGAGTGCGGCACTGTTTTACCCGTGATGTTACCGTCAGTGCCAGGAAATGTTTTCACCCCTGTCCCCCTCGCCAGCGCCTAGCTGATGCTGACTCACAAATGAAGCCCAAAAAAGTCCCGTTTCCTTGCTGGTGAATCAGCCATTGTGTCGGTTCTATTTTTTTTCTAATTATAGCTGCTGGCCGGATTTGCCAAGAATTAAGTGTTGGTGAAGGAATTTGGAAAGGATGAGTGAATTCCTCGTGCCCTTCTCCCAGAGCCGTGTCCAGGAGCCTCTTGCTCCTGTCACGGTGCTTCCTGCTGCTGCATTCTGCCCGTTATCCCGTAGAGAAATGCCTTCTGGCAGCCAGCATCCTGACCATCCTTATCAACCTCACACAGCACCTGCAGGGAAGGGAGAAGCTGCCACAGGGAGGGACTCAGAGCAGAAGGACGATGCCTCCTCCAGAGGAGTTTCTGGGAACCTGGCAGCCCAAATTTAACCCATGGGAGCTCTCCCGAGGGCCCATGGCAGGAGATGTGCTCCATATTCACAGCTCCTGTTGCCACTGGAGATGCAGCTTTGTGCACAGTTGGTCCTTCGGAAGTGAGTCCCCTCCTCAGGCATGGTTTGTAGGCGTGCTTTGCAGGAGGGCTGGCTCCACGCCGCACGGCACTATCAGTAGTAAATCCTGCAGCTGCAAGTGGGTTTAAGATGATGCTGCATTTCTGACAGCAGAAGGAGAAATGAAGGAGATGGGAAGGAGAGTGCAGAGTCCTATGGAACAGTAGGTATAGAGTATGTTTTGGTTGGTTGAAGTTTCAGTTTCTGGAAGGTTCTTTTTGCTGATTCAGCTGCCTTCTGGCCCTGGTTATGCCAGCTGGGGGTTTCTGTGAAGTTTCTGTATGGCTTCATTCAAAAGCAGGACTGGGATTTTACATTCCACAGCGTAAATACTGAAACCTGGTGCAAAACACTGTGGCAGCGGAATACTGAGCTTCATTGTTTTCACTTCTGACCTCGTCCAGGTGAGGCAGGAACAATCCCATACTGCTACCACAAATCCTACACGTAGTGTGCTGTGAGGGATGTGTGCTCCTGGGCTCCCAGCGCCCTGCCAGCCTGGCTGCACAGCCCATGCAGACAGCAAGTGGAGCTCTGCCGTCCTTAGACACAAAGTCCAAACTCCTGCTGAGCTCGGTGGAGCCCCGTTTTCATGTACTGAGTGTGAGCTGGACCAGGTGGCTTGCTATCAGCATGAGCTCATGTATCTAACACTCAGTCTTGGCTAGTGCACATACTCACCCATGTTCGGGTAGTGAACAGCCAGCCACCACCAGATTGAATGGGATCTCTGCAGTCAGCGAGCACTTAGCACACAGAATTATTTTAAAAATCCCTGGCCAACCTTGTTTGTAAGCTATTTTGAAAAAAAAATAAAAAAATCCAGCTTTAACAGTGTAGACTTGATTGACATAAAAACCATTCTATAAAGGCATGTGTTTGATTCCGTCTTGTCATGTTTTTATTGTTCACTTTGTCTTTTCTTTTGTTTTGTAGAAGCCACTCTTGGCCCAGAAGCAAGAGAGTTTACAACTTCTGCTCCAAGAGAGTTTACAACTTCTGCTCCAAACGCTAGCAAGGCAACCTCATTCCCAACTGCAGTGATAAACAGCACATTGGCACCAACAACTATCCAGACTTTATTTCCTATAAGTTCCTCTGACAACAGCACCTCTGCTTTTGCAGATGTTTCTTGGACTCAGTTTAACATAATTATTTTGACAGTTATCATCATTGTTGTGGTCCTGCTAATGGGCTTTGTGGGTGCCGTCTACATGTACCGTGAGTATCAAAACAGAAAACTGAACGCTCCTTTTTGGACCATTGAACTCAAAGAGGACAACATCAGTTTTAGCAGCTACCACGACAGCATCCCCAACGCCGATGTTTCGGGGCTGCTGGAAGACGACGGGAATGAAGTGGCACCGAACGGACAGCTAACGCTGACAACTCCCATGCACAATTACAAAGCTTAGAAGAAGAAGCAATCCTCTTCCAAAGTTGGCTTGAAGAAGTTACAGGGCTTGTTGGAGGGGTGTCAGGATCCGTGCCGAGGCTCCATGCAGAGGAATTTGCTCTTCGGATACTTGTATGCTGGGCATGCTGTAGCTTGCAGGTGAACAGAAAAAAGGTGTAGTACATCTGAATTTTGGGCAATATGGTGAGTTGCGTTCGGTGTCTTGTTCTCCGTAAAGACCCACTGAGTTCACTGCTGTTAAAGACTTGATTATGCTGATCTTAAAATGTGTTATTTATAAAGAGGTGATGGGGTGGCAAAAGCCATACCCCGGGATTAATCAGAAGCTACTGTATTTCCAGCCAATCTAACACTTACGCCTGCATCCTTTAGCTTGAAAAGTAGCTTATGAATTAACAGTGGATTTTCAGGAAACAGACCTTTGTGAAGGCTTCATCTTAGTTCCTGATATGAATTTGTTTGAAAAGGAGGACAAAAAAAAAGGGAAATGGTTGTTCACTGTACTACCAAGAGGCAAGTAGAGGAGTGAGTTGCACAACTGAACAAAAGTCACCATTGTCTGTTCCCACTAAGCTGGGAAACAGGAAAAAGTATCACAAAAATATTGGAGTTAGGGAGGAGAGTAAGCTTTTCCCTTTCTGAGTATTTATACAGGGTGATGATGCTATTAAAACATAGCAATCCGCTTTTTTTTCTAGAAGAAGTTAATGAACTTGTATAGTTTCCGTGCAAGGGAAGATGACAAGACATCTCAGGGTTGCTGTGTAAAAATAAAAGCTAGGCTTGCTACCTTACCCTGATAGAAATGGCGTGTTCTGTATATAAAATGTAATATATCTTCTTGGAATTGTATTTGTAATTATTTGTAAAAAAGACAACCAACCAAAAAAACCCAACAACAAAACCATGGACCCCCTCCCCAGCCTCCCCTATTCCTCCGTCATATTTTATCATCTAGATTTTAATTGTACAGCAGTTAGTGGCATTGTTTGAAAAGAAAAACAAACCCTGAGGATTGTTTAAAATACTGTAAATTAGATGGCAATATTGTTGGAGCTGGGACTCTGGCAAACACCCCCTGCTTAAAGCTTTTCTTCTAGCGTGTCATCGAAGAACTTTCTTTTCTAGAGCAAATGTGAGTGCTCTCTACTTGCATCTGTCACATTTCCCTGTTCCTTTAGATATAAACAGCCAGCGACACCACAAGTAGGGCCTAACGGGTGTCCAGCAGTCCCATGTACCATTTTGTTACTGCTTTTAAATCTTTATACGAGCTGCAAATACACCGTCGTGGATGCATTGAGAGCCTGGTCTCGATGGCTGAGCTTTTCCTGCATGGATGCTCATCACGTTGGGATCTCGCTGCCCTCCCTCCTGTGCCCACATGGTGCTAGGGAGGGCTGGACACAGCCTCATGGCCTCTCTCGAAGGCAAAAATCTCCTGGATTTGGGTGGAAATGGTTTTCAGCTGCAGAGCTCGCACGAGGTGATCTGCACTTCCAGCCCTAAAGCTGGCGGTGCATGGGTGCTTTCAGGAACGTCACGTAGCACAAGGTGGTGGGGAATCAGCTGCCAAAAAACCTACAGGGGACTATAGGTTTTAGAGATTCCCCTAATTTTTGGGGGGAGCAGCAGAAGGAGAACAGCAAACAGGCAGCACAGCACAGGGAGGTCGCTGCCACCCGCGGTGTGTGTGCCTCAGGGCCGGCACTGTGCCTGTGCCGGGGAGCCACCAGGTCAGCCCCCCAAAAACCAACCCCATTACACTGAAGCAGGGCGTGAAATTCCTATTTCACCAAACTCATGGCCAGCCTCAGAAGGAAAGCTGCGTTGCTGTGCGTGTGGGTGCTTTGCAGGCGCTTGGTGCTGAGGAGGAATGAAGAAGTACCTGCTCAAGGTCAGCAGGAGCTGACTGACGCATCCTCAGAGCTGGGCAAGAGGGAATATTTCTCCGTGTGAGAAATGGTAGGAAGAATGGTGGTGATTATTTATTTCTGCATGGAGCCTTTTCTTATTGTTGGAGACTTTTTTTGGGGGTGTGGGGGGGAATAGGCGCTTTAAATACGGGCACAAAGATGTCATTTCTGCCTCAGAAAGTTGCTGCCTGATTTAAAGATGAGGCAGAGCAAGGAAGGAAAGTAGCCGAGGATGGCCAAGGGAAATGGTGAGAGCACAACGAGGTATTGCTTACAGGCAAACATGGAAAAGCTCCTGCTGCCTGCTAGGGGCCTGGGTGAGGTTCTGTAGTTTTGGTGATAAATCGGGCTGAAGTCACTCAGAGCAATCCTACTTTTAGGTGTAAAACAGGGGAGGAATGGAGGAGAAAATCTGCATATTGCTAATCCCTGAGTTACTCACCCAGCTTTTAAAGAGCAGAGTGGCGGCAAAAGAAAGGATTTCCCCAAAATCGGAATTGTTTGGCAGTGCTCGTTTTGTGATAGGCTTGCACTTGGTCACTTCATAGGGTGGGGAAAGGGAATTTGGGAACTGCTTCTGGGGCTAATGCGAGCAGGCAAAGTGAAGGACAGGCTGTTCACTCCAATGGTTCCAAACCATTTTAGTAGGTGCCACAAGGCGCCTCTTCCCCAGCTTTGGTAAAGCTGTAGGCTGCTTTAGGATGTGGCACTGGGACACTGCTCGTCAGATGGCAGGATAAGTGAGCAGGAAAAAAGCTGCTGTCTCCAGCCAGCCAGTCCTCCGGCTTAGGGGAATGACATTTGTAAGGGGAGATCGATGCCTCAGCAGGCAAGAACAAACAGCTTCGTGTCCACTTTGATCTGAGATCAGATCCTTGCTGCCTTTCAGTCGTGCAGCCAGCCCCTGGGCACGGCAGGGGCCGAGACATCTGGTGAATGGTGCTCGGGTGAAGCCGAGCTGGTTACATCCCGTCAGCTTGGGTTGGACTTCTAGGGCTGGCGTGGTGATACAGACACCCCGAGCTTTCATCTTTTACCTGGCTGTGGTGCTGTCTGGCTGCAGTGGCGTGGTGTTGTGGAAAAAAGCCCTTGAAGGGATGGTACAGAAGCTGTAGAGCATAGAGAAGGTACGATGAGGTGGGTATGGGTGGGAAGCCAGCTCTCCACACATGGTCCTCGGGGCTGTGTGGTCCCTCTGGACCTGGTTTGGATGGGGTGAGTTCAGCTCCACAGTCAAATAGCTAAAGGCAAGAGGATATAATGGAGTGGTTAAAGGGCAAAAAGCAATGATGTGTCAAAGGCATGAGGCAGCCTGGCTGGCTCACAACTTAGGAGAGCATTTGGTAAGCACAGTGCAACAGACATCTGAAAGTATGATTGGGTTAACGCGAGCAGATGATCTTAAATCTTCCGAACCACTGTAGCTAGAAATAACTGCATGGAGCACTAGCCCTGGGGAGCTGTCAGGAGCTGTCATCCCTTGGAATGATAATTCCCTTGGACCAGGCTGAGCAAACTTAGCGCGTTGGAAGCCATTTGTGCAAGTGGAGGGGATGTATTCAGCATCCTCCAGTTATCCTGGGCCAGTTAACCGCTGCTGTTCAGCGCCTCTTTCCGAAATGTTACACGCTATGTAAATGTGGCAGAAAGTTCGCACAGTCTCCTTTAAATAAAAGATATAAGATTGGATCCTAAAAATATGTTTCTCTTTCAAGTGAAGTTTGAAAATGAGCTCCCCCAGGATTCTGCTCTTTGTGTGTCAGAGGGATGGAATAAAATAAGAAAAATATGGGCCTTAAGTTGTACTTGCTCCCAACTGAAACCCATCAGTCTTACTATACATCCAAATAAGGCGTCTCCTAAGCATATGCTATGCTTACAAATGCATTTCTAAAATGAAAAAAGTGTATGATTTGAATATATGTCAGAATTTATACAGAAGAATGTTATTTAAAATGAATAAAAATAAATGTATATAATTTGTATCTATGCCACTTGGATTTCTGCATTTGTTTTTTGTTCATTAGAGTTCAGCAGGAGTCCTTCCATGGATAGCAGTCAGAGCTGGATTGAAACCTACGGGATTGCATCTGATCTCATCCCAGTAATGACATTCGTTCCGAGAGAATTATTCCTTCATTATACCTCTGTATGTGAGATGAGAACCGTGGCCTAAAAATGTTTTTTAACATCAGATATTCATTAGTACAGCTAACGCTGTGTCAGATAATCCCTCTAAAAAATGAACCCTATGATCTCTTGTGTCTGTTTGTTAACAATTCCAGCTTTCAGCTTTCATTAAAAATGTTTGGTAGCCGGGCAGTCAACACGTATTTCCCCATTATTGTGTGTAATATTCACATAGACATATTTTGTCAGAGATCTATGCAGTCATTAAAAATGAAACTGATAGAGCAAAGCTAGAAGTTGGAAGAGGATATTATATCATCTATTTCTTCATGACCACAATGGATCTTCCAAAGACAATTGATGTTCTTCAGATGCTCTGAAATCCACAGCCGTGGATTTAGTTTTGAACATGGTTTTGGTAATGTCTGCAAAAGGAGTTATGAAAAACTTGCATTTCTTCCTCACTTTTCAATGTTAAGAAATTTTCTTATTAGATGCAGATATGAATGCTAAAGGCTAGCTTTGCCTGCTGAATGTTATATCTAACTCTGACTCCAATTAAGCAAAGAACTTGGAGGTAAGTGAGTGTTAATTAAGTGAGCACTTAAGAACTATGCATTCATTCAAATGCTTAACCGAGCCAGAGCTATAAAAGCAAGGGCCACACTGGTGAAATTTCAGGGAGTTTATTGAAACCTGATTTGCATTAGCAGAACATTTGGATTCTGCGTGACTTAGCTGAGGAGGAATTTTGTTCTGAACTGTAACAGGACTGAATATAACTGAATGCTGAACTAAGTCCCCGGTGTTGGGACTTGAGAACAGGCCCCAGGCTCAGCTGATGGTGACATCTGTCCTCCTAGCGCCACTGTCAGGCTTCAGCCACAGTGCTCAGAGCAGTTGGCTGTCATAGTGCCCCCTTGGACTTTGTTGTCGACAAGATCCATACCCATACCATTGCACACTCCCTAAGTATTTTTTCCTAGACTCCCTTTAGCACTTTGTTTCTGAAGCATGAAGGATCTCAGACAGCTTTGTAAACTAAGAAAGCGCCATTCCAGCATGATTAGTTGGCACAAGGATTTTCCATAATCTCTCCAAATGTATTGCTAACTAAGATAGGGTTAAATATCATTAAGAAGATTACCAGGAGGCAAGTTGTTAACTGCGTCTAAACAATACATTTACCCTGCACGCCCCTTACAGC
Source organism: Anas acuta (assembly GCF_963932015.1). Lineage (NCBI taxonomy): Eukaryota > Metazoa > Chordata > Aves > Anseriformes > Anatidae > Anas > Anas acuta. The sequence continues at coordinate 5,221,607 of NC_088998.1, read as the reverse complement.
ACCTTAATGTTGCTGAGTTTTAAACATTGGGCAGTAACGCAGGGAAGCTGGATATCTGTATGGCTTTGTCCAACAGACAACCATTGCAGGAGGTGGTAACAAGGAGGGCCCTGCTGATTTCCTTTCAAAAGGTACAATGGGCCACGCACCACGGCTCTGCAGGCACAGAGGTGCTGCACCAGCACACAAGCACAGAATGATTATTACTGTATTTGTGGCTGATGGATGCCGATCTCATGGCATGCATCAAGTATGTGATACCTTACAGTAACCAACAGCGTACCAGTATCCTCCCAGTGAGTAGCCTGCACTTGTTTTATGGAGGTCTGCTTTGTAAGCACGAGGATCCACACTGTGGATGGGCTGCCCGGATCCCGCTGCCATATGGCAGAGCTGATTTTGCAAACGGCTTCAGCTGGGCAGGAGGTGAGGGCACTGCAAAGGGGAGCCTAAGGTGACAAATGACAAATGTCTCTCGTGCTGTGGGGGCATTGAAGGGACCGAGCATCTCTTAAGGCCCTCAGAGCCCAAAATGTGAAGCATCAGGCACGTCCAACGGGAAAGGAGATGAGATTAAGAGCTTAGTGTGCTAAGCAGAGCCTGGCACCTCCTTGCAGTCTGGGGCACCGACAGCTGCTCCTCCACACACTTGTGCACATCAGATTGAGACAGGAGCAGGGCCGGGAAGCCCACCGGGACCACACACATCCAGGGGGTGCAACCCACAGCGCCATGCCGGCTCCCACAGGCCCAGGGCATTTTCCAGGCTTACGGCTTCTCTTTGTACTGAGGAGCCGTGGGCAGGTACAGCAAGAAAATGAAGGTAACGTGGCACCGCGACAATTTGCAATTAACAAATCCGTAAAATGGCCATGGCCCAGTGTCAGCCTGTTTCATGGCCAGTGTAATAAATGAGTCCCAAATAGGATCGCAATCAAAGTTTTAAAATTTATTAAACAAATAGGGGCAAGCAAACAGCGCTGGGTGCGCCGGGAGCCTCCGCTCCACCAAGACGCACACACATTACATCAGGCGGCTGGTTTTTATGCTCCTAGGCTAATACATATTCATTGCTACTTCTAGAAAAGGCAGAGTTATTGTAGTTGTTCCCGGGATCCGAAGGGTTCGGAGGGAGCTGCGTGAGGCACAGCCCCGTCAGGGGAGCCCGGGCTGCCCTCAGCAAAGATGGCGGCGGCTGCTGCTGCCTCCATTCCCCATAGGAACGCTCCGCTGTGCCCTGAGTAAAGATGGCAGCCGAGCAGCTCTCGGCCTTGCTTTGAAAAAGATGGCGGCTTGCTGTCCCGGCTGCTTCCCTCACTCAAGATGGCGCTCAGCCTCTGCGGCCCAGCTGGCAGCCTCCACAGCCCCCTCCCCGCTCTGCCCTCACTCAACATGGCGCCCTGCCCGCCCACCTCCAGCCGGCGCCCTCACCAAACATGGCGGCTCCCCTTTAGTTTCTACCGTGCCCTCTCTTGGCTCTCCTCCGCGGCGCCTTCAGCGGCTTCACCCCCTGCCGACGCAAAGATGGCGGAAGCGGTTGCGGCCGTTTGAATTCCAGCGAAGCCGCCAAAGCGGCGCACAAAGGAGCCGCGGCTGCGGCCGGCGGCGCCATGGACTCGCTGCCGGGGACAGACCCGACGCTGCCGGTGGCGTTTGAGGACAGGTAGACGGCTGGGACCCCCGGCGGGCTCCGGGCCGAGGCGCCGGGCCTGCTGCCCCCCCCCCCCATTGCCCCCCACTCTTCCCCTTCTCCTCCCTGTGGCGGGGGTCCGGGGGTCCCCCTTTTCTCGCCTCCCTTCAGCGATGTCCTCTCTCCTCGCAGCGCCTCCCAGCTGCCCGACATCTCCCGCGAGGACCCGCAGCTCGGCCCGGCCGGCAGCCGAGGTAAGGACGGGGGAAAAGCCCGGGGGGCGGCTTGGGACCGAGGGGGGGGGGGGTCCCGGGGCATGGCGGGCACCGAGCCCCTGAGGCAGCCCCGGGGGGCTGGGGGGGTCCCCGCGGTGCCTCCCGCAGCCCCCGGTGTCACCCTCGGGGGTTTAAGGAGAAAATCGCTGCCTGAGGAGCGGCTTTGGGTGTTGTCTGCGGGGTGTCCTGTGCCCCGGGGTCAGCACCACGCAGCTCGAGTCTGCACCAGCCCTGATAAACCCCTTCCTGAGGGCAGAAAGGCGGAAAACGGGTTTAAGTTGTGTGGCTTCTTGTTGGGGGGTCTCTTTAGTGTAAAAAGCCGGTGGCTGCTGCTGCCCAGCGAGCTGCCTGTGGCCAGGTTACGGCCGTGAGCCTTGTGGGATGCTTGGTGTCCCATATCAAGAAGGCTTGGGCTGCCTCGCAAGGCTTTAATATTCCCATTTCATAGCCTCAGGGAAACTGCCTGCTGTCTGTCATTAAGTTTTCCAGTTTTACTTCAGCTCTGTTTCATTAATTTGCTGTCCGAATGCCTGGGATAGATTCAACCCTTATGTTTCATCTCTTGCGTTAAAGAGCCCTTCCTATCCAGGTGGCTTCTGCTGAACAGAAGCTGTAATTGAATATATTTTTCTATTTGATCAGTATGTAATTATGTTCATTGTCCTTCAGGCTGGCAGATAATAGCTTGAAGCGCTTACTTTGAAATAAAATGGCTGAATGGTATTATTTTGAAACCTACTCTTTGTCAAGTTAGCTGTTCTTTGTTCTCTTCTGTAAATTTGAAGCATATGGTTTTGATTTCTGTGTATTCGTGCATGCATCCAGTGATGTAACTTGGCTGACTTCATCGTATAGAACAAGTAGTTAATAGGAACTGAGACAAACTTACCAGGAATACCCTCTCGCTAACAAAAGCAAGCAAATATCAGGGGTATAGTAGTGATGCAAGACAACATGACTGTGTTCTGCATGTGCTCTGGGAATGCTGTTTTGTGATATTAGTTGCAATGTCAAGATTTAAAAACAATTTCCTAATATTCTTTGGGATTTTCTAAAGACAGATCTACACGGTTGCATAAGAATTTTGGAGGTGCTTAAATGAAATATTTTAATTCTTATGAGAGTCAGTCTGGGGCATCGACTTCTTGATATTTGAGGTGCCGTAAGTGTTGTATATAATCTCGTTCACAGGGGCTTTAAATGGAAACAGTTACATAGCACTGTTAAATGCAGTTGCTGCAAAACACGTGTGCAGCAGAAGTTTAAGTACATATGCATTCAGAAGGCTTTACGTTTTAGAAACGGAGATGCTGCACGCATCTCCTGTCCATCGTTTCCCTGAGTCTAAGGTGGAGGTCTCTTCTGTGACCTGCAAGATACTGTGAGATTTGAATTGTTTTCTGGTAGCTTAATAGGACTTCATTTCTAATATTGGTCCCTTGCAGTTGCTCCCAGGACTTGTCTTTAAAAGTCCCTTTCGGAGGCTTAACTTCAGTGTAGTTCTTGATTTAACTGGGGGATGTTGGGAATTCCTTCAGAAAGAAGCGTAATTATTAACAATGTGGTAATACTAACACTTTGCCGTTTCCAAATTGAAACCTAGCTTAGATTCCTCTGCCTGAGCTTATTCTGTTTTCTCAAACGTCTAGGGTTACCGGATGTGGCAGAAGATACGATCTCACCAACTAGAGCTCGGACCATGAAGGACTATGAAAACGTAAGCAGACTTTTAATATAAGGCTCAGTGCCAGAGTTATGGATCGAGTTCTGTGTTCATGTCAGTCAAGGCAGATCTGTTACAGGTGTGATCATAACTACCTGTGCTTTGAAATTCCCTCTCTCTGCTTTCAAAAACAGGGGCAGAATTTTGTCATTGAGACTAGCCAGCTGCTGCTCTTAGGTTGTGAAACAAAAGCTGGCAACATCTGCTCAAAACTACATGTAATCACCGGAAACATAAGAATGTGGTTTGCGAACCTGCGGTTGATTTCTTTTATTTCAAGAAAGCCTCGACCTTGTCTTTGTTTATACCAGTATAGGACTTAGTATTTTAATTCACTGACAGCTGTGCAATGCCTTTTACTTTTTGTGCTTACGTATAAGTGTGTTTGAAATGCTTTTGTTGTGAAGATCTGGTGTCATGGTGACAATTCTGTAAGCAGAACTGATTTTGGTGCTTACTGGAATACAAAGCACGATGTTATATATTTTTTAATGTATTAACTGCATTGGTTGTTTCCACTGAATAAGCCATTTAAGTAATAAGTGAATTGTTTACAACTGCTGAATGATGACTGGTTATAGCAGTGTTGCAGGACAATGCTTCTGTTAAAAGAAAAAAAAATTGTTTAACTCAAGTTCTTGTGATTGGTTTATGATTTGTGGCTTGCTATCTTCAGGAAGTGTTTGAGTGCAGTTTTCAATGTGGTTCTATAACTTCTGTTACCTTATATAGCATTGCTAAGTTTTAAATGAGCTTTTCTTCTAAACTCTTTCTATTTTTGTTGCCTTCTTCTATCCCTTTGAGAGAAGAGCAAAGTTCTTTGTTTAGAACTTAAAGCTTGTTTTGGGAAGCCTCAGTGAGGGATGTTTCTTACTGTCTCTATTTCACTTTCCATTTTATTTTCATTTGTTGTTTGGGGTAGAAATGCTGCTTTGGCATTGGTATGTGCTTAAAGTCTTTTGTGAAAGACCTCAGTTTAGAATGCATTCTGCAAGCTGTTTACTGTCTGCAACGTCCACTTTCACAGGGAGAAAAAGTTGTAGAAGTGAGGAAAACCTGTTGTTGGTTCTGTGTGATGGAGTTCTGTTTTCCTTTAGGAACTGGCAGAAAACCTGTGATCTCTGGTCCATGTTCTGTGTTGTTGAGGTATGCTAGAGATGAGCTATTTCAGTCTGAGCTTCTTCTATGCTGCTGTGGAGGAGAAGGGGTCTCTCCACAGATCTGACTTCCTGGTACATATGGACCCCAGCTGTAGAACTCAGAGGCTTTGTGGTTGCCAACAGTACAATGAAGCTCAAAAATCCATTAAAGTAATAGCAGAAGAATCCATTAAAGGCAATTAAACACAACCGGAATTTCTGGAACTTCTGTTTTTGAGGTTGCTGGTAGCTGGAAGGCTAAGCTTGAGAAAGGGATTGCTTACTTCTGTGGTCCTCTTAATTTTTACCAAGCATCTAGAAGCTGTTAGATGTGCTTTTGGACTGACATTATAATCCTGTTCTTATCCTGCTTTAAAAGAAATCTTAATTGGCACTTTAAAGGTGCACACACACATGAAGTTACTATGGTGCTATGTTATCTGCACAGGGCATAGAAAGGAAATAATGAAAAGATTGGGCTCCTTGCCATGCAACTCAGAGAGTCTGGGATGGATGTCATGGCCCTGGAATGGGTTAAGGATGGATCCATGTAGGAGAGGTTCCTTTTACATTTAGACCTGGATAACATACTGAGGTAGATTATCCTAAAGGTGTAGGTTTATTGGTATTTGTAACGTGTTCTGCTTTCTTGCAATATGGAAAAGGAGGAAACACTTGAAATTGGAAATATGATTATATGGGCAAAATGAAAGATATTAATCGAGGACCTTGTTATTAGGTGTTCATGAGTAGAAAGGATGATTGGTATCACGTTAGGGAACTTAGTAGTATGTGGTTGCTTTTTTTGTCTTGTCCAAGCCACTTTGAGTTTGCTGTCTTGCAAAATGGTTTCTGTTGGCAAAAAGCATCGTGTGCCGTGAAACCACAGCTTCTGCTGACAGATGCTGCTCTGCATACAAGTGGCTCTGTGTAGATTTGGAAAGGATCTAAACTGAGCTAGGGAAGTGGTATTTGCTGCCATGGTGTCTGTGACGTGTAATTTTCTGTGTAGAGTGTATTGCGTTGTCCTATGTTTTCATGAAGTCTCTCCTGCTTCTCTTTGTTTCTTTAAACACAGAAATCAAAATGCATAAAAGAATTAAGCCTGGGTCCTTAAATGCAGAAGTTGAGAGCATTGACATTAAAATTCCTTTGGTGTGTAAAATATGAGCAAGCTGTCTTTTATTAAGCTATAACTTTTTAATTGTAGTCTGCCTGAATTAACTTTGCTCTAAGAAACTGAATGTCAGAGATAACATTTATTTATTGCTCTTACTGGCTTATGTTTGCATCGTGTTCTGCTTGCCTTTTGGAAACCGTGCACTTAAGCTCTTTGGTTTAATTCTGTTGCCTCTGAAATAGATGGGAGTAAAATTAAGGGAGGCCAAGTTCTGAAAGTATTTTTCTTTTAAACTCAGAATGCTATGAATGTGTGAAGACCAGCAGAAGTGATACAGTTTCAAAGCCTTTGGGCTTTTCTGAATGAACAGACACAGACCAACTGTTCGGACTGATCCCCTGAGGGCTGAAAAAAAAAAAAAGGCTGTGAGGTCTGCTCTCACTTGTTGCACACAATGCTGAGCCTGTTGGGGCAAAGCTCAGACACACACAACTCTTGCTGCACTTAATAAATTGTTAAATTCCTTTGTTCAAAATAAAGATTTCGATTTTGAGCAGCACTGAGAGCATCGTGCTGTGTGACTTGAAGCAAAGCACAAAGTTCTGTTGTCGCAGTGCTTACATCCATCTGAAGGCTCCAGAGCAGTTGCTGCAGTTACTCGAGGAGCCTCGTGATCCTCATGAGGTGCGCCGTGCTGTGCACTTGGAGTTCATGCTCACTGCTGTCTGTGGTCATCCAGTTGGAACTGCAATGAGTTAAATATGAGCGCTGCGTTCAGCTCTGGGCCCCCTGCACACAAAGGATGTGGAAGTATTAGAGTGAGCCCAGAGGAGGCCACAGAGGTGATCAGAGGCTGGAGCACCTCTCCTGAGCTGAGAGAGCTGGGGTTGTGCAGCCTGGAGAAGAGAGGGCTCTGGGGAGACCTTACAGCAGCCTTCTGGTGCCTAAAGGGGGCTGCAGGACAGCTGGGGGGACTCCTCAGGGGTGTGGTGGTAGGATGGGAGGGAAATGGCTTTAAACTAAAAGGTCCCTTCCAACCCAAATCATTCTAGGATATCTTTGAACACTGCTACTGCTCGTGAAGACGGCCTTCTTCAGGATGTGCGCGTGGGCCCCAATAGTTTGTGTGCTCCTCCGTATGTTAGTTGCTTGGGTGATATTTACTTGTGTGAATAATGAAGAGGCATCTTGCTGGGCAGAGATTATTAAGCTGAGGAATTGTTTGTGAGTGCGAGTTCAGAGTGCAGCTACAGAAAATAATCTTTCTAGGCTTTCACAAGCCAAGTATTTTAAAAATTGTATTGCTAGTAATTTTTACAAGTGGTACTCCACTCTTCTGGAAAAGCTTACATAAATATTTTATTAGTAGCTCTGTAGCATATTAGATTTCCTTTTGCTGAGAGCATCTGACGGGGGCACAAGTCTTATTTGACTTAATGTTTTATGCTTGGTCTCTTAAAAACTTTCAGAGGGAGACTCTTTTTAATGAAACCATCAGCTATGTTACTGCTTCTGCTGGTTCAAAAATCCTAAGTCCTGGAGGACTTACATATGAAGCAGTTTTTTTTCCAAAGAATTGTGCTATGAAATATGCAATTGGATAAAGATTTTATCGGTGGTTGATTTGGCTCTCCTGCCTTGTGTGCCTGTGGCTTTTCCTCCCGTGAATAGCACTGCCATCCTAAGCTTTAGCTGAAGAAATACTTCTGTTTCAACATATCTTCTATAAAATAGAACTTGAAGATTTTTTTTTTTTTATTTTAAGACAATTAAAAAAAATCTCTTGGTTTCTTTTTGTATGAAGATGGAAATGTTTTATTACCTAGAGAAGGAATATTCTAAAAAGCTCTGTGCAGCAGCATGCTGACATGGTATTACGTGTGTGTTTTGAACAATGCTGGTTTATAGTTGTTATTTCAGTGCTAGTCTCAGACTGTTGCAGGGCTAAAAATAAACATATGTATGCACACACATGCACATCTAACTGTCCAGCCGGTCAAATTCTGATCTATTGCATTGTCTAGCACATCAGAGAGTAAAAAAAAAAAAAAAAAAAAAAAACAAACAAATGGTAGTAGCTTTCACTACTTGCTTTCCTTGGTTTGAAATGCATGATATAATTTGCCAATTTTCCTATTTCACAGCAAATCAGTGATCTGAAAAAAGAGAACTTCAACCTGAAACTTCGTATCTACTTCCTGGAAATGCGAATGCAGCAGAAGTTTGATGGTCCCACTGAAGAAATATACAAAATTGTATGTGTTTGAAGTATAGAATTACATGTCTTTTGAAGAGATTGTTTAATGGGAAAGTTACCTGCTTTATGTGAGCTTCTAGAAAAAAGTATTTTTTTTTTTTGAAGTTTGAAGAAGGATTTGAGTCTAGTGGTACGCCCGGCATCATTATTTCAGGTTTACAAGTGCAAAGCACTTTGCTTCCTGTCTACAAGGGAAAAGAAGTAATTTTGGTAATGCAATAGCATTAGGTTTCTTTCCTGTAATAGGATGGAGACTGAAGTCTCTCTTGATGGTTGTCATAGTAGTTAAATGCATAGGTGTTTATCTAGGTCGTGGTTTCAACTGAATACTGCTAGTTGGTCTTCTGTCCTGCTCTTCTACACCAGTGTACTTCTTGTAAATACTCATGTATTGAAAAGTATGTCAGCTTGTGAGCCAAGTTGTTCTCTATACAATGTGTTCCTGGGCTGAAATTAAATAATTTTAAGATTATTAAAAACCTCAAAAATTGGAAAAGAAAATCACAAGGGAAATACAGCTCACAGATAAGGGGAGAAAAACAAAACAAAGCAGGCTTGTAAGTTTTAGAAACTCCCAAGTTGGTCTGCACCACTCCCCATTATAACAAAGATACCTATACGGTGCCACTCATTTTTGTGTATGGTGACCTCTGAACTGTCTGCAGATACTTTACTTTCATTCTTATGTTCTAGAACATTGAGCTGAAAGTTGAGATAGAAAGTCTGAAGCGAGATCTGCAGGAGAGAGAAAAACTGCTCATCAAGGCCTCGTAAGTACCAGTGTATTTCCTAGTGCCTGTTAATTAAGACTTCCAAGATCTGGTTCCTATTTGCACGCTTTTTGCTGATACTTTAAGAATAAGATGATCCCAAAGGAGTGCTTTAGGGGAATTTATGTGGAAATTGCTTCACACATTATTGGAGCTATACATGTGAATTCTTATACATACAATGATGTTGCTGTAGTTATCCCTAAAGGTATAAATTAAATACAGTTGAACAAAGCATCTTATTATTCAGATAAATAAATGTAACTCCCTAGTTGAGAATGGGTTAGCGTTCCTATTGTAGAAGTTAAGCTAAGGCTGACGATTGCCAGTAAAACTATTTCCTTCTAGATACCTGGTTCAAAACTAATCCAAGTGGGCAGTGAAATACAGCTGTTGACTGCCTTGGTTTCAATGGATTTTTTTTTTTGTGCTCTACCTCATGTGGCATTGAATTGTTCCTAACTAGCCTTTTTTCAGTGGTTCAGAGAAGCCTAGTTTCAGGTCGATCCAGAGGACAGGTTTAATTTGTGCTTGGTCTCTCCAGTAGTTGTCAAAGGGTTTTGCTGGGCTTTGAATGGAACATTGCACAAATTGATAATAGGAAGCAAGATTTAGGGGAAACTCATAAACAAGTGGTCATTCTTCCTTTAATAAGGAAACACTGGCTGTTCTTCTCTAACAAATTAACAATTACTAAAAATGCAATTAGAGAGGTCTCAGCAGCTAAGTATCTTCAGTTTATTCCAGTGCTGCTTTTTGTAGCAAACACAGTTCCATTGAAGGCTTGATACTGTATTTGGAAGCTTTATAAATGTGGAGGAAATAGTAACACTTTCATTGCATGCTTATTCATTGTGACAAGGCTTGTGTGGAACTCTCATTGCTTTACATCAAGCAGAGACTATACCACCAGGATTGCTATATAGCATGTAGACGTTTGTATTTAATCTTAAAGTGACAAGCAGGTACAGATAAAGTGGAAGGAACTTGCTTCTGCATAATCCATCAGCTGCTTGTACGTTAAATGTTTTCTACTGTGATAGGCAGTGGGATTTCAATCTATATTATGGTCTTTCAGTAAGGCAGTTGAAAGTCTGGCCCAGGGTGGTGATGCTGAAATACAACGTGTGAAAGAGGAGGCACAAAAGAAGTTACAAGAAATGGAGGAAATCCTGACTGGCAGAATAAACCTTCTGGAAGAGGTGAGTGCCTGAAACTGAATGCATAGTTAGAAATCTGTACTTTCTTTGTACTGTTGTCTGAAGTTTGACAGTGCGATCTGCTTGTATTTTCAAAGTTGTTTCAGCTTTCCTGGAAAAGCAGCCAGTACTAATCCAGGGAAAGGGGGAAGGAAAAAATAGGAAGGGGGAGAGCAACGAAAGGGAAGGTGGTGTTAGCCGCTCTTGAAACACTAAATAGGAGAAAAGCAGTTCTTCAGGAAATTCCTACCTGTTGGTGCTGTTCAGATATGTTCAACACGCCTTTAAATCTTGAACTCCAGTGGGGCAGCTTCATTTTCAGAACTGCACTCTTCTTTAGAAGAAGATGGGCTGCATTTTGAATGCATCTTCTGGTAAGGTGTCAGCTTCATAAATAGCTGCAACTACTCTTAAAGGGCTCCTGTCATTGTCATATCATCTTTCATATGGGAGCTTAGTTTACCACTATAAATTCTGTTGCTTTTCTTTATCTCCACTCATGTGTTCATTATAGACTGAGAGATGCTACCTACTTATGGAAGTTCCTGTGTAAATGGGCTAGTGAAAACTTCCTCGCCTTGTTCCTGCTTGTCTTGTGATCCTTTGTTGGTGATCTGCCAAAAGTTACTGGCTTCTGCTGTCACCAGATCACCGTTTTGCATAACCTTTTCTTGTGGCAGAGGATATTTTTTTTTTTTTAACAATGTATTTTGGAATTCCTTGCTGTCTGTGTATTCCTGTATTTATTGCTGAGCTATCTTAACAGGGGAATTGTTTTCACATTTTCCTGTTTTTTGTAGTGTACAGCCACCATAAGAGGAAAAAAAAAACCCGTATAGGTAACATGCTTCCTCAAAACAAGGAGTACTGTGTTTTTTGTAAAAGAACAAATTTGGTATTGAATGGCCTGTACTCGAAATATTTCTGTAAGTTATATAGATACAAAACCCCTTACCAAGTGCATACAGTGAATGATGCAAAACAATTGTGGGTATGTACCCGTGCTTGTGAAGGAACGTAAGTCTGGTGCTCTTTTGTAAGTAAATAGAAATAGCAGAAAGATGGGGTTTATATTCCAATTTTTGCATTCCAGTCCCTAAAGAATGAATTGGTCCTGGAAGCTACTGGTAGCATGTCATGATGGTATTTTCTATCAGGGTGACTTCACAGTGTATATAAAACAAGCAGCTCCTTCAGAACTGACACAGGGGGAATCTCCATGGCCTGTTCTTTAGTGGAATTGGGGTTTCTCAAAACACTCTTTGTCCTATTGGATAGGTAGAAAAGACCCCAGATTACGTATTCAGTAGCAAAACCAGCCTGTCAGACTGGTGTTTCCCACATCTGACAGGTAGAGTGGCAAATACTCTTATCTCATGATGCTATGGTACTTTCTGCAGTCTGAAGGTACTGTTGACCTCTGATGTTAATTTTATTTTGTTGGTAAATGTAAGCACTGCAGAGCAGGATTAGTCACTTGCTTATGTAGTGCTGTATGATTACACAGATCCAGGTAACGCTAACAAAGATGAATTTCCTTTGGAGTTTTTAATTGAAAGATGAATACTGGCAGAACAGCTCTTCAGGAGAGGGAGGAAGCAGTGAATTCTAGTAGTGAAGGGCTTGTTCTTCATCCCCTTTCCCCAAGAGAAATGCTTCTTAGTATAGGCTTGAGGGGGAGTTACTCATTAGACTATATGGAGGCTTTTAGATTATAGAAAGCAAAATTCAGTGAGCACAGCAGGGAAGCTTGCAACAGAAAAATGAAGATCTGAAACACATTTTATGAAGTTGATGTCAGCTTGGCTTTGTTTTTTTCTGTTTGTTCCCCATCTCAGTGGGTCACTAGAGGAAGTTGGGTGGAATATCTAGGTGTTACTTCTGTTTCCGTTGCTGTTCAAGAGAAGAAAATCTGGTTCATACTTACCAGTTCTTGTAAGATATTATAAATTATCTTTAAAAGTTCCAATTAGCTACAGTGAGCCTATGAATATTAATTTCATATCTGAAGGGAAAAAAAAACACATCTTTTTAACCTCTTAAATTTAAGTCCAACTATTAGTTCTGATAGCAGAAGGGAAGTGGGATAAAGCCTAATTATATTAAAGCAAATTCTAAGAGCTACATCTGAAGTCATAATGCAGAGGTACTTTTGTTCCCTGTTCCGCTGTTGGCTAGGAAATTTGATTTACGACTTTGAAACAAACTTCCTTTTATGTACCACAGAAAATGGATTAATCTTGAAAATGCAGTCATGAAAAGTTCAGAAATGTTTGCAAAGTACTTGAAATAATTAGTAAAAATTTTTAATATAAACATTCCAACATGTTTGGTAGAAGAAAATATATGAAAAATTTTGTGAGCATTTTTTTTCTTGTAGACAACAGGATTGTTTTTTTTGTTTGTTTTAATTACAGAATCTTAAAGCTGCCCAAGAAGAGGCAGAAAAAGCCATTGTTATGACAGAGAAGGAGAAAGCTCTAAGAATGGCTGCTGAGCAGAAACTTTCTTCAATTCCAAGTGCCCCTGCAAAGGATCTTCATATGATTGCAGGAGCTGACAAAGACAGGTCAGAATTCTTGCCGGTGGTATTTCTAACGAGTGGAAATTTTTTACTGTTGAAATGTGAAGAGTCAACATGGATAAAGATTTTAATGATTTGTTTCTGCCCTCAGATGCATGATTGAGTGTTACTGGATATCTAATCAGCTAGTAAATGAATGCAGCAACCAGTTTACATACTTCATGATAGCAAAATCATCTTTAAAAGCTGTCTGAAAGTGCAAAAGAATTGGCATGCATGTGACATGCTCATGTCCTGCTTTAAAGCTTTGCAACTTTGCTAACTTACCTTCTGCTTCTTGCCTGAGCCATTGCTGAATAGAGATCGACTCTTCCAGTTGTTCGCTTCCTGCTTTCATGGTGTTTACATGCTCTTCAGTCCCAGTGGTGTGTTTGTTGAGGTTGGGAAATCAAATGGGAAAAGAGAAATCATGTTTGAGCTTCTTGGTTTTGATTGTGCTTTGCAAAACACTGGTTTTGCTTTGTTTGGCAGGTAGCTGAAAGGGTGCTTGAGTTGTTCAATAACCTTAGTTGGGGAGAATGTGTACAGTTAGATCTCAATGCTTTGGAGAATTGACTTTTTTCTAATATTCAAATACATGTAGGGTGAAATATACATCTGGTTAACCTTCTAGTAAATGTTGGTTAACTTGGGTGCGCGAGTCTGGGGTGGAGAAGATTGTTATGACTCATAATACTTCAGAGTATCCTTTTCTATCCTTGTGTGACTGAACCCTGCAGTTAACTGCGCTGAGTCACTGCGTAATGGGACTATCCTGGTAATGGAAAGTTATGTTGGCCTGAGGCTTTCATTTCATCGGTTTTATATTACAGTAGGACCAAAGCAAGGTTTGCTGTATTTTCCAGACAGCTTTTGTAAAAGCATACAGATTGAAAACTGCACATCTGAACTCTATAGTATCATAAAATTATGAAGTTGCTCTAATAGGTTCTGCTACTGCACCCTGAGTGACACCACAGTAATTATAACCTGGCTGCCAGGCCATCTCCCTCCCTTCCCCTTTATCTTTCCTGTCTTCCTCTTTCAATCTGTTAGACCTCTGCATGAACGCAGTTGCTCCCCTGAGTGACTTGAGTTGGGAAGGAGTGCATTATGAAAGCAGTCCCTTTCAGATGTACCTTAGTTGCCAGCTCTGGAGCTTGTGAGAAAACAGCGCTTGAAGTGTGGAAAGAAATTTTCAGTCCTGAATCACTAAAGTGAAGACTGTGGAGTAAGGAACCTTTTTTGGTGATTCAGTGTTGGCAGGATCTTCTATAATGACATGCCAATAGATCAGTGTAAGTATTCACAGGACCAGATAAACAGTGCTGATGGAGGAAGATATTTGACTCCTTGAAGTGAGCCACACATTAATGTGCAGCTCTTTAAACTTGTCTGGCAGTAGCATATCCGTAATGCCGTTGTATTAAAAGATGCTTTTGCTATCTAGATTACAAAATACTACGAGAATCACAGCTGTGAAACTAGAAGCAGCTTTAGCCACAAATAACACTTGAAAGTAGGTACTTGACGAATGCTTCATGATAGCATGTAAGGATACAGAGCTCTGTGCGCTAGGAAGTGGAATGTATTTGTAAGCTTTTTGTGTATCATATAAAGGACAATGGAACTAAAATACTGTAGCTTAAGTGTTTACATTTAAAATGGTACTGGAGGAAAACAAAATAGAGTGCTTTGCAGATAGCTCAAACCTGTTTGTTGCTTGCTTTAAAGTGATGTGACCTTTTCTGGCTTTTCTGGAGGACAAAGAGGTTCCGAAAGTGCTCCCTTAAATTTTACAAGCGTTGTCTGGAGTCTTCACCTAGGAAAGCTGTCTGTGAGATTTACTGCAATGACTGGAGAGTTGATGGTAGATGATGCAAGATTAATATTAAAAATTTTATAATTTTAGACTTATAGAGCAACTGAATCTGTCTTTGAAAAGTAAAGAAGCTATAATTCAACACCTCGAAGAGGAAAAGTCTCAGAGTGGATCTTGTGATGGGAACTTATCAGCAGAAAAAATCAGAGAACTTACCATTGCTTTGAGGCATGAAAAAGATAGTGAGATAGAGGTGAGGAAACTGATGGAACAGTTATACCTTGTAAATCTCATGTGGTCTAGGATTTTAAAGGTCTAAAAGGTCTTGTGCATGATGGTGTATGAGTAACAAGTCATTTAAAAAAATCCTTCTCCACAGTTATTCTGCCCTGCTCTTCTCCATCCCCTAAACATTCATTGTTTATATTGTGGTTTGGCAGTCAATATTCATCCTTATTATCCATGCTTACTGTTCTTTCAATGAGAGATCATTTTCTGCAGACTTTATACCTGTGTTTTATTACAGATACTGTGCAATCGCTTTATAGAAATAAGTGTATACATGTATGGGGTGGATGTATGTAAAAGCTATCTGTCGATACACGACATCTTGTAGTACATATAGCTGTATTATAACTTAAAATTATAGAAGTTAAGAATGTGACTTGAGAATTTGTTTTTACAGTTTTTCCACTGTTTTTTGAGTCTTGAGAATGGTCCATTCTCAAGTACCAAAACACCTTTTTGTTGTTTCTGTCAAGAACAGACAAAAGGACAAATAGTTCAGTCATGAACTGATTGTCCTTGTATCATTAGTTGAATTGAAAGTTTGAGGTTTGGGTCTTACTACATCTAAATCAACTTGTCAGAAAAACCTACCCTAGTTTCACAAAAATACTTGTGTCAAGGTGAAAAAAGGGTCATCTTTAATCATTTCAGAGGTGGACAGACTATATAATTCTTTTGGGGTACTGTACTGAAGAGAGAAATTAGAATACATCTGCACAACTCCATTTCTATATATGATTACTCTTAAAAAAAAAAAATACAACCAAACCAAACAAAAAAACTTCCCCAAGGAAAAGTCCTAACAAACATCTCCCGTAATAAAAGCATCCTGCTGATATAAGTCTTATATAAATAATGCATAAATATGTGTTTTTGTTAACTTGTACAGCTGAGTTATCCTGTCCCATTGAAGGGTGCTTCATACTGTGCCCCAGCAGACTTTCAGGAAGCACCTGATACAATATATTCATGCCAAAATGTTGAATATTGTACAGTTCTGAGGTGTATATGAAGTTTGTTCCTTAAAGCTTTGAAGCTTGTTTTATTTCATTTTAATGCTTAATGGGTTGCATTTGTGTTTAGAGTCTTTACTTGACCATAGCAACTGTTTTGTTCTTATAGGCTATTAGAATGGAGCTTAAAAATGAGAGAAATTCCTTTGAAAAAAAGATCCAGGTAAGTCCTAATCTTGCTTCTGTATTTTTGGCCACTTAAAATGCATGTTGGGATTTCTTCTGTTATGTCTTCATAGATACAGAGAGGCCTTGACTTGAAAAGAAGCAAAGCAGGTACTTCGGTAACTTTTATTTTTTAAAGGGAGGTGACAGGAAAGATCCCATTTTTTGAAGCAATTTTCAGTAAGTTAATAGGCATGTTCATCAAATACTGAAGCTGTATGGTTGATACTTGTGGCCAGCACATGAGATTTAGCTTCTTTTACTGTATTCCAGGCATATCTTTAAGACGATGACTTGCATTTGAGACTATATTTAATACAAGTAATTTGAGTAATAAGATATAAGAACTCCGAGAGAATGTACTTCTTAATGTGCAGTTACAATATGTCTTAGTAGAAAGTTAATGCAACTTTGACATAATCTAATTTAGTCTCTTCAAGAAGAGCTGCAAGAGAGAGAAAACGAGCTTGCTGTTGAAAAGAAGAATGGTTTGAAAAGGGATAAAACCATTCAAGGGCTAACTGTTGCCTTAAAAGCAAAGGAAAAAGAGGTATGACGTCTGCGATCTTGCTGGTTTTGTAGAACTATCACTGGCACGGGGGTGCATGTTGTATGTGTCACAGGGATTGTTTGATCTCACTTGTAACTGTTTAGGAAGCTTCTAGTAGGTCCTAAATTGCTGCTGTCATGTCTGTAAGCACTTCTGTTTGTTACCTAGAGTTTTGTGTCTTTGACTGGAGGGAGTGGGGAAGATACTTAACTGATTCTTTGTCCCTTAAGAATTTAGAGGAAAAATGTTTTCAGTTGCACACTGCTTTTTATCAGCTCTGAGCACCACTTAAAAGGTATGAGAAGTATTTTTTTGTTGTTGAGTAAGTGGAGCTGTCAAAGAAAGGTAAAATAGTAGGTCAATGTCAGATGAAATTTGGATTTTATGGAAGAGTGGGAAATGTTTAACTTGAGTGATAGGTAGTCTAGTGAGTGCTGTATAAGCCAAGTTGCTTTATGTGAGATTTATTATGATGTATTTGATGTTTTTGTTCTTAAAAGTATTTGTTTTGTGTAGTTGGATGGATGGGTAATGAGATGGTGGGATAGCTATTACTGAATCCCATCCCTTGGAAATAACTTTCTAGTGTTCATTTTACTTTACTTAAAGAATGAGGAACTTGGTTCTGAAATTGAAGATCTAAATGCTTCACTGACTAAGGCAAGAGAGGCAACTCACAAAGCACACATGCAAAAATTCAAGGTAAGAAGCAAGCAGTTAATGTTTTTTTCTTCCCTGCAGCTCCCTTTTCCATAATACTGTATAGCAGGTACAGCTTTGTACATTTGAAGGTAAAGGAATGGAAAGTAATTTAAAATACTTTTTTGAATGCTTAATTTTCTTATGAAACAAGTTTCCCCAAAACATTTCTGCCTAAATGATTGAGTCTTAAAATGTCCGATTTCTTATCTTGTTTTTTCTTCTGTAACAACTGAGAAGGGAGGGAGAAATGTGTAAAAGCAAATGAGGGGAAAAAAAAAGACATTTGTGAAATTGAGATAATACTGAGTTCTTTATTGACTTAAGAATGTTTTGGTGGTTCTTCAAAAGTATGCTAACAGCACACTCTTCCACATAAGCAGAATTGAACCTAGGTATGAGAGACTTGTATTTCTTCATATAATGAATACGAAATCACTATCTATAAAATAGTGGAGTGTTGTGAAAATGTGATTTAGTAATGCTTTTGTGTGTGCAGAGGAGAGAACTTTATCATAATCTATGCATTATAAAGGTCTTTATGTCATATGAGAGAAAGAAGTTTGATTTTAAAATAGACTGCAGAATATTTACCAACTCATTTCAAAATGAAGTCTATTGTAAGGTGGACTTGGAACTTTCAGTAATCATTACTGATTAATGGCAATAATGACTCTTTCATTATGATGATTGTTCATCCACTTGGTCTCTTACCTCAGCAGGAATGGAAGAGGTTCCATATGCGTGCTTCCAGGCTACACTCTGCTGCAGTTTTGTGACTGTATAGTTTTTTGATTTGGAATAGTGTCTAGTATCCAGAGCACTTCCATTTCTTCAAAAGCTACTTATTTTGACTTAAGCCCAAATTTGTGTTCTCTATGGAAAAAAGTACATCCTGTGTCATCTTAAAGTCATTTTGGCCTGTGTGTGAACCTGTAGCTTATGTTTGCTACTTAACACCACAGAAATTCAGTGTTTTTGAATTACTCTAATTTTAGCCCTTTTATTTTTGAGAAGTTCTAGGTTTAAAAAGTATGCAAGTAATTCTTCCTGTCTACAGGATCCATTTTGCTCTTTCACAAACTATGCAAGCCTTTCTCCTCATGACTCTGCTAGTTAGCTACAAACTCTTGTTGAAGGCAGCTTTCTGTGATTAGATTGTTCTGCATAGCCTTCTACCCCTGTCACCTGTGTTGTGAACTTCAGGGAGACCAGTTATAACAGTATTTGATAGGGAAGAACAGAAATCACGCTTGCTATTTCATATACTAAATATGCTTATGACTTGGTAACTACTTGACCTAGTCTGGATTCACATTGACCCCAAAATAGTCATCATCATCTAATGGGAGCTTTGGGAATCGATAACAATATGGTCTCATTTGCCTTATGGGCTCCTTTGCAGATGAACCTTTATCTAATTCTCAGTTATCTCTAAGACTGTCTTATGCTGGATTGTCACTTTTGACATCAGATACTCAAGAAAATTTTCAGTGTAACGTTTGCCTTGTTCAGGTAACTGTAATTTCACTTTTTTACCTTAAGTTTGGTGTGCTAGAAGGATCGTGTGTGTGGTGGAAGCAACAGAAGTAGAGACTCCTAGGTTATACAGATTACCCTTATAGGCTTTGAATGCTGCTTTTATGTTTCAGGGTGCTGAGGATTATCAAGCTCTCTTGATAGAAAAAGAGACCCTCTTAGCAGAGCTGCGTTCAGAAAACCTTACAAAGGATGCTGAGAACCGTAAACTACAGAGGAGGATTAAAAGGACCGATCAAGAGCTAAATGATTTGAATGTAGAAAGAGAGAAAATGGAGAAAGAGCTGGATGAAGCACAACTACAGAAGAGCAGAAGTGACAAAGCTATTAATGTTATTATCACTTTTCCTTTATTTCATAAAGTTTAAAAATATTGTTTTTATATGTTACTAGCATGTCCTTTTCTAACAAATTTATATTTTTAACTTGAAAGCTTTCTTGAAAAGCAAATGCATTTGTCTGAAGTCAACGTTCAAAAGAATGTGGCCAAGCAGACTGAGGAAAATTCTGGCACTTAGTCTGCACAGAAAAATATCTTTTTATAACAAATTTCTTTTTGGTAGCCTTAGCCAAGTCCTAGATAAAATGATTAACCTTTGTAAGTGGTAAATGTTAACTATTGGTTTCTAATTCTTGATGGTAGTCAGAACTTGCACGACAATGTCTTATTTCTGCTGTATTTGCTGTGTTACGTCTGTATATTGTCTTAGAAGAGTTAAAGTAGTGCACTTTAAGTTCTAAGACAATGCAGGAGTAAGCCACTTGTGATCTTAAGCCAAACTTCAGCTTTCTTTTTGCTAACATAGCTTGGGCACTGTAAAGGCTGTATACTAATGTCAGTTTTTGCTTGTAAAATCCCCAAAGCACAGGATTAGTCAATCACAGTTTGCTGTAAAAAAAAAAAAAGTGCTATTTATGTTTATTAATTTTGCTTCCTATTCTTTTTATTTTTTTAACCTTAGTGTAAATGTCTGCTTGAGCTCTTCTGCTTCTAACATGCACAGCTCATTCAACAAAGTGAAGGATCAGGTTTCTTGTTCTCATCCTTTCTTCAAAGGATGCACTTGCTGCTGAGTGCTTGACATGATGTACTTCTCACCTGTATGTCATGTCGTGGATTTTTCTGAAGTCTTACCGTTGCTTTTCTTAGGGCAGCATCTGCATAATGAGTGGACTCCTGCCCAGGTTGCACAGGCTGGTACACTTCACTTAGGGATTAGCCTCTTGCTGTATTTAGTAACATAAAAGATGAAATGAGGTTGTATTTCTTCACTTAATATTTTACTCTATTTATTAAATAAGCAGCTCATGAAATAAAGCATGTAGACATGGAAATTGCTGCACTGCAATATTACATAAAACCAGTAGAGGGATCTCTTTACCTACAAACAAATAAGGTCCCTTCCTCCCCTACCTTCCCTCTGCAGTTATTTAACTTACCGTTTTCGTTGATTGTCAACTGCGGTTAGGCTGCCGTCACACAGTCTCTATCTTTGCTGTGCTTTGAAATTTCTTCTGGGTGTTGAGGTTAAGGGGAGAAAGAACAGATAGCTCCTGTCAGTAAAACAGCCACAAAGAACATATTTTATTGATTTAAAGTATTTTATCTTTAACTGTCTTCTCCATTCAGAGCCTTTTTTCATCTTTCAGGGGAGCTAGAATATAAATCTTTATAGGAAAGGCAGGAAAAATAGGACTGAGTAGGGATTTGCCAGGGGATTCGAAGTTGCTTGTATTACAGAAGCCTATTTGACTCCATTATGTCCAAGTTTTTCATGTAAATGACTAGTTCCTTGGGGGAAAGCATTCCTGCCAAAAGATGAGCAGTCTTTTAAAAATTATATCCCTAACCTGTTTCCTATTCCTTGCAGAACGGCTGTTTCAATTTCAGAGTTGCTAGTACATTTAGATATAGCAGCCCTGCCTGTGAAATGTTGCCCATTAAGTAGTAGATATGTGGGAGTAAAAAAATATGCTGTGATATTTTGCTCTTTGACAAATAGAAAACCACTTCAGTCATCTGATGCAAAATTCTTATGAGACAGCCCTAAAAATCCTATTCTATTTATTCTCTGAGAAACCTACTTATCAGTGTTTCTGCTCTGTTAGGATGAAGCTAGCACAGGTGTGTCTAAACTGTAGAAATTGCCATTGACATCTGTAATGAACTGCTGTCTTAACTCTTCCCTCACTCCAAGGGAAGGTTTTAGACTTTTCCTATTGTGTTGTTGGGGTAATCTCAATTTTTTTGCATATATCTGTCTGGGAAAATGAGCACATGCAAAACCTTAGAGAGCCAGAAGAGGTACTTCTGCCTTGTTGAAAGCCAGTTTGTCTGGAGGTGATTAGTCATTACTGTCCTTGGATGGAAGAAGGTTAAACTAAGTTAATTAAGATTGCTAAATGTGACCTGATCATCCACATCAGACCAAACTACTGCTCAGTAGCAGGAGGCTTTTGCAGCAACACATGTTCTTGAGTGCTCTCCCTGCCTAAGGGGGGGTAAGTGCCCTGCCTTTTTACTGAGTCAACTTCAAAAGCAAAAACTTTCAGGTCAGTGCTTTCCAGAAGCTGCTGTTAGGCAGTACTTCAGTGTCATTTTAAGCTCTCTGAAATAACCTTTGGGCATATGTTCTCACAACTGATGAGCAATAACCATCAACACACCCTTAATGCTGCATCCCTTGGCCACATCGCTGTGTCTGTAACAACTCAGTATTACAACTCAGTATTTCTTCGTCAAAGAGTTTGTTCAAGCTCAGATCATTTAAACATGAAACCATTCTCTATTCCAGATCTAAATTCAGACAATTAGAGCATGTTTACTTGTTTTTCATAGTTGATCACTTGATTAGGGGAAATGCAGAGAAAGTCATTAGGTAGACTTTATTACCTAGTCTTCCTGCTTGCTGTTCAGCCTGAGAGGGAGGTTTTGGAGCCTCATGACTTAATTATTCACCAACCTGTTTCCCATCTGACAAGGAGGGGGAGGCATCTGCTCCAGTCTTTGACATTACACTGCTTCGCGTTCATTTTTCTTAGTTCAACTCTCATTAATCATAGAAAAGTCTCTTGGGGAAAAAGGTTGGCAGAAGGAATAGGGAGGTTTATGCTCTGAGAACCATAGGTACTCTATTATCCTTGCAGCTCAATGTATAGAAACCAATAGATTTTCTCCCAGACAATTTGAGTGGTCAATGAGTTCAAGCAACCTGCTATGGTGATGGATAGTTTTGTGCATTACAGAATTCTGAGTTATGCAAAGAAACTAACTCTCAGTGTCAACTCTGACTTGTTTGGGAAGGATTTAAGGGAACTTTGTGGGCAGAATTAGTGGAGATGAACTCAAACTACAAGGCTCTTGCAGGCTTTTCTTTTTCTGTTTTCTGCAATAACACGTGTTGGCAGTCCAGCTCTTTCCCTAATCCTTGCCATAATGTTTGTGCTGTTTTAAAGGCAGAAGCTTGGTCTCTGTACCTGACAAGTGCTGCACACTGAAAAGTCAGACTAGGTCATCAAGGGTGTAGTGCTGTTATTGCAACAGCATGCTTACTATCTGGGCATGCCTGCGTCTTCTCTTAAATCTGTTTAGGGTTTTCATAAAGAGAAATCATGGAGTATTGATCATTGAAGTTACAATACAGATCACGAGTATTTCTTTGAAGTTGGGTTACCTAGTAGTGGTACAACAGCACAAAAAATGATGCAAAAATAAAAAAGAGTGACCTTTGCAGTGCATCATGAAAATCATAATGCTGCAGTTAGTCCTTTCCTTTCACTTCAAGTGTTGTATGTGATGTGACCCACTTGAAGAGTTGCATAGCTTGAAGCCAAAAGGCTCAGTGGTTATGAGATGTTACACAACTTCCAAAAGAACTGCTCTGTGCTGCAGTCTACGGTTTTAGCTAGTAGTTAATAGAAATAGAAGCATATTTGAGACTTTGAACGTATACACAAAATTTGGAGTTGGTTTTGCAGTTCTTCATTTTTCTTTGGCAAACAAGCAGTCCTTTTGGTCATGAAAAAAAATACCTTTATTGATTTGCAGAACCGAGGATATAAGCATACAATAACATTTGATGAGTTTTTGGGGGGAGCTATTAGCGATGTCTTAGCTGATTCCTGGTAATGAAGCTAAGATTAAGCAAGTAAACCAAAAGGCATCGCAAATGACAATTTGTGTTTAATGTGCAAAATAAACAGAAATAAAACACTGCAGTAGTAAAGCGATGTTAAAGATTTGATGTGAACCTGCATGAAGCAAGGTAATTAAGTCAAGAAAAGGACATAAAACAGTTTGTAAAGAGAATGCAATTAAAGTGTCACTAGTACTATTTCCCTGTACTTAGAATAAGAAACAACTATTGAATTTTAAATCCCAGCGGAGGCAAATGGAAAGTTTATAGGTGACTACCATATGTGCAAACTATTTAAAGGGCTTATGGTACCTCACAAATGAGCCCTTTTTGGAAATAAAAGGAGCACATTTATTTGAAGATGTAGGCTGTGTTACCCAATTCGTTGGGTCTGAGGAGTTTAGATAATACAAAGGCTCCTGTAAGTTTTAGTTGTTTAATTTTAAGCAACAGTGCCTTTGTAAAAGGCTTCTACTTCCCCTTTTCCACAGTCTTTGCAGTAAATGTCCTAGGTCATCTTGCAAAATAAAAACTTAGAAAATGAAGCTTTGTGTATACACAAGCTATGTATTTTTCAGTTTGAATCTTCCAACAGATCAGCAAAAAAGTTGCAATTGACACAAAGGGTGGCAGTGGGAGAGAAGCTGAAATGGTAGAACGTTATCGGAGCCTTATTTAACTTTTCCAGTGCTCTGTGTGCCTGCACTTTTCCTCTCTATAACTGGAGACTGGCTACTAATAACGCGCTAATAATTTCATCTATATTTTCATTGATTCAGTGATTTTCCCAGTTAGTAGTAAAACGTAAAGAATAAGAACTATTTGGTGTTATTGAAGGGAACCAAAGGTTTTACCTGGTGGGTAGATTTTCAGATAGCAATTTTTTGATTGAAATAGGACAGCGTCAGTAGGAACATAGATGAGAAAACTATAATTATGGTCACCGTCAAGTGTGTGACTTGCGAATTAGGAGATATTGCTTTTTACATCACAGTAGGCCGTGTTGATCCCAACAGATACCAGGGTCCTTTGGATTTGCTACTGAATCAGGTTATTGAAAGAGATTTCTGTCTTTTCAAAGTAAAATGGACAATAAGTGGGTGTTTACTGATAGTTGTGTTGTTTCCTTGTCTTAGTTACCTAATCTTGAAGCTGCAGGAAAGGAAGAAGAGCAAATGACAAACCATTTTTTTCCTATTTGTAGTAATGGATGAAACTGACTCAGAAGTTAGTGTTTGTTTTGACAGTGGCAGCATGATATTTCTCAGCGTTGGAGTCCAGTCATTCTTTATGAAAAGCATGTGAACAATAACAGTTTAGATTTTTAGAAAGCAATACTGACACCTTATCTACAAGTTTTCTTTTATTATAATCACTGATACTAAGAGAAAGATACTGGCTTAAATACATTCTCCAGAATATTTGGTGATATGCGTAATCTAAAGTAATGAAAAGTTAAGCTATTAATGTGGCTTGTCAATCTTAAACATTTTTAAAGTTGATTTGCTAATTATTCAGTTTCATTTTTTGTAGGACCTTAGAAATCAACTAGAGAAATTACACGGTGAAATGACTGAGAAAGAAAAAGCAGTTGAACGTTACAATATTCTTTTGAGTGAAAGCAATCAGAAGTTGCAGAGCCAAGAACTAGTTATCAAGCGGCTAACAGACAGTGTCAATCAAAAGGATCTATTGCTTCAGGTAGGTAGACTTAAGTTGAAACTAAAAAAATGAAAAATTATAATTTGATTTTGCCTGAGGAATGATTACAAAATCCCATTTGTATTTGGAATTACTGCTGATTTTGATGGTAATCCTTCACTTATAATACTGTATTTGCAGAACAGACCTAATTTTAGAGATCTGTGGTGTTAAAAAGATTTTTTGTTAAGGTTTTATTAAGCACTTGTACAAAAGGGAGAAAAAAGCTTTACTTTTTTTACTTTTTTTTTTTTTTACTTATGTAGATTTTTCACTGATGTGTTAGGGTACTTTAAAAGCTCTGAAGTGCCTATGATTTACAGTTTGTTGTGCAGAAATTAGAATTTGAGGAATAGACATAGACAGTGAAATATTTTCTCCTTTTTTTTTTTTTAATGAAAATGAGCACTTTCAAAACAAGGCGTGTGAGAAGGGAGCTGTCTGAATCTTTAAAGAACCTCTGCTTCAAACATTTTGCAGCTGGAGGTATAATCCTGAAAAATACTGGTGGTATTCAACCAGCAAAGCAAAGACAAATAGTTGACGTTGTTCTGTACATGGAGCCCAAAGTATATTCCTTGACTTAATGCCTAAACACTGCTAAGTTTTCAGATGTAATCAGATTTTTATTTTTTTATTTTTTATTATTTAAATGATTGGATAGCTGCTCAAAGCTTTTGTTTGATCTTTATATTTTTTCTTTAGTTTCTGTTTTGGTATGCTGAACTCCTCTTTTGTGAGATTTGTATAGAATGTTTGGATGTTTCCTGAATTTTGTTTGTGTACTATTTTGCAGTATAACAGCAGGGTAAATTTTGCAAAACCATATTGTTGTTTTCTTTTGTTAGAACCTTGATGAAACAATTAAAGAAAAGGATGGAGAATTGCAGGAGCTGCTGAATAAGAACAAGAACCTTCTAAGAGCCAATGAAGAACTTGAACTGAAAAATGAGGGTTTAGTGAAGGAAAAATGTGCTGTACAGTCACAGTCAATCATCAGGATAGTCAGAGAGGTAGAGGTGAGTTTCACAGAACTGTGATCATTTTCAAATAAATACTTTGAGGTTAAATTAATAAGAATTTTCCCTTTGACTTCAAACTTTGACTTCAATATGCTTAGTAAATTACCCATGTAGCAAGGGGCAGTTTTTCCTTAAGATTAATACCATCTTAAAATGTTCTGTAATATTAAAACTATAACAATGACTTTATTAATAATAGAGTTACATTTTTAGGTCACTTGAAATGTTTTAAAAGCATATGATTGTGGTGGTGTTGATCTGGCATCAAAAGTGTGTGTAGTATTGTATGCTGATGAATTTATATGGCATCACTAAAAACTTTGCTTCCTCAAAGTGCATCAAATACTTTGCCTGCCCACCATAAAGATGTAGAGTTTTGTGGCTATTAGGGCAGATGTACTTCCCTGAATGAGAGGGTATCTGCACCTGAAAAGCATTGTAGGGGAAGGTTTGTGAGCTTCTAATAGATAAGGGGAAAGGCTGAACTGAGCTAGTGACCACAAGAGATACGGGTAGGAGCAAAGATGTGTTTAGAACAAGAAAAAAATAGCTTAAAGCAAGAGGAGAAAGGAAATTGTGTATAAATATATATATGTATATTTATATTAAAAAGATGAATAATATGTCCCCATTATTTTATTTGGTGCCATAAATTGAGAAGAATTGTAGATGCCTGAAATCTGAGGTCAGAATTTGAAGACTCAAAATGTAGAGTTATTTTTTTTTCTCTTCTACTTTTGTACTAGCCAAAAAAAAAAAAAGATCAGGAGCCGGTGGGAAGGTTTGATCACTCGCTGATCCATCAGTGCATTTATTATTACTGTGTACAGATTACTGGACAAATAAGCTGCTTTTAGAGATATGCTACATTTTTTGTCTTTTTTTTTTTTTTTTTTTCTGTTGTTTGCAGTACGGTCTGTTAAGATTTCTAAAAGCATCAGGCAAAATAACAAGAATTAGACTAGTACCTCCTAGTGGAGGAGAAAGCTATTTAGTTTCTTTAATTATGTATCAGTCATTAAAGAGATTTTCTCAAGGATATTTCAAATAAAGAAAGCCAATGACAAAGGAAACACGAGTACTGTATCTACTGTCACAATCTGAACACACTGGTGATGAGATGTTTAATATGTTATGAACACTATTATTAAACAAGGTAGGTGTAAGCACAGTTTGAGACACAGGTGTTACTTGGCAAGCTAGGAGCAAAGGAGCCTCATCACTGCTTGCCAGGGTACCAGTGCAGAGCACGTTGAAGTACAGATGGATATACAGACTGAGAAAATGAAGTCTGGGAAAGGCTAGGTAGAAATTTTACCTCTGTAAAACAAACTGCAGTGCATGCACATAACTTCTGTCATGAAGGGACCCAAGGCTGATGGAAAATCATACAGAATTAATGAAAATCCAACACTAACTTTCCTCTGTACACCGCACTTCTGAAACAGGTGCATAACCAGGAGAGAGAACAGTGGCAAGTGAAGCCATGCATGGTAATGACCCAGTACCCACCTTCTAATCACAATCTATTCTCTGTTGCTGGTTCACTTAGTGATTGTGAACAATACCTAATCACAATCCATTGTCCTCTCAGCTCAACCTCTATGTAAGATATCACCTCTGTGAACCCATTTCAGCATATTAATCATAAGTTTTTGGACACAGATTATCCAGAGCTATGCTCTTATTGGCTGCCTTGGACTCTTTGATGACTTTGCAGTGCTGCACCAACTCTCAACAAACGCACAGCTGGATCCTCCCCACCAGAGAGAACAGAAACCAAGCTCTTCTGGCCTCACTGATCTCTAAAGTTGAAGAAACTGAATTGAGAGATGCAGAACTTTCTCTCTTTCATCATACCTTTTAACTCTATTTTAATGTAATGATAAATTTTAAAGCAACCAACATCCAAAGCTCTGCTGGGTTCCTCGACCAGGCCAGGGAAGATAAATGACAGTTTCTAATTCAAGTTTGGATTCTTGAGCCACTGTCATGGGCTAGAGAGAAAGAAAGGGAGTGTGCAAAAGCACTGATGATTAGGTTAGTCATGCAACTGCTGACTCTGGTATCTGTGAAGCCTTGGAATTAAATATTTTTTTCTAGCCAAGGAATTTAGAAGCACAGTGGACTCGATATAATTTTGAAGACTTTATCTGGTTTTGTGCTTAATGCTCTTCTTTCACCACCAACATTCCTTTACTTACAAAGCTCTTCTTGTTGGAACATTTGTTAGGCAAATATATTTCTAGCAGTGGTTTAGACCTTCGCAGTTCATTTTAATACTGAGAAAAGCAGATAAATTGAGAAAGGTGCCTCTTGCTCAGTCCTTTAGCTATGCTTCTGGGTTCTGTTATGTTGCACATATAACCTTGCATACAGCAGTAAGGGGCCACAGTGATGTGAGTTTTAATTCTAAATTGACTTCTCTAAGTGCACAAAAAGTCCTTGGATTTGCTGTAATATCTTTCCTTAATGTCTGTTTCTGAGAAGGGGAGCTTATATACCACTTGAGGGTGGAGTAGGAAATGAGGTTGGCTGCTGCATTGCAAGGCAAATCTGATGTTTGTGCAAACACACCGCACTTGGTAATTCCTGCACGATCAGCATATTGCTTGGCTCTAGTTTTAATTACTCCAGTATTTGGGGAGTTAATACTGTGCAGTCAGGGAATTGAAAAATACTGTGTGCATACAGTTGCGATGTCTTGTTTGCTGCAGTTGGAGAAATTACAGCCAAAGCATGAAAGTCATCGATGTAGCCAGAGCATTGCAGTTGTTGAGTGTCCTGACAGCTGGAATTGGTGCACTTGTTGGGATACTGCAGCCGTGTCTTAGCTGCTGGAACCGATGCAATGTGCATATTGTTGCTGAGTCACTGTGATTTTGGAAAGTGAGGTAGTTGACTTTTTTTTTTTATATACAAGTGTCCTGACTATTAATTGGCCATCAGTGCACTGTAGTTGTTGCTTGCAGTCTCTTTAAATTGATGCTGTGAACTGGGAGGTAGTTCAGCTTCTGATCTGATGAGATTAGCTTATGAAAACAGAACATTTTTGTCAATATCCATGTCTTCACACCCCTCAACCACGTCGCTTCTTACCCGTTACGCTGAAAGTGGCCTGGTGAGGGGAATGGATGGGGTTGGTGTATCGCACCATTTCCTTGCCAGCAGAAATTTCATCTTACAGGAATTACCCTGATGAAGTGACATTTGAAGATCTGTTTATAGTCCAGCAGGTTTGCCTTACAGAGCGGCGAGAAGGGCTGTAAGTTCCTCAGAGCCATCAGCTTTTTGACATTTTGTGTGTTGAGATGACAACGTCCAAAAGTCACCAACAGTCTTTAGCTGCAGCCATTTCCCTCTTTAGATATCTGACTCACTGGCCTGTAGCAATTTTGATCTTATTAGCGATCGTTTCATTTATGGTGGACCATCCACACAGTTCACTGCAAGGTTAGAAGAAATTACCAAACTGTGACACTAATGGATGGAGGGATGAATCAGCGGCGGGGTGTAGGTTACGACCTTCTCGCAGCCATCCATCCCCTAACCTTCAGAGGTTTTGAAATGATCCCAATGCCTGTTGCAAGGGGAGGAGGGTTCAGTGAGGCAACCAGATATTTTTGTGACTTTGCCAGGAAGTTACTTATTGTGGAGACATAAACCTTCTACTTTCGTTGCTTACAATTTGAGAAACCTTTTAATGAAAATAAGTTATGTTTTCTACCACTGCTGCTTAGCAATAGTATTTCAGATTTAAATATAGACTTTAATGTATTAGATTGCCTGCTTTCACGGGAATATAAATCTTTCACTGCAATATGGTCCTGGATGTCTTGCAGCTATCTCTTCTAACACATTTTCCCTCACACCATGTGTCAAGAGGTTTAATGTTTCATTAACTCCCACAGCATTATGGTCTATGTAAGTTACAGAGCTGCCTTATGTTTTGTGTACCTTTGGGGAGTTGATTGGAATAATTCACTCCTACGCTTTATTTAGAAGTGACAGTAATAATGTACCAAAAAACCTTCATGCTGTATCTTTTCATCCTTATTATTCATGAAAAATTCCTAAAAATCACGAACAATGCTTCGTGGTTTTGCTCACCTCTACCTCGCTAGTTGAATTTAAGGTTTGTAAGAATTTACCTACAGCCTCTGACATTTGGAATTGGGAAACATCTCACGTCTCCCATAACGGAGAAAAACAGAGTTGGGAGGGTTTCGTGAGGTTACGCGGAGTTTGGTGTAAATGTAGAACTAAATTAACATGTGAATTTTGAAAGAAATGTAAGAGAAGGAGCACGGTGCTGTGTAACACCACTTTGCTAATACAGCACTCGTAGCCCCTGAACAATTGGTGACAACCGTTATCTAATTTGTGTACCGTAAACTCTTCAGAGTGACATTACTTTGCCAGTGCTTCAGAAGGAGCTTTTAATTAGGATACAGTTCTGTAGTGTCTTCAGTAATAATTGCAAGGCTTATATCAGACATATGGAAGGGTTCACCAGAACTTTTAACAGACTGTTAACCAACTAAATTAAGTCAAAAGAGTTATTTCTTTCTGTTGCTTTCTGTGTCATTGATCAGTGTTGTTGTCAGTGATCAAACTTTTTCCAAATTAAATTGCAATCTGTGTATTTTATGTCTAGTGACTGTTCTTAAACGGCTGAGATTCCAACATGGTGATGAGTCTTTAGCTCAGGCTGTAAGATTTGCTTTTTGATATATTTTTGATATATTTTTTTCTTAATTTTTTTTATTAATGGACTCTGGATCGCCTATCTCAGACAGCTTGCCCTTGTGTTGCAGTCAACAGAAACCATTGCTTTGCGCTTTGTCTCTGCTCATCTTGATAACCGACTTGATATTATTCACATATAAAATAGTATTTAATGTATAAACTGCACCAGAACCTGGAAGCATTTGTTAGAGTACAGCTACCACTCGGGATAATGGCAGCAGAACATGATGAGTACATGCAGAGGCGAGGTCTTTTCTTCAAGGAATCTGCAGGGTTAAGTGGTAGGAGCTGCTCTGTCGGCAGTAAGATCTGGTATGCAGATTATCTCAACGGAAGTAATTTGATCAAAACTTGATTACATTTGCAAAATATTATTTAACATGTTTGCTAGCACACTGAAGTACGAGCGTAAATAATTAAAAGTAAACAACAGTTGTCCTTGCTTTTGTGCTGTTTACTTTGCAGAATACTGAATTTTTCAAATTAACAGTGTTTGCATCGTTAGTGTGAATTAACGAGATTCTACTATAGCTGATTTTTTGTTGCAATTCCTGGCTTAGCAACTGCAATTGGAGTAATAACAGCTGCTTAAAACTCCTGGGTGTAGATTTCTTCCCTGTTAATGATCTGTTCACTAATGATATAGTATCTCTTGAGAGTTTAGTTTCCAGTCTTGAGGTTGTAATATGGAGCAGACAGAATTACCTCTCATTCTTGTTCTCTGGAGTTATCGTGTCATACTAGAGCCATATACATCCCCACTAGCTGGGGTGCTTCTTTGTTCATTCTTTCAGTTTTCAGTCCAAAAGGAAAACAGAGAAGCAACAAGGCCCGTTCTTCTCAGAGACAGAAGATACTGTGCCTGACATGAATACATCTAAATTAGATATAAATATCCCAGATATTTCCTCTTCTGAGCCAGCTGATATCTTAGATGTTTTTATGCAATAAGTGCAAGCTCCTTTAAATAGCTGCATTTTTTGCCTCCTGCTGAAAAAGTGGCTGAGTGGTTATTTTGGATTGAAAAAATCTCGGGAACTTATAGCGGGTGTTTCCTGAGCAAGGAGCAGAAGAGCCTGGATTTGTTCTAATAGTGATATACCTTCTGTGAGTAAGGCTGCAGGTAAACAATTTTCTTTGCACAAGCAGAGAAAGCAGCTTGTAGTGACCCAGGTGAGTGCTCAGAATGCGGACTCAGTGAGCACGTATCTGGCATATCCATCCTTGGGCAGCTCAGTGCAATCATTTTTGTTCAGAAATGGAACAGAATTAGCAGATCCCCACCCAATAAATAAATAAATTATCCAGAATATGGAGAAGTTGTTAGGCTGATGCTTTAAAATGTGTGCTTGCAGTTTGGGCTTCTCCATTTGCCTTTCCCTTCCCCTATGGTAGCCAGCAGCCAGCATGTTCCTGGCTTGCTGAGCTGTAAATTTAGGAAGTGAGGATGCTGGGGGAAAAAAGGATTTTAGGCTGTCAGAAAAATGATGCACTGGTATTTCAATATGTAACTCACTTATGGTAGGTAAATAGCAAAATGCTATTAGCTTCCTGCAATAACAGCTGATTTAAGTATCCTGAATAGTTTCCAGATTCATATGAGGCTATTGAGGTGGGCAGTCCTCTTTAGTGACTTTTGAATTTCTCCTTTCAACTTTTCTCCTTTGCATGTCTGCACATAATTGTACACAGGCAATCTTAAAATTACGTTGCATGTTTACTATTTTCTTTTTTCCATTTAGGAAAAGAAAGAATCTGAATATGAAAAGCTGATACTTGCTTTGAAAAAGGAACAAAATATTTATTCTACACTAGTGAAGACCTTTAAAGAATCTGATAGGTAAGTGCTATTTCTATTTTGGTGGAAAATCTAAACTCAAAGGACCAAAGTTAGATGTTGTGAAAAAAGGTGAGTGGTCATTATATTGTACAGGCCAATCGTTAATGAAGCGTAAACTAGCTGTTAAAAAATAGATATATTTTTTTCCTTTTTCCTTAAAATAGAGCTATTTTTTGTAATTAAGGTTGAGTTATCTCAATTACCTAAATGCTTTTGAAAATATTTCTATTTGGATTGGATTCTCAGCTCAGCCAGATGTCCATTTATGTACCAAGGAAAACAGCCAGATTTTTAGAGAAGGTACTTGTCCTGTCTTGGACTAGAGGGGAAAAATCAAAGCACAGGGAAATGTTCAGCATGAGACTGATTTACTACAGTTTATTACTTCTAAAATACAGATAATGATTATTTTCAAAGTGGCACCTTGAAGATTGTGATATAAACATAATCAAGAACATAATCAAGTAAGCTTTTGGAGAAGTTTAAACAAAACAGAATAAGTGAAATTTTCATAGGATATTTTCAATGCAAAGCATTCAAAAGCATATTAAATTTTCAGCCTTTAAAAATTAAACCCCAACATTGTAGAAAGAAACCTCAGGCCTACTTTGTGTCCTACTATTGCATGGCAGTCAAGGAGATGTACGAAATAAAGAAAATTCTTAGCCTTTGGGTAACAATCTTATTGGTTTTAGTAAAATGTGGTTTTACTGTTATAATTACAAATATCTTAATTAGGTATTTGGAGAATTTGGGGGATGGCTCCTAGCTCTTCCTGCCTGAAGGCTCATACCTGCCAGCTTTGTGGGAACACGTTGGTATTTGCAGTCAGGGTGTAGACCACTATAGTTTGAATGCCAGCAAGTGAGTACTGCTAAAGTAGATGAGATCTCCTATTTGAATTAAGCGCATTAATAGTAATGCCATCCTGTGCTTGGCCACAGCTCAGCAGCTGATAATAGAATCTTTTTCATTAGAAATAGTGATAGAAGTCAGATTAGGGAGATTATTTCTTATCTCGAGGAAAAGAGCGCTGTCTTTTGTGACTGGTTTCCGTTGAACAATCACCAATGAAGGAAGAAGCCAGTTTAAGTATTTCATACAGAGGGTGCCCTGCCATTGAAACACAGTCTGTGGGTAAGGGGATTGTGGCTACACTGTGTAGTAATGACAACACCAAGTAACAGCTCTGCTACCAGCTTTTCTTAGGATATCCTTGAAATGCGGAAAATTATTACTAGTTGACTGCAACTTAAATGGGTATTTTTCAAAATAAGCTACCTGATGTCAGCACCAAGACATTTTTTTGTCTCTCCAAGCAGAGAATTGATGCTTTTTCTCATAAAACCTTTAACACAGGAAAAGGAGAAAAAGCTTACTTAGCTTTTAGTAATGTGGTGGTTTGTTTTTCTTCTTAATTTTTGCTGAGTGTTTAAGAGAGCTCTCTCTTCAAAAATATTCCTTAGCCAGGGAGAACTGGTTAAAGCAATGGTTTCTTGTACAAAAAAGCCCGACAACAGCACACTTGTCAGAAGACAGACTGAGAGTCTTTTCATATATGCTGCCTTTTAATTAATGCATTTCTTCAATATGCTCTTCTTCTCATGCAAGTATGATATACTGTCTGCTTCTGTGTAGTCTCCTGTAAGACAGATTTGAATTTTGTTTGAAAGATTCCTGGATTGTCAGACATTTCCCTGTAGTGGATTGGAAATTCTACAGCAGCTTAATTTAAAGTACTGAGCTTTGGAGTGAATTAAATGTCAAAATAAATAATACAATGAGTTCAGTAACACCTTGTTATTTTTTATTAAATCCAGTTTATTTCATACTATTACAGTTTCAGTTTTTAGTGTGCTTAAGTCTTTTTATGGACTGATCATAACTGTGTTGTCGATGCTGTTGAAGGGTAATGGGGAAGATCTAGCAGGGGACAGCTGGATGTGCTGACGCTGTGAGAACTAGGAGGCAGTGACTGATGGTAAAGTAAGCACTTCGGTGGCTACGTTGAAAAAAAGCTGCTTAAAGAATTAATTCATATTGACAAATTGTCATTTTTAAGTTTTGGAATTTATACTCAATTGTGATAATTGACACAATTTCAACTTGAAAGGTCGTTTTACGGACTGTTGGCTACCTGAAGAATTAAAATAGTTGGATTGTGCCTGGGTCATATTTTCAATGAAACGTGATTTTTTTATTATTATTTTTTTTAGTGGAGCATTATATTGTACAGCATAGTTCTGTAGCAAGGGAACAAAGTTTCCATGGTCACCATATAATGGAATACACAGAAGTTATTCATTTTAGTTTTCCTTAAAAAAAAAAAGTACAAAGAAATTGGCCCTTAGAATATATCTGTCATGTTTAAGCTGAAACAATCAGCACAGTTCAAAGCAGCAAGAAAAGGGAGTGGATGTAAAGGTTTAGTCTCATCTTTCTGTGCAGGGATTTGTTTGTTCCTATGCATCAAAATGATGTAACTGTGGTGAAATTAGTGATGGCTACTGTGAAATGGTATCTTTGTGGAAGCCTGTGCATATAAAAGAAACTGCAATACCCAACGAAATTTATTCAATTGAAATCCTAAAGTTTTTTTTATATATATTTCTGTTTTCTCCTTTTCCCATAGTTTAAATAGCTTGCAAACGGAGCTAAACAACATCTTCATGTTACGAAAGCAACTAGAAGACGACATTCTGGCTAATCGGAATCTACAGAAGATCTTAGAAGATCAGATTAAGGACGTCAAAAACCGACGAGGTCTGTATACATGTGCAGACCATCCCTTTTCTTGGTCTTCTTGTACAAAAGAAAACTGGTTTTATTATAGTCAGTTTGCTGTGATGGAGAAGAAATGTTTGAAAGTAGATAAAGGTGTGAAAAGGCGTCTTCTCGTCCTTCTGTACTGAAAATTATTTGAGGGATTTGTAACAGAATGTCTTCGAGCAATCAGAGCATATACAGAGGCACAGTTTTTCGCTTTCCCTGCAGCAAATGTTAGTAATTCTATGGCAATTCTACTGCAGGGATCATTTCAAGCTGCGTACAATTTTGTACCCGTAGAATTTACTGTTTTTCTGCAGAAATCAAATTTCTGACTTTGAATAAACTCTGGCCATGGGATCAGTTTCTGTCCATGGAATTTAATTATTTCACAATGCTTTGATAAAGAACTTTTGTCTCAGGAAATTGCTAGACTCCTCCTAACACAAGAAGTATTTACAGAGAAGAAAAAAGTAGTTGGTAGTTTTGTTATTTTGTAGTTTATTCAGAAATAGTAGAACTTTTTTGTTCGTTATACTTCTTTGAAGGTGTTTTTAATATATACTTAAGTAGAGCAATGAATGATGTAAGTGGACATTGTTAAAGATAGTTCACTGCACATGTACAGACACATCCGTTTTATTCTGTAGGGGATATATGCAAAACAATAAAGCCTGTCCACTTACCTTTCACTTAAAGTTTCAGTTTTGGCATCATTCCCTTCACAGCGTTGATAAGTGACAAAAGGTAAGCTTCTGCCATTTCAGAGTTTCCGACCTCAAAAGTAAAGAGGTGATGAACAACCAGGGGAAGTCAAAGGGACCTGTGGGCTCTCCCGGGTCCAGTTGTCAAAAGCAGTTGAGCTGTAGTTGAGTCTGTTGGGGAGGAAGGCTCTGAAAATTAGTAATTATTTGTGAAGCTTTGAGTCTTTGCAGCTGCCATGGGATCGGTGTCAGAGTGTAGAGTAGAATTTGGATGTCTCTGTTGTAATTTAGATATGCTTTCTCGCTGTTTAATGAAAGAATACATATATATAGGATAATACAGAATTGTCTATGTTGAAAATGAACAGGTGTTTCTTGAAATGTAACAAACCATTCATATGGCTATAGAGGAAATGAATAAGTATTTTCAATTCGATTAATTCTCAATTATTTTGAGCCAAGAGCAAAATAAATTCCATAACTTTGTCTAACCTGGCTTTTTGCATTGAGGCTTTGAGTTTGTTTTCATAAAAATATAGTTAGAATAACTATTGTTGCCTCACTTATCCTTCCTAAAAATTATTTCTAATTGCAATGCTAAATATGCAAATTATAATGCAGAATTACATTCACAACTCATGCTGATAACTACAGAAAATACAGCATGTCCAAGCGTCAGAAGCACAAACAAATGTAAGGATAGAATTTGTTCAGTTGAACAAAAAGCTAATTTTGGGGAATGAAACGTTTTAACTGGCCTCCCTGAGATTTACTTGTAGGCGGTTATTTGGAAAGTTCTCTCTTTGCATTTTATGTTTTGTTTTCCTACAAACAAATAAGATTTTCTGAAATAATGTCTGTCATTGGTTATTTTGACAGATGAAACACTATCCTTCTGTGGAGATCAGACATCCTATATGAGTATTTGCTTAGGAGAGCAAGATCATTTAAACCTACAGATAGACCAGCTGTCTCTTGAAGAACTTAAGAAAAAGGTATTGATCTGTTTTATTATTTACTGGTTTTAATGGCTTAATTCTGCCTCATTTATAGTTTGTGCATCTCTCATGGAAAGAAGCATTGTCTTTATTTAGGTATGGCTTGGTAGTTCTGAAAGGATGTGATATTCTTATCTGTGTGGTTTGTGATCCACCTTTTATGAACTGTTTGTTCTTGTTATACAACATGAGCTTCAGAGTTAGATGAAACGTAGGTGGGTTGCTGCAAAGCTTTTATCCTAGTTAGCTGCATTCAAGTTTCAGGCTCAATACCATATTTTAGTCATCATGAAGTATACCAACTCCAAAGAAAAGTTTTTGTATTCAAGAACACGTACCTCATCTGCCTTTATTAATCATGAAGATCGTAGTGGTGTCTGTAATTTATTCTTCTGTATAGAACATTCCATCCCAGGCTTTACAAATCTTTTGATAAATAGGGCATGTTATAAAATAACCCTGAGGTAGGTTAATATTATCTCCATTCTATATAAGGAGAACTGAAATTCACAGAAATTAAATGTGCAGGCTATTGTCAAACAATAAATCTGTATTGGAGTACAAAAACCAGTTCTCTTGATGGTCCCTGTGCACTGATTTCCGATCAGTGCACCAATTTATGATAAGGACCTGTGCTGAATGCAATTGTTTGGGTGTGAACGTAAGTGAAGTTTTACCTTTCTCATGGCCAGCTGAACTGTAGGCAGGTGTTCAAAGTCTGGAGGTGGGTAATCTGACGGAAAGAAGCTTGCCTTACACTGAGCAGGTGTCAATAAAAAAAAACAGTCCCATCCTGGGGTTATACCACATTTATCACTGAAAGTATTCCCTTTGGCATGTTCTGTGACACTCATCAGTAAAAGAAGTTTACAAACCATTTCTTACCTGAAAAAGGGTTTGTATGCCTGAATGCTGATCTGTCTTTTCCAAATATATTAATTGGTCTCATAAAAAGATTTCACTTTTTTCTGCAAACACTGCTTTCTTGATATACTGCAAGTCTGTGACACTGATATCTGTTTGAGAGTCTTGAACTTGATTGTCCTCTCTGGTATAGATTATATATTTGTGAAACTATTCAGAGTGGTAGTGTTTTACAAAGGGTGTCTGAGATACAAGAACAGGTTGTTTCTGAATGTTACTATCGCCCTGTAATGGTGATTTCTGCTGCACCAAAGTGTTTCTTCTCAAATCAGCCTGTTGTGAGGTGCCCTTGGGTTTCTTTTTGCTACTGAACTATGAAAAATGGTATTTTAACTTAATTACATGCCTGGGAACTAGTCTCCCAAGTTTAGATTTTTTGAACACTAACTTACAAATATGTGATCATGTTTTCATACATAGGGAGGTTACCTCATGAGCACATACAGAAGCCCAGGCTTTCCAGCTCTACTGTGTAGATTTGCCTGGAGATTTGTATATCATAATTTGTTTTTGTACTAGTACAGATGTTACCAGTTTTGCTTGTTCTTGGGTTGTTCAGGTTACTGATCTTCTCTTGATGGTTAAGGATCTGCAATCAATTAATCAAGAACTTAAGAAAAAACAGCTCGGACTCAGTACAACAGATTCTCAAGGGAAGGAAGCACTAAAAATATTAAACCAGAGTAAGGTAGGTTTTCTGTGTTAAAATAGTGGATCCGACTCTCACATCTAATATACCTTGTGGAATCATTTACATTAGTGCAAAATGACTGTAAAACCCTAGGAGCTTAGATTGCTAATTCCTTATAATAACTTTTTAAATTAATGATGTAAACGACTTTAAGAGGTTAGCACAACAGAGAATCAGCTTAATTCAGCAAGTGTTCAGTGATGTGTTTAGTTGATTTTAAGGAAACAACATACACATTAAAATATTTATGGCATCTGTGGTCTGTTGGTTTTGTCTATTGAAAGGCGAAGAGTTAATTTTGCTTTACAAAGAAAGCAATATCTTATATAACATTTTAGCTATTACTGAATGCCTGCTTGTCTACTGTTCAAGAGTTATCCTCATGCTGTGCCTAATTCAGTGACGGCTTAGTTCACGTCTCCTCTGCATAGGCAAAGGGTTCACAATGGCTAAAAAAGTAGGACTAGCACTTTGGGCTGCTTAAAAACATGCTTGTTCATTCATGTAGAATGGAAAAGTGGACAGCATTGTGGCAGAGTGCTGAGAGATGCAAGGAAGTACCCGTTGCTGGGTGTTTGATGCTATTGCCAAAAGTTACAACTACTTTAGCTCTGGGGAAGAGGAGTTCTGGGTAAAATAGCTCCAAGGATTTTGTGTGCTGGATCTCCATGTATCTTAATATATGTGAATATTGAAGGATGTTCAGCAGGCTCTGGTAGACTCTAATGAACCCCCTAGCTTGTTATAATGTATTACTGGAAATGTGGCTGGTATTACTTCTCTTTATATTCAGTGGTGGTTTTTGTGTTCAGTTACATTGTTCTTGTATGCTACATATTGAATAGGAAGACAAAAATATAAAAGGAACACTCATGGTAGTATTTTCTGTCTTGAATTTCTAAATCTGAATTAAAAGAACAAGAGAAAAATAGGAACAGTTTGATGCAGGTGTGTGTAGGGATTGCATAATTCGTGAACTCTCATGGCTGATGATTTTTCTGCAAGACTCAGGAAAAAGGGCCATGTCTGTTACCATGTGTGCTGCAGATGCACAATACAAGTCACAAAAATATTCTTGCTTTTTCATCTTTAAGATATAGTCACGTTACCTTTAATTGAAATACGTCTTAAATTATAGATCAGCCTTTAGGGGTGCTGTGTGTTTTATTAAAATAATGAATTTGCATGTTACTTAAATAGGTTTGCTCTGTAAAGCTTGTGGGTGATCTGTTTCAAAGTGCTTGCACTTTACATCCTTTAATATTTCTAGTAATTTGCTCTGCCATCCTGCAGAGGGTGCTGCACCCCCACTGATGCAGTAGTTGATACCAAAGGAATTTTTGTTCTGTACTAAGATTATCATGACAAGCTCTCATGCTCTCATGCATTTGTATGAGCATGAAAAGAACATGTAGGGCTACTTACTTAAGAAACTGCCTATGTGAAATGAGACACAGAATGACAAAGAGTGAAGCTTGTAAGATATAAATAAAGCCTCAAAATTCTGGTGAAGGAAGTAGAAAAGTAAAATATGGTATTTTAACCTGTGCCGGAATGATGACGGTACTATAATGCTTAAAAGTTAAAGGAGCTGTGATTAAATGTTTTTAGTTTAAAAGGTACCAGTTCATCAGTCTTGTTAGTAAACAGCTACCTGGCTTTCAGGTTATGGATGTGACAACCTTATATTTCGTGTATTAATAACCATTGTCAGAAAGAACAAGTTCTATTTTTTGTGTGTATTTTAGGCTAGAATTTGTTGGCAGGCAGTGCTGAGATGATGCTAACATGTGCTATAAGAGGAATTTGGACAGACACTGGAAGATGTACCCTTCGTAGGTTCTTAAAATGAACCCATCTTTCTCTTCCTTTGCAAAGCTGGAGCACAAATCAGATGAATCTGCATGGTGGGGTCTCTGCAGAGCACCCCCAAAGGTCTGACAGCCCCTGGTACTCTATTTCTTGGCTTCATGTTTGGACAGGAGGGAGGAGGAGTATAGAAAAAGGTTGGTTTTGTACTGTCCTCTGAACATCTGCTTTCTCTGAGAGAAGCAGTCTCAGTGATTTCAGCCTCCAGGGCTCCAGGGATCTTTGCAAACCAAGCATATCAGTGGTTCATTTAGGAAAAACATTCTCAAGGTTTTCGGTCTCCAAGGAAATACTTTAAACAGGCAGCTTATTCTCAGTAGACTTTTTTTCTGGCCTTAAGCCACATATTTTCTTTTAATATTTTGTTGAACATTAGATTATATTCTGTGGAGAACAGAAAGTTTCTTTTCAGCCTTTTAGACATAGGACCATAGGACCAGGCTCAAGCTGCAGCCATGTCTTATATTAGTGTGCGATAATCTGTCGGTCTGATGTAATAGTTTCATTTCTGAGAAGCATCACTTATGAAGCCCTATATTGGCCTGGGAAACTCATGCACTAGAAAATGCCGAGTCAGAAAAAGTGGTTGCATTGGATAGATAAGTTATATGTGCAAACAAATTTAATACACAAATGTATTTAATGCACAAATGAGTTTGACCTGAATCTGCACAAGGAAAATTAAACCTTAGCAGTTTTTTTATAATAGCTAATATTATTGGCTATGATGTCCCGTGGTTACAATGAAAAAATATTTTTTAATGCATGTTTTTGCTATGTACCACAGACCTATCTGTGTCTACCTCTAGTTTTCAGACTGTCTTTAATTAGTGTTGTCCAAGAGAGCCAATTTCTAAGTGAAAATGCCAAAATAATTAAAACATGACTCAGAAATTAGTTTTGCACATAGGTTTTTAATAGTAAAAGGAAAATACATTAATATGCTGCACCATTTTACCATCCCCTTTCTACCTTTTTTTAGTTCTTACTTAAACCATTAGAGTTGTTTATAGTGCTAAGAGTTGGAAGTTAAAAAGGCTTTTCTCATTT
Organism: Anas acuta; assembly: GCF_963932015.1. Classification (NCBI taxonomy): domain Eukaryota; kingdom Metazoa; phylum Chordata; class Aves; order Anseriformes; family Anatidae; genus Anas; species Anas acuta. Next base: position 5,180,405 of record NC_088998.1, on the reverse strand, counting down.
ATTTCATATATACATTTATGTGCCCACTTTGCACATGCTTAATTAAAAAAGAACAACAAACCCCACACATGCATTCAATTCCCAGTGTTCTTAGGAAGCAAAAATAACACTCCTGGAGCATCGTGTTTGTCTGCAATTGGGCTGATGTGCTGTGAGCCCAGACTTTACAGCATGTGATGCTGGGGAAGCAGGTTTTTCTTTTCATGTCATAAGTTTTAGCAGCGTACTTTATATCCATCGAAGCTATAAATATCACATCCACGACCTCTAGACACCAGTTTCGTTCTTGCCAGTGTGTCATCTGAGGCTCTGTACCTATAATCTCAATTTACTGCTTTTTCTGTAACTATGCTCAAGATTCTGCTTTTCTTGTCTTAGGGTAATTTTTCTTTAGCCTCAGTCACACGAAAATATGACTGTTATACACAACAGTGCTATATTATTGCCTCTAGTGCTTTAAGACTAAAAATTTTATCTAATGCAAGGTTGAATCCACAGTGCCAGTGCTATATCCTACCTGTGGTTTAGGCACGCTAGGTGTTGCATCATTGATATTCGCAATCACTCTTGCATGTTTCTAATATTTAATGAGGTTCCAGCAGCAAACATCTTAAATAACTATCTTTTTCTATTAGGTTGGGAAAAGTTGCTATAAAACAAGTTGATATAAATGTCCAATCTGGTTGAGATTCTATTTTAGAGTTCCCTAAATGTAGCTGTTTAGATGTCATCTGCAGTGATACAGAGGCTTGCCTTTGCTGTGTTTTCACGTGCCTTTACCCATACCCCCCTCTGTCTCTTGTTCTGCTGCTCATTCCTCCCAGCTCGATGAGTCTTAGCTGCTTGCATGGTTGGACCTGCTCTCTGCCTCAGGTCTGCCATACTTTGGGAACCTTTGTTGAAGTGTAGTAGCAACGTGTGCCAAAACCACTACATACTGCACAAATCATACCACCGTGCGTTCAAGAACTCCCCCAGAAAGCATGAGTTTTGCTCCGTAAAGTACCAGAATGTAGCGAGGAACCTGAGTAGATTGTTCACGTTTTTCCGCATTACTGTCTACATAGTGGTAGATGTGAAAACAAGAATATTTGTGAAGAATGGTTATGGAATGCAGCTGCAAGTGTTGCATCACAGGTGAGCGGTGGAACGTGGTGACTGCAGCTCCTCTGGGGTGCATCCCACCGCTGGTTGAAAGTCATTGTACTCAGGTTGTTGTCTGAAAGGCTTTGCCAGAATATGACTCCTGAATATAATAATTATTTTTAAATAGAGGTTTCCTTATGCCTAGTATTAAACCAACTTCACTAAGGTTAGATTCTGTACTCTTGCCAAAGCAAACAGGATTAGGAGGTAAATTATAAAAGAGGTGAAAATATTCTCTTCTCCATGAGCTGGGTGTAAATGAAGCTCACTCAGGAGTGGTCTGTACTGCTGTTGAGTGATGAGCAACCTGTGGCTCATTCCTTGCTCAGCATTGTTCCTCAGGTGTAACACCAAGCAAACCAAAAGCCATCATGGTCCTGCCATCTGCTGCGCTGTAGTCAGGGACTCGAGTTCTGCTGCTGTTCTAAAATAAAGTTGGGGCTTCCTCCTCTTTGCTCAGGAAATATTAGTGCTGGCATATGGACTGGGTTCTGTGAAAAATAGGGAAAACGATGATTTGGCACCATTTGCTGCAAATTGACAAGTTTAGACAAGACAAAGCAGATGTAACCTTTGTTACAGTAAGTCTTTTTTTAGGAAGCTACATGTGTTTTCTTTTAGAAGTGTCTATGTCTTGGATGCTGGAGAAGAGCCTTAATTGTGTAGTGAGTGAAAAGGAATTCTGGAAGTGGGAAAATAAAATAGGCACAGTGAGAACATGGCTGAGGATAGGGGTCCTTTGTCAGAAGAGGTTAAATGATGTTCATTTGTTTTGTAAAAACTGAGGGGAGGGGGAAAAGTGTTAAATAAAAATGAAATAATGTGAAAGATAAGGTTTCATTGTAATATGAATCTTTCCTGTTTTTTTTTTTATATTAATTTCCTTTGATCTTGTGGAAGAAATCTAATTCAGTGTTTGTTACTTTGTATTACAGGCTTTTTTTGTTTTCTTTTAAGACATGTCACTGACTTATTTATGCATGTTTCATATCACAGTATTTTTTTGTGCTACATTTTCACGTCATTCCATACTTTGTGTAGTTTCTTGAAACAACAGAAGAGCCTGTGATGCAGACTGAAGATGGTGACAATGACAGGAAGATGCAGAACAGTCAGTTTTATGAGAGGGTCAGTCAGGTAGGACTCTGCTCTGGATACATAATGTTACACTACTCTCTGCATAGCCTTTAAAATTCTTGCATTCTTAGAACACAATGTCTTTTGCAAAAAAACCCATACTTTTCTCTGTATCTGATTTTGCTTTCAACTGATTTTTATACTAAAGAGTTTCTGAAAGCTTCTGCCTGTGTTTTTCTGCTGCTAGGGTTTTCCAGTCATGATAATTTAAAATCTGGTCCTTATTTGTCTCCTGTTTGAGTACTCATAATCTTCCTTAATGGGGATGATAGCAAGTCCCATTTCTTTATACATACACACTCAGTTTCTTCCTCGCTAATCTTCAGCTTCCCTTACAGTCAGGCCTCTAGTACAAATTGTGCGAGATTCTTCTGTTGATGAGAAAATATTGGACATCCTTCTTCAGGGTTGATATACTTGATATCATGGTAACTTGCTGAAGACATTTTCATACTTAGTAAATTTCTGGAATCAGCTTTCCTCTGGTCATTCAAAATAAATGTAGGAGAAAGCATCACAGGATAAGAAAATCACAGTGGAATGAACCTCAGAAGATCACAGATTGCAATTAAAGTTGAATGTTTCTAGTTGTTTGAAATTGTTAACATGTTAAAATCTGACACAAGTTGGCACATTTTGACTGGTTATGTTGGCGAATAATGATGTTCTGTTCTTTGAAATTTGTAATTTCTGTGTTTCTCTGTTTACTAGGTATGCCTTCAGCTATCCGTGGATTGTCCTTCCGAGGTGGATAAACAGGTAAATGATGTATTGTAAAGATTCTCTAAACCTCATAAACATCTTAATCTCTCACTGCTGATGTATACTGATGAAACTATCCAAATGGATCCAGTCTGAACTCTCATGTAGTTGATAAAAAGATTCCCGTTGATTTAAATGGGGGTAGAATTACTGGAGAAACCCTATGTAGAAGTTGTCTCCGGTGTAACATAAATGAAGTTGGCAGCTTGTAAATACTATAAGCTGCATTCTGTCCTTGCCACCAGGGTTTGCAGCTGGAGATCCCAGGACAGAATTTGGTACTTTTAATATAGATGTTTCAAAGGTAAACTAAAAAAAAGTTAGCTAAAATCTGCAGGCAACATTCCAGAAGTTTCGTACGTATTCAAAGATAAATACCCTCAGGGAAATCTACTTAGTACTAAACAACTGATCACTATGAATTAATCATATGAAATAGATGTTCATTAGTTTTTCTATTAATAAATAGTAAGTGAAATGTCTGTGGATGCTTCTTAATGTAGATAAAGGTCATCAGAAATTACAAAACCTGATTACAAAAAGATTACAGCCATAAATTTAATAGAACATTGCATACCTGTCTAATAAGAAAATGTTTGCAATTTTTTAACAGATAACTCCATCAGGCTATTCAGAGAGTTTCTGCAAAGATAGACATTATAGGAATCCAAATAAGCCTCAGTTTGAACATGATACAACTGGCAAACACTTTGGCAGAATAGGGATGAGTGAACATGAAACAGAAGAGATGAACTTGCTCACATCTCTCTTAAGAGAAAATAGAGCATCTGTACTTGAATCTACGTAAGTATGTGAGAGATGCACTGCTTTTGACAGTATTTCTATTTGAGAAGAGAATAAAGTAATTTTGCTAAAGTGAATTTAGATAATGGCACTGTCTAATTTACCTGAGAGATTGGCAAGGCGCCTTCAGAGCCATTTTAGTCTATCATGCAATTAAGTAATTAGGAAACATACTATCAGTCGAAATCCTTATGAAAAAACCATTACAAGAAAAAAACTCTCTGAAGTTATTGATATATGGAGCTTTACTGTACAGAGGAGTTGTTTTCAGGATGGGGGCTAGCAGAGCTAAAGGGCACAGATGATAATATGTAGTACTGAATTTTTTTCTTTTTTTTAAATATTAAAATATCTGAAAGCACAGGCCAGAGAGTGGTGGTGTGGTGGAAGGGATGAATCCATATTGCTGTAGAAGTGATACGTGTGAGAAACTGAGGATGGAGGAAAAGGAGTTACAGTGACTGCAGTGTTGATTTTGAATGGACATTGCTGGTACACTTCATGGCCTCTGTCCTTCCCTCTGAATAGCTTGGAAAGAGGCTTGCTTTCTGTTGGCAAATCTGTGCCCATGTGCTGCAGTTGACTAATTGGTTATTCCAGTGTAAGCCACTTATAGGGCTGCTGAGCTGAACCATGTTATAAATACTTAGGTCAGTTTTGAATCTAGTTTAACAAATGCTTTGTATGTACATGTATGCGCACAGGCACTACACTACGATGTAATCCATTCCCAGGCAAAATGCTCCTTTCTGTAGGACCTGGACAATACCAAGAAAGAAGTTGTAGAGAAAAAACGTATCAGCATTACTTTTTTTTCCCCCAATTTTATGTGTTTAAACCACTTAATCTCCTGCTTGAAAACTGAATTACAACTTTGCTGGAGATCACTCTCATTTTTCTTTTTGTTCTTTCCATGTTCTAAGCCTATATACAGTATGAGGGGACTTTTTTTTCCAGTGCCCGTCAGTGTCATTCCTTCAGCGAGCCACACCACAGTGCTTTCAGAAGAGCAATGGGAATGACCTTCCCCATACAGAGTGCTCAGCAGTGCTGGTAGCAGCATGTCCTGTGGAGTTACACAAGTCAAATCCTGTTGTGGGTTCAGGATGCACCGCAGTTCACTTTACTCAAGCAATTCTGTGTTTTCACATTACTATCTAAAATTCTCCAAGAGGCATAAATGGACTTAGTTGCCAAAGCACTAGTTAGTGACAAATGAGGGGATGTTGCTCTTAGAAGATGAACAGATAACATTGTTTTATTTGTTAACATTACTTAAAAGTCTGCTAATGAGTGATTCCAGCACCATCATCTTTAGTATTTCAGAGTGTAATCTTTTCTATATCCAAGTATAAATGTCCTGACTGACTGGTGATGAGCCTGTGCTTTGGGTAACAATTCTCACTAATGACATTAAATGCCAGACAAAGACATAAAAAGCCTAGTTAGTTTCTACAACTTCAAATGCTAACTGTATAAATATAGTTGTTTTAATGCTGGTTTATATGTTTAGTGGCACAAACTGCTCTTTATTGGACACATGAAATCATCTGTAGAATTTGAGGACTTGCTTATGCCTTAAGTGCCTCTTATTTGGCTTCAGTTTCACTTAAAACATTGCTTTCTAAACAGCTGTTGATGGACCCCTGGTTATCTGTGAGGCAGTTTGTTGGTCTGCAGTGAGTTGTTTCTGCAGGCTTTTGGCTGCTTTCTCAGTTTCCAACTTCTATGTTACACTAGAAATACATGAAGGGACACATTTCAGCAACACTCAACATCTAGAGTCTCCCGTGTTTTGGTGGGAATTTTGTTTTTAAGGTATTTCAATTGGAGAGTAAACTCATTTGAAAACCCATTCCTGTTTCCTATATTACTGTTATGTAAGCAATTGATTTAGCTACCAGAGGTTTACTGTTTGTGGATGAGGAAAGGAGTGATAGAGCATATATGGTTATGAATTCGAGAAAAACATTGATGAGATAATGTGTTATAACTCTTGCTGTGAAAATGTTTCAAAACCTCTGTTCATTAGTGAGTAATTCATTAGTGAATAAAAGAGTCTCCTGGGAATCTCAAGTATGTCAAGACACTGCAAAAGTGTTTCTTAGAAGGTGTTCTTGTTTGCTTACATAAAAATAAAAATTCATGCCTTTTCTTTCCTCCTTCCTGAGTATAGCAGACAAGAACAAATGAAAATTGTAAATGAACTGTTAGATCATCTGAACACAACTGAGCAAGAATGTTCAAGTGAAGATATAGAGAAAAAGGATGAAAAAGATCTTAGGCAAATGATTATTCAACTAAGAGCTGAACTCAAACATTTCAAGCAGGTCAATAAATTCTTAAAGCAGCAAGTAGAATTGAAATCAACTTTTGATGGGAAAGAGAAGCTTTATCCAGATGCAACGCCACAGATTAATAAGGATATTGAGTTGTTGAAAGTGGAATTGAAAGATGCAGCTACACAAACAATGACTTTAGAGGGTAATGTCATGAGATTGAAACATGAAGGCAAAAAAGGAGCCTCAGAAGAAAAAACAAAATATTCAAGATTAAATGCAGAAAGAGAACATCAGCAGGAAAATGTGTTTAAGAAGGGCGAGCAGCATGAAAGAATTTTTTTTTCAAGGAGAACAAATGAAGTAAGTTTATTTAAGATTCTCTTTTTACTACTGAGGGGATAGATGTACAAAAGAGAAAAGTATGTTTCATTTCTAATATTAAATCTTGCTTTTGTGTAATTTTTAAAATTAGGAGAAGAGATATATGCCAAATATATTTAAGATAATTGTTCTTAATATTTGAATCTTTTCATCATGCACTTCAGTGTGCCTTAGACCATTAATTAATTGAGTTTCATTCCTCACTGGGACTAGACACTAGTGAATATTATTAGCTATTTGGAAACAGAGAAAGTTTATAGCATAGTGGCCTGATTCTGTACAGCCTTATATCTCTGCTCAGATGCTCATAAAGTGCACAACTAAGAGACAAAAGAGGTCTAGAAAATTGAAGATGTCCATAATGTCTCAGAGCATGCTGGTGAAGACTTACTGGTAGATTTCAACAATCTCAAATCTTAATTCTGTGCTTTTATTAGCATCTAGCTTTGTGTCTTGCTCTTTCAGAAGTATGACCAGTAGCACTCTATAAAACTGTGGGGGCAGTTCTTCATATTTGGTTTGGAAAGTAGGTGCACAGAATCTGCTTTGTGAATACAGACTTAATTTGCTTATGCCAGTTCAGTTTTCAAGCCTTTTGTAGGCAGGCAGCCTCTGATCCTAAACAAAGAGGTGGAACAATAGTGTCTACTAAAGAGTTCATGTGTATTGTTTCAGTAGCAGTTATAGAAGCTAAGTTGAAAACTCTTTGAAGATCTTAGATCTAGCAGGGGATACAAATGAGAATCTTGCTTTTTGACTTCATGCACTTCTAACAGAGAATGTTGTAGCACCTACTGCAGGAATGGCTTCCATGACTTTAGTGATCAAGAGATTTCTGAGAGCTAGTGATTTGTGTTCCAGCTTGTTCTTATTCTCTCCATTTCATTAAAGGAAGCTGCTTGTAAACCACGAGATGTTGTCTGTACTGGAATAAGCATCTCCGTATGGGATTTTAAGGAGAGGATTTTGGCATGCATGGTTGGTCCCTGGAGAACAGCCTAGGGAATTCTTGCCAATCTTAGGAATAGGTTGTGATACACCTGAAAAATCAAAATCCAAGTAACTCAGAAAAGCAACGTCTTGCTTCACCAGTCAGTTTACATGTAATCAAACTCTATCAGAGCATCTTCACTTGCTAGCAGAGATTCAGTTACCTTCTTCTAAGCTTTCCCTACTGGTGGTAAATTTTCTATATTTAATAAAAAAGAAAGGGAAAGAGAGACAATAATAATGGAAATGTTCTTAGGCTGTTGTTAGCATTCTTAGGGTATTGGGTATTTGGTCAGTTGTTTTCGGCAGGCAGGCTACTGTGATAGCTGTGCCCATGTCTTTAGGATGCCTTGGCTAATCAGACCAGGCCCTTCTGATGCAGAAAGGAGTGGATCTGTTTGCTCTGTGCTACCCAGGGCAGCTGGCTTCAGGAGCACATGAAGAGATGAGGACAGGTGGAAATGAGGAAGAATAAAGATGGTTAGTAGGGGGTGGGTTTTGAGATCCTAGCTGACCTGTCAATGAAGATCTGTTTGTGATGACTTGCTTAAAAGCATGAGTGATGTCTTTGATTTGCTGGTCTCACCTCTCAGGAACGAAGGACAATCTCTCTGAAGGCAAGCAGAGGCCTGTCTGCCCTCCACAGGGAATACCAAGAGTTCTTTCTGCAGTTCTGGTCACTGAAATCTCTTTTTTTCAATTTCCTGTTTTCATTAAGTTTCAGTATAGTGTTTTGGTTCATCGTGTTCTATATACTTCTCTACTTTTATGAGTTACAACATCCATGCAGTTTAAAAGTCTTCTTGTTTGGTCTAATCCAGTGTATCGGGTATTTCTGAATGGCTTTTATAAATAATTTCATATAGCCTGCTGAACTGGACCTTAAGTAATCTGGGCAATGTGTATGTATATACAACAGCCCCGAGACAGGTGGAAATTGTTCAATATTATTAGTGCATTTTAGTAAAACTAGCAGGAAGTTCATCCCAACTGGATTTATTTTTCAGTTTCCAAATGATATTGTATTCACGTATGTACGAAACGAATTGAGTATGTCATTAGGAAAATGGAACTTGCTTTTTATTATTTTAAATTGTATAAAGACTATAATTCCAAAGAAATGAATGTGAAAAGGTATTTCAGAATACATTGGGTGGTAAAAGAAATTACAGGACTTTCAAACTGGTGGAGCAAATGAACGGCGAACGAAATAAACTAGATCTATTTGAACATGCCATTATTGATTTTTATTATTATTACACAGCATTTTATAACTCTCATCAGCATATTGCATGTTTTTATCTTTTTGGAGATAGCATTACTTTATGCTCTGTGGTTTAAACAAGGACACATTTATTTTGTGTGGAGTCTTCAAGAGGTGAGGGGTTAACATGTAAGGATTTCCAATAAGAAATTTAGCTTCTCCCAACTCCAATGATGTAACGTTGGTTATAGTAGGAGATGGGAATCCTGCAGGAACAATGCATAAGAGTGTATTGGTAATGAACCATTTTTGTTCATAAAGAATTTCTCTGTGGTAGAGCAAATTTCCTCTGCAGCTGGTGGAAAGCTATGTTCATTTGCTCAAAAGTATCAAAGGGCTGGTTTGATTTAGTGCCTATTGGATGGAGAGAGAGGAAGAAAGGAAGTATGTTCAGAAATTCAGGAAAAATTAGAAAGATCCTCAATTTTTTATGTTTAAAAAAAAAAGGATTTAAGGGAAACACAGGGCTGTCTGATGTGATACAACTCATCAGAGTGGGAAGTAGTTAGAAATGTCAGTTTAGGTAATAAACTATTTTCCTAGTGCCTATAAAAATTCAAGGTTAACTAATACACCTACTGATTAAAACCCTTTGCTTAGCTGATGGTGATTTCGCTGCCTTGCTTCATGGACTGGAAGCCACTCACCGTGTGGTTGTGGATGCATAAACAGCACTCACTCAGAAAATTGAACCGGTGGGGTCGGCTCGCTGAATATATGTTTTCCACGTTGCAAGGGTATTGCAATCTTACTATTTTATGTGACAGTTGATTGAATCTTTATTTTTCCTGGAATACTAGCTTATACTTCCTTTACGTGACTGCTACGTTCCCACCTGCCAACCTCTCATTTTATTCAATACCTTTTTCAGACTGATTCTGCTTTCCTGCCCAAGAAGTCCCGTCTGCCCATTCTCCTAAGATCATCCAGACCACTAGGAAATGTGCCTTTGAAACTTTGTGAGCAGAAATCAGATTCACAACTACAGCATCATACCAGGCTACCTTATGAAGATCTGAAAGCATGTGAAGTAGAAAACAAACAATTCCAAGCACAAGCAAATGGAGAGTTACTATTGAGCGAGTTGGTAACTGAAAACCTTGAAGAAGAGCCTGCAGAGGAAAACACATTAGTGAGAGGTAGATAAACAATTGCATATAAAAGCAGACATAATAACTTGTAATGCTGCTTGAAATAGTGTATTCTTTTCTTGTAGAAAGTAAAAACAGATCACTTTTACATAAGTACAATACTGCTTATTCTTAATATTTATTGGGTAGGCAAATTATATATAGATGACTATATAGAAAACACTGTTGTTTTTTATTTTTAGTTAAATTTATCTTTGCTGCTAGAATGTTTAACAGCTTTGTATGGAATAGAAAGTCCCTTGTATGCATGGCATAATGTATATAAGAAATGACAGTTTGGGAAGGTGCCCACACATGCACATACATACATCAATGTTCAGGTAAATAAAAAATTTCCTTCATAGGATTCCAAGCCTAATGAAAACAGTAACGGAGACAGGAGAGTATAAAAATACCCTATTTGATTATGCTGCATAAACAAGATTTTCCAATATTCCACTGATCAGTCAAGTCATCTGTGTCTGTTTCCAGTGCAGCTGGGTTAATTTAAATTTACTTGTTGACAAAGTATCTGGATCAGCAATGTATGACAAATTTGTAAGGCAGAGAACAATGGGTATCATATAAAGATTTGGAGTGGTTAAAAAAAATACATGTAGCAGTAAGATTAAAAACCGGGGTAGCGATGTAAAAGACAGATGAGAGACAGAGAAGGTGTAAATATAAAAGTAAGATTAAATCAAGCACCAAGTGAGCCACTGTCAAAAGCAGAAGTTGCAGAGGCTTTGCTGCCAACAATAACATTATCATGGTGTGAGAAAGATATGGCATGACTCAATGGTACATACTGAAGTTGATTGGACTGTAGCAGTTACTTTTGGTAGGTGCAAAATCCATGGAGAATTCTGAGAGGGAATGTACTTTTGAAATTGTATCCTGAAATTACCCTAATCTGTTAGCACTGAAGTCCTGAGATTTCATTTTCATACTGGTTTCTTTCCTCTGCAGTAGAGAACACTTGTACTACAGACAGTAATTGTGAGACTTACTGCAATGGAAGTTTGCAGAAGTTTATAATGAGTTATAATTGGATGAACTGTATTGGATGAACTGTTTAACCTTTTCTCTAAGTTTAACATGAAACATTTAAAAATACACTAAAAATGATTAGCTGTTATATTGCAAGGGAGACTTGCAAATGTTTGTCTTCATTTGTTGGTAGGATGCTATTCACATCTTTATAGTTCAAGTATTTTTAAAAACGTGAAAACACTATTTCATACCACCAGTAATGTTTGTATTACATTCTCAATAGTTGCTCCTTAAGTGATTTTTCCTGTTCTAAATTGTCAGAGAATCAGGTTTGTGTGTGGGTTGTGATTTTTTTTTAATTTGTTTTTAACTATCTCCACTTGATTATTTTTTTTTCCATTCACATACTGCCTTCTGTTGTCCCCCCTGCTATATTCTTCAGTCGCCTCATTGATCAAACTGGACAATAGTGGGGACCAGGTAGACTTGCAAGATGTTGAACTGGATACAGGGGTCAAGAATGAATATCTAGTGGACAAAAATCAGCAAAACTGTCAAGGTAGAGCATTTAAATTGTGTGTGTATATATATATAAATATATATAAAGAAAAGTTAAAACTCTAGTGTCTTCTAAGTTGTGTAAAATTGTAATTTACTGCAGGCAATTGTCTCCTTTGCTGTTATATGTCAGTTTTAAATCTTGCTTATTTAGCTGGTATGGATTAACTGCTCTAAGAATCCCAGTTAGTCTTTTAAGGGTTATACTTTCAGAAGGGTCATGGGGATTTATGAGTATGGTTACCAGTAAAAATAATGAGTTGTGTGCCTAACCCTGATCTCTACTGCTAATGTCCTCACTTCTGAACACTTCTCTGTATTAAATATGTTTATTACTTTATGCTTCTGCATCTAGTTAAGAACTATTGCAATGAATCAGCTAAATGACAGAATTTTGCTTATCTGAGTTATTTGAAAGCATTCAACTAGGTTGAAACCTAATGGAATCATTTAATGAAAATGTAAATAGTCTTAGTGCTGTATATTAGGTATTTCTACATAACCCTTTAGTCAGTTATGGGAAGGCTTGAATAACCTAGTTAACCTGTTGTTTACAAAATACAGAGGATTTGGCTAATTTTGGTTGCATCATTACTTTTACTGTAAAAGTGGTGTCATTGAGGCCAGTTAGTTAGTTTGCAGGATCATGCCCTGCGTGTGCCCTTTGTGTATATGGACACACATACGCACAGAGAGCTTATTAGTTCTTCTTTAATTAAAGGACAGTGTCTCATTAAAATCTGTAACCCATATTCTAATCATAAACATTTCTTCCCTAATACCTATTTTTATTTCCTGCTTCTGTTGTCTGGAACATTTGCATGAAACCAGGATTACAGAGTTTAAGAGTTCCTCTAGTATCTGAGTCTTTTTCCTTCTCAGTCCACAACCTTCCTTGACATCAGTGTTACTGCAGCAACCAGCTACAAAATCAAGGGATTATGCCTTTCAGGTAGAGAAGGAGGAAGAGAAGCTAATGAACTTAATGTCATACTCTCTTATTCTCTGTGTCTTCTTGCATTCATACATAAGTGTTTTTTGAGAAACATTTCTGTCCTGTGATTCTGTCACCCTTGGAATGACATAAATAATGGTGTGCAGCAATCTGTGTATCGCAGAGAACATCACCCAGCTTTATTTTTGAATATGATGATATTCCAGTATTGCAGCTTCATTTTTTTCCTGCTTTTAGGCTATATTTGTTTTGATTTGTCTTGTCCTTGTGCTTGTCTTGAAACTTCATATACAGCTGTCCCCTCAGACATACTGCTCTGAGTCAGATTTTGGACTGATTTAGAGCTTGAACCTGGGCATTCAAATTCTTCATAGAAACCAAGGGGATTTGAAAGTATTAAGACGTCTGCAAGATCAATGCAAGACTCCCAAAAGGGAGTTTCTAAGTAGCTGTGATCTTTTGCAGAACTAATAGAAGGCGAGAATTTAATTTACTGGTAACCAGAAAATACCATTTTCTTAGATGCTTACAGCCCTCTGCATACATAGAGCTATTAACATAGAGTATATGTAGGAATATGTAGCTCTTATTGGTCTGAATCTGGGTTGATTGCATTACTTAGCAGCGGCAAAGTCAACTAAGAGATGTGCTGTGCATGCCAAATGAATGCCAGTAAAACCTTTAACACTGAACATTTGTATAGATTTTTAGAACGCATTTTAAAAATAAGTTATTAAAGACCCTTTTTCAAATTTTACTATTTTGTTGATAATCTTTTTAAAATTCCATTGACTTTATGCTCCAATTGGTTTTGTATAGATTTTGAAGTGAGAAGAAAAAGAATATTTAATTAGAAGTTTTAGGAAGAGCCATATAAGGTCACAGAGTCTACTTTTAAATCTCGGTGCCTTACATTCAAGGTTATCATTTTTTGTGGCTGGAAAGGACGGGGCTTCGTCAGTGTCTCTGATTCAGAACTGAATATAGCAAAAGTAATTTTCAATCTTTTTGGAAAAGAAAGCAGATTTATTTTGAATATTGCTTGTTTGAAAGCTTATAAAGGGTTTGAAGTGTTTGATGTTCAAGTTGAGTTAATGGGCAAATCACAGAAAGAGGTGAAAGGTCCAAAACAAGTATAGTACGGTTCATAATTATTCTGCATTTTTATTCTGTTATTATAGAAGTAAATGAATTCATTCTAGTGCTGTTAAGAACAGAATGTCAGATAAATAAATATTAATATTCACACGCAAGCCTCCTGTTTTTCAGAAATGGAAAATCATCATAACATTAGCAATGTGAATATCCAGCATTCATTAAAAGAGATAAATGAAGACTTTTATTCAATGGAACATGAGGACTTTGACTCAGCCACTGCAAATTCAGGTTCCAAGTGCCTGCGTTCTCTTAAATTGAGTGTAACAAGTACAGATGCACTTGATGACTGTGAAGTCCTAGATGATAAAGAAGAACTGAAACAAAGAATTAAGAATATGAAGTCTGAGCTTGAAAAGTACAAAAAGTTCGTGTTTCATTTACAGACCTCTGACCAGCTTGTATCGAGTGGTATTTCCAACATATTTTTGAGTGACACAGCCTTGCCTGTGGAAGGGCATGTTATGCAAGGGCAAGATACAGCTATGCAAGAAATCAAACCATTTTCTAGTTTACATCAACCTATGGGTTACGAGATCCACGCAGAAAATAGGAATTCACAGTCTTCAAAAGTACCTGATGCGTGGACAGCACAAAACCTTAGGGAACTACTCTCAGCAAATGAGGAAGGCCTTGGAAAAGAGCAAGTTGCAGATATTCATCTTGATGAAGTGTATTATCTTCAAAACAAACTGAGAGAAGCATTGCCATCCAAGTGAGTAAAGTTGTTATTGCTTCATGTTCCTTTTTGTAAACAGCACTACCAAATAATATAGGAAGGTAATATGAAGGTAATTTTATTCATGGACGAATGTGTAACGGTAAAGGATAAATTTCACTAACATTAACGTAAAGCAGCTGAAACATTTACTTAAGAGAAGCCTTGAAGTACAAAATATTATTTCTCTTAGTACAGAACTATTCCCGATAAGCTCATAACATCCTCTGTGCTATGCCACACTCCTGTGTCTCTCCCCACACCTCAGGCCCACAACAACTCTTTGCTGCAAGATGTCCTCTCTAAGCAAAGTCAAATACCCTTAGGTCACTCCATGGGTTGGGATGACCATGCTAATCAAATATTTACAGTTTTGCAGCTTTTCCTTTTTTTCATGTGACAAATAGAAGAAAATGGAACATCCCATTTAAGCTATAAACATTTCTGTGGGGAGTTGGCTGACAGATTTATGGTAGCCCTTCTGTTTGTGTGACCACACTTTATGTGCAAAATAAGAATTTGAGACTATTTATAATTTATTTTACAGTTGTGTGCTGTAGTGCCTCCTTTGAAGGATGTGAAAGTAGATATATATTGAAATTAATAAATGAAAGTTTATGGCATAAACATCTAAGCTAGAAAATCATTTATAGGAGGCTGGAAAGTATCAGTCCTGTTTTTCATATGGAAAGACTGGGGGCAGCATTTCTGATAGCGTATGTACAAATCACAGGCATAAAATGTGGTCTCATAAGACAAAACTTTTTTTTTTTCCCTGGCTTTAGTATTGTTATTTGCCTGAGGGCCGTTAGAATGACAGGAAGGTATAACAAAGAAAGGGATTCATCCTGTTGGTTTTCTTCGGAATGCTTGGATAGAAATGTTTGGACACGTTGAGCAACCAGCAGCACAGACAATTGTATATCTCTTAGTATTACTGTCATAAAATACGGTTCTGCTACCTAGTGCGTATAAATTTACATACCTTGAAAATACAACTCTGTCATATTACAAAGGGAGATCTGACTGTAAATTAAGCAATGTGGTGGCGTGGATCGCTGTAAGGTTTTTATGGCCACTGTCTAGGACAACAACATGAGTCACAAGTGAGAGACCCAAAAATGAGTTACATATCTTTTCCTATACAAATGACAATAAGAATTGCATAACAACTCACACTGCCATACATTTTGTTTACGTACCCTTTTGTTTGACTTTGTGCACTTTGTCAGATCCTTTCCCCCCTTTTCACTCTTTCCACTAATGGATGAATCTGTAAAAAGATGCGTGATACAGACAGTTGCATTATAAAGGGGATGTCTATAATCACAAGTGCAGAATAAATTCAATTGATCTGAATTGAAATTTATACCTTAGCTTGTGGAGAAGAGTTTGGACACTACAGTAGTTGTCATGGGCACATCTCTGGCAATAAGCCCTCAGAGATATGTAGGATTTGTCAGACTAGATGAAACCATGAGCTCAGAAAGTCCAATATTGTGCTCCTGGCAGCCACTATATACAATTTCAGAAGGGACAGCTCCATTTGATCTTCTATACTGAATTAAAAAAACAGGAAAAAAATAAGTGTAATTTTAAAAATTCTCTTCATGTATTCAGTCTTACTTGCTTTGCTTTGGCACCTTTGCATGCCATCCAGGTGACTTCCAGGCAGACAAACAAGTTCATCATTTTAGTTTCTGCACATCTTACAAATGAAGCAGTTAAGTGAAGGGTAATAACCCCCAAGTTATGCCCATAAATACAAAACTCAACAGTTAGAGACAATATATTTGTCATTGTGGCTGTAAAAGCATTTTAAAAGAAAATTGAGTCACATAAAATTATAGCTTAGAAATATAAGTTTAATTCACTTTTTATTTATATTTAAATGTTATTTATGGTCAGAAAATTGCTTTCAAAGATAATTTCATTTTCTCAGATATGATTCATTAGTTCATTCGCAAGCTCAAGAGCTTTCCTTTCAACACCAACAAATTAAAGAGATCCGCGGTGGTTGTGTCACTTACCATCAACATCTGACGAGCCTTATTAAAGCTTTTGAGGAACTGCTTCAAGCCAGTGATGTAGATTATTATGTTGCTGAAGGCTTCCGTGAGCAGCTGAATCAAAGCGTTCTATTGTTTGAGAAGCTGGAAAGGAAATTCCTATATGGTAAGTAGCAGTGTTTTGTGCTTATTGTTTGAGGCGTGGTAGTGTTCTCAAAATGTGTAGATTTTTTGTTTGTGTGTAAATAAAACCTTTACTTCCTCTTTCCAGTGCTTTAAATGTTTTATATGGAGGACTGCCTTGGAATATAAAATTGTAATCCTCCAAAAAGACTGGATTTTAATTTGGTAGTTGCCCTCCATATTGGCACCTTCCATTTTGAATTGTTTATACACATGCTTACTTGAACTGTTCAAAACATAGTGGTTATGGTTTAATAAAAGTTTTATTTTAGCCCTAACGTCACAAGTGTGGCTGTTTCTCTCCCAACAGCTGGCAGTGCTTCCACAGATGTCAGCTGCAAAACTGGCATCTTTAGCCAAACACTTGAAGTGGCCTAAAATAGGGACCCTGACCCCTACATCTTCTTGAAATTGGTTCTAGAAGATCATTTTGCTCTGAAACGTTCAGGTCCTAGCCATAGAATGATCTGTATTCTGCCTTTCTTTAAAGATAGTGGCAGCATTTTGCTGGTTTTGATTGTTCATAGAAGGAAGCTGTATATGAGAAAAAGGTATTACGGCTAGTGTGTCATAGCAGTGTAATAAAAGATTGAGTGTCTTCAATGATTTCAGTGGCTACAGAGATTCTTTGCATTACAAATAAGAAGACTGTGTTGTGAATAAAGATTAAATGTCTTTTAAAAAAAAAAAAAGCATCAAGCCAACAGATGGTATCCTATATACTATGAAAAGTCACTGACAACTGAGACAATTCAATATATCTAACACAATGGTGTTGCATTGAATCACACATTAAAATAAAATGATGTTTGTAGGGCGATAAAAAACATTCAGCTTACTAAGAATTGACTGTAAAGAAGAAGCATAAACAACCGTCTGTCTCTGCATTTCCATCCTGACCTTCAGTTCATTCCCCAGAAATTTCAGCTGTGCAACTCTTGCCTGCCACTTTTGCTTAATTGCACAAAAATTTTGCAGTATGGGGAGCCAAGGTGACACCACACAACTCTTATTTCCTAATTCAAATTAGTGTCTGAGTCCAGGTCCCTAGCACCGAGTTGTGCTTATGCTGACTCTGTGCCACTGAGAATATTGCAGGAAGAGTCCTGTGCATGCCTGTTTGCTAAGGACAACTGGTTAGCCTGGCTCCAGATGGAAAAAATCCAAGCGAGATGGAGTTGTTCTTTTGCAATTTTTAATGCAGGAGCAGCGACGTGTACCCCAATCCTTTTGCAGTATAGCACAACTTTTCAACTGTGTGCTAACTAAAACACTAAGGCTGTAAAACCTGGCACATATGTTGCACACTCCTTCCTTAGACATTTTTTGAACCCCAATGAAAGTTTTGCTTTCTTGCTGTGCCATAAATAGTTTTGCTCACGTACAGTATTTGACATTAATGCACAATGTGTTGAGTGTCTGTTGGCTTCTGTAAATTCTCATTAATTTACCACTCTATATATAAATAGTTTAAGATGGAGGGGAAAGAAGTGTTATTCTTAATATCTGTTTTTAATCAGATGTTTTTCCTTTGCAGAAGAGTCAGTAGGTGCAGAAGTTACTATACTTTATGAATTAGCTCAAAGGTAAGAGTTAACTCATGTTACCTAAATACCATGTTATTTGATAAATTGGTAAGGATGCTCTATATTTTGTAGTCCACCTTCAACTGTCTTACTTTTTGGTTAGTGCTTTGTTTACGGTGCCTGTTTCATTAATATCCATTCTGTTAACAGAATATTCATAGAAAACAAACTTGGGCTTTTTTTGCTGCTTCTCAGCAAAGGGCTGAGATACTGAGATGAGACTTCATGCTACCAAGCTGTTTCCTTTCATGAACAAACATAAAACGTTCATTCTTGTGCTGAATACACCAAGGTGTGTATTTAGATATAATCCTAATTGCAGCTGCCAGGAAGGGTAGTTCTTCTGTTTGCGTGACCTTGGGGCTGGCTCAGGATCACCAGAGTACAGTGGTGTTGAACTTCATTTTCAAAACACCCTCATGCTGAAGAGAGAAGCATAAGGGTGAAGGTGAAGAGAGCCTGTGTTGTTGTTATGCTGCTCATGTTGGTTTTATGCCAGCCTGGGATTCTTCTGTGCTACAGAAATCCTCAGCTGCCTGTTTAAGGCAATTTCAGGTCCCCTTAATGCAAAGCAGACTCAGCTAGCACTGGAACGTGAACACTAGGCTTGAGGTTTATTGATTATTCCTGCTGATGTAGTGAGGTGTAATTTTCAGACCTGATACCTTCCTCCAGTGCATAGTTCTTTGTCATATTTGGTCACATAAAGTCACTTGCCTAACCCGAGTCCTGTAAACATGACACTGTGTTCTCAGTTTATGCTTCTGAAACAATAAAATAATTTTTGTAATTTAAAACATTTTGCTTTGTTCAAAAGGGAGAATGAGAAGAACACCACAATGTACCAGCAGCTTAAGGATGAATCACCTGTACCATCTGCTCTTCATAGCTTGTCTGACTTTGATTTGTCAGAAAAGTCATCTCTTGGATCACCAGAGCACAGACACGACCTAGGAGAAGGACAACATGGCACACTGGCGCTTCTGTCAAATAAGTTTCCCCCAGGTAATTTTTTTTCCCAATGAAGATTCAGTAGATATTGGGAAAACGTGATAAATAAGACACGAGGGAACTAATTAAGAAATAATGAAGAATGTTTGTCTGCCTCAGCTTTCTAGTATCTTGCATAATCATTGCAATTTCAGTAATAAGGCATACAGAGATGACAGCGATTTGAACTACCTCCTGTTTGAAACAAAATTAACTATGATATTTTGTCTTTGTTGTTTTATACTATCATCTTTTACAGTACTCTAGACGGTCTTTAAATAGACAAGTTATGAGGGAAAATAGACAATTGTCAAGAGATTATTGCATTGAAAAAGAGAGGTTTTCTAATTTTATAAAAGCCAGTGTTGTGTTTCCTTGAGAATTGTAAGTGCTGCATAATTAATAAGCGGTGTCATGTTTGACCTGGATAGTTTCACTAAGCACAAGCAATACTTGCAGTAGTTTGTTATAGGCAACGATGAAAATTTAATAGCTGAGATAGCATGTACCGTTCAGGAGAAAAATATTGCAGAGTAAACCAGGAGTGTATGACATGGATAAACTGACAAATAAGATAGTGACAGTTTGAACAGATAAGTTCCTGAGTAAAGCTGAAACTTACAGCCAATGGAAGAAAAATTGTAGAATGGCAAAGCGAGAAGGAACAGGTACAGTAATGAAACTTGATAGAACAGATTTATTTATTAAGGTATGCATTGTGTAAGCCAAAGTCAAATTTATATCTGAGTTACTCTGGTAAGCTTCCTATTGTTATAAGGAAAAATGTGTACTATTGCTGTGCTGAGTCTGAACTGAAGCTGTATGGCAGAACTTAGGATATATTCCCAAGTCTAGGCAATGTTTTAACTACACAAAATTGTGATCTGCTACAGTTTTGTAGGAAGCTGATGTTTAAAAAGCGTTAAAACTGGACTATTGTTTAATTTACATTTTGGAGTAGTTTTCAGTGAATGTGTGTTTTGGGCCCTATATGGAAAAAAAAACTTGTTATGGAGCCAGATATTTAGTGTCTAACATTTTGAACAGTTCAGTGTCATTTTTTAGTATTAACACACATGAGGTTTGACAAGAGTACACAGCGGAAAGGAATACAATCATTTGCTCTAAATAAGAAGTGGTCTCTTGGTTTATTCAGAGTTATTAATGGAGCATCTTCAAGAAATTCGAATCCTGAGACAACGTTTAGAGTACTCCATAAAAAACAATGAGAGACTGAGGAAACAGCTTGAGAGACAAGTAACAGACAAAGAACTAGATCAAGGTAAGATATTTTTCCTGATAAATAAATCCACCTTTCCTGCTTAAAGCCTGAGGGAGTAAATGCTGTAGGAAACGTTTTCTGTCCTTTTTTGCGTAAAACTCATCCCATTACAGCTGGAAAATTATATGCCTTTCTCTGAATACTGCTGTGTCTTGAGCTGACATCAGCAGGCACAGCTTTTCCATGCTTCCAAATGCACCCTATGCCTTATCCTTGACTCCACTGCTTGCAGTGTGTCCAGTAGAGATGCACAAATCTTCTGTGGGATACAGGTCCACCTCAAAGCTGCAAACCTACAATTGCACATATTGCTAAGAGAGCAGGACTACAGGTCTGCAGTGCTACTAGGTAGTTTTATGCCATTTGATGATACTGTGGTTGAATTTCATCCAGAAAATTGAAAGGCCTTCTAGTTCAGTTATCAGCAACCAGCCTGTTTTCTTTTCCCTTTAGGATATCATTATTGTTATAATGGACTTGGATGTTAGGATGTCACCCTCTTTTAATTCTCTGCTACGTCCAGCCAGGGGCAGATGCAGGCGAGAGCCAATTTTATCAACATAATTTCAGTTGGGACTGGGCCCAGAATGAATAGAGGAGGTGACTTGCTCCAAATTGCATTGTTGCTATTGGTACAAGGTAGGAATGCTGTGGAATAACTGTCCTACCTCTAGTCTCTGTACATTCAGGGTGGACAGTACACCGCCCCTGTGAACAGGACTGGTGGAGATGACTTCTCAGGAGTTCTCTGTCTGCTTTAAAGGCAGATTTCGTTAAATACAAAGTTGAAATAGCTGCAGTAGAGCACAGAGCCTAGTCCATGGTGTTCTGTCATTTGAGTTGCTTGGTGTGATAAATATGTTCTACACAAAATGACATCGAGCGTTTTTAATGAGAATTATCTGACAAACTGATGCAAATGTCAACATAGAGTTAGTTGGTTTTCATTCCAAACTCTAATATAAAGCAGTGGATGAAAATACTAAAAATAGTCATGCAAATTCAGAGTCACTGCTCACTGTTGTTAGCGTTCAGCATCTTTGAAAGCTGAGCTCTGTGGTGCATTTGGAACTTTCCATGAAAAGGTAGCCAGGCTCTCAGTAAGGATGGTTTTGTAGCACCTTTTCGTGCCCACAGCACCAGGCATACTTTCCCACACGTTGCTCTCTCTATTCATGTTCTCCTTCCCACATTTCCCCCTATAGGAGAGTTGATTAATATGCAATATTACTCAGAGTGGAAGCAGGCAATAAATACATATATGCTTTCCTCTTACTCAGTTTCACTAATATTGACATTAGATTCATTATGTTTTACATCATACCCGTGATCCATTTCTGTTGTTGTTTAAATGGGTACTACCTACAAATAGCAGTTTGCTTTCAGGAATAATTTACACTGATGGAAAGGTGTATAAAAAAGCATCCATTTCATTCATGAAGTATTTACGCTGCTGGAAAGGCATACTGTTCTCTAGAAATAACCACACTGAAACACTTCCAGCTCTTTTACAGCTTCATAAAGATTCTGGCAAGGGCATCCATTAATGCAGGGAAAGTATATTTTCTTTATAAACTGTCTTATGCCTTCCATCTGTCTTCTTGTTGCTTAGTGCATCTACCAATGCATGGAGGAAAAAATTCAAAAAGGAAGGAAAAAACAAGTATGTGTTACAACAGTTCCTGTCTGTTACTGTGTTCTTTCAGCACTTTCTCTCAGTTTTGAAGATCTCTTTCATGGTATCAGATATGTGTGTTCTCTCCTCTAGTAGTGATGCTATTTATTTTTGTATTATATGTATATGCATATATATTTTTATATATTAATCGCCTTTCAGTGTAAAAAGAAGTTCCTAAGTGAAGTTCAAGGAGATTTTAGCTTTGGGGCAGGCATAATCATTCAAAAGAGTTTTTTTTTAACTTTTAACTTATTACCTTTAATCTGTTTTCCTTTAAAGAGGCCAAATAAGGTGTAATGTACTTAATTGTTGATGGGAGCCTGTTAAATTCATTTGATATTGAGATGTTGGTTCAAAGAAAGTCAATATATTGAATTACTCTTGTCTATCTGATAAATATTGTATGTATATACACACACCTAGCCACTATTTTTGCCATGCTATTTTTATTAAGCAGGTTTTCTAAGTATTTAAATGCCTCTGGGCTTCTAGTATTCTATAAATGACACAAGAGCTGGTAATGGCTACATCATTACTATAGAGCTGAGATTTGCAGTGCAAGTAGATCTGAAATAATTGCTTCAATCATTTCAAATGTGAGGCATCAAAATAAAATCAAAGGTTTAATTTTGAATTTCCTATGTTTCAAATGTTATTAACAGCAGTTAGCATTAAAAGGGAGGGGGTTGTTTGCTTTTTTTAACCCCTAAGTAACTAATGTATGTCCTCAGACTTACCTTCTGCTGTAGTTTGCCTTTGTTTTGCTTTGTTTGGGAGTGAGTATTTACTTCCTTCCTCCGTGCTGTGATTTTCTGTAGTGCCTGCCCTTCAGTCAGTGCTTCCTTTGAAACCCTCGAGGTAGGCTTCCTTAGCGCTCACTTTTTCAGCATGTAACATAATGAAAACTCAAGTGTTTCACAATTGTAGGCCCTGATGCCTCACTGTACTCTGCTTGGATGGACTTTTGCATCTATGGAGAGCGTAATTGATGTCAGCAGGGCTCTGCACAGAAGTAGTAGTCTCAGTAGTGGGTCAAATTGCAGGATTGTGGCCTTATTACCACTGGCTCTACATTATCCCTTATTATGTAAGATAACTAATAGTTATATTCTAAAGCCTTTCAGTAGGATTGTGATAGCATAACTTTTCAAATAGAATAAAGCTGGGTGATGGGCAATAAATTAAATTAGAATCAAGATGAGACCATCAAGCCTTGCCACTTCAAGTTGAATTGCTTTGTTAAAATCTGAAAGGAAAAAGCCTTTTGAGTTCACATAGCTACCTCAACTCTTTAACATATAGATAGTAAAATGCCATTAGTGCCAGACTTCTAGAGCCTTTGAGTCTTTCAGTAACGACAAGAGGTGCATATCATGGCACACTACATCCCAGTTAGGTAGTTGGTAAAAGCTTCAATTGGGATTACAATAAAATGAGATTATTCAGAGGAAGTGCAGCACATCAAATTGAATTGAACTGCCAGAGCTGAAAGGCATCCTCCTCACACATTCAGCTAATTTTTTTGCCAGCTGGTTATTTCTCTATTAACCAAATAGTTGACACTCATGCAGTTATCTCAAGCACTAAAGCATTGTAGATACTGGGATAACCAATCAGCTGAAAAACACTTTTAATGGTAATGTTAATTCCAGTGGGTCCTGAAGTGTTTTACTGACTATAAATAGGTTAGAAAGGGCGATAGCAATTACTTGACTTGCATTTCAGAGGCAGTTGCCTTGCGAGTGGAATATGGTAGCTCTCAGGATGCACTGTACACACCACTGGGGGATAAGCAGTGTAAATACAGGACGTAATGAGGATTACCTAGGCTGGAATTTGACTGATTGGATACACGATTTAGCGCTTATATTCATATGAATAGTGCAATGAGGTCCTCTGAGTAGGATTCATCAGCCTGAAGTTTCTAAAAGTCAGGCATTAAATCCAAGCATTCCTCTTGGAGGCACTGGAGCGCAGGTACATCCCTTTGGAGCACAGCTCAGCCTCAGAGATGTGGAGAGGGTAGGGCGGGTGGATCATGCTCTGGAGGTGCCTGTTCCTCCCTGGGGTTATTGATGGAAACCCTAGGTCGATCCACACTGGCTCAGTTGTATAAATCTAAATTAGCTGAAATTAAGGTACCAGTCCTCATCCCTGCAATTATAAATGGGTTCTCAGGTTGTAATCAGAAGCAGAGATGGTGACTCCAGCCCTATGCTCCCAACTGGCATGGTACCATATGGATAAACAGGCTTGTTACTTCCAGCATTACCCACTGTTAATTAGTTTGTAAAATCTAGCAGTCCTCTGCAGTGGTTTCAGTGAATACAACAGAGTATGAACCAAGCAATACAGAAATATGGATGAACCTTGGTACAGTGTGCATTATTTTAAAAGAATAGCAATGTCACAACGTGCTCCTGTGTTTTGCCCTGTTGCATTCTTGTCTGATAGTTAAAGACTTCTAGGGATAATTTTGCAATTTTGGTAATTATTGTCCAGCAGTGGGAGGTACTTGTGATGCAGGGCCTTGGGTTACTTGGCATTAACCTGAACTGCCTTTCAGTCTGTAAGGATAACCTTCAAAATACAGAGGGGATAAATACTTTCATAACATGTTTTTCTGTGATTTTTTAAATTGTTCTTGTCTGGAAAGTTTAATAGTTAACGACCTAGAGATGACTCATAAATCATCTTTTATGTATATATTTATAGGTTCTGCAAACATTTTCAGCCGTGGCTCAGTGCAGGATAATTCTTTGACTTCTGAAGTACGTTTCCTGAGGAAGCAAAATCAAGTTCTGAATGCAATGCTAGCAAAAGGATCCAGAGGTAAAATGCAAAACTGTGCTTTACAGGAGTAGACTACAACTCATTCCAAATCAGAAAACAATAAAGTATTTACAGTCCATTAAATTGGCTTCTCCATTCTTCCCACTCCTGAAATTCTGTGCTCAATCGTAAGCATTCGTACTGAAGTTAACGTGATAAAGGAGTGGCAGTAATGTTCCTTCTCTCTGTTTATTTGTAGCGTTTTCCATTTGATGTGTGATTTCATTTCTCCATTCTTTTTACATTCCTCTCTTTTTACATGTTCTTTTTCTTCCCTTTGCCTTTCATTACCATTTTCTTAATTCTTTTTTCTCCGTGCCTCTGTTCCAAAGTCCTCTCTTTTAGTGCCTCTTGTTGCTTATTGTTTTGTTTACAATCTGCTTTTTGTTAATGTATTACTGCTTTTGTTTGTTTCCACATCTGTCAATATGATCTGATAATATCGGAGTTTCTTATTTATTTATTTATTTATTTTATAGGAACCATAGTGAATAACACATTGTCAACCTTGAGATTTAAAATAATGTCAGTGTCTCTGGAGTTTGAGTTCTTTTCCTTTTATTCCTGGAGGCACTAGAGAAGAAAAGCCTCATGGATACTTCCTGCTTGTTTTCTTCTCAGGTGCTTTCTGTCTTGTCTTAGCTTAGCCTTTTAGAAGTGAAAGGCTGAGGATGCACCTTTTCAACAGCACCCGGGGATTACCGTTTTCATAGCCTTTCATAGAAGATGAGGAAATGATTTTCTAACAGCTGGGAGTTGGAATGACTCCGCTCTGCTGTTTCTTTGCCAAGGGTGCCTCTTCCTTTTCTAATACTGAATGTAGGGTCACAACAAAATTAGGGTCCTTATAAACCTCTCTGGTTGCAGCTGTTCCAGTTTACTCAGTTGCCCCTACCAACAATTCTTTGTCACAGGGAACTGCTTGTGCCAAGGAAAGGACTGCTGGCATACAGTTGACTGGGAAGGAGAGGACAGAGGGACAAAGAGGAGTGTGGATTCTACTCCCTGGAGCAGTCCTACTGACTTCTTTTCTTCCAAAAGAGAAGTCAAATTTATTATTTTGTGAGGATTAGCAAAGTTCACAGCCTTCTTTGGGAAACTGCTGCCGCTGGTTTTTGAATGCCATCCTTCTGACCAGTTCGAGGTAGCAGGGGCATTTGGCGTATGAAGCCATACACAGTTGTTTATTGAGCTCTTTTATGGAACCCTTTGTGAATCTTGGGAGTTAAATGTTGCACTGTTACAGAAAATGTATCTAGCAAAAATCAATAGAAAATTGAAATACTGAAATCCTAAAACTCAGAAGAGCAGCTGTTATTTTCTGACAGTCTCTAAAAAAGCTGATTTTGTTAAGGAGCATTGCTTTAGTGGGTTGTGGGCATTACAAATAACTTGTGTTTCTTCTTGTTTCAGATAAACAAAAGGAAAATGAAAAGTTAAGAGAATCTCTTTCTAAAAAGAATGCAATCATTGAGCATCTTCATGAGGATTATGAATGCATCAAGAAAGAAAATGAAAGGTTGCAAAAACAAA
Organism: Anas acuta; assembly: GCF_963932015.1. NCBI lineage: Eukaryota > Metazoa > Chordata > Aves > Anseriformes > Anatidae > Anas > Anas acuta. The sequence continues at coordinate 5,154,037 of NC_088998.1, read as the reverse complement.
TTGGCAAAAAGGAGGATGAAACCAAATATCTGACATGTGAAATTTACAGCAGTCGTAATGAATTAAACAGGTATTGATTCTGTCCACATTTAGACATTCTTTTAGGGAAGAAAATTGTCAGTGTGACATGCATGTGTTTAGCCATAGCCATTAACACTAATGAGGTGCACAGATGTATTCAAAAGGCAAGGGAAGAGTTGTGGGGGAAGGGGGAGTGGATTCTAGATTTTGAAATAAAGGATAAAAATTCAGCTGTTAACTTAGCATTTTATTGGAACTTAACAGGTTGCAAACAGAAATGAACATAAAGCAACGTCAGCTCTCTGAGAATGAGAAGTTACTGCAGTCCCTGCGAACTGAGATCAAGGTTTATGAAAAGCTGGAAGAAGCAAAAAGGAAGAGCACAGGTATAAATGCACAAGGGATGTCTTGACCCATGCATCCCTTCCCTCTGAGTAAGATCTTGTCAAAGGACAGTACGGCTGGATCGCTATTTCTTTGTTTCTGCTCAGGTCTGCTGTGCAAAGCAGAAGCAACAACTGGATGATAAAATGCTGCTTTTTACTTGGAAATGTAACTGTGAGGTTGAGATACTTGATTATGTTCTGATTAGGCACACCCAATTCCCTTTACCTTTTTAGTTAAGCTAAGCCCAAATATTAAAAGTACAGTTGCTCAGGCTGAATAAACTTGGTGGGGGTTGTTGAGTATTTAGTTTTCATCTGAAAACATGCTGCTCCTTCCCCACGGGTAGGGCTTAATCAGGTAGCTTGTGCTTACTCTTGCCTAAATATGAGGGTAGTGTCTTCTCCCTGGGGCTTGAGAGAAGCGCTGGAACTGCTTTCTGAATAAGACATTTAATAATTTCCTGCCCACTTGTCTGTCATGGAAGGTGAGGGGAAGGAATGAGACTTACATGAGTTCTTTCCAGTGCTTTTAAGGAAGTTAGAGCACCAAGCAGCTGGTGGCATGGGTAGGTAAAAAAAAGTGGAGTGCTGCTCAGTACTGCACACAGGATCCAGCTAGTTTTCCCTGTAAAGTTCTTATAAAAGTTGATTATTTTCTTCTTTCTACCTTCAGTAATATGCCCTGCCACCGCTGTATTTCATGCCTAGCTGCAGCAGAGCAGCCCTGTTGGCGTAGGGCTTTAAGCCAAGGCTGGCTCAGGGATAGAAGCAACCTTCCTGCAGAACTAGTAACGTAATTAGAGAGCAGCAGCACCCACCTCATGCTCTTGAATCCTTTCCACTATGTGGAGAACAGTTTGATTTCAGCATGGGGGAATACATGAAATTGTTTGTGTGCTGACCGCCTTCTATGAAAAGACAAATGCAGCCCTTGCTTTTTTGAGGTTCAAATTTGTTGCTGTGGTTGCCAGGTGATCACTATTTTCTTTTTTTTTTTCTGCAGTGTATAAAATTAAACTCACAATTGTATTCTATCCCTCCTCCACACTCCAAGATCACCCATTTCTTTTTTCCCCAGACTGTGCAGTAATATAAAAATTTTGTAAATCCTCTTCCTTCTCTTGCTATTATATTTTTGCTTTTGGCATGAGACTTATTAGCTTTTATGGACAAAATAAAAAATAATTTTCAGCTCTTTAAATCTTTTGAGGGTTGAAGCAATTAAGATGTGCTTTTTTGTCAAACCATTATCTTAATGCTGTTTGTAGTTAATTCTTAATATTGAGGATAAAGCTGGCTATAATTTACTTGCTCAGCATTCTGATAATGGCTAATATTATTTTAATTGTTGAAGATGTTAAGTGTTTCTTTTGAAATTGTCTCAGATCCCAAATGTGATGCATCAGAAGAATTTCGAAAAGATCAGAATAATCCAGTTGACTTACATGAACTATTGACTGAAATACAGAGTCTGCGAGTACAGCTTGAAAGAAGCATCGAGACAAACAAGACTTTGCATGAAAAATTAGAGGAACAGCTTTCAAAAGAAAAGAAGGAGGAAGTGGGATCAGTGTCAGCTGTGAATATCAACTATCTTTTCAAACAAGAATCTCAGCATTATGCAGGAATGAATGGTACTGTGCCACACATGCTTTTGTTATGCTGTAGAAACTGTACCTTGTTCTTTAAAGATGCTCTTAGTGCTTTATTCAACATCAACTGTACAATTTGGGAGCTGCCCATCAGCCTTTCAAATCCTTTTCCTGTTAGAGCTATTAGCGCATGGGGAAGTAAAATGCATACTGTACTGTCTTAAAGCCTCCAACTGTCACTTCTTTTTCATTCAGGAAAAGCATTTGCAGAATGTATCTGGGATGGAAGGATGCCTATGTTAAATTGCAATAATTTTTGCTTATCTGGAGGTTCTTTTTTTTTTTTTTAATGCACAGCTCTATAGCATTTGCTATGGTGACTCAAGAAGGATCAATAAGTGCACTAAATGGTCTTTGTATAAATCAGTTGTCCCCTTTATGGCCTTGAGGAATATTTTAGCTTTATTTCAATCACTGTTAAGTGATACTGTTTTAGCAAATCAGGGAAAATGTACTCCTTATGCTAAGGCTTAGGTTATGGTCCCAAGATGAATGTACAGGGAATACAGGGGACACAGGAATGCTCTTCCTTGCTGCTAAAGCACTCTGCATAGTAACAGCTTTCCATATGTACAGCATTAAGTCTCCCTTCCTACTGCTTGTGCAGGTATACAGCACCTTGTGGGAAGGAATAATAATGGGGCTTTTTAACTCCATGCACTTCAGCTGCACGTGCCTACCTAAATGACTTCATGCAGCACACAAAGCAAGCAGCACTGGAAGGGGTGGGAGAGCGTGTGAGACACAAGAGTTGTTTTTTTTTCTTACTGTCTCACTTCCAATAAGAATCACACTTCAGTTGAAATATGTAGTGAACATAATTACCATGTGCAAGTCAGAAAGGTGCTGAACATAGCTGAGAACCTTTATGGACAGCTGCCATTCTCTGTGGGCTTTCTGCTTGGGCACTCTCATGTGCCCTGTATGGGGATGGCTTCTTAGAGTCATCACAATAGGGAGTGTCATACTTGTGGAGTTGATTAAAATATTTTCAGTATATTTTGGGTTTTCTGATGGTGACTTGATTTTGGGAGCTGTCTTGAACATTGGACAGATGCTAAAAAAATGAATGTAGGTGAAGGCTGGAAGATATATGGCATGGTAGTAGAAAACTAGCTGTGTTTCTCTGCTTCCTGAGTCTAAGTGCAGCATCAGCAAAAAGAGGAACAGAAGTAGAGCTAAAAAGATTTTTTAATGTATGTTAACTTATACTGCTCTTCTCCCATTTTGATGTGCAGAAAATCTTTGCAAATGCCCGGCTGCCAGCAGAAACATTTGTGAGCTGCAGAAGCACGGACACTGCATTTCACTAGCAAAAACAGGTACATCCAAAAGTATCTTACACACGTATGCCATCAGTGTTCCAGCTTGTTTGTTTGAAAGAAGTCCCATGTTAATTTGTTCTACATATAAGGATTTAAAAAAAGTATATACTGTTTTTCTGTCCCAGGTACGCAGTCAGCCTCTAAAGATGATTTAGACAGCAGCTCATCTTCCAGTACAGCATGTACCCCTCGTCTTGTTCCTGGACATCGTATGTGGGCAGACAAAAATGGGCGTCACGTTCTTGGCTTGATTGAGGATTATAACGCTCTGCGGAAACAGATTTCAGAAGGGCAACAGGTTTTGGGAGAAATGGAGATTTCTTTGAGAGAGGTCACTGGTACGAAAGTGCAGGAGCCTGGCATAAAGGTAAGCAGCTGAAGCTGTTAGAAGACGGTGAATTTTACCTAGAGATGCAAAATGTACGAATTACAAAAACAAAGAAGCAGGTAAATGGTGCAGCAGGCACTATTAACTGAATAACTCTGTTGGGACACCTCAACCTTGGCAGTCAAAGTCTCATCTAGATGCAGACTCCTATTTGTGATTCTGGGTTAATGAGGCTATGGATAAATTAGTTAATTCTGGTCCTTTAATAAGCTATCTCACTTTTACTTTAAATGAGGTGAAACTACTTGCTTTTACTACAGAAGCTGGTAGTTGTTAAATGGAAATGATATAAAACAAACAAAAAAACCCTCAAGAAACAGATACATCTCTAAAATGCTTTAGGAAGGGCTCATAGTGAGGGTATGTATCAGTAACCCAAGCATAAAAATACTTAAGGAAATTCTCTTGTAATGGAGGATTGGGATAAACCAAGGAAATGAGACAATAAAAAAAGAAATCTAATATACAATTGAAGATAGCAGATAAAGTTCTCCACTTACCTGTATTCTGCCCTCTAGTAACACCAGGTGATAACTGTACATTAATGATTGATGTATGCCAATGAGAGTTGTTTTACATTAGGGAAGCTTTTAGATATTTTTCCACTTCCTGGGAGCAGTTGAATACTTTAGAAATACCAGTAGCTAGTCTAGGAACCTGGATATCTCATTACTGTTCAAATCTTGTCTTCTGAGACATAGTGTATCAGCCTTTCTGCACCATGCGTGACGTAGTGATGTCAAGCCATGGTGCTCTTTCTTGCTGTAGTATTAAGCATAATGGTTCTTAAAGCAACAAAATGTTTGCCTTGTATTGAATAACATACCAAAGGAAAAAAAAATCAGATATTTCATCCTTTTTCTCTAGAATCAGGAGAACAACAAGTGTTTGCTTATGCTGTCTTTTTCTTATTTAGTAGTGTTAGTATCTGGATACAGTAAACAGCCTGATAGTGTATTTGGGGTGGATGGAGTAAGACAAATCTACCTACAAGTTTCAACAAAAGAGAAGGAACATTCCTTATACATCCACGGCAGCTAATAATGAACTAAAAAGGAGGTCTTCTCCAACCTAAATGCTTCTATGATTCAATAAGAAACTGCAGCAGGAAGGGATCGGATCAGAAGGTTCAAACAACATGCCAGTGGTGTAAAACCAATGAAATACTGGAATGGAGACTGCTCATTGACACTGTTGAATCACTATAACTGGAGATATTTTTAAAAATGCTTGTATTTCCTAGTTTAATAGTAAGGCTATTGAAAATGCAGCCACAACAATTCTGAAATACTTTGTATCACATGCGTACACTAGAACAATGTCAGAATGACACTTAAGACTCTGTGAAGTATTGTATGTTTTCAAATGACCTAGTTAATGTACTAACAAAGACTGAAAAAGTAATCCCTCAAAGTTTTTAACTTCTTTTGGTGGTGTAGAGATAAAAGCAGTGAACTTCACAATTTGCAGTTCCCTATCAAGCTTTACATCACTGAAGTTTCAGACTGCGTAGCAAACAGGACGCTTTATGTGACAGGAGGATCCAGGTTAGATAACAATGCTAAATAAATATTCAGATGATATGCTGGATGTGGGCAGAAACTGTAAATGCTTTTCCTTCAGTACCCTTCCCCCTTTGGTATCATCATTGCTTCGGTAATTCATTTGCTCCCCTTGCATTCTTTCTCTCCTTTATTTCACATTCGTGCAATTCCTTCAATTTTGTTTTCTCATCTGTCAGCAGAGGAATACATTTTATGTGTGTCATGATAGTTATTTTGGCATTAGATGGAACAGTTTAAAGGGTCTGTTAAGGAAGAAACATCTCTATTGCTTAAATTGATGTCTGTAATCATTTGACTTTCAAATAACATGGCACAAAATGCATATGGAGAAGGGAGAGAGTTGCCAACTATTACCACGCAGCATAGCAGATCTAGTAAATGTAATCTATTATTAATCATGGTTATTGATTAGGATATATCCTCTCCCTCCCCCAAATTCTCAGATAATGTGTAATTCAACAGTCTTTGTAAACTAACAAATTACCTAATGTGGCACACAAGAGCTGTGTACATCATCTAAAATATGCAATACCAACTGGATTTAAGCCATTAATGAAGATTACATTTTAATACTTTTTAAAAAGTAAAGTATAATGTGTCTGATCCTTTGATACAGGTACCAGACCAGGCGTCCTTGCATAGCTTTTCTGCGAATACGAACACAGTACAGCAGATTTTAGAAGAGGCTGCACGTTTATTGAAACTTCTCTGGAGAGTTTCCCTTCCGATGAAAGCTGTACACAGTACTATTCATGGCACTCAGGTACTATTATGTTTCATTTTGTTTGATTTTTGCCTTTTTGAACTGTTGTAATGGTTCAACGAACATACACCAGTTAGGAACATGCCATTTGGGACAATCTTTTGAAAATCACAAACCCAGGATGCCCAGTCTTTAGGAGCTCTCATCACTGAAGGCTAAGGCTGAATGTGTACTGGCTTTCTGTCCTGATCATATTGTACGTTTCTTTACAAAATACTGTTTATTTACAAAATGCTTTATATTAAGGATATAATCTCAACCTTGTTACGTGATATTCAGGAAACCTAGACAGATGGCAAATGTTTCATTTCAATGAGAAAAGGTTTGGACTCCCTATTGTAGAAGCAAATTCAATTTGATTATGTATATACCAGTAACAACAGAAACTTCAGCAACTTTGTTGTGATCTGAGCTACATTTTTCTTTTACGGTTTGGATGCCTAAGCTGTAAAATAGGATGCTTTTTTAAAAGTGTGACAAAACCCCAAGACAAGTTTTATAACGTTTTAACTAAAAAGGATTGCACTATGCAAATGAATGAAAATAAACTGAACGAGGAATGAATTATCTGTACTGTCATGATAGCAACACAACAATGAAACTGTTTCAAACTCTGGCTCTAAAGTAAATTTGATTTTTTTTCCCCTGATTTTTTGTATGCTTTTCTTAAGGAAAGTGGGATATTGCTGAAGAAAATAAAGCTCTAGGAAAGCAAACACTTTATATATCATTTTAATAACATTTTTGTTGTTATTTTCTAGCATTCTTAAATGTGTAAAATCAGAAAAGCAGTATAATTCTCTCATGTTTCAGCTCCATATTTGGGCTGTCTTGAAAAGTGTGAATACTTCCATTTTTATCCTCGTGTATAATCTGTATAGACAGCTATATGTAGGGCTGGGCTGCAGTATCAGAACGTATCACAGATACAGACAAAAGTGCCTCAGTGTACATGTGATGCATCTGATGCTTTATTGTCATACTGATCTAAATCTTCATCTGGATCAGTCTGAAAACCTGACCTCATGTGGGAGATTTGAGCTTCCAGTACAGCACCTAATTGGAGTCTGATAGAATCTTTTTTAGATTTTCTTACCAAACAAACTGAGGACATCTTAAGGACAGTAGAGTGCTTCTGATGTCTTCAGTGCAGCATATGAAAGAATGTCTCCTAAAAGATATTGAGCATTCGCTGCCTTCTGTTTAGCCCACAGGAATTGTGAGTAATTAGTTCTTCTACAGAGCTAAATGCTAGTGGAGAATTCTAGAAGATGCTATTATTTAACAGGTAGCACAAGAAGAAGAAAAAGGTACAAGCTTAGGTTTGCATGAAGAATCCAGGTCAGTGGTACTAACAGAATCAGGGCTACTTGTAGTCCTGTTTTACAGGATACTGACCATAACTTGGTTGGAATTGGTGGTAGAAATTGAACCTTGAATAATGATACTGTCAAACAATTTTGCAATAAAACTGTCACAGTCACTTGTTCAATGCCTTTCAGCCTTTCAATTAAGGCAGCCTCAACTACTAGCAGAGCACTGGAGAAGGAAGCTGGATGTTCTCAACCTAGCAGACAGGATACTTGCTGATCCTGTCCCATCGGCCTTCATTATGTTTTCCAGTTGAGAGCAAAAAATGAAAAAGAGGAATGAAAATTCAAAAAGAAAAACGAGTGCTGGTGTTAAGACTTTTCTCAGAGAGTAGCAGAAAAACTAGTTGCGCTAAAAGTCAGCTAAGAACTGAAGTCTCTTGTCACTGGGGAAGTGAAGGTGGAAGGACAAAGGAGTTTTTCATTCTGTAAGGAAGCTCTTGTACAAAAGTATTTAGCCATTAACATTGTTTAAACATTAACAGTATTTAAAATAATTTATTTGATGCTTTAATATAATATTTTCATCTCTGAATTTAGGATGAAGGAATGAAAGCAGAAATACTTAGATTACGTAAGAAACTGTCTGAGCAGGAGAAGAAGTTACACAGCACAGTGAAACGCCTGCACTCCACAAACCAGCTGAAGGAAAACATGGAGAAAGTCATCATCGACCAGTGTAAGTTCGTGCTTTCTTATGGTTCTTATTTTTGTAATTCATGGCTTCCGCTAAAATGAGGGAAACAACAAAATGAACATAGGTGCCCTTTCTTTTGCACTCTCTGCAAGTGGCATTTCTCTGTGTGCTCTCAGGTGGTAGGAACAACCTCTGCATGAAGTTCAGAGCGTGCAGAACTGCTGGAGCCTTGTACAGATAGGAAGATTTTGTGCAACTGCAAAAGGCTGCATAGAATGCCATGAAAAGCAGTTCACAGTTTCACACACCAACTGATAACGTGTCAATCCGTGCAGCTGCCACTCATCAGTTGAGTTGTTCCATTTCAGTTACTGCCATTGCACATTAGTTTCCTGTCCTACAGCAGTTCCTGACTGAGGCAAAGTTACTGTTGCTGTAGACCACTCCAGCCAAACTTTTGATGCTGTCCTTCTCAAAACTGTGATTTTGCCTCAGTCTTGATAAATATGCAAGTATGCTCTTAGTTAGCATTAGATGGCTGAATACTGGGAAAAGCCAAAGCAGCAGCAGCAAAGATCTGTCAACACTGTGCACCAGAGTGAGAAGAGTGAGAGAACAGAAGGCTCAGAACAAGGGAAACAGAAGTTTACTCTAAGTCTTCTAAGGAAAAATTAGGACATGCTGTGAAATGGTATTTTACCCTTAACAGCCATATCTAGAAAATAGTCTGGAAACATAATGATTAGGACAGGGACTATATTCTAGCTGTGCTAGACCAGCTGAGTGTTCTGAGATCCATTTCTTCTGCTTTAGAATTTAATCTGTTAATCAGAAGAGATTTGATCAGAGCTACACCTCTCTTCATGCTATGGCAATATGTGTACTGCAGGAGGAGGATTTCACTTCAGTCTTAAAAAAAAATATATCTATCTATCTTTACCTTCTCTTAAGAGACAGGACTTAAAAGACTTGTTAGTGTGTGCTGGAATGGCATGTGTGTTATCAGTAATTAATCTAGAATGCAAAATGTTACATATCATACAGAGTTAGGAAAATGGCTGTAATACTATGCTAGTCAAGTCATTAAATGCAATGCAGAAGAATTAAAGTTATTTTGCTCCATAGCCTATAATTTTTATATCTAGGTTACATGAATCTTCTGCCTGCAGATTGTTTTTTTTAGTATTTATGGGCAGGGCTTTGGTTGCTTATTTCAGAATTGTTATATCAAATGATGTGCAAGCTACTTACAGTAAATCCAAAATTAGGTTTTCTGTAGGTTTTAAAGTTAAGTAACTTGGTTTGGTATTGTCATATAAAAATCAGAGGTATCTATTATGCCCATCCCAATAATATCTCAGGGATACATTTACTGATTCAGTTTGGTCAGTTCCTAGCTCTGGTGACATCTCAGCCAGACACAAAGGGTAATTTCAGGAGGGCTGTGCAGAGCGTAACCCAGCAGAGATTTTAGCCTTAGGACCAAAATCTTATCCCCACAACCACTACCCATCCATACTTTCAAAAAGAAAACAGTCCATCTCCCTCTTGTTTTGTTCGCTCCTTTTCAACACATCCAAACTCTTCTGAATTAGGTCCCAATAAAATGAAACCTGAATTTTCTGAAATCTTCTTAATGCGAAGTACTGCCTGGCTAGCAGCAGCTTCACTATTAGTGTCACACACTCTAAATTCTCTTCATGTACTGAATTTAATATTTTTGATTTAGAAAAATCTAGTTTGCCGGGTGAAATGAATTTAGCAGTAGAGTTCTTTATGAGCAGAGAGCACTCTGCTACACAGAAAGACCTAGATACAATTTTCTCTAAGTTTCATTGATTACGGGAATTAAGGATGTCAAGTTACCTTTGCCTTAAAGAGCAATTCCAGAAATGTTTCTAAATTGCATCTGTATACAAATTCCTGACCAAGCATACAACAAAACTGGTGAATCATAGGAAGCTGCTGGATTCTATTATGATGCTTTTACTTGATTTTATTTCAGCCTTTCTCCTTTTGATAGCCAGCAACCACAGGCATCCCAGTAGGTGACCTTGCCTTCCTTCATTCTCCAAGCATCCTGTTAGCTGGGCACACCACTGAGGATTTTCAGGTTCCCACTGTTATTTAGTTGAGCATTCCTAAATATATTTAGAGGCAGAGACTGGAACGTTCTTGTGGATCAGAGTCTTCTGTCTGCTTTCTCTGGGCAAGAGAACGGAATGCTTATAAACCTCATCTGAACCTCTGAACATGTAACAATGCAGTGCCAAATTGCAGTAATCCGCCAAGGGTATAATTATCTCATGACAGCTATACCCTTGGAGTTGTTGGGTTCTTATTATTGTAATGAAAAATCTTTATTATGGCTAAATTGTTTATTTTTGAGACTGGAATATTAAATTGGTACTTGTGAATGGTATTTTTCAGCAGTTAGGAAGCTGACACAGATTAGAGAATCACATATTTAACCTGACATTTCTAAATATCAGTTTTGTTTAGAAGCATCCCCTCCACCATTCACAGGTCTTGCTCTCTCCCTGCAGAAGCAAACTAGCTGAATGAAGAGAGACAAACTTGGACCCCTTCAGAAGAAGCCACTGACAAGATTTTCCCTAAGCACATATAGGTTGCTTTGTCCTTGAACTGCCGGAGGAGCAGGCTAACTTCTTATGCCATCTGTTGTCTTCCCAGCCCATCATCCCATGTAACCTCTCTGCTGCACCATTTTCCTCCATCTCCCCCAGCCTCCATTAGATCACGCACCATCTCCCCTTACAATTAACAAAAAGTGTTCCTTTGCCTTGGATTGAGGGAATTGGGTCAGCTGGCTCAGGGGTCTGTTCGTAGCGGCGATGTTAAATGTAGTGGTGAGCTATTTGTGTTTTCACATATATCGTTCTTGTTACAGCAGAAATACTTTAAAAACACTTCCCTGGAGTTTAGATTTGAAAAACACATTATGTGGCAGCTGCAAAGCAGGGGCAGGAAGTGGCATTCTGGTGCTGGCGCTGCTTCTGACCTGCCTGTGGTGCTGAGCAAGGCCTTTTGCTCTTCCCTGACTGAGTTTGCTTGTACAGCATCGCCCCTTTATCTCGGGTTTTGCAGCTGGAGGTTTGTACAGCAGCCTGAACTTCTAAACAGGGCTTGGGATGGAGTAACAGATCTGGATTTTTTAAGTAATGAAGTTGAAGTGGTATGGAGGGCCTGTCTATAATTGCCTGGTTGCTGCTCATGTTGTAGATGTGAATTTATACTTACTTAATATTTGGTCATAAAAGCCCTGGATATGGAGAATATAGGAAAGCTCGTGCAGTATGTAATCATCTTTTTGTTTCCAGTGGTTTTAACTCACGATGTCTTGAAGAAGGCCAGAGGAAACCTGGAAGTAAGTAAAATTTCTGCTTGAATTTAATTCCTTGGTACATTAGAAACAGACATTGCAATGTCAGTAGTATTTGTAGAATTAGTCCAATTTGCTTTGGATTTGCAACTGGAACAATGTTAAGATCAAGTCTGGGTGGCAACAGTTCAGTGTGATAAATATTCTGCAGTATTTGATGTTTAATTTAGAGTTTTATGACTGGCGAAGCAACCAGCTAAATCCCCTCTTTTCTGATACTTCCCCTAAACTAATATCCATATGTCCTTCATCCAACAGTTTATTTCCATCAGATCAAAGTCCAGTAAGCTGGCTACTGTCTAAGTTCACAAAAAGCATCCATATTTAAAGCTTGCGTATGTGTTAATAACCAGTGCTTCTGCTTTTTTAAACACAGACCCAATAGGCAACGCTTCTACAAACAGCTATTTGCTAATGCAGTGCATTAAATTACTTTGAGTGTTTAAGTATCCACAGTTCAGCTTTGATTTCTCCCAGAAGGTTCAGGCTTTACTCCCAGAAGGCTGTAATATACTTCCTGACTCCTAAATCCCCTCCTTCTCCTCACACCATTCCTCTCTGAATGGCTGTACATTTCCCAGCCTGCCTTTAAATTTTCCTCCTTTTCTATGAATCTCTCCTCCATTACCCTCGTCAGCAGTGCCTTCCTGAGCACTTCCTTCTGCTCTGTAGCTGTTCTGCTAAGTGGCTCTGCTACTGTCTCAGTCCTACCTGAGTTAGAGATTGGTGACATAAAAAAGTCTTCATGCTTACAAGGGTTTTATCACTTTAATTTGAAGATCTGCTGAACACAGGCACTCATATTTGCAGATCCTTCTGCAGGATTATAGCCCAGGGATAAATTGTGTGCATTTGAAGTACTGTAAAATAGTAATAATTAATGCTTTTCTAACCAGGTCCCATCACCTGACAATCAAAAACCAGCTTCCTATACCAGCAAAAAAAGGATTCTCTGAAGGAGGAAGTTCCCATAATAAAGACAGACCTTCCTGGGATTGTTGTTTGCTTCTTTATGCCTTACTATTTATTGATGTAAAAAGGTTCATTCAGCTCCTTTAACGGAATCAGCCTTTGGAGAAAAGAAAGAAAAAATGACTAAAAAAAAAAAGTATTTTGGTAAATAACTTATTTAATGTTTTCTGTAATGTAAAAGATGATGGTTTTTAATATTTATTACAGAAACAAGGTACTGGAGGTATTGAAGAAAAATCCAGATTTTTTTTTTTAAGTTGACTTGTTTGAAATTTTATATTTGTATGTTATGCAGCTGTTTGTTGTTGTAGTCAAACAGGTCCTGAAAGAATCAAGAGTACAACCCACCTTCCAACCTGTTTCTCCACTGCTGAAATTACAGAATGTAGGTTAAAGAAAAATAGTTCTGCCAGCTGCCAGCATTTTATAATAATATGTAAAATGTTCAATATTTTAAATCATTTTAATCTTACCTGGAAGATTCTTCTGGAAGCTGTTTGATTCTGAGCTTTCTCACTGCCCTGTTAAAACCTTAGACTGATGCTAGGTCTGAAAATACTACTCAAAATCAGACCATTAAATTTTAAAATACCAAGCTGTTTGTGTTGTTTTGTTTGAAACGCCAGAACTCTGAGCACTTATTGAACAAAGCCATCAAGGGATTGAAATCTTCATAATGGCTGGCATGGATCACTTCGTTCCTGCCCATGACTGAGATTAATCCAGCCCTTACCAGGTGCAGTTATTGGGTGCTGCAGAAGCGCTTGTCAGGGCTGAGTTCAGAGGGTGGAAACTTGCTTTCAAGGAGTCACAATCAAAAGGCAGTTTGCTGGTGGCAGAAACACTGCCTTCCTCTCTTTGGTCCCCAAGTCTGTACCAAGAGAACAGAAGGTCACAGCAGGGACAAAGCCAAACAGTTTTGAAATCAATTTTTCTGCTAAAAGTGCTGAAAAATGTTACTTAAATTTAAATTAATCTTTTACTTTTTTTTCCTATCCCATGTTGATATATCAAATAACAATCCTTTGGCCAGGCCAGAAAACACCGGAATAGAACATGCCTACTTGTGCTGCTCCTGTGCTCCCCTCGTCCTGCCCGGTGCCTTTCCAATTCCACTCTCGATCCGAGCCCACCACGTGCAGCCTGCTCTCAGGGGCACACCAGGACCAGGGGAAAATCGGTTAGTTTAACCCTACCAAGCACATAACTGGAGGTGGTTGTTGGCTACAAAAGTAGACTTTATGTGCAATCATGGCCCTGTTGAACTAAGTGAATTTCGCAAAGAGTGATTGATATTTTTTCAAGTTGATGATGTCCCCATAATAGAAGATGACTCGCCCTCGTCATCCAGGAAGGTGAGCGCAAGGTCTGGGAAACCTCAGCACAGGGCTGTGGTTATAGTGGGTCCTTGATATCACACTCTGGAGAACAGCCAACTGCAATAGTCTTTCACTGAAAATGAATTTGTGCTCGTTGAAACATGGCTGTGGAAGTGGCTATTACAGCCACAGGGCTAGCTGAGGGCTGTGAGCCACTGCCGAGTCTGGTACTGTAGCAGTAGCTCCCCTCTTCCCACTAAAGCTTTTGTTTGCTCCTGGTTTCCCAACACTTGTTGATAATCAGATGTTGTGCTCTGAATAACGCATAGACACCCTTTTATCACTTTGCTCTGAATTTCAACTTGATCCTAAAAGCCTGGAGCTGCTGCACCCTCCCTTTGGGCAGATCTGCAAGCAAAAGTGCTGAGTGATCGCCAGCCCACCAGCCATCAGAGGGGCTGCAGGTAATCTGCTCCTCAGAACTGATGGGATGGCGTGGCCTGTCCTCCCACACAGCCGTTTCTCCCCGCACCTACTCTGCACACGAGTTTTTATTAAAGAAAACCACCAGCACTGTGCACTTTAAGGCTACACGCATCTGTGCTCCTTGGTATGACCTGACTTTGCGAAGTACACAAAAATGGGCTCTCTCTGAAGTATGAAAAATGATTTAATCTGGGGTCCCAGTACCTTCCTGCAGGTCTCATGCTCTAATAAATGTTACGTGCCTTGGAGATCCCAGCCTCAGCTGGCCCCTACCTGTGCTGGCCTGAAGCTCCGTCCCAGGTTCTGGCTGCTGAGCACTTGCACCCTCCAGTCCATCACAAGAAAGGCTCAAAACCAAAACGCTGTCTTCAGCTGACAGCAGGGGGAAGCAAACTCATTTGTCTGTATTAGAGGAAAGATGCTGGAAAAAATTGAAAAAGTTAAAAATAAACTTTGCAAATTGAAAAGGGGGGGTGGTAAGGGAAGAGCATGCATTCAAACTTGCTCTTCAGTCTCTTCACACATTATTGTCCTCACAGCTCACTAAAAACGTCAAGTTAATTTTACTAAGTAGCTAAATTATAGACACTCAGATGTAATCAGAATCTGCTATACATTTCAACTTTCAAAATTAATCAACCTACGTTTTTGAGTTATAACACCTGAAGGAAACAGCTGTACATCTATATATAGTGCACCCATGTCTCTTGGTCTTCTTGCAGCCTTTCCCCCCCCCAACACCATCTGTACTTAAAAAATAAAAATTAAATGTTTCCTTTTCCTGAGATGATTTGCCACTTACTTCTTAATGGTCCCTGCTGTGCCCACTCAGAGCTCTTTTCCTGACCCCTTCTCCCTCCCTGCCAGCTCTGATTGCTGCCTCCAGCTTGCAATGCAGCACACGTCCCCGCCTGTGCAGGGCAGGTGGGGGATAGATTCATATTGAAATTGGGTTAGTTGGGGAAAAAATTGTGGTATATCATCATGTCTTTAAAAAGAGATGATCCTATGAGATCAAAGTATTTCATCTTAATGAGAAGTGCCTCTTAAACACACACAATTTACCGGGCCAGTTTAAAAATAATTAAAGGAAAAAAGCTAACCAGATGGAGGGCTGCAGAAGACAAAGCTTATGGAGTGTTAAACTTTGTTCCCATTAAACAAAATTAAATTTTCCTTTTAAAATAATTATGCGGGAGAAAAATAAGCAGCGTAAGCAAATGGAATTAAAGGAGGGGCTCATTTGCTTAGCGAGCTCCTGCCTGTAGTTTCACTGTATGTGCAAGGTGATTCGGAACATCGGTGAGAGCGGTTCAGGAGCAAGCATTTGGGAGCCTTGCGGGTCTGCCGTCCTCACCGGTGCCCTCGAGCCTTGCTGCTCTCTTCCCAACCCTGCAGGCAGGAAACAAGCATCCGTGGTGCTCCTTGCAGAGGTTGATGAAGGCCTGTTGAGATCAAAAAGAAAAGAAAATGCTTTTTCCTTCTCCCTCGCCCCTACGATGTGCAGCCACACGCGAGCAATGAATAAAGGAGCTGCTCGGTGGCACTGGGGACAGAGCAGCGTGTTGCAGATGCCCACTGCTCCCTGCCACCGATACGTGGCACTGCCTGAGGCGTTGGGGCTGGGGGCTGCTGAAGAACCATGCTGCGATTGCATTCGCCAAAGAGAACGAAGAAAAGTAACAGTCAACTCGCAGGTGGTTGGTTGTATTAAAAATAAATCAATGCTAATGCAGTCGAGCGTTTAAAAACAAAAGCACCGTAAAGCTGTGTGCTATTTTAATCCAGGCAAACATGGCTGGTCTGCTTCTGGGAGGGAGCTGGCAAGGTGTTGGGGTGGACACGACCAGGGCCATGGCATGGAGGTCCTGGGGGAAAAAGAGGGGAAAAAAAAAAAAAAAAAAGCATTTTTTAATGGCATTCTGTTGCCACCCAAAGCCAAAAGGCCTCTCAGGCTGATAGCCAACTCAAACCCTTACCTAGCAGCGGTGGTGCTCTGCAGGACGAGGCACGCTGGTCTCGTTCTTGTGTCTGTAATGTGAGAAAAGCTGCATGAAAGCTGCATGAAAACACACAGCACCCTGGTCTCATCCCCACCTCTGCCATCCCCACACACCCCAAGCTCCCAGTCCAAGCCCCGACCCAGGACAGCCACCAGGAGGCAAGAGCCTGCCGTGCTGCTGCTCCCCAAAGACATCCCAAACCTAGACCTGGGGTCATTAGCGTGAACAACATCAACAAGATGAGATTTAGAGCCAGGACTTATTGACCTTATTTCCTTATATTGACTGTATTTACTCAAACAGAGAAAAAAGAAAAAAAATTGAAAAAAAAAACACCAAAAAAAAAACCAACAAACAGTCTTAATACATGCCCTCCAGAGAGCATAATGAACCAGAAGCCACTGGGGTTACGGTTGAGGTGACATTATCAGTGTGTTTGTGCTTTCTGAAGTGTCTGTGCTGGCACCATCATCTGCCCTCTGCTTGCTGTAGTGCTCCAGGCACACGCAGCAGGCCCTGCTCGCTGGGCTTTGGCTTTGAGAGAAGTGCTCACGGGTGCCCTGTCCTTGGCACGCACGAGGAGGAAGTCAGGTTGCTTACTTTGTGCCTTTTTGCAGAGGAAAGTTTCCCGAGTACTTGCAGCAAACAGCGGGGTCGGAGGCTTCCAGCTGCATCCTCCGGCTTCCCCAGGCTGCAGAGCAGCGGCTGCTGGTGATGCCAGGGAGACAAACAAGGCCTCGGGCTGCTTTAGTGGCCTGCTCCCACCTTCCTTGCCCCCTCCTCGCCCTCCTCCCACACACAACACCTGCATTTTGCACGGCTCGCTCCTGTCTCCAGAGAAGCAGCACAAAACCAACAGAGTTGCAATGCATCACTGCAAACCAGCAAATCGAAAGCGATAAATAAACCAACAAATAACCTCTTCTCCTGGCTAGCTACGTGGGAAGCCTCTCCTCTAATCCCAACAACACAAAATCGGGTCCTGAGGCACCGCAGCTCAGGGCTTGCTCTGGCCACCCCGAGGCTGCAGGACCAGCTGCTCAGCGCCACATCTGGTTTTGAACGGTCCCCTCTCGAGGAAATCTCTGCAGGCCTATTTTTTGTGTGTTTATCTTGTCGTTTCTTTAGGAAGATACTTGCTACAATATTTTTTTTTTTCCCTCCCCTCCTTCCCCCCTAGCCCCATCAGAGGAATCTACTTGGGTAATTTGTTAAAGCGGGTTGCTGGGGCATGCATTATGCATGAGATGCAATCTTTATTTTTGCACTCCACTGTGTGCATTCAAAAACAGGATTGGAACCGCGTGCCCGCACGCAAAATGAACATTAGCAGCTCAAAAAAAAAAAAAAAAAAAGGAAAGAAAATGCCCATTTATTTAAAGGAAGGAGGAAAAAAAAAAACACTCAGAGCAACTAAACAGCAAAAGCAGTCCCATTTATACTCTGCTGAACAAACCAGCTCGGAGCTGCTGTGCTCAGCACGACGCACACAGCGCTGGTGGCGAGGCGAAGTTGTTCACCACACAGCGTCACCAAACAGCCACGGAGCTCACAGCACCTCCTAGGAGGAGGCATGAGCCCCCTGTCCCTCTCGGTATCTGTGCTTGCATAAATATATAGATATATATAAGCACACATGTGCATGTATGCCTGTTTTTGAGCCCATTCTCTCTTGCTTCAGGAGAGAAATCACGCCTCTCTTATCCATTCTTTGCATGCTCTGTGCTGCAGCTGCTTTCAGAGCATCTCATGTTGCTGAACCCGGACGGTCACCGTCACCAAGTCTTTGAGCCTTTTTGCCTGATCTGCCCTTCTTAATCCGCCACACCTTTGCCTTCTGCTGCCTCAAGGCTGGGTGTCCCCTCGTCCCCCTGTCTGGGGGCACTGGGTGCAAACAACTTGCCGTGTGGTGGGAGCTGGTGACACCAAAAGGTCACCGGACCGAGGATGCGAGCTGCTGAGCACGGTATCAAAAGCCCACGGGTTAAATTCACGAACCAGAACTGCACAAAAAAAGGCGCAGAAAATTCATAGGCCAACAAAAGAGCCCTCTCCCTGCCAGATTTCATGCTTGGAGGTCCCCTGATATTATTTTAGAGCAGTGAAACGCATTCCTCGTCTTAAAGCCCTTTTAAAACGCCACTGCAGTGCTGACATCCTCCTGCCAGCCTCCACTGCCCTGCAGCCCCCCGTTGCACAGCACCTCCCCTGCACAGGGCCACAGCGGTGGGCAGGGGCTGGCTCCAGCCCCCCCAGGAGCCCCCTCCTGCTCCACCATCTGCAGCAGCCTGAGACGGCTCCAGGGGAGAAAATGAAGGACAAGCAAGCCCGTCAGTGCCCAGGTGAGCACAAGGAATGGAAAAGCATCAGAAAGTGGCCACCAAGGAGGAATAAGGGGGAGAAACATGTTAGAGGATGAATAAGAGAGAAATGGGCCACGTGGAGAGGGAAAAGGAACAGTGGATAAAAGAGGGACCAAGATATAAGGCCAATTATTTTTGATTCTTTGGCTTAAGGGCTAATTTATTATGGCAGTAAATCACACTTAAGACAGGTAATGCAGCGGCCAGAGCCCAGACGTTATTTAGACAGAGCAATCATGGTATTAATGCTCAGAAAAGTGGAAAATTTAATGGCCTGCAGGCCACCTCTCGCTCTTTATGGCTTCCCCTCCGCCTGGCACGCTGCTGCCACCCCGGCGAGGGAAGGGGGCCCAAAGCTGCGGTCATACTGGGGTCAGACTGGAAGGGGCAGGAGAAATGGGGACGAAACAGCCAAAATCTGGGTGGATATCCACTTTCTGAGAAGATGTAAATGCTGCCCTGCGTCTGTCCCATGGGCATGGGGGGTATGAGTGCTTCAGCCGTGATCTCTGGGGTGGACACCGGCTGCACAACGAGGAGGGGCTGAGCCTTTCATCCCACCACCACATCTCATATAGGGAAAACCAGCAGTCAGACGCCCTGTGCTCAGCTCTGAGCCCTGCTGGCCCTCGAGGCAGCAAGACATGTTGGCAGCCTTGAAAAATGATGTCAAAGATGTGAAAAAAACAACCTGCTTCGCCTCAAGTCATCAGAGCAAATTATGCATTCTCCAGCAGTCACGTAATGAGAAGTTAAATAACTCCGTTGTGGGCCGGTCCTGCTGTGAACAGGAGAGGCGAGTTCTCCGCTTCCCCCGAGCACGATTTGAGCCCCTTTGCTCGTGATTCCCCTCCAGCATCACTTCTGCTGTGAAATCCACCTTGTGATCCCAAAGCAGTGCTTGGCGAAAAGACACAACAGCCTGCTCTGACAGCCCGATATTAAACTTGCAGGTCCCACTGCCCTTCCCGTATCCTCCTGCCCTCAAAGCACAAACAAAACGGGAGAAAAAGGCCGCACCATCACACCCACCCATGCCAACACTGCCCACGGATACACACCGGGGCTCTGCAGTCTCCATCAGTGCTCCTTTTGCCTAATGTCCCTGGCAGGATATTTTTGTGTGGTTGGGAATAAATTGAAGCAATGTGTTTACTCATATCCCATAAAAGCACAATAAACTTATCTCCAGACACTGCATTAAAGAAAAGCTTTGATTTTTAAAAGTTACTTTGTTCTGAAACTCCTCCAGGCAGAAAAGATAATAAAAAATAGCAAGCCACTGGTGGTTAAGGGGGAAAAAAAAGAGAATCATGTGGTTATAATTTCACTCAACAGCCTATCCCTAACAGAGAGCCACACAAAGTACACATGTGGGATAATACATTAAAATATCTTGGAGAAAGCTGTTAATTTATAACAGTGGTAAATAAGGGTTGATGGGGACAGCCGAGGCATTTTAGAGTGCGGTGCGTGTTACCGAGTCCACCAGATGTCACATTGGCACTTAAAAGCCTTAGGTGGTTTGAAATGCAGTACAGATTGTCTCGCATTTGATCTTCTAAACCTGTCTCCATCCATCATCGTCAACAACTGTCAAGATAAGAAGGGACAAGTTTTGATTGGAGCCTGATTATTTTTTGTTGGTGCAGAGGCAGAGATGTATATGGTCCTGAGAGCTGACATTTCTACCTCTTCTACTGGAAAAATGTGACTTTAAGCAGAAACAGGGCTAGCTTCCACTCCAAAACCAATTTGTTTGATGGAATTCACCCTGCAGAACAGGAAGGAGATTTGCATTTATGTCCGCTTGAATGCAGGCTTGCATGCACATGCTCCTTGATTGTTTTTAGTTACACCTGATGCTAATGCAGAGAGAAAGATCGATATGCAGCCAGTTGGCCTGGTAACCTCCACAAACGGCGCAGAATTTACACCGAGCCTCGGCACGGGGAAACTCGGAAGCATCATGAAAGTTTCATGCAGCTGGAGCAGCCCTGTAACAACCAGCTCTCTGCAGCCCCTCAAGGTCTCTGGCATTGCTGATTTTCCTCTGGGCTCACAGCTCGGGAGCAGTTTTGCAGCTCTGGCCTGCGTCTCTCGGCAGTGCCCTGCCTGCTGATGTGGCCTCCAGACACCTCCACGCTGTCCTGTGTGGAGAAGTCACCCCTGGAGCTCTCTCGCCTAGTACATGGGACATATCGACCCATATAACCCACCCCACTGCTCCTCCACCAGAGGCGGCAGCCTCCAGGCCTCCTTCCCCACCAGGTCATCAGCCACCTGCGTGACAGTGACAGGATCTGGCCCCATAAACCCCACAACCTGGTGCCAATTAAAGGTTTTATTAGCATGAGGTCACGCTGTGATTGCACCGAGTCCCAGCACCACTTACGCCACACTATTAACCAGCCTACATATGCCACGTCACCCTTCTGTAAAATACTTCATAAAGTGTTTAAATTTTTCCGTCACCTTTCTCCCCTTGGCTGTAAAAGCAGGCTGGGTCTAACAACCGAAGGCTCTAACAGGGCTGCTGGGAGAAGGGAAATACTGTCACTATTTCACTTTGGCCATGGCCTTAAAATCATCTTTAGCTGCAAAAGCATGAAATGGAGTAAAATTAAGCACTGGGATCACCTGTATAAAAATATTCATTCTGAAATGATCCTGTAGCTCCTCATAAGCCCAACAGTGAATTCTGGATTCACTGCTTGTGGCTGGTGTTTGGATAAGCCTTCAACTTCACCAGATTCATGGGGGATGTTCCAGGTGAACCTGGGGTTTAAGTCTACTTTCATGGAAGACCCCAAAGGACCAGCTCAAACGTGTGTGTCTAGAAACAGGGGGACCCATCCCCAGTAGGAAGGGGAACTATCTGCAAAACACCAGGGAAGCAGACCAAAAAAAAAAAAAATAATAATACAGCCCAATGCTGAGACACACACAACCCAGTTGACCCTTTCCCACAGTTCATCAGATGAGCACCTAAGTTTTTGAGAATCTAGGAACGAAGAACCCCAAACACAGCCTGTGGTCCGTCACTACAATCTATCTTCTTCCTAAGGGTTAATAAAGCAATTACCTTTAAGACAAATCACGCTCACTTAGCAAAAACCTTAGCCAAGGTGCTTCTGCAGTGTCACAGGGAAAAACAAGCGTGCCATCGCTCCGGGTCTCTCTGAAAGTGGAAACATCAGGAGGCAGGCAATGGGACACAGCCCTCCCAGGAAACATCAGAGACCTGTATGGGCATGGCTCAGCCTGTGGCTGAGGTTCTGCTGAGGAAAATAGATGGACAGACAGACCCAGTGTGCAGCCACCAGCTGGAACTGGGCACTGCCTGCATGTCCAGCCTGGGTGCCCTGCCTCGGGCTTCCCCCCTTTCGCACCCTCCCTGCTCTGTCATGCCCAAAGCTGAGCTGTCCCTTTCCCAAATCACCAGTTTTGAAACATTTCCTTTCCCTATCCTTGGACTACCACTTCTAACATGCTGCTGTAACCAGTTCTTCTCCCCCTTGCTTTAGGAACTGACACACTTGAGAGAGCGGAGAAATTAAACTGTGCATTGCCTCCTGCACCGACACTCAGGTTCTTATTCACACAGACTTAAAAAAAGGGAAAAACAAAACAAACAAAAAACAAAACACAAAGAAGTCATCAGGATCTCTCTTTGCTCAGAAAACTGTATTGCATTAACTCTGGCATAAGGCACAACGCGAACCAAGAGAAAAAGAAACTCACACCGCTGGAAAACAGAGGCAGAGTAAATTAGCATAGCCAGTGTGCGAAGCGAGCAGAGGATCTTGGCTCACACGAAATGATCCTGAGAGGAAGAACAGTCAATCCCTCCTCTGAGCCGCAAATAAAAGCACGTGGCTGAGGGGCTGCGTGAATTTGGTAGCAGAGATAAGAAGGAGCCAAACCACAGCGAGCATCTCTGCCTGGCGATTGATGAGCTGCTCTACTTGGGGCTGGGGTACGTGCGCTGCACTCGGAAAATGCAAGTGGTTGAGAGTGCCCTGACAGCAAACCCCCATGCATGGGCAGCAAAAGGAAAGCTGGGAAACAAGGAGATTGTGATAATCCCAGTACACAATGGCAAAATGTTGGTTTCTGCCCCACAGATGGGAGATCAAGGAGGGGAACTGAGCAGGACCCGTCCAGAGCCACTGTGACGGCGGCTCCAACAAGCTGGGACGGGGGAAGCTGAACCACGGAGGGAATTTCAGCATCTGCTGGGTGCCAAAACCCCCAGGTGTATGAACAAGCATGACCAAGTGGTAAACCAGGGCAACTGGTAAGGACCTGGCTGTGCCACACTCACAGCCCTGCCGTTCCTGATGGTACCAGCAAGGAGGAGAACAGTGCTCACCCCAGCACAGGGCTGAGAGGTGCTTGGCGCCGCAGGGGCATTGCTGAGGCCTCTGGACACAGCCAACAGCTGCCCACTGCCCAGTGGGCAGGGGTTAAAGCTAGGACCCCAGGCAGGTCTCGGTCCCCCCACACCAGACCAGTGACTGGTGGGCTCCAACCAACATCTGCCATGCAAAATAATTCCTATTTTCCTCAGTGGGATCCCCAGGTTGAAAGCACCACCCCAGCAGCACTGACTCTGATGAAGGATCACCTCCCTGTGCCCTGGGGTGAGCTGCTAGATCTGATGGAAGTGTTGCAAGTGGCTGGGAAATGGCCCTTCCCATGTGGATATTCTGGGATCTGATGGATGGCTGAGCTTGTGGGGCTGTGCTCTCCCTCCAACTGGGGCATGAATATTGTCTCTCTCTGCAGAGTGCCCCTTTCCACAAGCACTGGTGGGATATAAAAATATGCAATGTTTGCAGGCACACAGTAAGTGAAGGATGGAGGCTGGGAGAGGGAGGTGCGAGGTGGCAAGATTCTCCTTGCCTGTGTGCAGGATCCTACTGTTGAATAACATTGGCACTAAGGCTAGGTGCCAGTTTGCAGAAATGCACTGGAATTCATTTGTGTGTATTAATGAAAGCATCATATTTGGGACATTTCTGTCAAATTGGGTTGAAATCCAGAAAAGCAATTAAGACACGCACATATATGTGGAGACTGATCACAGCAACCTGTTTCTTACAGCCAGATGTCTTTAGAAGATGTCTAAAAAAAAATAATACCCAAGGTGTATTGCAGAGCACAGCTTCCCTGTCAAGGACTTCTCTTCACACGCAGCACTCGGGGCTTGTAGCGCTGCAATGAAATTCTGCACAAGGGGGAAATTTCAGCAGGAGGAGGAATGAAAGGCTGAAAATCCCTGAAAGACACTTGCAGCCCCAGCAGTCCTCGTGGGAGCCCTGTCAGAGGACAGCCAGGAAGCAGGACTGGCACACGAGGCAAATGGCACGGTTGCCAGTGGTCCACGTAGGCAGAGGTGATTAAGTGACACGAGGCACGGATCTCTCCAGCTGGAGGTATTTTAAACACATACAAAATAATGTCAGAATCATAGGACTGCAATCTTTAAATTATATTCAAAAAAGATGCTCAAAGCATATATCATTGAATTATGAACAGCTTTGGCAGCTTTATTGATGATGTTGAATCTGGTTGACAGATGCATTTACACTGCATAAGCATTTGAGATGCTAGAGTAATTGCTTATTAGTCTTGTTGTGAGGCAAAACACCAGATTGAAATAAATAGGAGCTCATGAACACAGAATTTTGCTGCCTCTTTGATTATTTTTTCAAGCTAACCATCTGCTAAGCATCTGGGATTCTTAGAATCCAAGATCCATACCACACACAGGTGGGAATTAAAAAATACAAATAGAAGGAGCTTAAGAACCCAAACAAACTATAACATAAAATTGTCCAAAGTGACTCAGGACTTTCTTCCCTGACTTGCATACCGATATAGGAAACCCAGGTTTTATAGGACAGGGTCTGCCCTACATGGGGAAGGGAGACACAGCCAAACAGCTCCATCAGCTTCATCGCACCAGTGCTTTGCAACACATGCCAGGGGCAAAAAGGATGAGCCAGGTACCCCAGGGTGGGGCATGGAAGGGCTGCAGGGAAGCAGCAGAGCAGGCACTTGGCAGCTGTGGTCTCCACAGGGGATATATTAAAAAAAAAATATATCCTGAGTAACCAGGAAAACTTCCAGGACTCTCTAGGGCTGCTTTTGCACGAATTTTGGCAGGCACTGTGATATTTCAGGTTACATCTCTGTCTCTTGCTAATATGTTTTTAAACCTTTACCAAATTTCATTTGTGTTTGGCAGGAGAAAAAAGAAATCAAAATGCCCATAGAGAGAGCTACGTGTGCCTACACACCACCCACGATGCAGACCCAGCCCGTGGTACCAGCTGCCCTCCTGCCATCTCCAAATGTTACAGGCACACCCAGCCTTGACCTTGCCAGGGATGGCCACCCAGCAGAGGATGAGATGGGCCAGGGGGCCAAGCACTTGCCCTTCACAGCCTTTTGTGCCTGGACTGAAGACCCCAGGGAAGAAGCACTTGGCACATAGGGAGCCCCAGTCTCAGCTGAGTTGGGGTAAGCACTACAATAAGAAAAAAAAACAACACTCAGGAGTCTAAAACTCATACAGAACAAATTCGGGAGTCAGGGTAAATCCTGCCATGCAGTTTATTGCAGCCTATGGGATAGCAGCTTTGATAAGAACGTAAAACTGATATTTGAATTTCCCCCAGCTGCCAGTGCACTTGATGCTGAGAACATGAGTTAATAAAAACAGCCAGTTAACAGAACTGTCAAACTCTGGCAAATACCCATAAAGCAAATGTTCTTTTTAAAAAAGCAAATTAGACATGCATTTTTCTCCATGAAATAGTGCAATTAGAGAAGCTTTATAACTAATATTTGTTTTTGGTTCTAAAATATTAAGGATCTTTCCTAAACATAGCGCAGTGAAGGGTTTCAATTAATCCCTTTTGAACACACACGTTCAGGTGTTTAAAAGGAAAAAGAAGAAAGAATGATTTGTGCATCATGATCTGTCATCTCCAAAAAGCTGTAAACAGTATCTTAGAGAGCAGAGTTTGTGTGACAAATTTGAGATTAGGCGGATTCCGATCTAAAAATTAAATTGCTTATCAGAGAAATAATATTAGAGTAAAATAAATTAGAATCTCTACTGAAGACTCTAAAAGTAATTTTTAAAATTAATTAGAATCAAAAAGATGGATCTCAAAGGATAGGACAACTCTAATTTAGACAGACGGTAATTAATTCCTTATTTCAGAAATTCATTAACAGGCTGTAAGAGCAATTCATTCCTTTGCTGGAGTTCGACTCCAGAGAGAGATTCATCTGGAAGTGGGAAACGTGAGCTCCCCTGCGGGCAGCAGGGCAGTGGCCTCCTGATATGGGGCACATTTGGGGCAGCAGCTCACTAAGGTGGGGCCTGGTGATAATTTTTTTTTATTTTTATTTTTTTCCTCCCAGTAGGTGACACATGCCCAGATGTCCCAGGTGCTCAGGGTTTGTACCCCCAGCTGTCCACACTCCCAGTTGGGTGGGGACTGCAAGCACAAAGGCTCAGCTGAACCCTGGCAAATTGGGAAAATAAATGAAGTACAGAATTCAATCTTCGGCTTCAGGAAAGCATTTCCTTGTGTGATGGAGCCTTTCCGAAGGAGGGAGCAGAAGCAGGACCCAGGCACTGTCCTCACCTCCAGCCAGCACAAGAAAGCCTGCAGAGATTTCCCATTTCCCTTCCCCATGTGCATCTCATTAAAATGATTTGAGAAGAGTGCCAACACTGCTCTTGTTCCTGGAGAACAGCAATACAGGATGCTCACCTGCTGTGCCCTCAGCTGGGGTGGCAGATGTCCCCCTTGCACCAGCCTTCTGACAGGTGAGCACAGATCCCACTGCAGGATCAGGCCCTGGCATTGGGACCAAGAGCCTAGAGATCTGGAGGGGATTTAGGGTTGTGGTGTAAATGCCTGAAGTAACTAGGAAAATAAAACTAACATTCACACTTTTAAGGAAAAGGTACAGCATTGAAGAGGCTTTCAGGGTAGGGCATAACTGCATTATCTGAGCATTCCCTAGGCTCCCAACCTTAGATGCTATCGCGCTGGGGAAACTTGGTGTGCTAGCCCTAAGGAACACCACGGAGCGTGGAGTGGAGTGGAGACACCATGGCTAGGCTCTGTAATCAGGTGGGGCCTCGATTGTTCTTGTGCACAAAGCTGCACTTTTTGCCACCCTAAGCCAAAGACCTGTCATGTTTTGACAAATGCTGTACCCTAGTGTACTTTTTGCTCATTATAATACCAAAACACACCTCCATCCCAAAAGCTACCCGCCTCCAAGGTGCGACCACCCCTCACTGAGCATGCGCCCTGAATTTCTCGGAGCCTATTACTTTAAACGGAGACGGGAAAACTTTACACCAATCATAACTAAGATATGCTTGACTAGAGCCACTCAAGCTCCACCTAAAAGATAGAAAATAATATAAATTGGCCCAAGAGAGAGGGGATGTTAGGGAAGATACCATCGTCAGGGGAGATACCATCCCAAGGACATACAACATCCTTAGGCCCTCCTGACTCCTGGGATCAGTCGACGGGCTGAGCCTCTCTTCCCCCCCCATTGGGACGCCTTTGGGTGAGATCTGAATATTTGCTTATAAATCTCTATAGAGTCTTTGATCCTTTTAACGCGTTTATTTCTAGGCTGCGCACCTGGAACACCTAGAACCCACACCTAGAACCCACACCTAGAACCCTGTAACCTGTAACACCCTGTAACCTGTAACACCCTGTAACACCTGTGTATTTCATGCATACTAGCTTGCTTTTGCAGATAGTCACTATCACCGGCAATCCAAAAGAACCTGATTATCTGTTGCTGTAATAAACCATACTTGATTGCATTGTGATAGCTCTCATTAATGCAACTAGGGTGAGGGTGGTTATCCATGATAGTTCAGTGTTCTGAATCTAACCAGACCCCCAGGTGGTTAATACGTTTTTGGTGAATGTCCGAACGGACCCCCAGTTTTGGTGAATGTCCGACTGGTTCAGTACTCTGAATCCAAACGGGCCCGTGACGGTTAATCAGCTACACCCCTTTAACACGACAAGGGTCAAACTCTAGCACGCAGCAACACAGAATGAAGCTTAGAGTGGACAAGCTTGCAGCATCTCTGCTCCTCCCTAAAACCAACAGGCACATCTAAAAATAAACAACCCCCCGCAATTCACAGAGCAATATCCAGGAAGAAAACAGCTTGGGCACCTCGATAGACTTAGTGCAGGAGTTTCGGCCACTGATAAATAAATGTGCTGTCAGCCTGGTCTGCTGCCAGCCCCAGGAGCAGCTCCACGACTGCCACTGCACTCCGTGATCCTTCAGAGAGGCCAAAGCACAGCGCTGGTCCCTGCCAGAAGCCGTGCTCCGCTCCTTGTCATCTGGATCCCTTTGATAACCAGTTGGGCTTGGAGCTTATCCTCCGAGCTGGAAGCCGTGTCGAGGGGAGGATAAGCAAGGCAGGAATCTGTTCCCTGTACCCAACTGGAGAGAAGCCCAAAGCTCAACCCTTATCTGAGAAGACCTGCACTCCGGAGCTGGATGCGAGTCTCACGTCCACAGCGGGGTGAGCAGGAGAGCCCCAAGCAGGGATTTAACCCCCAGCCCCTCAGGGGAGGGCAGCCACAGGCTGCACTGCAGCTTTCAGAGAGGCGGATGTAGAATCACAGCATCATTTAGGTTGGAAAAGACCTCTGAAATCACCAAGCCCAACATCTCACGTGGCTGTGGGACTTCGGCATCTGGGACCAAAGAGGAGCTATGCAGCATGACCTCTCTAGTAAAGCATGCTCAGTACAGGATCCCACAGTTTGTTCACACCTCTCTGCCACACACTCAAGGATGATTTTCCTCCAACCCCTATGTCTCTTTTAAGCCCACTGGGGAAACAGGTTGTGGCAGGACAGCCAGCACCAGAGAAGTTCAAGACATTGCATTCAACACAGCATGGGTGATGATATAGAAGTCACCCCTCCGCCAGTCCAGCTGCTGCAGAAAGCCATTTATATCTAAAATACCATGCCAGCAGTAGAACCAAACATATTTTAAGCAACACTTGCACTGCAGATTTAATATTAGCTACATTTGGCTATTACCTTGCCCACCCAGCCCTGCAGACACCCCAGCACCTGATGCAGTGAGCACTGTTAATGTGCATGGTGGCACTCTTCTGCTCCTCCTCCTGCCACCTGCTTCACTCCATTTTCTTCCAGCCAAGCACTTGAACATGGTGCTGCGGGCAGCTGCCTTTACAGTTCAGTGAATCAAGTGCTCTGCACCCTGCTGCACTGTCTCTCTCGTTTACTCTGTGACAAATGCCTGGAAATTGTTTAGTTTTATGTCACCGTAAGCCAAGGATATTAAATTTACATCAAGCCAACAAGAGCATAGCTAAGGAAGTGAGATGTTACCTCCAGACTGAGGAAGGGGCAGACATCTCTCTGAATACATGGGGTGAGTCTGGATTTCTGCTTTTCCTCATCACTATCTCCCAGACTGAGGGCAAACAGCTCGATTTTGCCTTTGAGAAGAGACCTCGTGGTCTGGACAGAGCCAGACGGTTGATGCTGGAGATGTCTCCATTTCAAATCTCTCTCAAACCCTGTGTGCCCCAAGTTCAGAGGTGCTGTTCCCCAGCCAGCGCTGCATCACATTCACTGTCACCAAAGGCACAATTGTCAAAAAACTAAAACCATCAAAACCCACAGAACTGCCATCTCATTTGCTTTCTGTCAGCTGTGACTGTCTGAGGATCTCCAGGAGGTCTCCCATCCATAGCCGGTAGGAAAACCCAGACCTGTCCAAGCACAGAGAGCTGCGGACAGCCACACATTCTCCACCACGTACAGACAGAGCTGGTGCTGCATCTCAGGAGCCCCTCTACTCCTTCTGCAAGTCGTCAGGTAGCTGTTAAATTGTCTCCCCACCATCAGGAGGCCTCTGGATCTGTCTCGATACCAAAAAACACTTTCATTTCAGTATAAGCTTCTTATCTCACCGAAGAGCATGCTCAATGTCTCTTATCCTGTTACCAAATATGAAGAACTCCTATTCTTCCACCTAATTTTTTTGTGTTTACAGCTTTGTTACCAAGCTATCTCCCTCCCACTCACCTTCCCCTGATTGTTGATAAACATGGAAATCCATTCCCCTCCTAGCATGGGGAGCAGGGGATCTTTTATCCTCCTCCTGATAAACAGCAATAAGCTTCTTATCCTCTTACCAATAACCGAGAGCATTGCAAATCCTGTATCAGACACACTAGGGTTAGGGTTTGTTTGCATTACGTGAAGAGATTTCGTAAAGCGGCAAATAAAAGGCATATCATTTTGTTCTTTTATCTGAAACTTCCTTCTAGGAGGGAAGGCAGAGTTGTTTAGAAGTAGATTTAATTGGGTATTATTCAGTATCAGGTTGAGGCAAGTTCTCCAGTCTCCCACAAAGAACTTCTGCACTAATTTGTTCTTATTCGTGGATGAAAGGTCATTGTGCTGACTAGGAAGTTAAGTAAACAAAATTAGCATCTGATTTAAGAGACTTCTTATTCCCTCTGGTGTAAATTAGTGTAAAAATTAGCAAGACACTCAGTTGCTGCTGTTTTCTGCATTTGAAATGCATCAGTTCCTTGGATTTAATGGTGTGAAAGCTTATTATTTCTTTATTTATGCAATTGCATACATATGGGTGGTGAGCTGGAAGGGACCAAGTGTGTCAGCTTCAGAAGCAAAAGTCATTCAAGGTTAATAAGAGCAGGACTGAAGAGCTCACAGCAGTACTGACACCTGGATGCTGAAAGAGCAACAATTCTGTGCTCATAGAGGGGAAAAATATTTTAAAAATGCAACACGGACTGTAGCCATGAAACTCAGTGCCACACAATAACCCAGGGGCAAAGCAAATCCACCTTTATTGTAAAGGAGAACAGGCTGCCTTGTTCAAAAGGTTAGGCTACTTTTATTATAAAATTGAAATAAAGAAATGTTCTTAGATGTTCATATCACATTCAAGTCATTTCAAGTTCTTTCATGAGATTAAAAAAGCAACTATTACCTTGGATTAAGGTAGAAGATTCCAGAAACATGATCCTGATAAGTTGCTCATTAAAAGCTTCAGACTTCTAAATCACCTATTAATGATTATTGCTGCCAATTCTAATAAGCTACCTGGCAACATTTCACTTCAATGTCACTGCAGCTTCCCATGAATGCAGTATAAAGTTACATTCTTCATGGAAAGAAAACAACAGGGACAAAGGGACGAAAAATGAGGCCACATTAGTAGGTGCAAGTAACTTCAGATAAGGAAGGTGATAGAGGTATTTTTTTTGTAATACATGTAAATGGTGGGAAGAACATCCTTCTGAAGAGGATCTGGTTAGCAGGGAAGGAGCACCTGAGCCTGGGTCTCTCCCAGCACAGGTTTTCTTCTTTGTTGGTTTGAAGGTTCTTCCCAGCACATCATATATTGTACTTCAGCAGTGGATAAGAGGCATGAAGGTACCTGTTAAATTGGCATGTTGGAAAGCAGGTCTAGATTTTTCTTTTGAATGCATTTGGCACAAGCCTTCAGTGACTACTCTGTAGCAAAGCAAGGAGCAGTACCTTTGGCCCTCCCAAAGCCAATGGACTTTCACTGCATCTACAGGACCTCTCAAGATACTCTTGGCAGATACAAGAAGCACCCCTCCTCCCACCCAGAAATCTACCTGAAGTGACCCAAAAAATCAGGGCTGATTACAGATATTGCCAAAACTTGTTGGGGGGTTGCCACTTCCATGCACCTGCACCTAATCCTCCTTGCACTGACTCCCCAGAAAAGCATCTCCCTCAGAGAGGTGTGATGCTGCCTGGTAGCAGCACTAAACAGGGATGCTCTGGGCTGGTCAGAGCCACGAGCTTCCCCAGGGAAAAGCCTTACACTAAGGGAGAAAAACAGCTGCCCCCAAAGGAACCTGATCTCAGACATTCTCCTTGAGGTGGGGCTACACTCACCTCCAGTGAGGTCCTCCTACAGCAGTAATTTTAATCTTGCATGCTACTAATTTTGATGTTGATTTTCTACTACACAGTTCAAACATATTTCCACTTTAATTGGTAAAACTCAGTCCCCAGACCCCAAAGAGAGGTGCAACATTTTCAACCAAGCTCATCATTTCGAGTCTGCAACTGCTTGTTAAACCAAAAAGATGTGGAACTGAGAGCAATATGTTAAAGTTAATAACATGAATATTAATTCCCTGAAGAATTATGGAATATATCTGTTCTACCAACTAAGCAAAGGTAACATTCCTCCATCCCTGTAAGAGAAATACAGGCACCAAAGTAATAGTTTGCATTTCTTACTGACTTGGGTTTAAAACGTGAGCAGAAATACTGCTTTCCTGGCTAAGAAGAGAGCAGCTACTGCAATGGGCATGAACTGGAGGGCCAGAGCTGCAGTGAGCAGCTCCAGGTGGGCTTGCAAGTGGTCAGTGCTCATCAAAGGCTGAGGTACCAGCCAAGCAGGACAGGAGAGGTCTCTCAAATAAGCATAAACAAACATTAATTGAATAAGATATGAAGAGCAGGGAACATAGCATGCATTCAAGGACTCAAGTATTTTAAGTTAACACCCTGCTGAAAGCTGACCGGCTTTACTCACCACACTGGGCTCAGCACCTTTGGTCTTCAGAAGTTTGGGACTGTATTTCACAGCAACCTTGGTTTGGGCACCTTTCCTCTCAGCTGCGATCCAGGTGACCAGAAGAGGAAGCCAGAAGGCACGCAAAAGGAACAATTTAGATTTTCAGCCCCAGCTCCTACTTTGCCCAAACAGTCCACAGCTAAAAGACACAGACAGGCTGGGAGCAGGAGTCCCACTGACAGAAAAACAGTCAGCAGCAGTCTGAGAGTCTCCAACCAGGTCCTTTGTACAATAAGCCCGGACTCCTTCCTCAACTTCAGATGCCGAATCTCCCTGCTGAGCCACACCATGAACTTTTATATGGAGGGAGGAAACTTTTATAGCAAGGGAGACCTCATGGCGGCCTGCAGCTCCATCACAAGGGGAGGCATCATGGCGGCCTGCAGCTCCCTCACGAGGTGAGCGGAGGGGCAGGCGCTGAGCTCTGCTCCCTGGGGACAGCGACAGGACCTGAGGGAACGGCATGGAGCTGGGACAGGGGAGGGTCAGGGTGTGTGTTAAGGAAAGGTTCTTAACTGAGAGGGTGGTTGGGTGCTGGAACAGGCTTCCCAGGGCAGTGGTCACAACCCCAAGCCTGCTGGAGTTCAGGAAATACTTGGACAATGCCCTCAGATTCAGGGTGGTCCTGTGTGGAGCCAGGAGTTGGACTCAGTGATCCTTGTGTCCCTTCCAGCTCAGGATATTCTATGATTCTAGAGTTCCCTGGAAACACCAAGGCTCCAAATGTAGGTATTCGAGCACTTTTATACATAGGTGAAGAGCATGTCTTCCTGTACAGCATCCCACAGCCAGAATCAAGCAACTCATTCCAAGCGCTAGAAAGTTCAGATTATGGACTAACCCAAATTTGTCTTCTCTCAGAAAAAGCAGTGAACTCAACTGTCTCTGTAGTAGCTGGAATATTTTCCTAGCTGCCCAGGTGATGCTTGGATCTAGCAACCCCTCTTATAAGGGTCTGCCCTTGATCCCACCAGCCCTCATCCAGGACTTCTCATCACAGCCATGGTCCTCACTACCCTGTTTTTCTTTACAGTTCATCAGACAAAAGCAGTGCTAGAGGAGAAGACAACAGTTCAAAGCCTGTTGTTAAAGGGACACATTACAAGAAGTTCAGTACACCTTGCAGAGAAGATAGTTTGCAACTGCTGTGGCCACAGTATATTTGAAAAAGAGAGATTAAAACCACAGCAAAAAAAATAAAAAAAATTGAGCAGAAGAGCAATTAAGCATATGTTGGGTACAAGCTAGTAAACACATAAACAACAACAATTGCCAGTTAACCACAGGCGAGAACTTTCTACAAGCCACAGGTACTGGGCACAAATTGGCAATAATCAGGTTTAATGGGTTTGGTTTACAGTCTCACTGGTTTGCATGTTTTATTATTTTCTGTGGTATTAGCCAGTAAAATAAAATCTCTCCGAACTTGCAAGTCTGTCAGGGTGGAAGAGTCCCAGATGTTACAAGAGTCATATTCTATAGAGACCCCAAGGGACTGGGAATTTTTGTTCCATTACAACGCTGAGGCTTCAGGCAGAGTGTGAAGAGTGCAATAACAATGATGGAATTCAGATCCAAAACAGACGTGGTAACTAATGAAAGTGATTAAGTCCAAGGGAAATAAACTCCAGCTTTTATTTCCATTCAGATACCTGAAAACCCTTTGCACTGGAGAAAAGCAAGAATTACCAAACAGAATGATATTTAAAACACAGTGACATTATTTTTAGTATAGAAGTTGAAGCTCC
Source organism: Anas acuta (assembly GCF_963932015.1). NCBI lineage: Eukaryota > Metazoa > Chordata > Aves > Anseriformes > Anatidae > Anas > Anas acuta. The sequence continues at coordinate 5,119,914 of NC_088998.1, read as the reverse complement.
GCTTTCCTTCAATAAGAAATAGAAGCAAATGAAACTCATTTGGAAAGGAGCACAGCTCTTTTAGCTCAGACTCTGAAAGAGGCTGCAGAGCCCAAGACAAGCTCCAGCCAGGACCTCTGGGGCAGCTGCACGCATTTGCAGCTTTTCTCCAAGCTCACATGGAAACAAGACAGTGCTACACTTTCCATTCCCAAGGAGGAACAAAATCTCATTCCACTTTCCCAGCACGTAGCTGGGCTGCTTTCCAGAGAGGCAAGGTTACAGGTACCTCAATGCACCCCAATGCCTGCAGCACAAGGAGCTTAGCATTCTGTGTAATCAAAGCTTGGAAGACACACCGTAAGAATCAATACAACAGAAAGTTATTATTGTAAGACATTCCTATAGCACAACAAGTTTAGCTTGTACTCCACAATCAAGGATCAGAAACCTCTATCTGACCCAGAGAGACTTTAGTCAATATAGGGCAGAGCACACAATCAAGACAGAATACTGGTGGAGGAGCAGTGGGGAGAGGGACTGAAAAGAAAAGAGGAAGGACCAGGTATTCATCAGAAGCTAGCTTAAGAACCCTCAAATGATTTAACTCTTTTCTCAGTATCCCTTGCAGAGCTTTGCTAATTAAGCACCTATGACTACTTCAACTTTCTGATGAGGAAACTGAGAATGATGCCATGACTTACCCATTTCCATGAACTGAGGCCAGGTTTCAGGTAGGTCCTTGCTCCAGGCTAACTACAGCACTCACAAAATGGAGGGAAAATACCCAAAGCAACCCCACATAGCCCCCTCTCTCACCACAGATCAACTCCTTCCCACCTCCCCTCCAAATGTTTTGCCCTTTGCCTCCTGATTGGTCCCCAGGCCCTCACACAGCAGTGAGTAGGGAATGAATTAATTACATCCTCCTTAAAGACTCCTGATTAACATTTCCATCACATGCTAACAAGACACTTCCTGGCTTCAATCTGCTTTTCTTCATTACAGCTTTCTGAAGACAAACTTTATACGTTTATGAGAAGCATTAAATGCACAATCATCTAACTGCGATTTATAGTCGTCCTCTCTCTGTGAAGTTTTCCTAAAGACTCAGTGTATTATGGCATGAAATCTGGAATGGGCTCCTTAGATTTAGATCTCCATCCACAGCTTTGTCTGAAGCCCCTTTGGAGGATTTCATCACAATAAAAATACAGCAGCCAAACCCAGAGACATCGATTTATTCAGCCTGCAGAAAATGGAGGGGAACGTCCACCTCAAAAAATAGCATCAAATAGCAAAAATATTGCACAGTGATGCCTCCAGGATTTCGAGCAGAAGCACGGGGCAATCTAACCCTAACTGCAACAGAGAGAGATTACTGGGGAAAAAAGCTCAGATTGGCAATTGGGGCTTTGTGGAAAAAAAAAAAAAAAAGAGAGAATAAAGAGAGAGAGAGAGAAAGAAGTAAACAAAGCATACTGAGTAATAGATGGAAAGATGCAAACAGAGGCAGGCACCTGGGATATTTCTTACATTTAATGTGAGAGAAAGGTTCCAAAGCTTGAATAAAATGACTTGACTCCTATCAAGGGTTTTGCAGTTATACTGACTGTAATGCTTATTAGCCTTTGTATTTAGCACATACATTCAGCATCTAGAGTCTCACTCCAATACATATTACAATAAATACACAAGAAGCTTACTGTAATAAATACAGCACCACTGCAAATGAAATAGTAATTAGGAACATAATTCAGACAGATTTTAGTTAATACCTATTTACTAGGAGGTGCTAATCTCTCAAATAAATGTCACAAGTATACAAAACATGCTTCCATGCTTCCAGCTTCCCTCTGTCAAAAACTGTTCACCGCCTAATTGGAATTTAAAAAATTGCCCCATTCTTTGGAGTACGTTGGCAACAACTGTACCAGCTTTTGGAAGCTAAAATGCTGCTGAGGTGAACAGTTTAGCAGCTCACTTCTGAAAGCCAGTGTGGCCAGATCAATCTGTCCCCTAGTTCCCAGCACAAACCCTCTCCCAGCTAGCACATTAGTTCCCTGCAAATGGACTTTGGGGACAGCGTGACACCAGCCTGGCACATTGCTGCTTGTTGAGTGGCTGGGCTATGGGGCAAACAGGGGCTCCTTCCCTCACTTAAATGCACAGTCAGTCTGTGGCAGAGAGGAAAGCAGCTCTTCCAAGTTCCAGCACAGCATGTTCACCCCCAAATTATTTAAGCCCTCAGTGATGCACTGCTGAGCCAACAAAATTGAGTTTCAGCCTTTGCCCAGGGCTTGACCCTTGTTCTTCAGAGAAAATACTGACAAGTGTAACACAGGGTAGCTTTTATTTCTCCATTGCACGTTGCAGCAGTGCCTCTGAAGCCTTGCCCAGCTGGGGATGAGAGCACAGGGTACTGATGTGACTGAGGAAGGCTGTGCTCAGCAGCTGCATGTTCCCACCTTTCTGGGTGCACTCTGACTGGGGATAATCCAAATCAGTCCTATTTCCCAATCTCAGTACCTGGAAATGCCCCAAGGCACTCTCAAGCTGGAGGGAGAGCAGGCTGTGCTGCAAGGAAAGCCTTCAGGCTCCCAGACATGTCTGCACCAGCAATTGCTACGGCAGCTTGAGCTGGACTCAGAAGCTCCTGTCACCCCTCAGTGAAGTAAAAGCACAAATTGACGCCAACTGTGACAGCCCAGAGATTGATCTGGCCCAAAGGAGACAGCGAAGGAGAAGAGTGGAGAGTGTTCTCCTACAAGGACCATAACTCTGCAGACCCTGGCTGTGCATACATTGTTGTCTTTTCTCACTCCATCACGGAGGTCATGTGCAGGAAGGAATTTTATCCTGTGGAGCTGCCAGCCTTTTAATCCAAGCAGTTCATTTTCTCCTTGGAATTCATCTTCTGGACCAGGACGCACTAACTGCGAGCCTGCATTTGTGATAAAGACCATGAGGCATAAATATTTTACACTGGTAATGAGATATTTAGCATTGATATACAGCTCAAAGCCCAGTGCAATTCCAGCTTTGTTAATTATAATGAACTATTGTAGGACTCGACTTCATCTGCTCCTTGTAAATCTTGCAATGCTGGTGTGATGTGCTGGTGGCTTCCTTCCAGGGTGAGGCTGGAGCTCAGCGTGGTGAATGTTTAATCAAACGTCCAGGCCCACTGTAAGAGCAGTGTAATAGTGTGAATGGTGCATGAGTCGTGTTGTGCTACTGTCTGGAGGCGAAGATACGGGCCTGAGTAAGGGGCATGAGTTCAACTATATTGTAAATCCACTGTTTTCCTCTTCATAAGTCACAAGCAGGGACTGAAGCTGTTAATCATGAGAACAGTTTTCTAACCCCTGAGCCGCCATGACTGGTAGGCCGGTAAGGCAGCTTTGCTCATTCAGCTTGACCTCTGGAAGAGGACACGCACCTTAGCCATCATTTTATGAAGTGTTTTGGGCATCTCCTGCCAGCTGCCTGCTCTTATTGTGGCAGTAATGTTAGAGAGTTGCCACCCCTCCCAAAGCCAGTGATGGTCCCCATCCCCTAGCCCTGCATCTGACACATCCCATCCCAACTTTAGAGAGCTTAAAGCACACATTCAGGCATAAATTGATTGTGCAGACACACCATATGTTGGGATAAAAAAATCAACACGACGAGCAAAGATCACCCCAGGTCCATTGGTTCAGGTTGAAACCATTGGGTTTCGCTCTGAGCCAGGAGCATTCCCCTCCAACATTTCCCTTGTGTTGCCTGCTGAGGAGGAAAGATCTGATATGACACAGCTCCTCTGACACTGGATGGCTTCCCTGGAGGGGGAGAAGCTGTTGTATCCCCCTCTTCCTCCTTCCCTCACTGCCTGGGAGGTGCCACCAGTTCCTTTGCCCCTCCCTGTGTCTTTTGGGGCACTGGCTGTCTTGGTCTAGTCCAACACAACTGCTGTGGGCTATTGCAGGGTGCTGGTCTACTCCTCAAGCCAAAAATACTTTGTGGCTTTTTATCTTTAGAAATGCTGAGCCTTTAGAGAATCATCCAGGATCAGGCCCTCTGCCCTGAAATGGGTGTAGGACATGGGAGGAGCAGAGGAAAACATACTTTTGAGTTGATTTCGCCCTGAAAAGCCACATATATCTGTCCAAAAGAGCTAGCCAGGATGGATCAGGCTCTGAATAAATCCTGTCTGTGCTGAAGCACCTGGAAATGGAAGATATCAATGGCAGGAACAGCATCAAGTTAAAAATGTGATGGAGTGTGAAGCTGGCATTGCGAGCTACCATGCAGGAATGGCACGGTTCTGCCTTTATTTAGAATTAGTGGATACTTGAAAAAGTAGCTTAACATTTTGTCAGATGCTAAGCATAAATCTGGATAATAATTCACGCTACACTAGACTCTTTATAACAGTAGTTTGCTAAAACAAATTGAATTCAAACCTATATTCATTTACTAACTTAATGCATGGCATATCTGTGAATAATTTTTCATACTCTAAAAAATTCTAGACACTGGCTTGGCTGGAAGAGGGCCAGCAAATCTGAAATTAATGTACATTAAAGCATAACTGGTATTCTAAGTGCATTTGTTATATGCAACAATAACTACTTTAAGCTTCTTTTTTTTTTTTTTTTTTTTTTTTTTTAAAGAGATTATTGTGGAATAGCTGAAAGAAGTTTAGATCTGAAAATCCTGGGGTAGAATGAGAAATCAGAGCTTCTTCTATTTCAGACTGCCGTAGTGCAAATCTGGGAGGAGGGAAAGACCTAAACAATTTGGCACTTAGAAAACTCAGTAGTATTAATAGAACAACTTAAAGAAAAAAAGTTTTCTTTTTTTTTCTTTTTCTTTTTTAAGTGATAACTGGGGGTGGAAAGAATGAAACTTCTTTGCTTTTGAAGATGTGTTGAAACCTCCACTCTATCCCCATCTCTCCCTCACATGGAAGCATCAAACTTCAAAAAGAAAAAAAAAAAAGGAACTAAAAGGAGCTAAAAGAAACTTTTACTTCTAGCATTCCAAAAATTGAAGCAAAGCCAATGTTTTGGAGGGGAAATAGGGAAAAAAGTGCTAAATTCTGTAAATCTCAGAGCCCACTTCTACACCACTTCTGCATAGAAACAAGCATGGCAGCCCTGCAGAAACAAACACAGAGAAGTTTTCGCTGCTGTCCATTTGCTTAGGAAGCAAAAGCCTGCCCCTCAATGTGACCTGCTATGAGGACAGGACCATTTGGACAAGAACAGCGTAATTTGTCAGGGCCACCCGGAGCATGAAGGATGGAAGACACCCAGCAGTATCTCGTGTTTTATGTTACTACCTCCTACGAAGATTCATATTTCAGAGAAGAGGAACATTCATTGCACACCATCCAAAGGCTGCCTTACATTTCACCTCTGTGGCATCCCCTCCAATGCACATGAATATTAATTTCTTCTTCCTCCCCCATCCCAACAATTATTTACTTTGCAAAGGATTTACTGTGTGACACTTCAGCTGAAGGCAATGTGCATAAGCCCCACTCCTGTATATGAATTAATTTTTAGAATTCTTAATTTATTACCAATTAATTTCTTCTAAATTATAGGAGAGACGACCTGCTGTAGATAACCGTTCCTTTCTAATGCCTTCCTAGAAAATCTCTCATTAATGAGACCATTAATTTAATGGTGGCTGGGGCAAATCATCCAGAGAGAACCCTTCAGTTGCAATCTGTATGTCCCACCTTATATTCTTGAGAACGTGGTAAGAAGAAGGCTGGGTTTGTCTGCAATAAATGCTGGTATAAAATATACTCGTATATGTATGTATGCAAATAGCCTGATCTAGCATCATTAAACCTCTTAAGGAAATATGAAGTTTTGAAGCCATTTCCCACTTTAGAGCTCAGGCAATGACTGGAGCATCTGCATTAAATGCTTAATGTTCAGCGGAAGTGCAAATCACCATTTAATTAACTTCTTCCATAAAATATGATAGTTTAGCAAAGTGAACACAGATGAATTATCATTATTCAAGAGGATGCTGAATGTGCCGGTGAATCTCAGACTTTGCAAAGCTGACAACAGTGGATCAGGGGGTTTGTGGTATCTAAAACAGAGTGTGTTTTTTTAAGGGACTATTTATTATTCATGTAACTTTGCAAACTTCCACTGTGGCCACTGCTATCAGACCCAAGCATGTGAATGCACAATTACAGACAAAATAATTTAATAATTTTTGCCAACAAAAAAAGTGGTTTTTTTTTTTTTTTTTTTTTTTTTTTTTTTTTTTTTTCCCCTGGCAAAAAACAACGTCTTTGAGCAGCCAGTCTGCTGCTAATGCTACAAAAATTCACTGTCATTCTCTCAGTCACTGTTCATGGAGATCATCTGATGCAATGCATATGTGTGACTGAGGTTTGACGTGGGACAAACTGTCCTTGCCTTCCCTCTGAAGGGTACTACTGCAATGCCTTCAGGAGAGACCAGGTGGAGAAGGAGTGCAACCCAAAGGCCTGGGAAAAATCTCCTCTTTGCCTGAAATATCCCCCTGTATTGTTGCATCAGCCAGAGCTCCATGGATGAGCTCCTGGGGTGGTGGTGAGCATGGATATACAAGCAGAAACCAGGAACCCTGCTGCTGGATGCTGTGGTGCTGCCTGTTTGAGCAGTCTTTTCTAAAAACTGCATTGTCGCTGCCTGCGCTTGATCTTCCTGGAGGATCAGAGAAGCAATGACCATATCACAGGTCTTAGCTAGAACATCCCTGTTCCTCCCTGCTTGTAAAGGTCCAGGGTATTCACTAGGCTCACTGATTTCTTGCTTGAACTCCAATTTTGTGGACTTCTGTTCAGCTCCAAAGTCAACTTGTAAGGATTAGCCATTCTGAATGGATTCATTTTTTTGCCATTTACCATCATGCCACACATCTATGCTCCTCTCTCATCCACGAAGATGGGGACAAGTCATTGAGGGTTAGACATAACTCATGGGAAGCCCCTCCTTGAAATGCCTCTCCCTTTCTTTCTGTTAATGGCAGATGGATTCTTAAGTGCTCATTTTGTGCAGGACAGCTACCATTTTTATTTTATTTTTATTTTTATTTTTATTTTATTTTTATTTTTATTTTTATTTTTATTTTTATTTTTATTTTTATTTTTATTTTTATTTCATATTTATTTTTTAATTGTTATTTTTAACTAGTACTGCTATATCACACTGCCAAGAATCCACGTCTGCAGGGCAATGTCTCATCACTGGGGAAAGAAGAGCCTTGAGTAGATTTTCCCACAGTATGTCACAAGAGTGTTTCCTGAATAGAGAATGCAGGGTGAAATACAGAGCAGAGGTACAGCTGCCACAGCTACAGGAAGGTTTTCAAGGCAGCACAAAGCTGAGCAAGTGTGGAGGGAGAGTGCCCCTATGGAATAATACTCAAAATGGGGGAGAAAAAAAACTGTGCCAAGATAACCTGAGGCACTTCTGATAGATTGAGAAATGAAGAATAACGAAGCCAAATGTTTCAGAGTTGGACTTCTGTTTTATTTTCATCTTCCACTAACAATGAACTTGTACTTCATCTCTCGGGTTCTGATCTAACAGTGCTTCTGCTTCCCAAGATCTTTCTTCCCCTTTTGATAGATGTTTCTTTGAAACAGCCCTTCTCAATATAAAAACACATTCCATTTGAGCAGTCACTAAAACTGTCTTAATGTCTCCACTCTTCACTTGAAAAAAAGCCCAGGTCCCAGTCCCAGCGATGTGATTCTCTGCTTACCTAGAGGTAAATACATCTGTGTCAAAACCAGCTTAATTTAATGTCACTTCAGCAGTCATTTAACTCTGGTTGGCTGTCAGAAACCATCTCCTTTGCCTTGAATACTTGCCATTAACTTCCCATCGATAACTCCCCAATCTGTAACAATCTTGTGCTTTTCCACCCCGCTCCTTTCATCCGCTCTCCCTGGTCCCTTCTTCTACTCTGCGTGATGCCCACAGCTGTAGGGTCACAACCACAGCGGCTACAGATCAAGAACCAGCACTGATCTTTCAAGATAATTTTTATCATGTGTGCTGCTGACATGCTCATGTGCCGCACATGACCACCACTTCTTGCTGGAGGAGCTGACACTGAATTGCCCTTTGACATCTTTAGCAGTTTTTTTTTTTTTCTTCCTTAAGAGCTGGTTCTTATAGCAAAGAGAAAAGAGATTGACATACACGGGGGTACAAAAAAGATTATTATTATTTATTCTTCTCCAGATTGGAAATGGGGACAGATGGAAACTGAGATCAACATCCAGAAAATAAATCAAATGTTGTAACAAATGTGCGTTACAGTTGTGCATTATATTGCCCAAGACAATCCTGGATTAAATTTCTGGAGGTCCACAAGGCACGGGGACAATTAGATACTTCTGGAAGGGATTTACAAGACTCAGCAGGCTAAACAGGCTTCCTACTGTTCAGCCTGGTTAATTGAGAATACCAGAATTCAAACAAGGGCAAGCAAGGGATATTATGACACAGCAAGCCCACCCTGCTCATCATTATGAGAAGGAAAGATGCAAATTTCCCACAAATGCAGAGGAGAACAGCAGGTTTTTCCGTACTTGCCAGCTTCAGAGAAGCTCTGAAGATGCCACAAACTCAATCATCTGAAAAGAGCATGAGAGCTTTTATGCAGGTGGCAGTTTATCAATCGATCATCACTTTCATCAACAGCTTTTCATTCCTTGTTCCCATCAATAGGGACATCTCTGAAGGTTCGTTCCGATCAGGACAGACTAATTGGTACTAGAAAGTTCAGTGTTTGAAGATTGTATGATTAGGGAAATGTACAAATTCAATTTCTTTCAACCAGATTCAATTCTAATCTAATCAGAGAGATAGAAAACTCCAGTGTAATAATGACAAAGAAAATGACTTTGTTTCAGGCCATTTAAATGTCCCTTACTGCAAACACTCCAACAGAAGAGGCTCTGTTTAGAGTCAGAGACAGGGTATTTGCTTTGAATTCAACAGCAAATGGGCCATTTTCTGTGTCTAAATTAACATTCTCTCTTTTTGAGAGAGAGAGAGAGACACCATCTAAGTCAAATGAGCATTTGTGACATTTAATAAAGCAATTATATCTAAAGGCTAGGGGCTTGAGATAGAATAGACTGGCTAATGTTGTCTCGAAATAGTCTTTCGATAAAGGAATGGTGCTCCTCTACAGGCTTCCAATGACCTTGAACAGATTAAAACTGGTAGCGGAGGGTGCCTTCCATCAGCACTGTTTAAGTCAAAACCAGATCTGAATAGAAGTGGGTTATTATGCGTTCCCAGGTACGTTTTCCAAAAAAGCCTAAGGGATTGAGGAGCCTTGCTGGCTCCCAGGCTCTGAAGAGCTTGGTGGCATGGCCAACCGGCAGCCCCACGGTGGGTTACAAGAAAAGAAATTGCAATACAAAGTTGTAATACAAAGAAATTCCTACCAAGTGCCGTGTCAGCAGAGCAGCGTCTATGCTGAGAGCTGCTGGAGTGTCTCGCCAGGTACTTGTGCCTGACTCAACAACAATAAAAATCAAGGAGGGGCCAAATTACAAGACCACGTTTGAGACACTCAACATACAAGTGACTCAGAGTTGGCTGATGAATCTGTGGCACAGCTGGATATAAACTCCAGGAGTCTTGGCTGCACGACCACTCTTTCCTTGATGTGACACCAGTTATTGTTAGAGCTGTGAAATTCCTTTTGCTGGCCTCGGAAGCAGCAGCTCATTTACTCGCAGCACATTCAGCCCAAATGGTCCCGCATCACTTCAGAGCAGTCTCATCACAATACACCTCGGCATCAACTGGAAATAACAATATGCATTGTCTTGAGCTGGTGTGCAGCCAGGGTCAGCAGAGCATTTCTTTTCCTTTATACATTTTTAAAGGTTTTTTTTTTTTTTTTTTTTTTTTTTGGTGTTTGAGAGGATCTGGATTGACAGGTCTGGAGACTGAAGTCCTTAATTTAGCAGCAAAATAGGGGCAGAATAGTTATAATATGAACTTTAGTCCCATTCTAGCTTTTTGTTGGCCTCAAATTTGGGCTGAATAGAGCAATGCTAAGTATGGGGAGAATTTTCATTTACTTCCTGGCCTATCCAAGTGCAAAAAGGTTGGCTAATAGGGAGCTTGCCGGTTTTACTGGTGACACCGAGGTTTGATTTCAACCCAGTTGTCTTCAGCTGAGCTATTAGTCACAAACTTCTATTCTTGTACTTTCTTTTTCCAACTAATAAAAACCCTGGCTGACAATAGCAACCCAGCTGTGAGCAGCTCAGTGCTTCTCCTATGCTCCTGCACAACAAAGTCTGCTTATTGCTCCTTGCGGTGTAGCCTTGCTTGCAGCAGCTTGCTCACCAAGCACCAAGACCTGGGAGCCTCAGCAGAGGAGGCTGTCTTGCTCTGGCAGCCACAAGGACAAAAAGACAAAGCCACCGTGCCAGTGTGACGGCAGTCAAGCCAAAACCTTTAGATCTGTCATGCGATGAGAACTTGGCCATTGCACAAAATCTCTCCTTCTGGCAAGTAGCAGCCAGGCTCAAAAATTGGCAAAACAGGAGAAGAATTTGTCTAAATGACAATAAGTGTCTCTGACTAAATGTCAGAGATTTCAGAGAAATGACCCCTGATTATCGCATTGCACTAGAGCACCCAGGCGGGTGTGTGATCATGAGCAGCAATAATAACACGCCGATACCTGGCAGGCAGTGTCCCTGTGTATGGTGCTGTGCAAATGCATGGAAGTGTTGCCCTGGCCATTAGCAATCTCCGTTTTAACGCAAACCCTTGGCAAAAAGGGCTTTCCCCAGGTAACTTGTCACTTGTTAGCTGGTCTGTGGTTTATATATTACATATATTATATATATACCATATACCCTCCCCAGCCTGACTTGCGCTGTGCAACCCTTGAGCCTGGGTATCTCTCCTGCAGAGAATTCTGCCTAAACTCAGCCCACAATGAGTCTCCAGCTGGAGTGAATGCTGCTTCTATTGAATGGAACGGAGATTTTCTAAAAAATATCCTGATTCTGTGCTGTGAAAAATCACCTTCCAATCTTAGCGTACTTTAAATCAATAAATATTGCCATCATTTAATGACACTAAAAGTCGTTTCAGAAGAGAAGGTGAACTAGAACATTCAAATTTAATGGCCTACGAATGAGTCCAGATAATCTGTGACTTTGATATGATCATCTAGATTTTATTCCTTACAATTGTTTGTTAATAAACACTGGCCCTACTATAGCAATTTAATGCTCCCAAATTGTAGGTGAGGGTAGGGGCTACCTGGGCTTTAAATCTTTAAATTATTATTTTTTGGTTATAAGGATTTCAATGCCCCAATACCACATTCAGGAGCAGTTTTCATAAGCTTCATTTGCATGTTGATTTTTATAGTAATTATCAGTAAAAGGTCAAATATTTGCTTTATCTATATAATTCAATTTTAGAAATGCCTTTGGGATTCAAATTAACTCCCTTGTAATATCTTCATTGAAAAAGAAGATTAATTATGCTTACAAGAAACCTAATTTGGCTTATCAGACCTTTAATGTTACAGGGATCGTTAATGCATTTAAATTTAGGATTAGTAGAGTGATCTGGTTCCATTATTTTGGTGACTTTAATATTTGTCATTATTTTTATGCATACAGTTCCTTTTCCCTAAAGTGAAATTATAACGTCTATTATAAAGGAAATAAACATTATATATTGACCTTAGTAATTATGCTTCTGCTTTTTAAGAGTGCATAAAAAGATGTATTTGTGACTCACATATAAATTCAGCACTCGGGCATTAAGTGGACTCCTGGCAGTAACACTGCCAAGCTGATCAGCAGAGGAGGATGCGGGAGCGCCAGCAGGGCCAGGAAAGATTTTTTATTTTTTTTTTTGGGTAGCTGCAAGGGTTAACCCAGCTGGCAGCATGGGGAAGAACTGGGAGTGCTCCAAAGCTGCTACTGCAGTATAAACCTCTAACTGCATTAATAACCACAACTCGGTGCTTTTCTACCTGTCTCCTCTCTGCCTTAGTTATGCCATGCTTGTTGGTATGGGATGCAATTATTCATGCCATGCTGATTGCCGGGATTTGGGGTTATTTATGCCAGGCTAATTGCTGTGGTATCGCAGTGTTCATGCTAAGCTAATCACCATGGCATTGGATTATTTATACTGAGCGCACTGCTGTGGTATTGGGTTATTTATGTTGAGCTCATTGCTGGGGTATTGCGTTATTCATGCCGTGCTCGTAGCTGTGGTATCGGGTTATTTATCTTGTTCTTATCCCTGTGATATCTGATTATACTGATTAAACCAGTTGCTCCTTTTGGTAGTTTATTCCATTGTCTGATCCAGTATCAGAGAGGAAAAAATATCCCTTCTCTGCTCTTCAGATTAGCTTCACAGTAATGTTTTCTTTTGGTTGGCTCTCTGCGAAACTTTTTGGCAGTGCAGCTCCAACATCAAGCTCAGATTTAAGGTCTCTGGAAGGCTGAATTAGCAGTGAGGATGTGCTAGCACTGTTGAGACTGCCTGCTCCTGTACCAGCTCCATCTCAACTGGCATTTCTGTAGCCACATGATGGAGGTTAGGAGCAGGGTCTCACTGCTATCTGGACATATGGCTCTGCTCATGTTCCTGGGTACTGCTTTCTAGTACCCAAGCCACTCTAGTCCTTGAGTAATGACGGCATTACAGGCCCACTTTGTAAGTGATGATCCTGTGAGTGACCCAATCATTGCACACTGGTGTGAGTAAGGGTATTTGACACAATATTTTTCTCCTCCAGCTCTGCAAACGCAGCAGGCAGAGGGAAGATGCTGTCATTTGCAGTTCTAGGAGCAGGGGATGCTCCCTTGGCAAAAGGGCTTTTATTTGCTCGTGGGTCTTCAGCAAAGCAGCAGATATTTGATCTTGAAAGATGCCTTTAGACGCATACATGCATAACACTGGCCCAGGAGAACTGAGGCTTAAATCCCTTCATCTACCCTCTTGCTGAAACTGTCCTGGGTGTCTATGCACAGTGGCAAGAACTGCTCTCTGCAGTGCTGTCCTCTCCTTGGCTTTGAGAAACCTCACCGATCACCCTCACCTGGATGCCTAACTCTGTGAAGAGATGAATTTAATCCCTAATTGATGTGCCCAAGGTCAGGCAGAAGGACTCTGTCCCTGCGTTGTTCAGTCTCTGCCAACCCACTCTGTTCCTATCCATTGTTCCAGCTTGAGCTGTGGCTGTTGGTCCTCTCTGGCGGTTACATGCAAATAAAAATGATCAGCTTAGTGGCGCTTGTGTTCCTTTAAATTGTTTCCAGGATTTTTGTGCATCAGTGGCTCAGTACTATTTATGTTTCAATACAGCAAACTTTAAAGGTGCTTAATACATTAAAAAAAAAAAAAATCACTGCAAGAAATAAGCACTGATGTTAGCTTAGGAGAAAATCTTTTAAAGTGTTTTTGTTTTGCTAACAGAATGCTGCTATGTATTATTCATCACAGCTTCTGAGATTTAATTATTATTAGTGCTAGTGATGATTGCTAGAAAAATAAACTGTAGCAGAAGGTGTCCGTCATTGTGTGAAGGGCATATATATGTTGTATAACTCAGTATACCCATTTGCATTAAGCTCATTAGTTGCTCTCCATGCAACTCCTGAACTGCTCCTTGCTGGGGAGCGCAGTGGGCATAGAAGAAGGGAAGGGACACATCTGCCCCGCTGCTTCCCTGCAACGCAGAGCTGAGGATGAGCTAACTCAGTCCATCCCCAGCTTGTTGCTCACCCTGCATCTGTACCTGGGGCTCCCCAGCTGCTTTCAGCCCCCTGGGCAGCCTTTCCCATCCTGGAGCCTGCTGTGATGCTGAGGCTCTTGCAACAGATGAAGTTGTTCCAGCAGGAGCAGCCCCTGCTATCTGGCTGGTGGCTTGAGGCAAACACGGGAAACTGCTGGAGTGAGTTTAAGAGGAAATCTTGATTCAGCAACAAGCAATGCCTTTTAGTACGCTCTAAACAAGACACAAAACCACACAGGTAGAGCATTCAAAGGCACTGCCGTTCCACGGTCTCTCCCAGCCTCAATCATTGTGATTCACAGATGATTGGTATTTTCCTCACTACACTTCAGTGTAATGCAATCCCGTGTAGCTCGGTTCAGCCCTGCACAGTGCATTATCCCTTATCACGCCAGCCACACAAATGACATCTTGCAGCATTTCTTGGGATTAAATAGCACAGGGCTGAAGATGCTTGTGTCAGGAGCCGTGGCAGGGAAGCATACCTTTAGTCCCTCTTTGCTTTGGTGCAGCTTTGCATCCACCCTTGTCATTCACCCCATGCCCTCCATGGAGCTTGGAGCCTCTCTGCCAACACCTAATTTACCTAGTGACTTGAAAGTCTCATTAATTGCCTGCTAGATCTTGCATGGCCTCCCTTTGAGATACCGGAACCTCCTGTGATCTCCGTGAAAAGGTTTTGGCAAAAATACTGAAGAAACGTTGCCTTTCCATTTAGGAGCTCTGACATCCTTGGCTCCATGTTTTCGGCTTTCATCAGAGTCCAGAGTGAACATGAGTTCTTCAGGCTTGAATTCAGCCTCTGCCCATTTAGTCTTATTTGACCTTGTTAAATCACTAGGTCACTAGATCCTCATTTTTTCCACCTGCTCCATCAGGAGAGAGGGAGCCAGTTATGTCAGGCTGGGTGTGCTGGAGTTCATGAGCTACTGGGACACAAGTGGGGACAGAATAAGGACCAGGGCAGGGTGAGCACTGTCCTTTGAATACCTGCAGGCACACAGGGCAGCACTGCAACAGATAAGCTTGGTGTTAATCAATGGATAAGGCTTTGTGGGTTTAGTTTTCCTACTACATGGCACTTCTTGGTCAACCCTGTCCTAAAGTCCCCTGTATGTCTCAAGGGACAATCTCTTAGATGGTCCTGTGCCACCGTGAGATCCATCGCCTCCCCTGTACACCCCATATCTTCTTCTTAAAGGCAGCCCTGTCAAGTGAACAAAATAAAGGCTGGAAAAAAAGAGATAGGAGGGTACCACGGATCAGGAGATAGCCTGAGAGACACCCCCCTATGATGGGTACATAGATGTTAACAGGTCCAAGTGTGTGCAGTCCCCATCTGCAGAGGCTGAACAATGTTCAGTGAGATACAGAGGTCTATAAGGCCCTGAAGAAGGGAAGAGTGCTCTCCTAACATGCTTTTCCACTCCAGCTCCTACTGTGACACGAGTGCATTAGCTGCACAGAAGCACATCAGAAAAGAAAAAAGCAAGAGGTGAATCTTGTAAGAAAGACAACAAAAGAAATCGTGGGACAGCTGGACTGACCCAAACCAGGTATCCATCAGGGAGGTGGGATACAGAAGAGATTTGATGCCCTTGATTTGCAGTAGAAAACTAGAACAGAAGAACATGTACTGAAATCCTAACTATTTCAGCATGCTCATGCAACACAGACACAGAGTCTGATGCTATTTACATTGTGTGATTACAGGGATGAGTTTTTAATAGTTAATATCCTGTCTGCTGTACACAGACATGGGGGGATGCTGATAGTACTACTCCCATGTGGGCCCAAATATTTGGATCCAGTTTTCCCCCCTCTGTGCTTTATGTAGGTTTCTGGGCTGCTGTCTTTAGCCTCCCCGGTGGCAGCATAAAATCTTTACTGGATTTTACATTGCCCTTCTACACACAGAACAACTGCTGTCTTCAGCAAAGATTGAATGAAGATCTCAAGATTTAGCCCAGCAGTTTTCTAATCTGCTTCTGGGACCCTTTAGAGCGAAAGACGGTAGATAAATATGAGATGCTTGGCTGAGGGGAGCGCGGGCGGCAGGCAGGGTATTGCTACAGGTCGTAACTCAGCGCTTCTCCGTCGCTGCAAGTAGCCCACTCCGTCCTTGGAGCCGTGATGCCAAACGTTTTTATTGGGACTTGCGTGTTTAAAGGCTGGAGCTAATCTCATAAAACGGACGTGTAAAGTGCTGGACATTTACACTTGGATTGTTGAAAGCATATGGTCATGGGGCCGTGGAGGGTGTTTCTCTGATTCCAACGCAAAAATATGCATTGCATCTAAATTGACACTGGAAACTGACCCGAGCCTGGTATTAGAGAAGATTAAATTAACCCCCAGCAATAGCTCCATATTACAAAAATGGTTAGATCTTAATAAATTGAAAATGATAACAGCGGCAAAAGCTGTACATTTTCCCTCGTGTTCCTTTATTGCTGTAACACTTCTTTCCAGTTTGTTGCTTCCGTGGGTTTTATTAGCACATTTCAGTGGAGTAGATTTGCTCTGAAGTGATAAAAGCCGACTGTAATCAGAAAGCTTTATGTTATCTGCAGCAAACAATGGTAAATGCCACCTGAGAAGGGCTCCGTTCAATGCCTTCATTACTGTGATTAGTCTAAGACTCGGGAAGATAGCAACAAACTTCAAACTTGCAGATAACAGACTTTGTTAAGAGCACAATAACCATTGAACACCCTGTACTTCACCCAGCAGAGAGACATCTCTGCTCCCAACACACCTATGCCTAATCAATATGCCACAGAGCTGTATAATGAGGTCTCCACCTGTGCTCGTGGTGAAGCCACCTCCTTGCAGACAGCAGCAAGAAGCTGTTTGCCATGCAGAGAGCCCACGCTCCATGCAAGTTGCTTTGTGCAACTTATGCACTGCACAAGATTTTCTTGTGCAAGGGAGAAAGGGGGATTTGGTCAGTGCAGGGGCAACCTGCTGACTGCCTGCAAGGGAGGGAATATTGTTCCTGGGGTTTAGGAGGCTTGGAATGAAGCAAAATGTGCAGCTATACTGTGTTAATGAATTCTGCTTCCCCTTTTGTAATTTTTTTTTTTTTTCTTTGAGTGACTGTATCAATACAGAAAGTTTTAGTTTTGTTTTTGTTTTGGCTGGAAAGCCCTGTTGTTCCAGGTGAACATGTTGCTATACTGGCTTATTGCGAGCATGGTTTGGCCTTGGGGGGGAAACGGCAACCCCCCAGCCCAAAGCCTTTCCCTTGTGCTGGGGGTGGCAGGGCATCAGCACCAGCCAGAGCCAAGGCAATGCTGGGGAGCCCTGCTGCTGGAGGGGAAGGTAACACAAAACTGCAGGGCTATGGCTCCTCTGGGCACTGCAGCATCCTGTTGGAATAAAAATACTCCAACTTCCAGTTGAAAAAAATAATAGTGTATAATTTTTAAACACAAAACTAGTATTACCATAGAACAGATAAATGTAAGTGAAATATCCCTTAGAAAAACAGCAGTCAAAGCTTTTTGCTGAAAAAGCAGCTCCTGTGGAAATATTCTGCTCAGGCTTAGCTTCAGGCTGTGCAGAAGTGTTTCCTCTTAGTCCAGGAAACTGCGTTTGGCTTTCCAGCCAGCGCTGCCTGCGCAGTGGTGTTTGCACGCTTGCTGCAGGTAGTTGGAGGGTCTGTGGCTACGTGTTACGAATGGCACATTGCCCTTATTGAAATACACTTGCTTCCTCGCTCTGTTGACAAATGCAAAAGGCAGAAATCTTAAATAGATCCGGGAAGAGCAATCCCGCTGCCAAAAGGTTAGTTTTGAAGTGTTTGACATTTTCTACCAGAGCTGAGCAAATCATTTATCTGATTAATTTAGTTTCCTCTCTGTTCACAAGTTGTCCAGGAGCTGCTGCTGAGATTTGCTCAAATTCATTTGTTATCAGTAGTTCCTGCCTAGGTCTGCAGCTTGTTTATGGGCGGTTTGTTATAAGCAGTCACAATATTTAGAGCAGCGTTGATTAATCTTGATTGGGCATACGAGGCAGGATATTGTTTTAGCTCTCTGTCGGGGTGATCTAATCCTTTGAATTAGATGTCTGACGTGACTGCATGTGAAATTTGGTTTCTATAGGTCACTGCAGCTGTGAACACTTCTGCCAGTTCCCAGAACTGTTCTTAAGACTGCACAGGGCTGTCCTGATAATCCAGCCTGACTGTTCAACATGGATCATAGTTCGGATCTGAATGTACTAAAGCAAATGAAGAATTATTTAAATCAAAATTAAAAAATTATTTAAATCAAAAATTGACAGGCCATTTGAGAGGAAGAAAGTACTTCTCTAACTTTTCTGTCACATTTTCATAACTTACACGTCCTGCTAATTGACACGGTAACTTTCAACCCCAAGTTTGCAGTTTTTCCATAGAGAACTAAAAAGTAATGCTGTGTGATGTATGTGGTAGGAAGAATTACAGCTACATACTTGAACGCAGTGTGACATCAAAGTAGGGATAATGAATCCAGGGTTTGCATAATTGGGATGTTATATACTTGGGCTGGAGGGCTTGTCTCATTGTTCAACACTCAGCAAATAATTCTATAAAATTACATCCATATTTTTCTGCTTTGTAAGAATAATTTGGGTAACTTTGTTTATCCTTTCAGTAGCTCTTGGCACGTCTTGCTGATCCACACATTCCTGCAGACTCAGTTCTCAACCGTTTGGGTGTAGGGGGTGTAGGCTGAAGCACTTGGTAAAAGAGACAGAAAAGAACAGGAATTTCTGGTCTGTGGAAAGTTCTGACATTTTGAAATAAATAACTTTTGAAAAGCATGATGAACAGTCATACTTGTGAAGTTTTCTGCCAACATTTTTGTCAGGAGTCTTGGTTCAATGCCATCAAGACATGTTTTTTCACTAATGTCCAATCGCTTTAGCTTGGTAATACTAAAACAAAATGAGCAAAGTCCAAATGAAAGCTGCAGACCTTTTAATTAAGATATGATAGATTACATAAACCTGCTACCCTTACTGCATTGCAATTAGCCTGCAAGTAGCGGCTAGAAGAGAGGTGACGGATCAGAAACAGAAACATTTCCCTTTCTGAGGAGCGAGCAGAGGCTTCTTTGGGTCGAACTCCCTCCCGAGCCTTGTGCCCTGGCATGCCCAGGCTGTGTGTTGTAGGTGGGATGAGTGGTGCCACCAGGGCATAGATGTGATCTTAACTCTTGGGTCCCCTAAGACCCATGGTGGCTCTCAAAATGGAAAGGTCACCTCCATCTTATGCCACGGCTCCATGTGGAGCTGTTACCCCAAATTATGCTGTTTTTATGCATTTCTAGCCTCAGTTAGAAATTGTAGATCCTTGGAACTTCAAAAAGAATCATCATTAGAAGGTAAATTGAACCCTTTTAATTCCTTTTTTTTTTTATTATTAATCCTTTTTTTTTTTTTTTTTTCTTCCCTAAGATCCCATTTTCTTGCCTCGCTAAGTGACATTTTTCATGCATTCCCTAGGAAATAATACATCATACGCATTGAAACTTGGCAGCTTCCACAGACATTCACCAGCACCTCTCTTTTACAGCATTCAGTGGGATGTCACCCAGCAATGGGGCCTTTCTCGTGCAGCTGATTTTATACCCACAGCGAAAGAGAAGGTGTTTCAGCCTGCTGTGCCCATACTGTGAGGATTTCTGTGAAAAGCCACAGCTGGGCTGACCCCAATGCAATAACAAAAACTGCCTGTTGAACAAAAAAGTCCCAGTAAGCATGCAGTATATTACATACACAGCCTCTCTCCATCTGCTACGCATTACTCTTTTGCTCTGTGATGTTATTAATATCAAGAAATCTCATATGAAATTTTTTATTGCTTTTGTAATACCAGTGGGAGAAAATCCCTTGAAGACTCCATTATAGGTGGATCAGCATTTCCAGCAGAACCAAAATCACTATGTATTTAAATAGTTTGGCATACATCTTAAATCATATTCACAATACATTATACAGAAGAGTGGCATTTGTAGTTATTAAAATTGCCTGACACCTCTCATTATAAAAACACTGTTGTCAGTTGATTATAATTTTGCCAAACTTTAACCATTTAGGCTGACATTTTCCTTGCTGTCAGTCTTCCTGAGACAGGTTTGTATTTGATTGCTTTGATTTAAAATATCAGAAATACAATTCCAAGGAGCAAAACAAGGACATATACTTCCTCTTCTGCTACCACGCCAAACCAAACTCCTCAACTTCTCCAAATGCAATTTTCATTTAAGATGTGGCTGATTATTAAAGATGGTTGAAATGAAGGGCAGAGTAAAAAGTTAAACAAGGTTAAATAACCCAAAATGTCTTGTTTCACTTTAACTTGTATATTTTTATCCTGCTTAAAATAAAAAATAAGCCAGAGCACTGCCTTCCTTTTTCTCCTGTTCTCCTTTCAGGTCCCCTTGTCTGTCTGACTCCCCCCTGCTTGCTTCTAGAGTGGCTTTATCAATCTCTGCCTCTTTTCTCTGAAGTCCTCATTGCCTCCTTGTTGAGCACACTTTGAACAATAGTTCTCTAATTGCTCTTCAGAGAAAACTCCTGAACAACCTGGAAGGGCCCTCTAGCTGTTTCAGGGGAAAGGGACCTTTTTCAGTAAAGGTTGTCTTTTAAAACTGAAGCTGAACTGATTTTCTAATATTCAGACCGGGAGCTATTTGTGTCAGTGAGAGCCTTTTTGTTCTGCATACGTCCAGCTCCCAGCACAACCCACATGGAGCCACCGCGCCTGAAGGTGGCCAGACAAAAGGTGCCAGGGTTTCCTTCAGCTGACCTTGGGACTGTTCAATTAGGGCTCTCCAGAGAATATCTCAGGCAGATGGAGCTCTTATTTTTCTTTGATCAGGGCATCAAAGGACATAATGTCACGTGGAGCTGCTCTAATACCTGATCGGGGTGATCAATCGCTCTCATACAGGCTGCGAAGTGCCGCTCTGTAGTTTGGTCACCTCTGTCTGACCTTGAAAATCTCCTGTTGAGGGTCGATAGGAAAAGTCACATAGTGACTGGTCTTGGAGTGCCTTGGTTAAGTGACTGAACTGAAATACGCTTTTTTTTTTTGATGGGTAAACTGCAATTAATCATTAAAAAAAAATTGCAATGGAAAAGTGGAGGAAAATTCCATACATTGTTTTGGATCAATTATAATCCCGATGAGCTGAATGATTTGGAGAAACTTTATTTAATACCTGCATATTTAAATTTAAATTTGATGAGGATTTATATTAAATTTAAATTTGACTGGATTTTTTTTTTTCCCCCCAAATAGACCATCTTGCAGAATTTTAATTTAATTATCCCAGTTATACAGGAATCTGCTATAATTTTTCTGATCCCCATAGGAATTTGATGCCCCTGTAAAGCTCTAAACCAAAACAGGTATTGGCTCCAGAGGGCTGTGAAGAAGCCTCTGTAATGGGAGTGTTTCCTCAAATTCCACTGGAGGTCAGTGCAGCATTGCAGTTCTGCCTGGAACAAGATGTCCTTTTTACTCTGATCTAGTGCTACAGCTCAACACAAACCCCTGTAGAGCTGTTTTTAAACTAGATTTGTATAGTAATAAATATGGGCTTAAGAACTGTGTTTCATGGTTATATTTGGAACATCCTAGCAGGGATGTGAGAATCTAAACTCGTTTGGGTGTTATTCTTTTTTTTGTTGTTGTTGTTGTTGTGGCGGTTGTTTTTCAAGAGCTTAGGGTGTTTTCTCTTGCAAAGTAAAAATACTTGGAATACAAAAGGAGCACTTTTTTGTGACATGTTGTCATAGCTCCAGAGCAAAGCATGTCTTCCCACTAGAGGAGCAAATATAAGAGCAGTCTAGCACATGGCCTGTAGACTCGAGGGCTCTGGACCACACCGTTTTGTACAGCTACTTCAATGGGAACTCACTGAAGTCACTGCTTTGCTCCCTTTATTACCTCCCTCTCACTCCCCTTTCTGGTCATAGGGCATGCACACACTGTACTTGCTTCTTTTGACTGCTGCATCGTTAGCTTTTGGGGAAAAGCACGGCCCTCCTGCTTCCCCCATGGCTGTAACACAACAGATCCCCCAGCCTACAGCCCTGTTCTGCTGCTGGGAGATAAAGACAGAGCCTCAAATGTGCAACAGCAGAGAGAAAAGCAAAGAAAGGAAATGCGGGGCCCAAACACTACAGCAAGTGCTACACCCAGGGTGAGATGCATTACAGGAGCTAAGATAGGAACGCCAAGTAGACAGGAGCAAAGAAAACTCCCAGCCAGAGACTTTGGAGTCCCACCAGTACAACCAGTACCAACCAGTAACCGACACGTCCTAGTCCAGCCAGTAAATGTGCCAGCCCTGCTTCAGAAAACCCAGGCACCACCAGCCAGATGAGACAGAACAGGGCTTGCCTGAGCTCTGTGTGGCAGCAACAGGCCTGGCTTGTGCTGGGTTTGCTCAAGCACATCACAGGGCTGCCCAGGGATTGTCTGCCCGCTGGCCAGGCACCGAGGAAGAGGAAGGCCGCAGGATTCAGCCCGTGCTCTGATCCAGCAGCTGTCTGGGAGCAGCCTAGGCTTAGCCCCTGGGCTTGCTGCAGAAGTACTACACAAGGAGCAGGGTGTTCTTGAGCTACCCTTGGGGTTATCAGGCAGGTCCCCAGTCCAAAGTTTTACGGTTTCTGCTCCAGGTTTAGCTGAATGCAGCCCAGAGCTGTGCACAGAGCCATGTAACAATCAGCAAGATTAATCTGAAGCCACAGATCCTGCACACGGGGAGCAAGTACCTTGCTCCTGCTCACTGATTTTTTTTTTTAATTTTTTTTTTTTTTCAGCTACATTGACCAGAAAGCTCATTAGGAAAAGGGGCTGCAAACATTAGTTGTCCCCCCACGCCTCCTTTAAGAGTAATACTTTAAATCTTCGGCTTTGCATCCTTTTTCTCCTCCCTGAAGGGGGACGAAGTTGGAAGTTGGCTCTGGCTGCCCAGGCCTTAAAGGGCACTAAATCCAGGAATTTTAGGTTTCAGTTTAATTCAGGGTACATTTAGCTGAGTCAAAGCCATGCTGGCAAGCATGAGCATTAGAGGGTGAGCATTAGACTAGCTCAACCTTAGTTATGGACTCAGATACAGATATTTTAAAACATGCTGTTTAGACCATGGAGGATTTCTTGTGTTGGAGCAATCTCATAAAAGAAATGCTGACAACTGTATCCACCAGTTAATTTAAAACCCAGCTGGAACAAGGCCTGGCCAAAATATTATTGGGAAACTATTCTTATCCATCAGCAAAGCAACAAGTTGTACTGCAGGCTACCCCCCTGTGTCCTTGTACCCTGCATTAATTTCCTGCTTGGTTCCTGTAGGAGCATACTTCTGCTCCAGACCTGACACTGCTTGGCCTGCTCTGCTTGGCCTGTTTTTGCATTCACAGCCCCTTTTAGTGGCTCCAGCCTTCCTCCCGGAGGGCTCAGGGAGGTTCCCTTCCCTCTCTCCATCATCCCCAGATCACCATGGCTTTGCCATACAGAAACCTCTGATGTGTGAAACAGATCATCTCTCCTACTCTTACAGGTCTCTGTAACAGCTGATTAACACAACAGCATTTTCTGTTCTAAATCCTATGATTCCCATGTCTTTCTCATCCTTTCATTCAACAAAAAGCTCCTTATATACCAGAATTAGGAAAGCTGGAAGCTTTGGCTTTGTTTTCAGAATTAGCAAGTCTCTTTCTCCCAAGTAATTTTGTACAATATATATTAGTTTTATATTTCTCTGCCCCTTTCCATGGCTTATTTTATGCTAATAGTTCCCTAAGTATTATTAATTAGATTTCTTTAAGAGAAAGTTCTTGAAAGTTAATTAAAAGTTGCACACAGTAATTGTGCAAAAGTAGCTTTTCCGTTCTGAAAATTAAACCTTTATAATTAAAATCCGATATTCATTTAAAGATTCAAATGGGGTGTTTATTACTCATTTATTATTATTTATTTTTTGCCACTTTGGAAGTGTGATCGCTCCAGCAGAAGGAAATCAATCCAGCCCCAGTGCTGAGCCTCCTCCCTGCTGTCCCCTCTCTGGGAAATGGGACGTTCCCATCACCCCGGTTATGTCATCCTGCCTGGGATGTGCCTGAATCCTGATCGGAGGGACAGGGACACGTGCTTGTGCGTATCTCCATCTCCTTCCCTAACAGCCTGTCACCTTGTTTCCCCGAGACGTAAAAAAATATTTTTGTTATCTCAAGGTTGGAATATAGATTTCAGGAGCTATCAGCATCTCCTAGTTGCCAGCAAGAGGCTACTTACTGTACATTCAAATAACACTGAGGCTGCAAATCAAAAATGATACAGAGCTGGCAGCGCCAGGGTGACAGACACATTAGGGAAGGGTTTGGATGCTGGTGTAAACCTTGAGTGGCTTCTTTTGGTGTAGCACATCTGTCCACGGCATGTCGGGGTGCACCAGGATCATGCCCATTCCCAGCACCATGGGCAGCTGGAGGGGAAGAAGCTGCCCTAAAAGCAACGACAACCAAGCTCTGAGGCTGGGCTCCCGCCTTGTTTCCAGGGCTGAAGCACTCAAAGGAGATTTTCAGAGGTGACTCCTGTTTGGTCATCAAACCGTAGGCACCAGGGAAGGGAAAGTCATGTCTTTACCTACTTGGTATTTCTTGGATATCAAGCCTGGTCAAGCAAGCCCAGTTGGCTATGCATGCTTAGACCTATCTTTAGATTCCCTTGAAAGTCCAAGTGTAAAAGTACTTTGTGAAAATCTGCCTGGCCCAAGCCCAGCCAACCTCCAGTAATTAATGGAGACTAATTATCATCTTCCTCTTTCAGCTCTAGAGGTGGCCCAATCTCAGTGGCAAAGTCATCCTCTCATGTATTGTGCATGGTATGAACAAGCTTGCATAGGACTTTCTGGTATTTCAGAGGTCAATAAATAGATATACATGATTATCATAAAGTTATTAATCATTGTGCTGAGCTAATGTCACCCATTTCTCTTTGAATGGGTATTGCCTCTGTAAAATGCATGGCATGCCAATAAAACAAGAGAGAGCTGTAATAACCAGCATATAATTAATAACTATCAATAACGAATGCACAATCAACACAGAACTTCTTGTGATATGTTTAGGAAACAGCTGGGTCCCTTGTGCACCTCCTTTAGTACGAAAATTAGTACAATGTATATTTATCAAACAACTATTTTGAGGGCAGCAGAGGCATAAAAAGGAAGATACTTGGTTTGAAAGCCAAGAGAAGTGACTTGAAGAAGAATTACCTAAGTGTTTTAAAACTGGAAGCATTTAGGTCAAATGCAAAAGAAAGGCTTTAACAGCAGAGAGAGCGCTGTGAGCAAACAGAACGAACTCCAGTATCAGGAGTGTCACCAACAGAAATAATCAAGAATAAACAAAATCCTTGTTGAATTAGCACAGAGGGATATCTCATTTGTCCTTGGGCTGGAGGATACAAAGGAACTTTTCTAATGATATTATTATTACAGCGCACTAGAGCGGCACACTGAGTCCCTTATCAAGATAAGGGCTGTTGTGGCAGCTTTCTAGGACAGGATGCACAAGTACTGCAACAGAGACCCAACTTAAGGAGCTTACAGTCAAAGCAGACAGGGCTTCAGCGGAGGGGCTGTCAGCTCAGCTCGCCTCGCCCAAGGTTATGGAGGCACCTGATACCTGATCTGGGAAAGCAAGGTGCTTGCATCCCCTGTGAGCACCAACCGCACTGTCCTCCTCCTCCCGGGGTTGTGCTGCACCCCAGGGTGGCCCTCATGGTGTGGGTGTCACCGGTGTCACCAGTGTGTGCTCCATGCTTGGGGATAGGCTGCTTGCTACATGTGCCCTAGGTCAGTGCTCTCCTCCCACCTAGCCTCTGGCAGGTGGTGGCAGGAAACGGGCTGAGAAAGGGTAAAATAAGGCAAGTGCAAAGGTATTTTGCCTTTTTTAGCCCAAATCAGGTTTTCTGGTTTCAGCACCGCAGCACAAGCCCAGATATTTAGGCTGTCTAGCCTTCTGTAAGCAGCTGCCTTCAGAGGCACTGCCAAAGAGTGGCCTTTCACCCCAGAAAGTGGCTGTAGAAGTCCTCAAGGACTAGACACAGATTTCTGAACATCACCTTTGGGTGTCGTGAATCCCACCATTAAAATCCTTGCCTGTGTGATTCTGGAGAAGTCATTTACCAGTCCTGTACCTCAGTTTGTCTCACCAAGGAAGATATTTCTAACTTTTGAAAGCGAGAAGAATCATTCCTGAATATTAACTGCTGTGGAGCAAGGACTCTGATAAAGATGATTACAGAAATAAACCACCAGTTGATAACCAAATGCAAAAAAAAAAAAAAAAAAGGAAATGATTATTCCCCCAGCATTATCTGTATGCTCTGCACCAGTACATTTTAAGGCAATCTCAACTGAAAAGATAAAGACATAGCCATCCTTATAAACAAGGATATTTCATTCAATAGATAGAAAGCTCTAAAGGGTTCCAGCTTTGCTGAAGCACTGAAACACTGAGAATTGAAAGAGGTGGGGAGAATTAATTAGACTTCTGATATTATCCTGGTAAATAAAAGTAATAAGGGAAGCTCTGAAAAGGAAGACCTGATTCATATTCAAACATTTACAGAATAAACAGCTGCTGATTCTCCTATCTAGCCCAGTCCTTATCCTTTAAGGCTGCAATAAGTGACCTCTTAATCCCAGGCAAAAGACTGCATGAGCATCTGGAATTGAAAAAGAAAGCATATTTCCTTCACTATTCCAATTTCCACTCAATTTCAGTATAAAGTTGTTTGTGTCTTCCTTTTTTTTTTTTTTTTTTTTCTGCTTCCTACAGCAATGTGCATTTGATGATGAGATTTTGTGGATCTGAACACTTTCGCAGCCTTTTTATTTATTATTATTTTTTTTTCTCTAAGTAAAGACGTGCCTGACCTCCCCTACATTGAGCAGGAGTACTGCAGTCCTTCAGCTTGGTTATATCTCCATTGTACTGGCCATGCTCTTAAAGCACTTATAGCAATAATTTCTTGGAGTGATGGACAGACTCAGCAATAACCTGATCCTGCAATGCACTAAATAAACACTTTAGCATTTAGTACATGGACACTAATGTGCTGGGAAGTAATTGCTTAGAGGTTCCCAGCTTCAATATAATAATGCGGGGATTGCATTTATACAGCATATGGCATAGGGAAAAAAATTGTTATTGGCCAAACTTCCCCTCTCCCATTTTGATTAGTGCAGTAGGAGGGAGATGAAGGTAAGCATGGGGTGATCCGAGGTTACCAGATCCTCTGAGCATGAGGGCTGTAGTCGGATACAGATATGCTTTAGGTGTGGAGCAATTCCACTGACTTCAGCCCATTTACTCTGATTTTACACCAGTGTTGCTGAGAGAAGGGCTGACCGTTAATATCCTCCTTCACAATAGTAATGCTGAAACCAGTGAAAGATTAAAAAGCCTGTGCTAGCCTGGAAAAAAAAAAAAAAAAGTATCTTCTACAGTAAATACATAAACATGCAGGCAGCAATTCCCTGGGTGAGCTGAGCTTAAAAAAAGCTCAGTGGAGTTAGCAGAACTAGAATCAACTGTGTAGAAGCACCAAAGTTTTGCATTTCCACTTATGCGAATAATTACTCTAGCCCTCATCAACATTTCTCTGCTTAAATAGCGTTTATAAATTAGAGACGCCTAAACTTTAAATGGAAACTAATTTAGGTATTTCCTTTATTATTAAAAAGTTTTTCCCTGGACACTTTGGGCTCATAAATTATTATGAAACAGTTTTGCTACTTCCCCCCCCACCACCACCCTCACCCCCCCTTTGCCTTTCCCCTTTCCTAAGCACTGCAAATGATTTCTTAATGGCTTGCAGAGTGTGGTTACCTCTAGGATACAGAAAAGCTGTTTGAAAACATTTTCTTTTTTAAATATTTGATTTTAGAGGTACCAAAAAAAAAGATAATCAGAGGACCAAAATAAAATAAAAAGAACAGCTTTCCCAATGTATTATTAATACCAATAAATGGGAGCTGACGGATTTAAAAGCCAAGATGTAGTGCATTTTCCTGGAGCAGTGAGCCTTTAAACAAGTTCCAGTTATTGAGATTGTGTAGTAAAAGCTGGTAAAATGAAATATCTTCTCAGATAGGCTAATAAAGACAGGCTATATTAACATACCCTTCCCAGGAAACACAACCACAGAGGAAATGTTAGCTGCTATTCTTTATAGACTTGGTTATGGGAAGGCTGGGAAGTGACCTGCAGAACTTCATTTTTAACTCCCTGCTGCAGTCTGGAAACACCCTGATGAAAACACACAGACGGGGAAAGCCATGGCTCTGTCGGCGCTGAAGCTGTCCCCGGGGAGGCATTTTCTCAAGCACGCACGCTGCCTCTGGGTGGAATATTTCCTCTCTGTCTGGAGTGTTGGCACAAAGCCTTGCATCATGCCGACGTTTTCCACCGACACCTTCAAGGGGCTTCAGCATTTCCGAGTCAGTCACCCACTGTGCAGAGAGGGATGGGGTGAGCACCTTGTAGGAACAGAGGTAACAGGACGCAAGGGAATGCCTGAGGATCCTCGCCTTATTCTCCCTGAGCAGGGACCATGCTCCTGTGCCCTGCTCCAAAGCAGAAGCCAGCATGGCACTGTGCCCTCCAGGGAAACTAAGGGAAGAGGATGAGATCCCCAGGACATACCAAAGACCAAGTTAAACTCTTTTTAAGCCTTTGCTAGACTGCAAAGCTCTCAGAAGGACTGATGCAACCAACAAGTGCCAGGGGCAGGTGTGCAGAGGCTGTGCAGGGGAATGACTGAAGGATGGAGGAGGCTGGTGTGGAGCGAGGGGAAGAAATGCCAGAGATGGGAAATCGTTGGATGCCAGCGGTGATGTGGGCTCCTTGACTCAGCTGCCAGAGCAGCATGGCTTATTTTGCACCTAATCTCTCTGCCCTGTCCCACATTAAAATGCATATTCTGTAGTTGTCAGGGTCTCCCTGATATCCTTGACAATTTTCTGCTGTTAAATTTGTTAGTTCCAACAACAGGTATGACATGTTATCTGTAAGAACATTTTTATTCTAATTCCTACAACCTCCCAATATCTTTACAGTCCCCTCTCCTTTAAAGACTGATGCAGAAGCATCTCTAAGCTACCCTGTGCTTTCTGTACTCTTCTTAATTGCTCCTCTCCCCATAGCCCTGGAAGATCAGTGCAGGTGGGCTGCTCCTGGTGCACTGAATGAGTCTCCTGTTATGTATGTTCATTTCCAGCATTTTTTCTACATTTTTCCAGACAACCTGCTCTGTTTTCATCCCATCTTTCCTGCTGCAACCCGCAATCCCACTGGCCTTACTAGGGAATCTATTCAGATCTGGTGTTGCAGGAGAGGATAATTAATTTCTTCTAGCTGAGATGTCCATCTCATAATGCCTTGGCTCTCCAGGTTAAGCTAGGTACCAACCTTAAGCAGCTAAGTTCAGCAAGGAGCACCCCACCT
This sequence comes from Anas acuta, assembly GCF_963932015.1. Taxonomy (NCBI): domain Eukaryota; kingdom Metazoa; phylum Chordata; class Aves; order Anseriformes; family Anatidae; genus Anas; species Anas acuta. The sequence continues at coordinate 5,090,595 of NC_088998.1, read as the reverse complement.
GGTATCACTGGGGAAGTTGGATGCCTGGATCCTGCTGAATTGCGACAACTTTAATCACTTGTGAAAAGCTCATCTGTGATTGCACAGGGAGCCTTCCTGCTGAGTCTGAGAAAATGAAATCCATATTTTTGACTTTAAAGACTTTTTAAAATATAAGTTCCTTGCCTTTTTTGTTATTGTTATTGTTGCTATTATTGGTATTTTTAAGCTTCTTTTAAAAAGCACTGTCCTGCTGCTTATTTCTGACCTAATTCTGTCTCCGTGGGAGGTGTCTGCAGTGCCATTGTGCTTGGTGGTGCTTAAGGCTGAGGGTCAGCAGCAGCTGCATCCCGGGTGCGGAGAGCGTCACAAGCAGACTCCCTCTGCTTTCTGAGTTGTTCAGCTGCATGCTAAGAGCACAACGGCAGTGATGCATCTGCAACTGCTGGGGGAAAAGAGCGTTTTAAAGGTAAAGAAAGAGATTTAAGGACAGGGAAAAAAATGAGCGGCGATAAGGCTGAGACAGTGTCAAAGAGATGGAATATACATTTCAGAGAAAATCTGAGCAGATCGTTACCCAAAAAATACTAGCTGTAAGCAACAGTTTGCAGTGCAGAAGGAATATTTATCCATTGGTGTTTTGATAGTCTTTCTGTTTCTTACTGTGTCCTTCCACTGAGGGGTGATATTATTCAGAGGTTAGAAATGAAAGTTTGGAGGCAACTGTGGTGGGAGGTTGGAGTCCAGCCCTAATCCTGTCCTTGCTTTATGATGCTAGCTGACTCATTAACCCTTCTGTGCATCAGGGACCAGGCATTGCCTGGGCTAGGAGCTGTATGCACTCAAAACAAAGAGAACACTTGAGCCAAAGGGTTTGTATACACACAGGAGTTAATTTGGATGACCACAGAACAACTGTTTGGGGGTCAGACTCAAGATACCTTTGAGCATCGACTCTCTAGCAGTAGGTGCATTGAACAGGGTATTTACTGAGTGATTCTTCTCCTAGTTCAACCCTCCAGCCTCCACTGCTTTGCTGTTCAGGGGCCCCTCTGACCCAGAAACGTATTTTGAGTTAAAAAAAAAAAAAAAAAAAAAAGCAACAAAAAAAAACAACACAAGAGATAGGCTGTGAATTTAAATTTTGTGGCATCTTTTCTCTTGCAGGTGGCATGCCTTATTCATGTTTAGTTTAGATCACTTTCAAGCAGATTAAACTAAACTGGTACACAGCACTCTTATTATAGAATAAGTGCTCACAGAGAGAGCTATTCAGGAATAATTATTCTGATTTAAACATTTCTGAATAATTCTATGCAAAGGCAAGTTCTGAGCAGAGAGACGGCGGGTTGATGTGGCATACAGATGGGGGAGTGCAAGGAGCCGTAATACAGCATATGAGTATTCGTGCTGGAGTCCCTGTTATAAATGTTAACACATCCAGTCGGGAACAGAAACACACCAGGTGATCAATACGTCCAATGAAAACTAACAGGATCGTGGTGAATTCTGACCATTAAATACGCCCAGCTAACTCCTCCTGAATGAGACACAGAGCAGAGCTTCCTCCCCCAAATAATTTAGCAAATAGGTTTGAATAATGAACGCAATCCAGAAAAATCACCATCTGCTTATGGACAATTTGCAAACAGAAAAAAAGTGGCAGCATTCTTTTAATAAGTGATCTGTTATGAATTATTCACCCAGCTCTAATTAACATTAAGATTCCTAATTTTTCCAGGCAGCCCTAGCATAATGATACAATCCTGTGCATTTTCCAACCAAGACCCTCTAAGCACTTTCCAGACATTTAGGAATGAAAACTCACAGCCCTCCTTTGAAGGTGGTGTTGTCTTCATCTGGCAGGGGATAAAATAGAGACACAACTAATAATGTGTTGTTTTGCAGCTTTCCCTCATCTGTGTCAATGTGTGTGCCATTTGCCATCGTATTCGGTCTGTGTTTGCACTGCTACAAAGGAACTCTGCAGGTGAGGGAAAGCGGTGATTTTGAATATGCTTGAGTGTCACAGGGATATAAGCTTTGTCCTTTATAGCTCATTTGGTAGGGGATTGGTTTGGCTTTAAGTGCAATTCTGTCCATGTAATATCTAAGGTCCAAATTTTCAAAGGTGTTTTAGAACAAAAGCACAAAAAAATATGTGCCTAAATTGCCATGGCAATGTAAGTTGAAATAAATAATAAAGTTGGAAATAAATTCAGAATAAAATGGATTTTTTTCATTTTTAATGTATATGAAACAAGTCTATTTTACCTACATCCTTTTACAACCACTTTAAAAATGTAGAGGTCTCTATATGCGAGAAATAGTCTCTTTTCACAAACCTCTTACTAAAGCAATGATACCTTTTTAGCCATGGTATTCCCAACAATGGAAGCAGCACACTTGTGGTCTGGGATTACGCTGTATAATGAGTTATGAGTCAGCATTACCCATTTATTATAGCAAGGGGATGGCTCCTGTATTGCTATTAGAGCAGAGAGATTTACACCATAGAAAAAACCCTAATGTGTTGAGAACACTAAGGTTAAAGTCAGCCTTAATTCTAGCTTTATGAAAATTAAATGTTAGGGTTTTCTATTACAGACAAGTTGGGCTAAAAATGAACCTTCATTAACAGAATGCTGTGATCTACGGTTATATCTTCCTTGTTGGCCAGAACGTACTGTCTCTGAATTTAGCTTAGCAATTTCATATGGCATTTTCCTGCTCACTCCTCCTCCTTCACAGTTCAAGAATAGGAATAGCTCTTATGGCTGAAGGACAGAAGTTGTTTTTCATTAAAGTATCATAGTTTAGAAAAAACGACCCAATTCATCTACTCTTGACCTATGTTGTTAAACAGATTTGGCATATGGCATCTCAGATGCCTTGCAGGTGATGTCCTCAGCCATCTTCAGAATCAGATTCACCGCTCCCCCGGTGTCTCAGACTCCCCAGCACTTCCACCTGGGCTTCTCATTTCTAAATCTAACACATCTTTATTAACCTCTGACTTCCCTGAGTAAATTGTGAAGTTTCTATGGGGAAATAAAATCAAAGCCTTGCCATACCTCACAAAATATTTGCAGCCGGTAAAAATGAAGGCACAATCTTGATTTTGTACCTCAGGGAGAAGGGGGCAGAAAAGTTTATAACCTGGGTGTGTACCAAGCCCCAGAGTATCTGAGGCAGTCCAGCATCTAACTAGGAGTGTTACAGCCTTACTGTAACTTACATGGCTGCCTGACAGGGAAGTTGGGATGATTTAGTTTGTAAGATAAGATGGAACCTCAGGGTTATGAATTGTACCTATCAAAGACCTATCCAAATAATACTTTATTTGGAAACTATTTTTACCTCTTGGCAAACCTGGGCCTCTATCCTTGCACCCTGTTGTGATGCGAGCTAAGTAACAAAAGCCCCACAAGAAGAGACAGCGTTTAAAAACCAAAACAACTCAGGCATTAGCCTTCTCCCCAGGGCTATGACAGACAGCACCAGAAGACTGCTTTCCAGTCCTATCTGGAAATGGGAACTGTACAGAGTACCTTTTGTTCCCTCCAGATTTACAGAAAGTAAGAGGGCAGAGAGTGGCTGCAAAAGATGGTAACTATTTCATATTGTTGCCATCCTCAAGGAGGTTTGGTACTATGAGGGTGAGGGTCTGGCTGTGACACTGCTTCAGCTTTTGCATGTTACTGAGATCTTGAGCAGATGAATGTGCAGAGCCTTCATTTCCTCCTCTGTCCAACTGGAGTAAAGCATGCGGTGATTGTCACAAAGGAGGCAGAGTGTGAATTCAACATCTGAACTGAATTTCAGTACCCATCACATTTCTAGCTGGTTGAATCTTTACAGTCTGGGCTGTAGGACTCGGCTCAATGCTTACACACAGTGTGATGTGGTGGCATGGTCCCAGTGTTTTGGCTCTGACTTTCAGGTGAAGAGGAAGAAATGTTCCCTTGGTTTTCTTCCCCAGCTTCTCTGGGGGCAATAAGAGTGTCCCAGTGGCATCTGAGCTGCCTGCCTAAGTCTCACCTCCTCGCTAAAATGCTGTGGTAAATCAGGATTGAATCAGGATTACAAGTGCTCTTTATCACCAGTAGAGAGGCAGTACCACACTTTGCCTCACCAGGAAAGGTTCCTTTTACAAATGTTCACTAACCATAGCTGTCCCTGTCATTTCTCTTCCCTACCCTCACCCCCTGCATCAGCACAAGGTAGCTAGCACTGCATTCCGAGGACAAGTGATGCTAGAAGGATTTTTTATTTTATTTTATTTTATTTTTTTTAAGAAAATAGACAACAGCCCATAAATCTGGTTCTCCTGCCTGATCATTGCTTCCCTCCATCTCCCTCTGGCATTGTCGGAAAGTGGCTCTTGGAACAACCTCTTAAAAATGTATCGGCAAGAAGAAGGGAAATTGTTCTCAGTGACAACAATACTGTACACATATTTGTATATTTATTCTGAAGATCAAATTGATAACAACAGGTCCCTTCATGCCTGCTGATTTATCTGTTGAACAGGTATCTATGCCGTATGCACGGCATGGCTATAACTGTCATGGCTGATATAGGGATAAGATGAATAACCTCTACAGATTTCAGGTACAAGTAGGAAAATGTAATCATAACTCACTTTAGAACCAAGTGATACATATTTATACTTTGCCTATCACAGGCTAGCAAGCCTTTCCCTTTTATTTTGCATTCATGGACCTGTGATGCACATCAATCTTATATTCAGTTTGTTAATATTGTTGTCACTCAACTGAAATTTATCGTCACATGACTTATGATTGGAAGACGGTTTCATCTGAGGAACATTCTCTTAATTTACCGCATTCAAATTTCCTCTCGTGGCTCAACTCTGCATCACAAAGACCTATACGTTGCTTGGTTCAAACCTCTTCTGCTTTTTTTTCCTCTCAAACTAAGAGCAGTAAATGTCAAAACTATTTATAAACTGAACAGGAACAGAAGTCAAAGTAGCAGAATAAAATGGATATAAACTCTTAATCAGCCCCCAAGGATGTAATAGATGGGCCTGAATGCACATGGATTGTTTCTCTTTGGAGGTGTGGTCTTGAAAGACCCTCTGTGGGTTGCGGTTGCCTTCCCCATGGTGAAAAGGGTGGAAATGACCAAGTGCATCAGCCCCATGCCATCCAGAAAAGTATTTCTGCCTCCTTTGGGCAGTTTCTTAGTGCTTCAGAGGCCTCCAGCACACCCAGCCTCACCTCACTGACTCTGGTTTAAAGCCATGAGTGAGCAAAACAGGGGGCTGCCATCCTGTGGGGCCATACCTGGGGACACAACCACGTCACCACAGTTCACCTGGCTGGTCTGGACTCATCTGGGACATGGGGGCTGCCCCCAAGGCAAGACCAGTTCTGCTGGGCAGGGTGAGGCCTTCTCCCCTGGCCCCTGTGCCAGTCCCAGTGGCCCACAGCAGACAAGACCGGACTTGGACACTGCAGAAAATATTCTGCCGTCAAACTTCATGGAGGGGAGAATTTAACTTTTCTTTCTTTCAGGCTTTTTTTAGAGATCATAAATATTTATGAAGAGCCTGTCAGTCATTTTTAGGGTTTCTGACTGAGTGTGTCACAAGAGAAGGGCTTTTATGAGGATTTATAGTAAATTGCAGTAAATTGTATTCCTGTCAGGGAGCAGAGAGGAGTTACGCGGTGTCAGGGGAAAGCAAGCAATCTCCACAGTACAGCAAAGATGCTAAAGGGGGAGTCTGTCCCTGCCCCGGAGGTCATCACAAAGCCTATGCACTTCTCAAGTGCCACTTCAGTCCTCAAACTTCTGCAGGCATGGACAGGAGAAACTCCCTCTTCTTGGGCAGAAACCACGGCACACCGTCCTAATGCTCCAAGTTGACCACATCATGCGATTTCTTCATGGTACCTCCACACACAACTGCAATGCATGCCAACACCAGATATCTTATCCAGCTCTAGCACGCCGTATAGTACATCCCAGCAGAAACATAAGCCAAGACCTGAATTCTCACCCCAGTAGGGTTTTGTGAGCTTTAAGGGGTGTAACAATCGGCCTGAGATTTCAGTGCAACAGCAAGAATTAAATAAATGCTTTTCCAGTAATAAAGCAAATAAAGACAAAGTCAGCACAATCTACAGGAGTACATTATTATCTCTATCTGAGGTAAAAAGATGGCGGGAGACAGGCTGCTAAGAAGCCTCTACCTTGCCACACCACACTGTGGCATGCTCCTCACATACAAGTCATCCATCCTCACGAATCAAGGTTTTAACAATAATTCCTCAAAGCTATGTCCAATACAGCCCTTGCAGCAAATCTCTTCTTCCACTGTAATGTCACTTCCAGAACACAAAAACAGGATAGCAATGCATTTTGTCCCTGGTATCGTAACCAAGGACTGTCTGTCTCCCCCAGGCTTCATCCCAGTTGTACTACAGCACACCATAAACTCTGTTTTCTCCTTGTCTCTCGGTGCCTCAATCCTATCAACTTTAAAACAAATGAAAAAGTAAAGTGCAACATTTTTTAAACCTGCCACAATTTCATCTGATTTTGCTGCTCATCATTAGGACAACAAAAGATTAAGGGAAAAACTGATGGCACCCCAACACTGAAGTAAATCCTCCATGGATCACTCTGCACATTAACCTGAAAGTGCTTGATTGCATTATCCTATCAGCTCCGGAGTCATACTATTATTCTTTGTCTTATTCCATCACTTTATATTTTGCTCATTAAAGTTGGGGGGAGAGTGTCAAGAGCACATTTAGCCCAACAAGAAAGAAGTGTGGGGAAGGGAAGTGTGGTTGCATTAATTGAATCAAGGATGACAGTGCGAACAGCTTTGAGCCCCGTAAATCTAGACAGGCTCTTGTCAGATAAAGTATCAATGTGCTTTATCAAACTTTGTCCATAGATTTATAGAGTGCTCAGACCACAGATCTGTAGTTCTTCAATGTAATCACTTTGGCATTTTCTAGCTATGCTACCAACCTCCATGTGAAATAATGGAATTTATTGACAGAGAAGCAGGCACTGCAATTTTGCTGTTGTTTAGAAAAATTGCCCATCAATGAGGTGTCGGTGGAGAAAGACAAAAGATATTACAGTAAGATGACTATCTCCTGACTCCTGCTGAATTGGTAGATGAGTCATTAGCTTCCTTGGAGGGAAAAGGGTGGCCACTCTTCCAGAGAACTGCTCTAGTTTTTACTTACAAATTGTACTGCTCCAAGAAAAAAATAAATAAAGTCAAACCCCAACCCTTGGACTTGTTCCAGTCTGATGAATTACTACTGTCACAGGTTTGAAGTCAAAAGTCTGGATTTTGCCAGTGTTGTTTTGGTTAAACTATCACAATATTTAACCTCCTGATAATGTAGGTCTTCCTTTGCAGAATTCCTGTTCACACTTCACTGCCTATTAAAATGTGCAACTACCACAAATTGCATTAGGTAAATGTATATCGTTTTGTCTCCACATCAGGGGATACAAAGCAAAAGACTGTTGAACTAAGGCTGAGTATAACTTTTTTTTTTTTTTTTTGTAGTCCCCTGACTACATGGATTTCAGAAAGGAAACAGAAAAGCCTTGCCAGGAATTCTTAACAAAACAGGGTTTGCATTTACTGAGGAGAGTGGGAATGCATGTTCATGTGGGCATCAATTTATAATGTACTATGTGTCCTGAAGCATCCTTTCCAGGGGTGGCTACATGAGCTAGCGCATGGTCTAATGCTTTGTGAGTAAGACTTCTGGGTCTTGCTGTGATTAAAAGGGACGGCAGGATGGAACTGTGCTTTTTTTTTTTTTTTTTTTTTTCCTCCAATTGGCTCCTTGTCCCCTTGATTTCAACAATTAGTATGACCTTCCTGTGCTTTCACTGTCCTCTAGGAGTACTCGAGCTATCTTAAAATCTTTCCTTAAAAAAAATATCTGTTTTCCACCAACCACTACCTGAAAATACATTACAATTGAATGATGTGGCTAGAGCCTAAGGAGGATGATGAGCCCTCCCTGGAACACACCTATGCTTCTGTTGAAAGGTCCTGATCATGTCGTCAGCAGATAATGATGCAATTTCTCTCCCACCGGGTTCCATTAATCCTGCTTTCCCCAGCACACTCTGATGCCTGTTACAGCACAAACTGTTATTGCAAGGTGCTCAAACAGATCCATGGACTACAGACTCTGCTGCTGTATGAACACCTTGGGATTCCAGATGAGAATTCTGCTCCTTTATTTCCAAAAGGACAGAGCTGATGCACATGAGCTGAAAGGCATGCCTAGTAAGTAGACTCATCATGTCCCTTATTCTCCCTTGACATTGACTGCAAGACAACATTGCTTGCTCATTAAATGCCACTTCATTCTGGTACCAAAGCACTTGGTGGGAGACAGAGGCAGGAATGAGTTCATTCTTCTGTGCTACAGTAGCTGAGGCTCCAAATGAAATCAGTGCTCTGTCGCTCTAGGCAAGATATGCACCCTTAGAAAAACTGCCTGGCCTCAAGCATGCACCGTTCAAACAAATGAAGGAAGGGTGGAAGGGGAAGCAGAAATTCTGAAGAATGAAGTGACTTGCCTCAGGCTGCAGAGAAGGTCAGTGGCAGAGGCAGAGCCCAAGGAGCTTTCTAAATGCTATTCCTGCTAGCAGTGACCTTGACCTAAAAGATAATCAAGAATGAAGTATAAGCAATCTCTACCGTATGTCTCTGGGCTAGGATGAATTCCATGCTTTGATGTGACATTTTAAATTGCGTAAAACTCTTGGCCTTCTCACCGTGCCTCAGTGACCCTTAGGGAACAAAGGGGGATGTGCAATAAAGGGCAGCCCAAGCAACAGAGGCAGGTTGAGAAATAAAATACCAGAACAAAACATCATGGCTTCCTAGTATCAGAAAAAAAAAAAGAAAAGAAAAAAAAAAGAAAAAAAAGAAAAGGAAAAGGGAAAAAAAAAGAAACATCAACCAACCAACACACCCCAAAAACAACCTAAGAAACAAAGAAAAACCAAACCAAACAAAACCACAAATCCAGCCCAGACACATTCAAGAAGTGCATGGCAGGAAATATCTATGAGGGCCATTGCATAACACTGCCATGTTGTGGGACAAGTACATAACACAGAACGAACTAATTTCAGACAGAAAGTTCCTGTTGGAAGAGAATGACCAGCTTGTAACATGCTCCTGCTACATGAACATTTCCCAGTTGTGAGGCCATTTAGAAGCACAGCCTTCAAAATCTTGTCCTGGCATGGTAAATTGCCATGCTTAAAAAGACATCGTGCAGCCAGGGATGGGAGGGCTGCTCAACATCTCGCAAGGAAGGTCTGTTCTCACAAGATTTCCAGTCAGACTGAATAAACCTAAGGTTCAGAGAATTTACATGAAATGAAACTCCCCGTACATAGGGACAAGGCACATCCTTGCTTGAATTTGATTAAGAAGTAGAGTCCTCTTGTGACCCTGCTGTACTGGGCTGCCTTGCCTTAGTTCCACTGAAAGAAGCTGGGTGAACCTTCACTAGCAACCAAATTAGAGTAATTTAAAACAGTTGTGGACCTTCTCAGGTGAGGTTATATCTGCACAAGCACTTTCTGCCTTTGTGTTCCTGCATGGCACTGGTGAAAAATCCCTCAGACAGCCATTGCCCTTCCAGTGAAGAAGTGGCAATAACTTAAACACTCATCCTGTTCCTTTGTGCTAGCCTGGTTACACTATAATTTCTAGAGCGCTCCTTTAAAGCAGCATTTTTGGCTCTACTTACTATTAGTCAACTAATTCTCCTGCCTCGGTGACTGCCTGCACACCCAACCGTCCTTCCTGCCGGAGGAGGGAAGACACATTGCAGAGTCCCCACGAGCTCTCAGCACAGCCCTACAGGCAGTACAAGAGCCTAAGGCAGCCATCTCCTGAGTGACAGCATGTTCAACAGCTCAGAAGCAATTTGCCATGTTGAGAAACTACTTGTGCTTTCCCCACTCCCATTATTTTGGTTCCTTGTGCCTGACTGGGCAGCCAGGTGTGTCACGCTCTGGCTTCAAATTAAATTGCAACTCAGCTGCACTTGCAGCAATTTGCTGCCAATGTACCTTGCTATTCCCGTTCAACCAACGTGTGCTTGAATATTGGGGAAGATACAGGTGAACCCCCAGCTGATAGTTCTTGCAAGAACATCCACCCACTCATTCAGATATTATTCTGGTCAAAATATATTTGCTTCATCTAGCCTCCACCTGCCTGTGGTGAACCAAAGACCCATCATCACGTCTGCATCTCCTATGAGCTTGCTGAGTGGGACTAAGTTTAGTGTAATTTTGCCTCTCTTTTTTCCACCTGTAAAGACAATGCTGGTGATGCTGTGATGTGCAAATTTATACTGTGCAGTCTACAGATGAAATGGTCATGAAAATGTTTAGCAAAGGAAACAAGGACAGATTATGTATTCTGGGGAGAAGCACAGTGAGAAACATCATGGAACAAGTTAACTAAGATCTGACGTGACCATGAGATGCAGAGGTCATTATCACTTAAATTTCAGTGTGGTTCCAGACAGCAGTGAGTTAATGCTGCTCTCTCTTTGTTTCTGAGGTCTGTAAGCCTTGCCAAAAACCTTAGTCATAACTGCTTCTACTGTGGACAGTCACAATAAAGAAGCCAAGTCCCAAGAATAGTGGACCAAATCTTTCCCAAATATTACTGGCCAAGGTCAGCATGAAAACACAAAGGTGGGCAAGTATAATAGGAGAAACTGTGCTGCACATTTTTCCTTGATTAAAGTTCCTTCAAATAAGGAACGGACAACTCATATCCTTTCATTAGCCCAAAATTCACTAAATGAATGAAATGAATGGAAACAGGTTATATGATAGGAGTTAATTTCTCGATTTAGCTACCGAGTATAACTGCTTCTCACACTTAATGGGTTTAAAATGCAATATCCAAAATACGTGTTGCAAAGAGATACAAGCAGTGCTTCCAGGCACACATGCAAATGCACTCACACATGCAATAGCTTCCTTCTGTTTTGTCATGACCCTGAATTAATTTTTACATTAACTATGCTCTTCATAACTAGTCTAAGCTCTTAAAAGGTTTGTGTCTAGCTGACTAGGGCTTATTATATGCTTCCTAACCCTTCTCCATGCCTGAAATTACCATCTGGGTCTGTCCATCACTGTGCCCATAGAATTGATAATATCCCAAAAGCCTCTTGCCTGGCTCTCTTTCAGCACAAATTGGAGTTAGACGTGATCAAAACAAAACAAGAATGGTTCAGAGGTCACTGGTTGTGACAGTGTAGCAAGGCTTTCTTTGGATAAGAGTTGATGCTGAAATGTTATCCAAAAGCTCTGGTCACTTTCAACTTAATTTGTAGGTTTGTAACAGTAGAGTTGAATTGTTAATTCACCTTCATCAGCTTTATTCAACAATTGATGTATAGTCCTGGGAAATTAAATAATGGGGATCAGTGATGTCTCACATTTATTTTTAAGGGTATGAAAAGATATTAGCCATCATTTATTAGAGAAGCAGAGTAATTTTTATAATCAGAGACATGCAGAAATCACTTGATCCCTTGGGCTAGGAAACCCCCAGAGCTCAACCAGGATAACACTTCTAATGAAGAAAAGTTGCAGTTCTGCTAGACAACTATGATTGGCATTTCTAACTTGAACTTCATTGGAAAGAAGCTGCACAATGCACTACAGAATCACAGAATCATCTAGATTGGAAGAGACCTCCAAGATCATCTAGTCCAACCTCTCATCTAACACTAACAAGTCCTCCACTGAACTATATCACTAAGCTCTAAATCTAAACGTCTTTTAAAGACCTCCAGGAATGATGACTCCACCACTTCCCTGGACAGCCTATTCCAATGCCTAACAACCCTTTCAGTAAAGAAGTTCTTCCTAATATCCAACCTAAACCTCCCTTGGCACAACTTTAGCCCATTCCCCCTCGTCCTGTCACCAGGCACATGGGAGAACAGACCAACCCCCACCTCGCTACAGCCTCCTTTAAGGTACCTGTGGAGTGCAATAAGGTCGCCCCTGAGCCTCCTCTTCTCCAGGCTGAACAAGCCCAGCTCCCTCAGCTGCTCCTCCTAAGACTTGTTCTCCAGACCCCTCACCAGCTTCGTTTGTACAGTGATGGTTGAAAATGTGGTGTTAATACATTGACCAGTGCAAAGGCCTGGGCTTCATCTCATGGAAGGCCCAGATCAATGTGATACTGGCAAACTGGCATGCAAATGTGTACACCAAAAGAAAAAGAGGCAGAGTAGAGGTTTTGGGCTAGCAAGGATAACATCACACAGGGGATTCATCCACACAGGGCTGTTGAAGCTTTCTAGAGTATTTGTTTCCAAGTATTCCTTGCTCATGAATACTGTGAGCTCTCCACGTGATCTGATCTCTGCTGTGAAATAATCTTCTCTGAACCTAACAGCTCTTTTAACACCTTGCCTCCAAGCCAAATGAATGCAAAAGCATCTTCTGACAAGATCATCCAGCCCTCCCATTCACCCCTCCTGCATTAAGTGGTTCTGGGTGAAATTTTCGCTAGTCACCAATTAACCATCCAAATATGGAGAATAAAAATATAGTGAAATTTTCTTTCATCTGTGAGGTTCTCTTCTTCCACTGTGTGTGTATATATATGTCTTTGATATTCTCAAGAGAAAGAGCAGGCTCATGTTATTTGTTTACTGTCTATGACCTTAGGGCATTGTAGATGATACATTCCCATCTGCTAGTAAAAAGGGTCAGGAAAAAAGGAAAGCGTGTGAGATAGGGAAGGAAGGCTGATCATCAAGACCCAACAGGAGGGAAAGAGAAGTAATCCATAAGGGAAAGTTGCAACTTTTTTTTTTTTTTAAAAAGTTCATTAGTGAAAATTAGATCATCCCTTTCATAGTAAGTCACAAGCTCTTAGCGTCATACTTCCTTGCACAATGCACATCAAGTAGGCTTGGTCTCCTGATCAATAGAGATGCACAGATTAAAATGGAGCTATTTCTATTAAAAATCAAAAATAAATAAAAAAAGAAGAAGGGACATGTTTGCAGGGGAAATTGGATAGCTCAGGGGTCTATTAATAGGATAAAGTGTTGTTTACATTTCAGGGTCTCTGGTCTGATTACAGACCAGGTCAATAGGGAGAATGAAAGCCATTGTATTTAATGGATGGTTAGTGATGGATGTGAATTGAAATGATGGTCACAATCCAATTCAGAGCACATTTCACAAAAATCCCCCCCTCTTTTTTAAAATAAAGATGTTAAAATCTGATGAAGGAATAAACTGAGATTAAAGTACCCAACTAGGGCCCCTTTTGTCCATTCCCACCTCAGCTCTTCAGTTTCTCCCAACTCTGGCAAATCATCTGAATCCTCAGAATATCAGTTCTCTCTGGATAAAACAAAGATGGAATCTGACTGGATTTTATTAAATCATGAAGGCAAACACCTTAGTGTTGAGGCTGTGAAGCAGCAGGCTTGGGTATCCCTCAAGTCCCAAGGAGATCCACATCTCATGCACCTCTGCCTTCAAAGATCACCCCGTTGCCTGGAGGTCAGACAGCAGAGCCATGTTCCTAAGATGCTGCTTCAGAAAGCCTCAGTCTTCAAGGCCATCAATCAGTCACCTTTCTCAAGAGCTAAATTCATTTAAGGGAGGGAAAATAAAAAGCAGAACAAAGAAAGAACTAGATTTCATAATACGGGAAGACTGTGAGTGGGAGTCTGCCTTCAAAGTGCCTACAAGAGAATCTAATCAAGGCATTTACTATAAACAGAGAAAATCGATCACAGAACATTTTTAACATTTAAAACATGTCTCTGTTTGGACAGCTGAGACATCCCATTACTGTGAGTGACACCACCAGATCAAGGGTCTACACAATTTGAGAGAGCTGTAAATCATCCCCAGACCTCCGGGCACACAAACATTTACAGAATTGCTTTAAATTATTTGTAAATAATGGGCCAAATTCAGCCCCAGGCACAGAGCGGTCTGTTTGCCACTGTCTTCGATGGGAACTGCACTGCTTTACTACAAGGCCAAGATGGGTGGATGGCTCCAGGAGAGGCTTTGTACTAGGGTGGCACATGGGCAGCTTGAAGGTGATGCCTCAAAGCCAAAGACTGAGCAAAACACCAGCCGATGAGCAGTGGGAGTTGTACAAATATGTCCCAGGCACATAGGTATAAATGCAAGTCGGGGCAGTGAACACTTCTTGTGTTTCCCAGGGTTGTAAAAATACATTTGTCTTGTCCAAAGCTTAGATGAACCAGATGCAAAGATAACAGAGCAGGGACTAATTTACAGACTGATAAATGAGGGTGAGAGTGAGGGCATATCAGAGCTGGATTGCACTAACTTGGGTGGACTCTTCACTTACCAAATGGTGACCTGCAGTCATGCTGGAAGGTGACTTCCATGCTCTCTGGTTAACAGCTACTAGATTGACATGGCTTAAATAATAAGTCATAAAACCCACCAGGTCTCGGACACTGATGGTGAAGAGCTCTCAACACTTTCTGAGCAAGGTCAGTATCATTGAATTTCACAAGTGGGGCATGGGAAGATGAAGTGTCTCAACCAATTTCATCCAGGAGGACACCTAGAGAGTGAAACCAGGTCTCCCAAATACTCTGCCAATTGGGTCACACTGTCCTGCTGCTATTCTGGAATTAAAGCTTTCAATGGAGACTACATTAACTCCTGCAGGTGAAAGGGATGGGATCTCAGGAGCTACCTCCTACTGCTCAGCTCACGCAGAAAAAGCTATCAATAGCAGCACACTCTGCAAGCATGGATGTTCCAGCATTGAGGATATTGGTCTCAGATTTCCAGAAAGTGCAGAGGGGTGGGGGGTGGAGAAGGAAAAAGAAAAAAGGTTGTGGCTTGGTAAGCAATAGGACCTGAGGCAAAGGCTGCACTATGAAGACAACCCATGGGACATCTAAACACAGTTGGCAGGAGCCAGTGGTGAGACTTAGCCTGGCCCTCACGTCCTTGACCATATCTTGATGATTCAGATTAGAGTTTTTAATAACAGCATGCTCTAAGTGAGTTGAGATGGGATCGATGGGGTTACCAATATGTCAGAGCAGCAGTGGGGAAGGAATCCTCCTGCTTGGCTCCATGCTGCCGGTGGATGCCTGATGGCTCTTGATGGCAGTCACACAGGTGGTATGTTAATGGACTGATGTTACTGTTGTCTTGCATGTCCAGGTCTGCTAATCCGAACAGGAGCTGTGCTAAGGAAAGTGCTATTAAAAAGGATTCTAATAAAGGGCTGATTTGTAAACAGACATGACCCCGGTCTCATTTGAAACATAAGGAATATGAGTGCTCTCACTTTTTTGTCTGTCTGCTAAGCTTTAAAGAGGCCATTTGCTGTGATACATTGCCCTTAGAAATCTCAATGGATTTTCCTAGAACGTTTCCTATAGACTTTCTATAGAAATGAAATGGGACTATCTGTGTTGGATTACTTTATAAAATCTCCCTAGAATTTCCTGATGATGCTTTATAGGCACTGCCTGCAAGCAGTGAGGAGAATGAAAAATCCCTGTTTTCCTCTGCCTTCCTCTGTTTTCTGCTAATGATGGAGGCAGTTTTACCTCCGAGGGGAGCCCATGGAGTTTCTTTTGAGTCAGAGACATCTCAGGACATCTGGAAAGAGTATTTATTGATTTGTATTTGCACATTTGGAAAAGCAAACTCCAGAATGGATATTAAATAGTGAAAAGTTTTTTTCATTGGACAAATATTAAAGGGCTGTATTCTAGCCTGAATGACATCCCAAGCAATCCTATTGGTTCTTCAGGAGATTGCACTGAGGAGGTGTAGAACAGTAGAGAATTTGGCCCACTTATTTTATTTATTTATTACATTATTATTATTATTATTATTATTATTATTATTATTATCATCATCATCATCATCATTTAACCTGTACTGGTACTGTCTGGGCTGCTCCTGTCTGCAGGACGGATGAAGAATTCTTCATAGCAACACTATTTGTTATTTAAGGACTTGGCAATACACTGTCTGTATACTAACACAAAGTATAATCAATATAATCCACAGTATCTCAGCTCTCAGTCCAAAGAAATCTGGGAATATGTTCGGGACACCCTGGCAGAATTTTAGTGTTATGCTCATTTGGGGATTTGTAAGTAAAAAGTAAAGGATGCATTTCCTTCCATGGTTCCAAAAGAGAAACTCAACATCGTCACTGGCTGTATACAGCTTTGGGAGGTTGCAGCACTGTTGCTTTCCATGCAGGTAGTTGGGGCTAAAAGCCTGGAAGCTGGTGTAGGTATTTCATGTGTCCAGATGTGCCTCTGGCAGATGCTTGGCTGCACAGGTCTGGGTGACAATCCCAATGGCACCTGGGTGGCTTGTGGGGTGGATGAACTGCTCTGCTGATGCAACACTGCAGTACTTTCTCCCCAGTCCCTTTTGTTTTTACTGCATCTATGACTTACATAAATACAGCAGTGGAGAAGACAGACAGCAACCTGCCAGGCCATCCCTTTCTTTCCTAGGGGGCAAAAATTCTCGTGATGGCAGCCCAGGTCCCACCATGTCCCCTTGTGGAGATTCCCCAAGCTACATGTCTGCACATTGCTGGAAGTACATGTGAGAGCAGAATTAATATGCTCTGCATGCTCAGTGAATCTGGAGCTTGCTGGGAGAGCTGGGCAGGTAGCACATAAGCTGTTTTCATGGGGGAATTGACCTTTTCCATCTCTGGCCAAGAGTGGCTCAACCTGCCATAAAGCCTGGGCTCCTCTGATTTATGATAGAGACCCATCTTAGTTATAAAGCTCCAGCTCAGAGTTCTCCTAACAATCAGAGAACACTGCAGTTATTATTTTTAATTTGTGCCTAGGGAAATGTTTTGTTGGAGGGGAAAAAGAAAATAGGAAATAAATATTTTTTAAAGAAATCCTGTTGTCGTAGTAATGCTGAGAAACAAACATGGCTCAGTTCTGTCCAGGGAAACCGTGCCATGTGTTTCTTGCCATGGGGGATTGGCTTGTCAGTACACAGCATGATAAGTTTGTTAGCATTAGTGCTACACGCTTTTACGCTGATGAAAAGTCCTACTTACCCTCATGCAAGAATCTATGCTGCGGATGACCTTATTGAATTTCCAAATATGTGGGCAACATCAATTCCTTCAGGCTGCTGGTTTTAGCCTGGCAGAGGACGAGTGGTCAGGGCTAGATCAAAGTACAGGAACTAGCATGGCTCAGCTGAAGTCAAAAGAGGGCTGCTGCTGCATACAAGCATCTGACTGGGTTTACAAAGCCAGCAAGCTGGCCCTCTGCTCACACAATCTGAGCAGCATATGCTTCCAGATATGATGAGCTGTAGATTAGCCTAAGAATGACCCTTTCCAAACACCAGCACAGAGCATGACATCGGGCTTGTGCAGTCCTTGTGATGGACCCATGGACACGTGGATACAACCATGGGGAGCAAAGGCCAGTGGGGAGTAATGTCCCTTAGTGGGTGACATGGGAAAGGCATCACTCATGGTGGAGCCTCTAAGCAGATGGCTGGCAACAGGATAGAAAGTGACTTGAGTGTTCACAAAGGAAAGTGGGATCATGCAGCAAAGCTGTAATCGTTATTAATTATCTATTACCAGATTAGAGGTGCATTAGCGACCTGCACCACTTATTCAGTGCACTAAACCACACGGAGGTTCTCATAACATAATAAGGTTAAAGCAATAATGAAACGGTACAGGAATGTAGCACACCACAGCACAGAGCTGTTGGCATCAGTTGGGCTCCTGGAAGAGCATTTTAGCTGAATGACATGAGTTCTCGGGGAAGTGAATCAGGTTACATTACGGGGATGGAAAGGGGAGTGGATACCACAGAAATAATTGCTCACAAACACACCTAACATTTTCCTTAGGTGATGCTCTGGGTTATGTGAATAACACTGGAGCTAATCAAGCTCCTCTGAATGCTCCCATTAATTTCTGTGGCTGAACTCAAGCTGCAGAACTTGCTCAAGCAGGAGGTCATTAAAACAGATAGCGAGCTCGGTTAAAATGAGAGGGACTCGCCCTCGACCAAATCTCGATCACTACAGTAGCTTAAGAAGATTTTTCTCTCTCCATCTGTACCCTGGTAAGGATTTGCAGAGAAGGTGATGGAGAAAATTGGAAGAGCGTAAGAGCTAATGCTAAGCTATGCGATGTGAACTGGCAGCCATGGGATGCAGGCTGGCCATCAGCCCCACAGCTCAGCAAGGGCATCCCACGAGCACAGGTCCCAAGTGTTTTGTTATTAGCACGGCTGGACTCCTGCCCAGACACCCCCATCATCAACCCAAACCCTGTTTAGGGGTGTGCTGTGCACAGAAAATTCTCAGTTCTTCCTCCAAAGAGCCAACAGTCATCAGAGCATCTCCCCTGAGATCTCTTTGTGCTCCTGAATTGCTCCCCCCAGTTCTGCCCTCTCCTTGGAGTAGGGAGCAGAGCCTTGGACCAGTTTGGAAGCAGCACAGATTAATCCCTCACACATTAATGAACCTCAGTGGGAAGGGCTCCCTGCACATGACCTCTCCTCCTGACACACGTGCAGACACAAACATGCACAGTCATCGATGTCCAGGGCAGAAAGCATTTCCAGAAAGATCACTTACAACCTCAGACAGCCGGCACCAGCAGCACATCAAAAGGCAGTTTTGACTTAGGCAATGACTACAAAGCCATTGGAGGAAAAAAAAAAATAATTAAGTCTTAACCTTGTCTCAAGCCAGAATAAGAAAGATTCAATAAATCTTAAATTGTTTTCAACAGGGATGGACAGCAAAGAAATTAAATATTTTGGCAACTGGCCAAGTGCACATTTAACACAAAATGATGCCAGGAAAAAATAATATTTTCTCCTTTTAAACCCCCCTCTCTAAGCTGACTATCCCCCCCCCAAACAAAACAAAAGAAAACAAACAAAACACACACAGCAAACAAAAACCAAAACACTTTAGCTCGGATGCATTTACTCTGAATAACAACCCAACAGAGTTTATGGCACAAAACATGAGCCTTGTTTAGAAAGCATTTGGTTGGGGTTGCTGATACACAGCATCACCAGAGACCAGTGCAGTCTGCTCTGCTGCCTGTGGCTGAGCTGTCTTTCATCTACTGCTGATTTAGAGCACAATTAAGACAATGTCTATGAGATCTAAAGCAAGTACCTACTTCCAGGGGGATACTTCTAGATCTAGTTATTATCATGCCAGCACATGAAGTATCTCTTTCCAAATAAGCACCCACGCCTGCTGATAGTCTCCTGACAAAAGGAACAATCCTGCAAAGTGCTGAGGATGCTCAATTCCCACTGAATTCATCAGAGGATGAAGGTGTGTATTGCATTGCAGGTGTTCAAATACTAACATTCAGAGCTCAGCATCTTTCAGGATCTGGTCCAAAGCATATTTTCACTCGGAATTAAGAGCAAATAAGGTCATCTTTTTTTTTTTTTTTTTTTTCCTTCATCTTTTTTCTTTTTTTTTTTTTCCCCTTCTTCCTTATGAGTGAATCAAATAAATGGACAGAGTGTTATTTTTCCCCTGAATATTATTTGTGCTTTTGAAAGATTCTGCTGGCAGACTGATTGCTCTGCAATATTTAATTTACTTATTTTTTAAATTTATGCTGCATACTCATTCACTATTCTCTAGGTACACACACAAGGAAAATACATACATATATTTTTTGAAATATACCACACCACAGAGATCTAGGTAAACAGAAATAAAGGGAAGGTGGAAAATACGCTGAAATGAAAGGCTGAGCCATAAGCACAGCAACATTCAGTTCTTCTCACTGCTTGGCAATTGTCAGTATAAATACAGCCACCATTACCTATTGGGAAACAAAGGCACAGAGCATGTCTGCAACCTAGCTGATACCTCTGAGCACTTGGAGCAGTGTTAGGAATATAGTTGAGTGGTCACTGGTCCCAGGATCAAAATCTTGTGTTTTTTTCCCTCCCTGTTAGAGGACATGAATATGTCCTATAAATGTTCCCAGCCTTGGGAACACCTGTCTTTTCCAGTGCTCCATTAACAAGTTGTTCTAAAAAATAATACCAACAAGCTACCTTAATTTTGCATCTGTAATAAAAGTTAGGTACAAATCAAAAATCAGTTATGAAAATATTGGAACTGCAACATAATTAAGTACACAGATGTCTAAAAGCCATGCTTGTGCCAATAAGCACCAAGAAAAAAAGAAAGTAAGTTTGGAAAACCTATATGTGTGTATATATATATGTATATATATATATACATACACAGGCACCCAAACCTCAAAAGCTGGCCTACAAAACCAACTGCATTTAATCTTCTTGTAAATTCTTTCCTTTTTTTTTTTTTTTTTCCCCCCAGATAAAATTAGCAACATGCTTATTGATTTTTGTGTAGCTGGAAATGTATAGGTAGAGCTAAAAGAAGGGTAAATAAAACATGATGGTCTCTCAGGGTTAGATAAAAGAAAGTGCTTATAAATGCAGAAGTCCATGAGCAGAACAGAGAACGTGAAGGGTTCAGGCAAGAGGCCAGGAAGCCGCCTGCATACTGTAAGCTATTATTTGTGTTGAAAATCTCCAGGAATTGACTGAGTATCAGCTTTCTTAAGCAAGACCTTGAACCAAGATCTATATAGTTATAATCATTCCATATTACTTATATCACTGGAATTTCCATAAGAATTACCCTGCCTCGTCTTTGTAAACAAAGGAACCAGTGCAGGTACATGTGGACAGATTAAGCAAATTGGTTAACAGGGGTGACATGATGTAATGTTGTTAGTTTAAGTGATCTTTGATCAATAGCATTCATGACAACAGCTGAGATTGTTTGTCCTTAATGCCAAGAGGTATTTTACCACTTCAGTAATCTTAAAACTAGGGGGCTGAGTCCAGGAAAATCAATGTGGAAATGAAACTCTATGTCCGCAGTGGAATTTGCAAAAAGGTGGGATGCAAAAATGGTCTAAAGCTCAACAAGAGATGGGGCTCCTTGGATGCATAGTGCATTCACCTAATTCTTCAGTTGACAGGGCAGGTCATTTATCTCCTCGTAGCCCCACTTTCAAAGTCAATTTAAGAAATGAGGTAGTCACAGGAGTGCAGGTGCATCAAGCCAATAAAATCTAGGGTGAGATTCAATATCTGAAGTAGCTAGACCCCAACCACGTTGGGATTTTTATAAGTATAACACCAACATACTCCAAAGGCAACAACTACAACATGTGACAAATCAGGCTTTAAACCTATACAGATATTTAAGTATGCATATGTATGGATATTTAAAAAAATAAAGTGTCTTTATCAAAACTAGCATAAGGAGAGAGCTGCCTGTAGCTGATAGTTCTTGCGGATCAATGTTGCCTTGACCTTTGCGTGTCATGTTTTTGATGCTGTTACATTTTTTCGCAGAATCAGACAAGCTCAAACTTCTGCAAAGGAATTCACTGTATCTCAGTGATACAGACTGCAGAGCATTTAACCTTCCCAGCCTGAGTTTAAATGGGGTTGAGCAGGCACGTGTGTTTCTGCATTGCTGGGCTGTGGATAATTTCTACTTCCTCAACCAGTCTCATAAGTACAGGGCAGATCTTGCATGCAAAGTGACTTCAGAGTCAGTATACACAGGACAACGTGAACCACAATGCACAGAAGTTGAGTAAATGAACCATTTAGAGCTGTTGGATTCACATAAAAAATTAAATGAAATCCAATATTTTTACATGACACAAAGACGGCCAAGAACTGGAAGACAGTCTATTGGCTTGTCTGTGAGAATGTGGGACCATACCTGGCTCTCCCGCACAAAGCTCAGTCATTTCTTTGCTTTCCCCTATGTCCCCTTACTACAACATCAGAACCTCCCTGAGACAGACAGTGCCCAGTCAGGATGACATGAAGGACTAATCGAGGCAGGCCCATTTTGGGGCCTCTGGTGGTTGCTGTTATGCAAATAATTATTAATATGATGAATAAAGCAACAAACATGAATAGCAAGCTCAAGTGGGTAATGGTCCAATCCTGTATTTATGCGCTCACCCTGCTGCATATTCACCGCACGTGGTGTGCACACCTCTTCTCTGAATGCCTGTTCCCACCCCTGCCATGGGGAGGTAACTCTACCAACCAGTGTTCCTGAAATACTTGGAGGTGCAAGTATCAGGAGCTTTGAGATGTAGAATTTGTACCAAAGACTGCAGTATTATTCAACACCCAGACATAATCAGCAAGAAGGATGACTCAGATATGGCTCTCATTGCTCCAGAGCAATAAAAATATCTTCCACGGTAAATTTTAAAAATTAGTCTGTGTCGCTTCTGAGTTACTGGAAAAGTAACTTTGCTTGTTCTGTTCTCATAAATAAAATGCCATCAAATTATCACAAACAGCGTGAAATGTTGTTCAGCAGAGACAATCCATAATGAGGGGTCTTTTTGCATTCGTAGACTTGGCTATGTGGTCCTACTGCAACTCACCTGTGGATCAAACCCTCTGCAATTAACTTAGTTCTGGTGGTAACCAATAGCTATTAAATTCACCCATCAAAAGCATTTCCTTATGTAGAGCATCAAGTGTTTAATCTCAGACCTGAACAACAGCACCAGAAGGTTTTATTTATCAAATCAAGTCACACTGTGTAAGTGTCAAAAGAGAGATTTAAAAATAAGGTTTTAAGACTATCGGGAGAAATTGGAGCGTTCCAGGTACAAATAGAGAAACACAGTCTGTCTGTCACATGGCTAGCAGCAGAGAGAAATGTAATCTACAGTAACAGAACTGCTTTCTCTTTATTTTCACTTTGCTCAAAGGGCACTTTTCATCTGCAGTTTTCAGCCTGGTGGGTGGCAGCTGCAACACGGGCTCCAAAGTTGGACCCAATCATTCAACAAAATCCTAATCTCACCCTGCAGGACCTAGGCTCAGGTGAGAGATGGCAGGTGACTCTACCTGGCCCCAAGCAATTTGCATCCATGTAAGGAGGAATACAGGTGAAAAACAAAACAAAACAAACAAAAAAAACCTTTCTGCAATGAGATCTGCATGTGCAAGGGCTGGGCTGCCATGACCTGGGCTTCCCTGTATTGGACCCCCTACAAGCCATTGTGTGGCTCTGCAGGGAGCTGTCTCCTGAGCCTACATCTCCTGTGGCATTGCCCTGAAGCTGGCATCCTGCCTATGGCATTGCAAACGCTGATCAGTTCTGCTGCTGTGCATATAAATGCATTCATTTATTCCCTCTATTTATATTTTCATCTCTTCTCCTAGGCAAGAAGCAAGAGTTGAGCCCATGAAAGTCACCCAAGAGTGCTGGGACTGATTTTCCTTACCGGTTTACATTAATTCCCCCTTCCGTGCTGTACTCCCCTACCAGTCCTTCATCCAAGAAGTGCTGGGGAGCACTGCCAGCTGCCCCACAGTCTCCAGCTCCACACCAGCTCCCCTGGTACTGGCAGCAGGGGCTGTTGCGGGTTCAGCTCCCTCCAAGGGGCAGAATGAGTTGCATTTTGTCCTGGAAGTTAAGCGTGACTTTCAAGCTGAAGATTCTGTTTGGTTTGTAAGACCAGAAATAGGACTGTGGATATTAACTGCTAGCAAATAATTTGTCTGATACAATAAAGCAGAACATCACCTGCTCCCTCTGCAAACTTTTCCCTTTCCTGATGCCATTGAAAATCGTCTTTTCTCCCCTATTTCTGACAATGCAGCAAGGGAGACTAAAGATTTGCTGTCGTAAGGCAGATACCAGGATCCATTTACACCTTCTGTGGGGAACGGGGTGCTGGCGGCTGCAGATCAATTTGAATTAGCAGACCCTTTAATTCCAAATTTCCAATTTATTTGCTGTGCAATCAAGGCAAGAACATAAGGGGAATGAAATAAAAATCAAGGTCTCCACTCAACAGTATTTGGGAGTAGATTACCTATGGTAATGTGCATAATTTTCCATCCCTTATCTGTCTTCCCCAGACAGGTGACCCAGCGTTATTAGCACAGTTTATATCATTAAGCACTGGGCTGGGATTATAGTCCTAGTGACTGCACAACGCCATGCGAAATTCAGATCTCCTGAGCACTTAAACATCACCCACTAATCAAGCTCACTTGGGCTGATCTTCCATCGCCAGCTCTGGCTAATCTGGGTTGTGATAAAAAGGCAGGTAGCCTCCTCTATCCCCTTCCCAGCTTAATCCACGTAAGCAAAGACCATCAAAAGCACGCACACGCTGCGAGGAAAGGGGAAACATCACCCACAGACGGTCAGAGCTGGGGCAGGTGGTGAGACAGCACAAAGACGTTCCATCTGTGCCCTGTGAACGTCGTTCAGTGACATCAGATTAAATTAGGGGAGGAAAAAACATGCAAATACACCTGGCTGAGAGGCACCGCTGGAGGAAGAGTGCTCTCTTCAAGCAGAGCAGAGCACCAAGACGTGGCAGCGTGTGCCATTTTGTGCATCTGCTTTATCAGTTGGAGGTCAGGCCAAGCAGGTAAATAGTGCTTATCAGCAAGGATTCATTAACGTCTTTTCACTGCTGCCACAGATGCTCTCCCGTGCTCAGGTTTGTCCCTGCGGTGTGCAGGAGACAAATATTTGCGGTGCAGGATGGGCTGTTTGCTTTTAAGTGAGGCGTGCTGTGGCACAGGCACTGCTCAGACATGTCCCTGGCTCTCTGGCTGCACGTCTACATCCCTGGGGAGGTAGGAGAAAGGGAAGGAAGAGCTGCTCTATCCACAGCATCCTGCTGAGCGAGGGAGCTGCCTAAATACTTGCAGAGCATCTGAGGTCGAGAGGGGGGAACAAACTAAATTGGACAGCTACACACTGTCCTCTGCTTCTTCTCCTTTGACAGCAGAGAAAGCCAGGGTGCAGCCTCTTCGAACAAAGAGCAGTCCAAATTTATTTTTTTTTATAACCCCCTAAGGTGTGATGGGATAACAGCTCCATTTTAGGCACCACAAAGCAGTCTGAAGTGCTGTGTCCCCAGACGTTTGGCAGCACAGCAAAGCAGAGTGTGCACCACCCAGCCTGCTTTGCCCATAGAATTGACTTCCCTGTATAGGATAACTTTATTCTGGTTCTGTTAAGAATAAATCTGTTTCATACATAGATTAATTTAAAATAGAATAAACCATACTGCTGTTACTATAGAAATGTACTAAGATATAAAATAAACATCATTGCCCTGTAATTATATTTCAGAAAAAAATATTCTATATTTAAAAATCAATGAAATGTCAACTAACATATGTTTCCAGAAAGTCAGGGGTATTCCAGGCCAGGCCTATTGCTGATAGCTGATGGCTGAACTCTGGCATCCTCCTCCCACGCTGGGAGGTCTCCTTCTCTTTGAGAAATCTTGCTGAACCTAATGAGGCTCCTCAAGATACAAGGTACTTCTCAAAGCAACAATATCAGAATATTAACACCGAGCCCGCTTCTTGGAACCACTGATATCAGCAGGTGCACTTAAAGGACAGTGTTTAATCAGAGATATAATGAAAAGAAATGAGGTGTGAGAGTCTGACCCCTCGGTATGGAAAAATCTGTTGACTCGAATGCTGATAGCTGGGCAATGAGAAGTGCTCAGCATGGGGAGTCACAGTGAGCAACTTTCCTCCCCTCTGCCCCAAAGCCTGTCTGTGGGACAGGGGTCCTGTGCTCGCAGGAAGGGTAGGGGAGATGTGTCCCACACAGCCCCTTGGCCTGGCCGTGGGATAGCCAAGCTCTTGAAAGGGTGCTGAGGTCTCACTCTGAGCCCAGGTGATGCCTGAGGCAGCAAGGAGGGATTTTGGTGTTTCTGCATGAATATCTGCTCACTGAAGAGGTGACTGGTAAAGTACCCACAACTCACAGCTCATTTCTTATCATATCTGGAGCCATTGCCTCAACAGAGAGAGCTGCAGTTGCAGTATGGATGGCTGCACTCCACGTGCTTTTGTCTTCACTAGTTGAAACAAGTCACTGACCACACTGCACGCACAAATATTTTCCTACAAAACATAGAGCAGAACAGCAACCACAACAGCCTCCTGTGCGTTTTCCTCTAGAATAGCCACTGCCTGAACACCCCTATACCTCCCTGGGTCAAGCTCCATTTTCCACCTGGAAGTACAAGAAGAGGAAGGGTTTGCCTGTAACACTCCCCAGCAACATGCACAGCCTTAACAACAGTCTCCTGTGCTAGGGAACCATGGGGTGTGCTGCTCCCCACTTCTGCCTGTTGTCCTTTGGCAGAAGCCCCTCACCTCAGGGTGCATGAGGCAGGGGGTCTTATTGGGGCACATTTGCCAAGGGAATGGATTTTGGCTAGATAAACAGATCTGCAATGTTCAGCTGAACGTGGACATATGAGAGAGCCCCTCCTCCCTTCCTTGTTTCTGAAGTTAAATAAATAAAACCCTATTGTTGCCCTAGGCATGTTTCTGCTGGATGTTCAGCTGAAACCTCAGTGATTTGCTTAACAGTTGTGAGTATGATAATAGCGATAATAAAAAAACAAACACCACAAAGGCAAAACAGAAGGTTGTGCAAGACTTCATATCGGTTGCTCCAAATATCTGAAATGCCATCACACTTTTTTTTTTTTTTCTCATAGGGATGGGTGAGTTGGAAAGAACTGGCTTGTTTCATTCTTATTCTCTTCCTTATTTGACATTGTTTTGATTAGACAAGAGAAGCTATTGGCACTGGGTATAATAGCTTTTATACCTCTCTTCAGTGTCAATATTAGATGCAGAATTCTGCTCGCCTACCAGCACAAATTACTCTAACTCACTGAAAAGAAAAAAAAAAAAGCAATTTTGGTAAAAAATATTGCTCACTTGGAAGTTATTTTTTATGGATATTGAAAAAGTCTTCATCTACACTGCAATCCCACAACCTGTGAAAACTTCCAGTTTGAAACAGACAGAAAACTGCTAGTCTATGGCCAATGTGGTTTATCTAGTATCTCCCTGAAGATTCCTGATGTTCACATTTCTTAAGGAATAAGTTACAGCTGTAAGCATTATAGCTCCCAAAGAAATTGCTAAAATGTGACAGAAGGAAGCCTGCAGAGAGCCCTGGAATAATAACAATGGGCTGCGAGACCCAATCCCTTCATTTCAAGGAGCGATGCATGTCATGGTGAACACGCAGGTCCTTGCCATGTCACCTCTCCAGCCTTGACAGATACCACTGGCATAGTTCTCATGTTTGAGGCACACATACTGTGAAGCAGGAGATTGTTTCAGGATGAACCCTGGCTGATTCAACAGAAACGTGGTCCACTGACTGCTGCTCTGAGCAAGAGCATGTTTGATATTGTCATGGACAAAGTTTCAAAGTCTGCGGGGCCGGGGCTGGTGTCAACATCATGTCTGTGCCACAAAGAGCACAGGACAGCTCACACATCAGATGTGAGATGTTTCAGCATTACCCCCAGACAGCTCTCCGTGCATCCACAGCACACACTTGTTATGTATCACACTGCACTCAGTGAATACACTACCCATTGCCCCGTGTGTGCTGATTGTAATGGACTGTGTTTCATCTGCTCAGGTGCTCATTTTGAGCTCATTGGGGCTGATGTTTTCCTAGCTGCATCAGAAGCAGCAGATCTGGCAGGATACATTTCATTCTTCATAAACTGTAAATGCTGACACTTCCCAGCCTTGGCGTAGAGCGACGTGGATGCAGCTGTGAAGGAGATGAATGAAGCCTGCATATTCGCCAAGGTGCTCGCTCATTTTCCCAGCGCACTCTCCCTGCATGTCATTCCGAAAGCAACAAGCATCACTGCCTCTTTTGGGCTGTCAGTTTAAAATCTCACTCATGTAGGTGCTCAAACACAGGTGACAAAAGGAGCCCTTTTTGAGCTGACACAGCACAGCAGCACCTAGCAGAGCTGCACTGGTGAGAGCGCAGATCAGAGGCAATCAAAGCCCCGCAGCACTTCAAAGCATTCAGATTTACCAATGATGACAATGGGGAAGAGTCCTAAAAATAATGGGGTGGAAAGGGCCGTGTTACCTTGTTATACTGTATGCTGGGAACAGACTAGTTTTAAAAGCAATTTGCATAATTTAGCTTCTCCACTCTTAGAATAGCAAATTAACAGTTCATTTTATGACTCTACCAATCAACACCTATAGCCCATTAAATTTAACAACAAACTTGCCTCATGAAGGAGGTTGCAGCTGAGTCTTTCCATAAGGCCTCCTTATCACTTACTCTTTCCCCTGAATTGTGTTTCTTTGTTTTATAAACTAGCATTTCTATTTTCTCATTAGCAAGCATGATGCTAAATTAATTCCAGGTGTTAATTTACACATTGGGTGCTAAATTCAAAACTCAGCTCTATTGGTGTCAATGGAGGCTAACCGTAACACGTTTTCCAATCTCCAGAAGAAATCCAGAGCGACCCCATGCTGCTCCCATTTACTGCAATGCAAGCCTCTGCTACATCTCCTCTGCTCTCTGCTACTGCAGAGGAAGATGGTGTAGCTCCACTAACCTCATTCTGTCCCCAGTTACTGCAGTACAAAGTGAAAGAAACTTCGCTGAAGGAAAATAAATAAATAATACTCAGGGTGTACGGTGAATATAACTGGAGGCAAAAAATTGGCACAAGAACCAAAAGCACACAAGAACTTGTTTTAAAAGGTTCATTTTCAGGACCAGCTTCTGAATATGGGGTCATTTTAGTAAACAGATGAACATGCTGCTAATTGAAGGGAACACCACACCACATGGCTTCATTTGCAAAGCCATTCGGAATGAATTATCAATATTTTATAAATACGTTAAGGTGGTAATAAAAGATGCATGATGTAGTGTGTAGGTAGGAAGCCCTCCTGAAAGGAAATGAAGAAATTATAGATAACCTTGACACGTTGAAGTTTTGCAGTTGGAATTGCTAAGGAGAAGGGTTTTAAGATCTTTCAAGGTAGGAAAGTAATAAGAATTCTTTAAAGGAACAATGTCACATTGTTTAGGCTTAAAATCTGGTTTGCTAGTAGGGAAATGCATCATCTCTTACAGGGATGAGTTTAAGCTGTGAACTTTTGATAGACATGTTTCTACTCTACTCCCTTTTTCATCTGGGCATAACTACCTGCCCAGAAGTATTTGGATAAAATTGTGCTTTTCCCAAAGATCTGGGAAAAAGGACTGAGTGACAGAAGTGGGGTAACACAGCATAGACTTGCACAAAAAGGCAATGGTGAGAATTCAAGTTTCCCTGGTTGTTCTATTCTTGGCTGGTAGGAAAGTGTAATTTCTGTGGAGCAGAAGCGATTTACTGCAGGTCCTCATGAACTACAAGGAAATCCATGCAGCCTGGGCTTGGTGGCTCCATCTTACTTCTGCTACGATGAGCAACGCGATAAAGACTACACACAAAGCTGTGTTTGCTGTGAAATCTTTACAGCAATAACCTTCACCTTCAGCCTCCAGACACTGGAAACAGACAATTGCTTCCAAAAATTACCAGTCAAAAGGTTGTGCTGGAGATCAAGTTAAGAGCAGTTGTGGAATAAAGACCACAGCTGATTTGCTATGTTTGTGCAAAGAAAAAGGGAGGCAGAGGTGGATTTGGGGAGGAGGCGGAGGTCTAGTTATCAGTTTGGAGTTTGTAAATATCTCCAAGTCCTTCTGGAGATCTTCTGCAGCATGGTGTAAATTTGCTCTCTGGAGTTATAAAGGCATGTCTGAGCTGTGTCATGGCTGTGTTTGCTAGGGTGATCCACCTGGGATCACCTTCCTTATGGTTCTTAAGCTAAGTGGAGACAGCCCTGTCAAGGAGAAAAATTCGGAGACAGCTAAACAGAGAGAGACCCCTTAATGCAGATTTCTTGAGGGTGGGAGACGGCAGGAGGGAAAGGTGCCCTTCCTGATCCACACCTCCATTCTCGAGAGCAAACAGATGGCAATGGGGCTCTTGGCTTCAATTCGGTTTGGCTGTTCTTGTGCCCTTACACTCCCCAGAGTTAGCTTTGAATTTTAGATCCCATACTCCCTTCTTCCAGAAGAAGAAACTCAATTAATGAGCACGTCCTTTTATCAGAAGGATGTGAAGTGCACTTGTCTTCCACCCACAGAGCGAGCGTGGACGTGCCTGAACACCAGCCCAGCCACACACGCTCCAAAAAAGCAAATCCAGTGTGGATGGGGATTAGAACTTGGAAGGATGTTAGAAATCGGTCTTGCTGCCAAAGATTGCTGTAAACAGCTTCAGCTTTTATTCTTCCATCCTTTGAACATACATTGCTGTGTGTTTGACCTGCATGTTTTTAGAAGAGGTGGTGTGCTTGGTGAGAGCCTCACTGGCACAGGTGCATGTAGCTGAATGCAAGCCAAACCATGCCAAGTTTTGTGACTTGACTAACAGGTTAGCTGTGTTATTTGTTAAATAATATATATGCATAAGCATGCCATACAAAGCACAAAGATGTGCTTCTTCCTTGGTCTAGCTAATAACATCTCCTGGCCCAGGCAGGCACTAAAAGCTGATGCATAGCTGCCATTTGGCCACTTTTGTCTAGAAGTAAATCAGGGATCCATGCAACATGCTCCATACTTGGAGAAATGGAATCCTGAAGTGCAGTCCCTACATTTTACCCCATATGTGTTATTCCTATAGGAAACTATATCTCATGCAGTATTTTGTGTATTCAACCAAAACACCATGAAGAGGCAACACCCTAGATTAAAACAGCTATTCAAAATGTCTGAAACAGTGGAAAAAAACAGGATGAAAATGTGTTTTGTGAGACATTTGTTAATTTTCCACTTTGTTTCAAGATTTTCTGCATTTTTTTCAGGTTTACTAAAAAAAATATTCCTATCAAATCCCTTTCAGTACTCAATTATAAAAAAGTTGAACATACTTGTTGCCTTTTATTTTAAGGAAAAAATCAAAAATATCACTTTGAGTCTGCTCTAGCAGAGATGAAAATAATACCGTCCTCACACAAAAACATAGGCTTCTGCTACATGAATAAAGTGCTTTTAGCATTATAGAACAGATGAGGCAAATGAGCACAATTAAGTAACTTCATATCAAGCAGCGGGGGGCCATGGTAAATACACACCAGACAATTTGTAACAGTGCTCGTGTTTAACAGTGCTCTGGGTCTCTGAGCCCCCAGTTTTAATTTAAACAAATACTTCAGCGTATGGAGATAAATAAAATGAGAACGATAGCTCTCAGTCTGGCAGGGCCCAAATGTGAGATACAGTCTAAATAAAAGAATTATTTATGTAGGTAAATAAAATATGGTTGGATTCCTTCTCTGTATGCAGATAACTCTATCCATCACTTTTTTTTTCATGATTTTAGTTGAGAGGTAAACAATCCTGAAGGAAAAATAATGGGAGGGACATTGATTGTACATTGTAATTTTGGGACTAAAATGATTGACAACTCTAAAAATGAGGGATGTGTCTGAAGTATGTTCCCCATAATTATTTTTCAACATCCTCAAGGCAGTTATTTCTTTCTTTTTTTTTTTTTTTTTTTTTTTTTTCCTTCTAAGCAAAGGGAGAGAAGACAACACCACTCTTGCTATTCTCCAGCTATTACCAGCAAATGGTGACTTTTTAAATGCTGCTGCTGCACTGGGCACTCTTCCAGCGAGGTGGCTGAAATTATACATTTCCTCTTGGGAAGATGTGTTTTTCCTAAACACACTGCTAGAAGACCTTCTTTGCACGATTAGCTAACCTGAATCTGAGCTGTAGAAATGAAATGGCAATGAAAGAGACCCTCCTCCATGAAGCTGGGATAATGCTGACCAGGTATTAAATTCATGCAAAACACACCAACCACACCAACCAAAGAGATTAGAAATTGAGTCACTGAACCAGGAAAACTGCTGAGGAGCAGAACAGGCTGATCAGAGCCAAGAAAACAACCAGACATGTGAACAAAACAAAACTCACAACAAAAAATACAAGCCCAAACCCTGGAGAGAAGGAGAAAACCTAAAATCCTCTAAAATTGGGCAAGGCAGCTTTTGAATGTCTCAGAATTTGCCTGTCTATATATAAACCCATAATGAGATCATTCACATGTCTACAAACAGTAGGGTACATAAACACTTCCTTCCTAGAGGCACATCAGAGGAGGTTCTCATCATGCTGGCTATGGTATAAACATATATTTGACATGCTCCTTCTCCCCAAAAGCTCATTTAATTCCAGGGCCAAGTTTTTCCTTTCTGCAGTGCTTTAAGCAAAGGATTGGGCTTAGTTTGCAGCATTTGACTGAATTTGCTTGTGCAATGCCAGAATCCCTTATTTGCCACAGGTTTGGTGCAACACGTGTTATCCAAAGCAGGGTGGCTGGGATAGAACATGAATCCAAACTCATTTTTACATTGGGAATTTCAGAATTTCTAGGACTACCCAAACAGTAATAAAATAGGTAGGACTTTCTTGTGCCTGTTGAGCTTCTCTTTTTGAAGGAGGAGTTTGGACAAATCTTTCCTTTTCTCTTTTCATGCATCCCCATGGTGCTTCCTGGTCCACTTTAGGGAAGGTTTGAAGAACTGGAATATCCCCAGATCATCCACCCTCATGAGATTTTAAATTACAGGGAAATTACAAGCAAAAAAAAGAGTAGAACAGGTTCCTCAAAGAAATGACTACAGCTCTAATCCCTCAGAACTTTGTTCCCAGCCTGGTTATGACAACTGAATATGTTTGGAGGTATGCTGGTGCATTAGGAGATGGGGAGAGGTAGTAGGCCAGTCAGAAAATTCTTTGGGCTTTACTCCACCCATGGAAGAGTAGGACCAAAGAGGTAAGTATTTCTTATCACACTATTGGGAAATAGCATCTTCCGTTGAGAAAAAAATAAAACAAAAGACAGCCTTTTTTTTTTTTTTTTGGCACATCTCCTTCTGCAGTGGACTTTTCCTAGAGTCCAGATTCTACTGCTGCTAAAATCCCCAATTATAGTAAGAGGTACTTGCAATACAGGTTATTTTGATGGACATAATACCCAAAACTAAGCTTTTTACCATCTGTTCGTCCCTAAAATTTGAAAGCAAAAGGAACATATTTCACCACTACGTCAGTGAAAAGTAAGATAAATGCTATTTAAATGCATGTACAGCATATGTTCTTTCTTCTATGCCACATTCATCTGTAATGCTTTACTCATTTCTCTAGAGACACAAATCAGTGGGAAAAAAAAAAAACAAAACAAAAAAAACTTTTTCCCATAAGAAGCCCTTACACTAAACCTAGTTTTCTGAACACAGGTGAGAGATGGGAACACTATTCAAACTGCAATGAGACTGAACTAGATGTTTTTACCCCTCCAATGCTTTTTCTTCCCCCAACTTCAGTGACAGGAGATAGGAAGGCCTTGGGAATCTCAACAGAATAAATCACAGATCAACACTGGGGTGGAAGAGTTTGTGTTGGGACTCAAGGGTATAGCAGGAAGTTTTTTTTTATTCCCAGCTAATCCTCTGGCAGTGTCACCAGTTTGCAGGTGGAGAATAGAAGGGAAGTGAGCATCGCAAGTGTCACTACAGAGCTGCTAAATCTTTCAGCACAGGTATACTGACATCTGCCTGGTGCATCTTTGCCTCTCCTTGCACTAGCAGCATCAGCATGCTAAATCACATGCAGGCTGCTACAAAGGAGAGGTGTGCATGGGGAGACTTTTGTTTTTCCCTGCTTCTGAGGCTCTCCACGAGCCCTGTTTGCAAATGGATCTTGTCTGGCATGCATGAGAATTTGATAGATACCTGACTCCAGTGATAGGCATGCACTTGCACAGCAAATCTTGCTTCAGAAGAACAATGATAGTACAAGGTCAAAGCTAGGACATAACCCTCGAGCAATGTTATTTTGAATGCTCCTTTCCCAGTCCTTCCCTCCCTCTACCATGTAAGCACCTGATACAGTGGGTGGTCCTGATCTCAGATCCACGAGGAGCCCTGGAGGAGGCACCAGTGCTATTAGCTGGGAACATGAGAGGAAGTCCTGTGCAGTGTGCTTAATTAGTTTATCTTTGAGAAACTCATCTCTTTAGGCTATATTGTTGTGGGTTTGTTGAAGCATTAGCATCCCAAATCACTTGTCAGTTTTGAAAATGTAGGTTGATAAGATGAAGGAATTTGGTTATTGCCTCTGCAGGAAAGCAAGAGTCTTTGAGTCCTGCCCATTATTTCCTCAAATCCACAGGCTCATAATCTGTATGCAGTAGCTTTGCCAGGAGTTTTAAAAGCAAGCTGCCTCCTGGCTACATACACAAGCACACAGATCTTGCACACTGCTTGGAGACTCTTCAGCAAATCTTCTTTGGTTCATTGAGGAATGCTCTACTTTCAGTTCGGGGTGCTTGCCCACTTCCCAGGCTGCTCGTTGTGTCAGAGGCAAGACCACATCTGAAGTTTTGTTACTGCTGGGTCAGCCCCAAGAGTGGCATTTGGGACTTGGAGAGCTTCAGCTGACTGAGCCTGGACAGATGCTCTTGCTCTCATCACACTGAAATGCCCAGCATTCATGAAGTCAGGTCTTTCAAATGTTGGCTTCAATTGACAAACACCTCCATAAATACACCAGATCAGAATGCCTTTTTTTTTTTTTTATACAGGGCAGATAAGTGCTTGCAAGGAAGCACTATTTTATTTTTTAAAAAGTTTGAGAAATGTAACATGATTATATTTCTAGCTCCACTTCCCATCTGTTCACCTTCCAAAGTGACATTTAAGGGAGCTGAGTTTACTATGCTAGAGGCATCAGCAGCACTGGATTGAGTGGATCAGATTCCAGACTGACTCTAAAGCTACTCAAACCTCGCCTAAAGCTCAGCTCTTATTTATTTGTTTTTCTACAGCAGAAGTACCTTGATCTCCAGAAATGCTGCCCTTTTCTTGTTTGCATCCCTTTCTGCTGAGAGCATTTGCTGTGTTTTTTTTTTTTTTTTTTTTTTTTTACAATACATGACTTGGGATAAATGCTCAACCCCCCTTTACATACCTGAAAGCACTTTGGATGATGTAAAGGGGACCTCTGGCACCAGTTGTATAGGGTCCAGAGTTTAGGACCTATAGATCAACACTGTGAACCAGGTCCAGGGTTGCTGTACTCTCCAGCAGACACAGGGGTACAACCCAGCATCATGCTCAGAGTCAGCAGTTATAAAAGTGTAGACTCCAGGACATGTCTAGACTCCTACATCTTCTGAAACAGTGGTGTCTAATGTAAAATAGGAAACTAGCACATTCACTTGCTCTGTAGTCTAAGCAGGAGAGTTTGAGCTGCAGTTGATACAGACAACACAGGGTTTTTTTTCCAAGCCTAGGAAGGAGTGGGAGCATTGATGCTGCTATGTCTTGTGCAGTACAAAAAAGTCCATCTCAGATTTAAACTAAGGGGTCACGAGGAATGAATGTCTGAGGAAAACAAAACTCACAAGCGCTGCAAAAGGTGATAGCAGAAGGCACGCCTGGATAAGCTGATGTTCAGCACAGTAGAAGGAAAAATAGCCTTGCGAGGACACAGGCAGAAAGGTGAAGATCATCTTTGCACTTCACAGCTGTGAAGGCTGAGGAACACAGAAGTATTTTCTCAGACAGTGACCTAGCCCAACAGCAGTGGAGAGGAACAAAAGGAAGGCAAGCACGATTTAGGTAATAGGTACTCAACTGGGATACATGGTGATGCAGTGCCAAGACATTGCCTTCTGTTTCCTTTCCAATAAGAGCAGGAGACTCATTCTGCACCTTCTTTGGAAAGCATTTCAGGTATGGAGCTCTGAGCAGACAAATTCAGAGCTCAGGTTCCAGTGTACATGTATCCAAATCCTACAGTTGCCTCTGCAAATGTTTGCTTTTATTGACTAATGACAAAATTAGGGGGGAGAAGGAAGCAGCCACCCACTCTGCTTCTGTCTCTTTTCTTCCATCTCCCACAGTGGCAAGGCTCTCGCAACATTTTATAGACCTGTAATTTCCTGGCAGTTTATATAGCATGAAAGTAGAAGAAGTGATAAAATATGCAGTTTAATTGGAAAAAAAAAGAAAAAAAACATGTACTAATCTCACTAATGTGAGAGATTAAAACTGTAAATGTGTGAGTCTTCAAGGTGGTTACACAGATTTTAAGCAAATTTTCCTTCTAAGTGTTTCTATTCAAGCTCATATTTTATGGTATCCTGGACCTTACAATTGACTTTTGTTTTATTTTTATGAATGATATTCAAAACATAATATTGTCACAAGGGATTCTCTTACTCCAGATTCTTTTATCATGCAGAATTTCTATTACCTTCTCTGAGATTTTTTTTTTTTTGTCACACTACACTGCTTTAGTGGCTGCAAGCACTATTGTGTCACACTGGGTTGTGTTAATAGCTCAAGCTGTAGTTTACCCTTTGTGCAGAGGGCTAGTACAAGGACTGCGTGTTGAAAATCTGCTAAAATACTGCTTTGAGAACTTGATACCAGCTGGAAGACTCCTGCATTCCTCCTGTGAGGTGCTGGCAGTGCACAGCACCCCCATTCCCTTCAGGCACTGTTCCCCTCCCCCAATGTACTCTTTGGCACAGGACATGTTCCTCCTCCTACATTGGAGCAGTGCCTGCTCCATTTTATAGAGACGATTAATAGGATATCCTATAAAGGGTAAGTATCTGATGGTGCTCTAACAGAAGTGGCTGTAGAAGTTAACTGCAGTCCTGGAAGACACTCAGACTGGTTCAGTATTAGGAGCTGGAATTTTAACAGACTGGTGATACCAAACTGTGATTTTGTTAGGATAGTTGTTAACCAGTTACCCTGGAATAAGAAGGACTTTCTTGGAACAGTAGCCGTACTACAGATCTGTTTAGTTTCCTAAGCAAAGAGCTACTCAATCTTTCTCTGTTCACAGCAACTTCTTAGTAACAACCGTGAAATTATTTCAGAGTCTGGGATGGACACTGGCTATAAGTCTGCTGCCCAATATAACCACAAAATAAACCTGTGGTTAGGATAGCTGTGGTCCTTCAAATAGCCACAAGCTCAGGTGAATCAGGCAAGGGCACAGGCCAAGAGCCCCTCACCACCCATGCAATGCCTTCATGCACCAGCACAAGACGTGTGAGAGCTCCCAGGGCTAAACCTGCTCTGGCCATGCCCAGGAGCCCAAACCCTGACGAGGAAGAGTCAACAGCAGAAAGGACCCAGAGCTCACCACAGTGGCACAGCTGGGGACAGGAGGATACCTCTTAGATATCTCACTGCAGGAATGAGCACCATTTCTTCTCTGAAAAAGCAGCTATCTGACTTATAAGTCCCTAAAGACCACAGATCTATAACCCACCCCAACTCTTTCAGACCTCGCAGACCCCTCCATCTGTAACACTACCTGCATCCACCACTAGGACGTGCTGAACTGTTATGAGAATTGACTTTGGGACCTGGAAGTCCTCCACAGATCTCTGTGTACCAGTTATATTTTAATGCTAGAAAAGGGAAAAAAAAACTCAACATCATTTTGCAAATGTTAAGCTATTAAACTAGCAAATGATTTGAGACAAGAGTAAGTATACAGGGTCAGCTTCTCTTTCAAACACTTCTAGGGTACATTATGTGTAGCATGCTTCATGCAAATACCATGGCCTTGAGGTTTTCCTTGTGGCTTTGTTCATTCTCTCATTTCTGCAGGGAGGCAGGATGAATAAATAGATGTTTTTATCACCACTTTTTT
The DNA here is from genome assembly GCF_963932015.1 of Anas acuta. Classification (NCBI taxonomy): domain Eukaryota; kingdom Metazoa; phylum Chordata; class Aves; order Anseriformes; family Anatidae; genus Anas; species Anas acuta. The sequence goes on along the minus strand of NC_088998.1, from coordinate 5,052,825 downwards.
GCTTTCAGAAAGTTCACATATTGCATTTTTGACATTATGTAAATTAAAAATCACCATGGCATTACCTGAAATAAACTATTATATCACTCCTTTCACGCTGCTCTAGTTAAGATACTGTCAGCACTTCCATTACTAGCCCTTATTTCAAGGAGTTTCGAACTTGGTGGTAGAAAGGTGGGGAGATATTTTTGGATAGAAACTTTTAACAAGTTCCCAGCCTGGGCAGAAATTTCATTTTCTTCAGATTTGAGCAAAAATACTTGCTCATTACAGTTAAACAATAAAATGGGAAGATTCACCCTCCAAAAGTTGGGAGGTCTAGCAGAAGCCTGATGAAAGTTTTTGAATACTGAAAACTCAGCTGGGAAGTTTCATTGGAGCAGTTTGTGGTAGAGGCTTAGAGCCAGGATTTGGACACTTACCACAGCACAAAGACCTGTCCGTAGCAATTTATTTTCCATAAAATTAAGACAACTGAAGCCTAATTGAAGCTCTGGTCAGCGGTACAGATCACCTCCTGTGTTAGGAGTCCAACTGCCCCAGGAATTTCCTCACCACACAGCTGTTTGGAGCAGTAATTAGCCCCATCTATATGCTTATAAACCCTAAGAGGCTGGACATGCTCCCTACACCGCCCTCTGCTCTGAGGCCTGCCTAGTCACAAGGTTTCTGGTATGTTTGCTAGGTTGCAGGACCATGAACTTCCCTTAATTGGCCTACATACATATACTAATCACATGATTATCTGTGTGTATGAATCTTCAATAATATAATAAAATGCATGATGTATCACTACATGTCTTGTACTACAAATTCCATTGTGCTTTGTGTGTACTTTCTGCACATGTATGCACACACAATAAAAATGCAATCCAACGCTTAGGACACTGTTAAACTTGAACCTTCTCTTCAAAACCAGCATTTGGGTCACCAGGATAAGACAAGACCTCTTGAAGCCTGAACAGGGCACGTTCTCATTCCCAAAGAAAACTGAAGATCCCAAAGCAAGAAGTTCTAGTGACCAGGTGTCCCCAAAGGCTGACATGCAAAACCCACCCACCGTACTGCCTGCAATGTGACTAAGGTACTACCAGCTGAGTTTTGTTTCATAGCCTCATGTGACTATCCAACTTCTGGGCAATTAGCTTACCAGTTCTGGCATCACCAATCTTACCGAAACAGTGCAAAATCAGCCAGATTCTGGTGTTGGGGTATCAGAGCCAACTACCTCCAGGAACAAGGGCCATCATGACATGCAAATGCATTGCTTTAGAGCAAGCACTTGTGGCCCCACTCCTGCTTGCACACTCCAGGCTGAACTCTACACGTGTCTTTTGGAAGACATCTGTTTTCAGAAAGTCATGCAAAAAAAAAGAGTAAGGAGAATAAATTTCTCCTCCATGTCGGGTATAACAAGGAATAATGGACTTAAATTACAGCCAGGGAGATTCAGACAAGACATTAAGACAAACTTCCTAACAGCAAGGGTAGTTAAACACCAGAAAAGATGGCCTGGGGAAGGCATGAAATCCCCACTCTGGGAGGTTTTGAGCACAGATTAGACAAACGCCTGACAGGAGTGACAATTTTGATGCTCCTTTGGGGCAGGGGATTATATCTTGATTTCCCTTTCAGCCCTGTTTCCCACAGCAATCTGGAAATCCTTTAGAAATAGAAAGAATACATATTTTGACATCTTACGTCCTATTCTGCATTCTTCCGTGTAATCATCCAGGCTGGGCCACTGCACCCCAGCTGTCTCCTCTGAATCTGTGTGTAAATGCCATTAGCTCCTCAGATCTACCAGCTCCCCCGCTACCATGCAAACCCTCCTTAGGCAACCATCACCTGGGGCTGGCTTTAAAGGGTTCTTTGCAATGGCATCTATCAGGAAACAGGCTTCACAATGAGCGAGCACCAGTAGTCCCAGATTTTTATTTTATTTTTTAATTAATAAAGCCTTTAGGTATGTGGAGCAGTCCCTTTCTGCTGGCTGCAGTGGAGGTTTCTGCCGAGTTGCTGCTAATGCGGCTGCGTTCCCTGGTGGCAAGGGGATGAGAGCCCAATTTACGAGCTGCAGGAAGTTTCACAAGCAAAATGCAAACAGCCAATTTCAGGCTTTGTTTGGAAATATTTTTCTGTTTCCTGCTGCTGCAAGAAGCTAAGAAGAGGGGGAACAAACCCAAACAAGAATTCACTCAGCCTTTTCAGTGCCACTCATTTTTCCACCCCCAGTAAAACAAAACTCAAGCTACAAAACCAGAAAGTGACAAGCGTTAGGAGAAGCAGATATCCTTCCCCAGCTGTGCTTTGCCCTGCAGCCCCCCTTCTTCCTCACATTTCCTTTCTGGCCTGCCCTCTGCACCATCCCTCCCCAACTGCCCAGAACCTGCAGGGGTTCCTCCTGCCTATAAACCCCACAGCACCAGAGGTTGCTTTGCACCCTGTTCAGTTAACACCCTTGGGTCCCTAGCCAGGCTTTTAACTACAACTTTAGTGTAACCACAACAAAGTAAAACAGTATACCCCTTTTCCTAGCCTAGGCTGGAATTACGGTGTGAGAAACTGCTAAGATGGTCTTGCGTGGTTGAGGTTTCTCAAGGCACATTCCTGTGATTGCATTCTGCATGGTTGACAACAGAGAAGACCACAAAAGCAAATGACATGGAGACCCATACCTTTTAAATTAATTGCAGATGGACTGATTCTTTGGCTTGTGCAAATTTCAAGGCCTTTCATTCTGTCTTGCCCTTGAAACCCAAAGAAAAAAGTAAAATGTTTTCTTCTCCTAGTATCAAGCACCCCTCTTAGTACGTACAGCCCTTACAAGAGCAGAGCCCATTACACAGAACCTCAGCTACTGCTCAGCTTGTCTTTGAGTTGCTTACACAGACTTCATGTTCAGAACACAGACTCAGAGTTTCATAGTAGCTGTTCCTCCATATTTCTATCAGCAGCAGCCATAACGCTGGCAAGTATAGGGACAGACAAAAGGGACTCAGACTTTTAAAATATATGTATGTAGGCACATATATATTTTTCATTTTTGGATGTTTCCCTTAATCATATCTTGAATTAATGCAGGGCTTGTTCATTCGGAGCTCTCATTACCCTCTTAATTAACTGTGCACAGATGGAAAAAGTCGGAATTGCTTCACTCGAGTTGTTCTGCTAGTTTTAAAATGAGATGGCAGATGGAGGACAAGGCAGAAAGGGCTCAGCTCAGAGGTAGGAGACAAGTTTTCAAGCTGTCACAGAAACGTCAACAAACGCTCCATCTGTTTATGAGGAGTACCAGGCAGAGGCAGTTTTAAGTGCCATCTACAGACGTGAGTTCAAAGAACTCCAAACAATTAGCAGCAAAATGAAAGTTGCAGTTTCAGTTTGAGATGTACCAGGACATTGTCAGCTCAGATTGCTGATGGTAGAGTTGGGAGCAGCCAACATGGTGCTTGCAGTGATATTCTCAGACCAGAATGAGCTCAGGATCCTCAGGGCTGTGTTGGTTTGCAAAGAAAATATCCCTAAAGCTCTGCATACAAGCCTCAAAGGAGAGAAGCCCCCAAAGGGCCATAAAGCAAGTGAATCTCCTGAGATCAATAAATTACCCCCAAGGAAAGAGCTGTGAGATGGTTCTCTAGGAGCCCATATAAAGGCAGGGTCCTCAGCTGAGGACCTCAAATGTAGGAGCTACCTTTGTGGAAAGAGCCTCCTCTGGTTTCAGCTTTCCAGAGGTTTCCTATGTGTGAGGCATCCAAGGGGAGAAGAATATTAGTGCTGGACTTTGGGAATTATGAGCAGCTGGGATAGCACTTGGGATATAGCTGAGGATCCTGATAGTTGGGATATAGCTGAGGATGCATATGCAAAGTCATACAGGTAAGAAATAATAAACTTCTGTCCTCCCCCTTCCCAGAAAAGCCCTTCTTGAACTGCTCCAGTGGGATATTAAATTGTTATTCTGTCAGAGATAACATGCACATGCTGATCCTAATGCAGGAGGGCACTGTACAGTTATTAGTGCTTTAGAGAAGCAGTAGTGTTATGTAAGATAACCATGTCAGGGCTATGTGTAGTACAGTGGCAGTGGATATTTAAATAGCCTCAGAAGCCTACGAGGAACACATCTGTTTCCTAGTGCAGAAGCCAACTTACGTGAGCAGTATACATCTGCATCTAGGCTTCATTGGCTTATATATGGTTAGCAGGCATGGTTATTTGAAACTGAATGGTACCCATGTGCTTTCCACAAAAAGCTGCTAGAAGAAATACACACAAAAAAGCAGTTATGCACAGCTTTCTGAGGTATACCTGCTAATTCTTTTTCCAGTAAATCATGTTCTTTTGGAGTAAGATCATATGTTACAGTGATAGCAAGTTCCAGGCCCCCCATCTATAGACCTTTCATTTCAAAACCAATACTATGGACTTGAATTCCATCCAGCTTCAGAAATATCTGCATCTGCCTCAGGTCTTTCTAAGACTTTTTTTTTTAATTATTATTATAATGAACAGTTCCCCCACGTAAACGAAAAGTGAGCCTCTGACAAACACTTATGGAGGATATTCCCAGCAAAAGCCTGAATAGAAGGTTTTCTATTTCCTTTGATATAGAGATAACTCTAGCTTGCTGTGGTGAAGCCAGACAGCCGAGGAGGTACCTTGCATTGCAGGGCAAGGTGCACAATTTCTGTATCTAGTTTTGCTTAGAGGTGGAGAGGGTTAGAGTTAAACCTACATCTGAAGCAAGACATTAAAGGTCTTTCAGCAGGGTGTGAAGATCCACATGGCCAAGGAGAAACCGTCATCTCAGTTTTGCCTTCAGTGCTATTTTTACTTAGTTGAGGTCCCCTAAATGCGAGTGATGCTCAGACCACAGGGCTAACGGCTACTGAGAATTTAAATATACTGAACAGTAAAGTTTTGTCAAGAGCAGACCACCACAGGTGACAGTAGGACACTGCAGCTGCCTGCAGGTCATCAGACAGGAACCCAGAGATGTCCGAGACCCTGCCAGAAGAAGGATGTGAAAGTGATTTTCTTCAGAATGCCGCACAGGAAGCTTAAAAAGCACAAACCTCACAAAGCTTTTCTGTAGGGGGGAAAAAAAAAAAAAAGCAAGAAGAAAAAGGCAAAACTAGAATAAGAGCAGAAGCTAATCTCCGTGCATGTTCTTAGTCTGACAGGAGAGTACCCTTCCCAGGGGCTTCTTATCAGAGCCTCAGTTCCCTCAAGGTCACAGATCAGGGTAATTACACTCTGATAAGCATAGTCCTTGCTCATTTGCAGTTAGATACTGTGGTTCCTCATTTTCTGCTCTGAATACTGGGACAGCATTACCACCCCACAGCACTTTCAATAATATACCTCTCCAAACTGGTTGGAAACCAAAGGCATGACATGCAGTTCTGGTATGTACTGCTTTAGGACTCTTAGGCACTAAACAGGGACATGAGATACCAGTATTGTGGAGTATGATATTCTCAAAGGCTTGTAGCAGACAGATGAAGTCACACAATCCATATTTTGAAAAACACACCACAGTACCTGCTGTAATCATACTTCCTGGTCTTGTCAGAAAAACCAGAAGTATCCCATCATGGAAACACCTTCTATGACTGGAAAGGTCATTTTCTTGTCCTGGGAACCCTGCAGGGAGCTGAGAGATGAATCAGTCCATGATGTGTCCTCCCATGCTGCTCACATTTCTGGTAGCTTCCTATGCACCTTACAAATTGCTCCACAGAAGTGAATTATACTATAGAGCCCGCATGCACTCTAAATACAGGACAATCCCTCAAGGATCCCACACCACACACTTCTCCTGGCCCTTTTCACTCTTGCACACACAGACTGAGGTAAAGTAAAGGATAAGACTTCTTCCTTAGTCATTACCAGTTCTCAGATTCAGCAGATACTCCCCCTAAGGATGCTCTCTGTGGAAGAACCCAACGTGCACAGGCCTGCTGTCAGACAGCCCAGCCCCAGAGGCCTTCTGCACCCTGGCTGGGCTGGAGGTCACTCAGGAGGACACCCTGAGCCACTGCTGGGTTATGAATTCATTTTATGAGTGAGCAGAACAGTTTCAGTTTAGAATATTTCTCCTCCCCTTTACTCTCTGCCTTTTTCCTCTTTTCTAAAACAGGTACTTAAATCATTCCAATGAATAATAAGGATGCTCACCAACCCAATTTAAGGCAATTTCCATTTCAGTCCCAATATCATCCTCAAACATACTTTTCCCTTTATCTGTGGAATGGACTGTTCTGCACAGCACCTTAAATAGAAAGTGCTACGCTAGCTAAATGCTGCCTTTCAACTATTACAATAAATATCTGACAGTGAAGAAAATAAGAAAAGAGGCAGGCGGGGACTGATCTGCCTTGTCATATGCTAGCAACTTGGCACTGAAAGCTTTGTCAGTCCATTAGCTGCTGTTAATTTCCTTGTTCTTCATGGCAAAGGTGGCCATAATTGGTGGAGCTGCTGGAAATATCACATAAATGGGGTGATTCACACTCAGAACTGTCACTGTAATAAAATCCCATTTAGAAAATGTCCCCTTCACCCAAAGGAAAAAGCGAGCTTCAGAGCCTGCCCTCCCCCTGTTCCCTTGTAGGAACACAGAACCCATCAGCAACAGACAGGAGCGCAGATCTGTCCATCTCTGAGGACTGGGCATAATTTGAAAGGGACATCAAGTCTGATGGCCCATAATCAGCTCAGACAACAGTTTTGTTGTGTGTGTTTTTATTTATTTATTTTCTAAGTGGAACTTTGCAGACTGGACAGAAGCCAAGAAAACAGAGAGAAATATAAAATGAACATGAAATTCTGTCCATTACCAGTATCATTATAGTGTGCGTGCAAGCATGCATGTTCTTGAGGAAGCAACGGATGTGAAAAGAAAGAAGCAGAGTTGTCATGGAATGAAGCAGCACACCAGGAGTCAGGCTGCATTACTCAGCAGTGCTCCCTCTCAGAGGTCAGAGCTAGACTATAAAAAACATATTTCACAGGTGAACGAAGAGGTGGGGGCACACCTTACCTGAAGAGTGAATCATACAAAGTTGTAACAAAGGGGTTGAAAAAGTGCAACCTTAATTTTCAGTATAGTCCAAGATTCATTCAGAAAAAAATCCTGAATATTTACTTCTGACAAATCTCTTGAGAGATTTGTTTAGAAGTAATCATAAATGTTAGCTAGCTTTGGTGGAGCTAGAAAAGTTCAGAGCTGTTGGATTTATTTTGGAATGCTAAAAAGAATAATTATTTAACTCCCATAAAGAAAGCATGGTAGAAAAAGGGATGGGATCTTCCCTGGGCTTACAGGCAATATTACATTAATTTCCCAAAATTTTGGAACTACTTGCTGTGCACAAGGATTGTCCTTGCTGAATTCCTGCCCAGAACCTTGTCCCCCAACAGTGAAATCTAACTTTTCCATTAAGACAGTTTAATATTTGAGACATTCAATACCAGCAGAAAGCTCAGACTCAGTTACATACACAACATCTGGGTCTTGATGAACTCTTAGGAACTTGTCCATACTTATAACAAATTCTGGGAAAAACTGAAATAGGATGTCCATCCCTTCTGGTCTACCAGACAGAAATATGTAGCTGGCTGGTAGCTCACTTATACACGATTAATTCTCCATACATATCACTAGTTAGTAGGTTTCCAGTAATCAGAAAGAAGCACAGGTACCTCCAAGTATTTTAACCCAGTGAAACAGGGGTCTTTAACATGTCAGAAGGATTCAAGCCATGCTGACACCAAACATCTAGCTGGCAGCCCAGGTACATGCCTACCTTCTAACCTCATGTCTGACCAAGAAGCACAGTACTGAAGACATCAACAAATCAAGGCTTACTGGTGATAAACATCTGAGCATGACTCTGGTACTTCTTATGAGGAGGAGGATTTGTGGTCATGGGTTTGGTGTTTCCCCTTCTGACTGGGCTGGTTAGGTGAAGCCTGTCATTGAAGGCACTGGATTTTGAGTGTTTTGCAGCTGTGTTTCCTACAATATTTACTCAGTGTCCACTGGAGCAGTTTGCAAAGCCATCAGCAATCACTCTAACCTTCCTGAGCAGCCTGAGTGAACAGTGAAATGAAAGACTTTACTGAAGTCTTCAAATAGCTGGTGAGATTAATCTTGTCAAGTGTAAACACTTCTTGACTCAGCAGTGGGGTGGGGAATATGAGGCCGGTCTCTTTTTTTTTTTTTGACATATACACAACTGTCAGTTTTCCCAAGTTAATTTTCACAGAAGAAAAGGCATTGTCTGGATGATACGGTAGAAAAACCTAATGTCAGGGAGAAAGCTACCCTGCAGTGCTGTGATGTTAAGAGGGGCAGTGTGTTTGTTAGCTCTACTCAAGCAGACATTACTTCAGTAATGAAAAACTTTCCTGGAAAACAGCATGCAGGGGAAGGGCTCTCTGAACTCCCAAAGGCTTCTACCTCCTTCTCAGCAAGGAGGTTCAGTAGCAGATATGCATGGACAATTGTGTTTTCTTTGTCACAGTTCAAACAAGTTGAGAAATGTGCTGCCCTCCACCAACAGGACTCTGGTAAAGGGTAACCCAATAGCTTTGGGAAGCTGTCACCAGTTTTTAACCCTTTGAAGAGATGAGGTTTGTTACAGCCTTGCCTGTCACTCAGGAGTCTGGACCTCATCTCCAAGCCAGGAGCTGCACTAATTACCAACAGCACCAAGTCCAGACAGATGAGTAACTTAAAGTCTCAAGGAAAACATGGAAATTCAGAAAGAAAACTTCATTAGATTGCAAACAAAGGCAGGTCTCATTGACTTCAGGAGACTTGAAGTGTGCATTATTAGTTAAGGATGCACAGAAGTGCTTTGCTGCACACTAGTATTGTGATCTGGGGAGTATCATATGACCCAAACAATTCTTTCTATAAACCTGAGGCTCTGGAAACTCTCACCAGCTCAATAAGATACAGCAAATTAAGACCACCTGAATGACACCAATGAGCACAAAATACTCCAGTGAATGACTGCAGCAGCTCATGCCTCTCAGCATCGCCTACACCAGACAAACAAGTACCTGCAGGTCTCCTGTAAACAATACCCTGAACTGGGGCCTTAAGCATGGCCCTAACAGTTGGTGCCAACTATTGTGATAGCTGGAGTGAGCCAAGAAAAGCAGGAATCTGGCTTGAAACCAAAAACAGGTTCTGAAGATTAAGATATTTTAACCAATGTGGAGGTGTAGCAGAGAGAACAAGAGAAAGATACAGAAGCAGTAGAAGAGGAAAAATGCACGATGAATGAAATGGAATTCTTTACAGGAATTCACAAAGCCTTGGAAGAGCTATTGTGATCCTATTGTGAAGGGCCACAGCAGGACCAGGCTGCAAAGGAAGAGCATCTTTCATAACATCATTGACCTCCCTTCCGCAACATACCCTCCTTTCTGCCAGGATGCCTGTGACTGTAATGCTGTAGCCCATTTACATATCCTTCACAAATCACTATGTCTTTATGATGATCTGAGTCAAATAAGAAGTACCACACTAAGAATAATCCCATTTCTCTCCTTGACGGCATAAAGAAACACAATTGGGCCCCACATCTCTTTGTATCAGGAGTGCTGTAATTTTTTTAAGTTCTTCTAAAGTATTTATTGCTTTACTATACCCTCTTCCTTTGCAAGAAGTATTTATCATCACAAGCAATCTTACTGCAGTGTCACAGATAGTCAGTACTACTTTTGACTCTTAACAGTATACACAAAACCAATTCCCCAAACGCCCAGTAATTGAACCATCCTTATCCAATGGTTTTTTCTCCTTTTGACAATCTGCAAAGATAAGATACAACCTTTGAGTTTTATTCATCCCCCTCCCTCTATTTTAGAAGTGAATTGCTATTCAGGGCTACTGAAAAGTGCCAGATTAAGAGAAGAGTGATGGATGATACACTTTAAAACAGGTAACAGCATAAAACCTTCATGCCCCTATCCCCCCACAGCACAGTATACAATAATCCACAGCAGGTCTTTAAATAGTTTGAGTTTTCTACTGGGTCTTACTGCCTTTTATAGTGCTTCTGCAACAGAATACAAGCATGGCTTCAGGATCTTGGTAAGCAGAATGATCGTAATATTACAGAATAATTGAAGTTGGAAGGACCACTGCAGGTCACCTGATTCAGCCCCTGACTCAAAGCAAGGACAACTTCAAAGTTACATTAGGTAAGCTGATAATAGTGATTATTTAGGACCCCTGCGGTCTATCTGTATAAAGGCAGCTCAGTCTGGCTTGCTTTTTGCTACTCCTTTAGCCTTGCTCAAGTCAGACCACCTCTATCTCAGACAACTCCATCTTCTCTCTAGCTCAAAGACACTCACTCAACTCCAAAAGAACACCATTTATTACATTTCCCAAAGGGTTTTTTAAGCTTAGACAATCTTGTCAGAAGGGGGAAAAAATGCACGAAAGAAAGGATGAACCTCTCAACCAGAGCCAGCAGGCAGAACTGGACTAGAACCAAGACTTCATACAACTCCTCCCAGCCTGCCACCTGCTGAGCACACTTTCTTCTCTCCCAGCTATACCCAGCTTCACAAAAACAACAATATTCATTCCACTGACCAGTAAACTTTCCAACTAAAGACCAACAGAAACCAGCATTGTGCTTTACCTGACTAGAGTTTTTTCGTCTCCACCAGCTCAGGGTAGGCTGGAACCAGATGCTCCTACGTAGGGGGGAGGTGGGGGCTATAGACAGCCACAGGGCTTCCCTTTAAGGGCTGATAGGGTTTGGTGCCTCCCTCTTTATAGGAAAGAGGCTAATCTAATTAGCACCTGAAAACAGCAGAAATGAGGTCACTTGCTTCCTGTGTAAAGCTTAATTTTGTATAATTTATTTTTACATTTTCTAATTGAATGAATATTAATTAACTGGAGTTTAATGCAGAAGATGAAGACATTAAACTCTCATTAACAAACACTGAATCCTATTCATCCCCAAACACTTCACATCTGCAGCATTAAGTTATCAAAGGAAAAAATCTGCTATGATTTATGTCGTTTTCCGGTGGAAAAAGGGAGGCAATGAATCTGCTTTATCAGTTAATTATCTGCAGTGTGACACATGGCTCCTCAAGCACCCATAGTTGGGACATGGGTCCTGGTGAGGCACTGGCATGCCAAAGCCACATTGTTCCCTTGCATGCAGTGGTAGCAGCGAAGCTCCAAATGGGGCTAGAAATAAAACCTTGGCAATGTATGGCATTGTTTCTTATAGCCTCCACCATGTGTAGAGGCAAGACCCTTTGTGGATCATCCACCAACTGTTAGTCACAGGGCTATTTCTCCACCAGCACAATATGAAGGGCAGTAGCTCACTTCCCACTTGTACAAGTTCCCCCACCTACTAAATCAGCTGTAGCTGATGGAGGCATCACGGCTGGTCCAGGCAGCGTTACCAAGCAGGGAAAGCTCTTAATGAATTGAGGAATGAGCCCAGGCTGTTAGCAGAGATTCCCGCAGCTCCTTCAGCAATCACCCTAGTTTCCTGCGAAGGGAGACGTGTCAGATTCTTTGCTGGTTCAATTTACTTTAAATATAAACACTGGGAGATGTCACTCTGTTTCAGAAAATAGAGCATAGCTGGAATGTACTAAAAGTGTCCCAAAAAGTAATCCAGTGATTTTAAAGTGTTTCTTTCTTGTCATGTCATTTATAATTTAATTAGTGGCAGGTTGTCAAGCAATAACTATAATCGATAGATTTATACACTGGAGGAAAATAGCTACCTCATTCTTAAAGCAGCAGAGCTGTTTCCTCTGGCTCCCCCTGAGCTTGCTGCTGGTGGAGTTGCCATCTGCTGATAGTTCTCTGGAAAATCACCTGTTCCTTTAAGTACGTTTATATAAATGAAACAGAACACCTTCAACACTTTTTTTTTTTTTTTTTTTTTTTTTCCCCCAGCAGGTTTTATATTTCAATAGCATTTTCATTTTTTTCAATAGAAATCTTTTCTGAATGTGAAACAAGAGTTTATTTTGAAAGTAAACATAATACTAAAATGTAGCAGCAAAAATAATCAACTATAAATTGTAAAAATAGCCCAGAGAAGTATGTCTGAGAACCAAAACCAGAGGTGACAGTGAAGACACTGAAAAGCTTAGAGAGAAAAACTGCTAAGATGCTGAAGTCTGTTTCACATCAACAGGAATTCAATAAGCTGGAGGAAAGGCAAGGCAAGAATATCTAGAAACCTGGTAGAAAACAAAGCAAAGAAAGCCCAGCCACGACGCCCTGCAAACATACCTCAGCTGAAGCAGAAAATTGAGCTGTTGATAACAAATAGGAAACTAACACCCGAACAATAACGGACTGTGACACCCAGCAACCTGAAAAAGCAAAATTCCTCTCTTTTGGAGAGGACAAGATACAGCAGCGATTTAACCAGACTCCAGTTTTATTGATTTGAGTATCTGCTGTCAGACCCAAATAGCATGGCATTGGATAAGAAGCACAATGATGAAAAATTCCTGGTGAGAGCAGTGAGGGACGTGGAGCTGGCTGCAGCGGTGGGACTGAAGCTGGCCAGATCCTAGGGCAGGCTGAGCTACACCTTTTTGTTGGTGTGAATGCACCTGGAAAGCCAGAAGGAATTTTAAATAAATATTTGAATTTAACCTGGAAATCTTTGAAATGGAGAAACTTAGAGTGAGACAGTAGAAAATAGGTTGGAAACAGACTTCGTTTGGGCCAGCTGTTACAGTTGGGAGCTTCTTCAATTGTATCTAGCTCCACTCACACTGCTCCTCTCTCTGTGAAGAGACCCTGCAGCATTCAGGTCTGTCTTGTATATGGCAAGCTCTGCTGTCCTTCTGGGGCTGCTTTCTCCCCATCCAAAGCACAGTGCTGCAGCAAGACAGGCAAGAGACTTCATCCTTGCTCCCCAGCCATTCCCTTTAATCTGAGCAGAGCACACAGCAGACAGTAAACAGAAAAATAACCAGCTGCCATCTGTCACGTGGATGGCAGAATTGCTCCTAGGAAGGCCAATTGTTGCTGATTTCCACAGCAGTGCAAAGGGATGCAGGGAAAGGTGATGGATGGTATCTGAGACCTTTGTGTGGTCCTTTTGGTATACTGAAAGATTTTTGGATATCTTTTTTAAAATGTTGCACTATTTAATTTTGAGGTAGAATTTCTGAATCCAAATAAAGTGACATTGAACCATGAAAATAACTAAGCATTAAACTTTAAAAAAGTATTCTTCTTTGTTCAAAACAAAACATTCTGACCAACTGAAAATGACTTGGCTGTGATATTTCATTGAAAGAGAAGAGATAATGATACCAGAGGAGCTCATCTGCTTCTGAATTTATTTACTTTCCTCTAAAGGGATTTTCCTATAAAGCAGAAAACTCTGCTCCTGCCCAGCTCCCCGCCTCTGTCTGCACTCAGTTCTGTGACATGACACAAAACAGCGGTTCTCCCCTGCTTCTTGCAGTGATGCAGTCTGCTTGGTTTTAATGAAATATGAGTAGCTTAAAAAGAGCATGTTAGCACTGGCAACATAATCCCTACTCCTAAAAATCACATCAAAGTGACTGTGCACTTGGACTTGCCATCTCTTGTCAAGATGCAAACACCGGCTATTGCTTCCGTGTTTCAGGATTTTACAGGACACCTCAAGGATGCTGCTGCTGAACTGAAAGGCCCTGAGGAAAATAAAATAAGGATGTTCTCTGCTGTAGTTTCACAAAGGCAATTGTACCATTCAAGGACTCACTGAAGATCAGCTGCTATAAAAAAAGGCCTGCTGGAAAAAGCCAACTAAAACCCCATAGTTAAATGGACAATTTGCCACCTACAAAGCTACCAGCTTGCTAGATAAATGTTCAGGCTTACAAAAAGAGATATATGCTTGTAGTCTTCATGAGGCAGGAGATCTTTCAAGAGTCTGTATCAGGTAAACTCATGTTTCTGTAGATGATGAAAGCCTGGTGTAGAGCTCAGCCAACAAAGGAGCCACCAAATCCATCAGTACCGATGGGCAGATGGGAAAGATGCAAAGATAAGTTGGTGGTGTCCAACGAAAGGATGTTCAGACAAAAGCAGGCCTGAAAGAAGCCCGGTTGATAGATGTGAACAGGTCTTTCACAGGCAAAAGGTGTCTTTGACATCCAGAAGCACAGAGCCAGAAGCACAGAGAAGAAAGCTACAGTGGTACTAGATGTGTCTGGAGGTGACCAGAGGTTGGACAAAAAGCAACAGTAACTTACACAGTGAAGGATGTACACATACAACACAGTTCCTGGTGTCAGTGCTGCTCCAAACATGGAATTACTCCAACAGAAGAAAAGAGAGTTTTTTTATGGAAAAATATAATTCTGAGTGAATTTCTCTAGCCTTCTTTATTTTTTGAGACAAATCTAACATGTCACTTTTTGAAAATAGAGTTTAATAAAGCATTTCTGTAGTCGAGTTTTCAAAAGATGAAAAGCATTTCTGAAAATCAGATTTCAAAAGACAGAGCAAAAACAGGTTTCATGTTTTCACAGTAAAGTGTTTTTTTTAGCAGATGTAGGGAGAGTTTTGAAAAATTTTCAACAATCTCTGCCAATAAAATGAAATATTAAAAAAAAGAATTAGCAACACATCTGTTAATCATGACACCTTGAATGTTTTCTTATTTTATTTTTCTGTTACATCTCTTTTCCTCTAAATTTCTTCTCCTTTCTCTGCTTCAGTTGTAAATTCTTCACAGCAGGTACTGTTTTCTTATAACGCATTTGTCCAGCACCTCACATGTTGTGAACACTAATGTGACGTGAATAATATATAATACTCCTCTCTGGAGTGCAGGGTATAACTCAGAATCAAACGCAGATGATGATGGCTTTGTGACAGTGAAACACAAATTCAAGACAAACCTCACTGCAGCATGGGGTCTCCATTGTGGCTCATGAAAGTAAACGCCAAATGGTCTTCCTGTAACAGAAAATCTCTAAATCATTTCAGGCTATGCAATTGCCACACATAATGCTCTTAAAAACTAATAAAAAAACCACAACCCAAACTCATCTCCATCTGAAAGTGTAGTGCAAAGTTTTATTTGAGTTAGCTCCTGCCAAGAATAGCACAGAACAGCCTGGATGCAACATCTGCTCTCATAGTGTGAGAGCCAAAACATCTGGCAACAGTAGCTTGCACCCCCACCTGCTTTACCTATACTAATTTTCTGAAAAGGTGGAAATAACATGGCTCTGATGTTAATTCCTTGGTGGTCAGAAATAAAGGAGGAGAAAGTATATTTTCTCTCAGGTATCATATTCTGAAGAAAAACATGTCTTTCAAGGAAAACTGTGGATTTTCCTCTGTTGTTATAATACAGCATAAACCTAGCTTCCTGTGCCTTTTCCACTGGGCTTCATGGTTTCTCTCGTGTCAAGGTTTCTCCATGATCAGCAAAATGTCTTGGTCCTGAAAACATTGTAATTATGGAGGAAAGCAAAATGTCTTTGCATTTTAGAAGAGATATTGCTGCATCTTCCTCTGGCTAGAGAGCAGTCTTGCTTCTGTTCCCAGTAAATTCATGTCTTGCTTTGCAGTTTACCACTTCCATCTTAAAAGATGGACACAGGTGAGACAGACTCAAAACTGCTGCAGAAGACTTGGTTGCAAAAATCAAAAACAGTTGTAGACATGATAGGGTTTTTAGCAAAGGATAGAGGTGGAAGCAGACTTCTGAGTGCAGCAGACAGAGCTATCATTTAACAAGGATAAATGAGTCCAAGATACCTTAAATTTGTCCCGTTGTCTAATTCTGGAAGAAAACAGATGACAACCATCCTGCAATCAGTGTTTGGAAATATACAACAAAAGGAAAAAGCTTTATTAACACTGGAAATGTACTCTTAGCTTGGATTTCCTTTTCAACACCCAGCTTGTTCATCTCACAGTTCAATGAACTGTTAACATCACATATTTCTTCTGTTCCAGCAGCAAGTCCAGTTACTTTGGTTTCCGCTAACTGCAGACAGATGAGATTCAGTCTTCCCAGGGAGACAGAGGAAGGGGGAGAGCTTTGGAGAGTGGGAGGAAGGGGACGAGAGAGACTAGGTCTCAATAGGTAGCTAGTAACAGTGATGAGCTGTGAGTTGGACTTGCTGAGATATGATTGAGCCGAATGCTGCAGCTTGTCTGTTCTTTGTGCATAACGTAAATCTGGCTTTCTGCATTAATATGTTTTTTTTTTTTTTTAAACTGAGCCAATCTCTTAGTATTTGGTAGAGTTGGAGAGCTCTGTATATATAGCTTAATAGTGGAATACTCTTACGTGTTTCATGTTCCAATCCAGACATATTTTCCTGTTCCTTAATAGCCCAATCTAGTCTACCCTTCCAGGCAAAGCCCAAGAAATGTCCTTGTCCAGTTATGCATGAGAAGTACAATGGGCAACCACTTTCCGTAATAAAAATGTCAGACTCCCTAAGTAAAAATGAAGTCTATATTCTGTGATATCAAGAATCTTTAACAAACATGAGGGTCCTTGTGGGACAGCAAGTAGTCACAGCTCTAAACTGCATCTGTAAACAGAAAGTTCATAGTCCAAGTAAAGGGAAAGATGCAAGGAAGTACACTGTCATTATCTGTATTTCCAAACAATTTTATTTTGCTTTTATCCTTTGTCCTTTCCCAAGGTGTCCTTTGTTGTATACATAACTGGGCAACACATGCCTGGAGAATTTAGACAACTCATTTGTAAAATTAATATTTAAGGTTTGAGAGGTCTGGCTAAGAAATCTACTCTCACTAAAGGAGCATTCCTTATGCCTTAGCTAGCAATCCACCAAGAACCACCTCTCCATTCACATTCACTGTTGGATTCCTGCTTAGAACTGTGGCAGTAAGCAGTCTGTCTCTCCCAGGGATGGGTGCTTGGCCTTGTTAACACATAAATGATTACCTGGAGCCCACCCTTACCATGAATAGATACTTGCCTTTGCCAATATTGGAATGATTGCTTGTCCTCAGGAAGGCAGGTGTCTTTGTGTCTCCTCTGGGTCCACCCCTCCTCTGGGACAGTTCTGATAGAATTGGACTTGGCAGACATCAGTTTAGCTCTAAGCATGCCAGTTGTGGATTCAGCCTCTGGCCTCCAAGAAAAGAGTAGAAGAGAGAAAGGAGCAAGAGACTGGTCTCCCTTCTTCTAGGAACAATACAGATTTTTCATACAATCTTCAACTGGTTTAAAAAGAAATGTGTGCTGCACACGAGTGTGATAAACACAGACTTGTGTTGACTTGCCAGGAACTCCAAAGGGTGAAACAGATCCATCCTTGAGCTGACCTTGAAGGAATTTTGCAGGTGAAGCCAAACTCCGTCTCAGATCTTTTATTCTAACCCTAACAAATGCCCTGTCCAAACGTGTGTCTTGTCCTACACTTGTAGTGTTAAGTATGTGAAAATACAAATGAACTTTTATTTTCAAATGCTAACTTTGGTCATGACCAACTGAACTTTCCTCTCATTTCCAACACTGTCTGCCTTTAACTTTCACAGATGTATCCCATGGTTTTTATGTCATTAACCTGGGAAAGATGCTGTTAATCCTCTATTTTTGATCACTGAATTGAAAGGAAATGCGGGTGACATCCTACCCCTCTGCTGTGGTGACATTTGACTGCAGTTTCATGCAGAAGATGAAATTCAGCCTCATGTGGGAATTGCAAAATATAATATTTTTTTCTAAACATTAGTTCCTCACACATTTCTCTCAGGAAGAGAGAGAAAAAGGAATAGCCACTTAGCATTCAGGAGTGAAAAAAGCTGAAATCTAATGAATTCTTTTTCCCCTCTGGAATTAGAGAGCAGTTCAACATTTCTGATTAAGGACAAGAGAAAGACACTCCTGTGCAATGCCATAGCTGGCTGTGCTGTCCTTCTAACACAGAAGTGTTCGACATGCCGGAGGATAATCAAGAGAATAACAACACTACCAGCAGGCAAGAGTTTTGGACTTGTCATCTTACTTGGCTACATGCAGTTAGGTCTCAGTAAAGATGACTTGCTAAAAATCTAACTAACGTATCAAGGCTCATTGGGTTTCGCTGAGCTCCTACCTCTGTAATCACCATTTACCAAATTAGAAGAGGGGGAAAATGAGCCACTTCATCTCTATGTCATATAATGAACTTTTTGTGTGTGTACCAGAGAGGGTGATTGCCGCTAGGTATAATTATTATAATAAAGATCAGTAAAAACTCAAGTTAAAAAGGAATTGTAGCTATCGAGCCCACCAGCGCGATTCAAATGGAACCAGTCCCTGTCTTGCACGGTGGAATTCAATCCGCTGATCTCATCCACCGTAACAGCCCATGAAAACCAAAGTAATGATCCTGTCCAATGTTTGTTCATCTGTCTAATGCAATTCAGATTATTGATTCTATTTGATGTGAAATCCACTGATTTCACTCAATGTAATCAAATCAATTAATCCCATCAACTCCAGTCCAATCCATGAGATTCATCTAGCACAGTGATCAGACAGAGAACAAGGCAGGCATAAAGATAAATAATAAAAATCAATAATTCTGTAAATAACGTTACAGCACACTAGACGTTTTGCAAACAACTGTAAAAGGCAAAGTTGATATTCAGCCCACATACATTTTGCAGCTACACCAAAATCGGTAAGATTTGTGCCATATTAATGTTGGCTAGGAGTGCCTATTCCAGAGTTTTTAGGATGGTTATGGTCCCTCTGAATGGACTTTGGGCCAAATTTTGGGAATTTTGTTAGCCTTAAAAGATCATAATGTATGTAACAAGCATGGTTTGGAGGATGTGATGGAGACAAGTGGTTCCATTTTGAGGATATGCTGATTAAGTGGAATGGAAGATGTGTGGCTGGAATATACCTTCAGGATATTGTCTGAGAGGGATGGAGTGAGCACAATGAATCCTTGATAACTTTAACTTAAAATTGTGTTTTTAGTTTTATTTACTCCATTTTAACATTTAGCACAGCTTTGCAATGGAAAAACTGTGCTGTTGCCTTCAGATGAATGGAAAGGGGCAAATACATATTGGTAATTGTGGATTTTGGTTTACAGTTCCCAAGACTATTTTCCTTGTCAATGTGGAAGCACCAAAACAATTTCTGAGAGTTTATATTTCCAGACATACTGTATTTGGTAGTTCAGGGTTTCCAAAAACAGAAGCTGTCAGGCAGAGAGTCAAATTTCATGGCTGCCTTATTGAAAAATGATATGGAGTGAAATAGCTGAAACCTACCTTATCCCACTCAGCAGTGTAAACTCTGAGGCTGCAAATTCCTGGTGGAAATTTTCAAGTTATACAGCAAGCAATGATATGCAACTAAAATATGGTCACCAGTCTTAGCATACCCAGTGGCACATGAAAATGGGGTGTCACTTCGATGTACTGGCATGAAGGGCACGAGTGAATTTTTGGACTCAGAGGGCACATCCTCAGCCTTAGGAGACCTGGATTCTTCTTTCCCAGCTCTGCCACTGGCCTTGACCTTCAAATCACCTCCCTCTTTTGTACAATAGGGGAAATGATACTTATATGGTCTGTGAAGAACTATGGAAACATTGTGTACAGTAGGTATTATCAAATATCTCTTGCCCTTTAATGCTGATGAACATTTTGCTTCTCAGCATAAAAGGAAACCTTCTGCAAATGTTTCTATTTGAGAATAGAACATTTAACGGATGAAGAAAAAAAAAAAAAACAACCTCTGTTCTTTTTAACGGAGTTAAGGGCTTCTCTGGAACAGGTTTTTTTCCTGACTGCAATCACAGCTGAACAGGAGATCTACCACTTGTCTGTCCACTGCTTCCTGGGCAAGCAAGACTCTTAAACACAAGCACCATAAACAGCCTAAAAAAACATTATAGGGGAGAATTTTAAAGGCGGTAAGGGCAGGTAGGTGCACTTTTCTTATCACAAACTGATCTGGTCTAAATCCCTAGCTCCACATATTCCTGAAAAAACAGCTTCCTATATAAAACAGATAGGCCACATAAGAAAAACAAGAAACAGAAAAGAACAGAAAGGCCACAGTATGCAAGAGTCACAATTCCATTAGAGGTCTGCTCTCCTTTTGCCCCTTCCAAAATGTCTTTCCTTTAACTCTCTAATTAATAACATTATGTGCTAATAAAAGATCAAGGAGGTGGCAGCTGTACTCTAGCCTCTAATCCACTCATACGTTATTGATGCTGCTGCTCCTGGTGTTCCATCTGCTTCTCTAATGTTTGTTCCATGCTGCATTGCTGGAGACATTTGAGGCCAACATCTAAGATAACTTACAGGAAAAAAGAAACCCAGCCCTGTGCCATGCAGAATGAGCTGGCTGTGTTGTTTTTTTACTCATTTGTATACAAGAATTTGAATTCCCTGCAAGCAAGGTCCAGATGAGGAATGGGTGATGGATAGCAAATATGGTGAAGGTGATGTGGTTCAAATTGTCTGTCACCTCTTTGTGACTGCTGCATTGAGTAACACCCTCGATGGCTTGATAGGCTTACTGCTGCTTTCTTTCAGATTTAGGGCTCCCAGGAAACATTTTTGTTTATTTCCTTCATTTGTCCTTCAGTTTTCTGTTTGCCGGAGTGGACAAGCAGACTTTTCACTCTCTCTTTTTTTTTTTTTTTTTAGTGTTTTATAATAAGGTCAAGGGAATTATGTATGCTGGCCTTGATGGGAAGAGTGGCTCAGGCTCATTGTTGTAAATTGTTGTGAATTAGGGTGATACCAATGCTAATTGTCTTTTCCTTGCTTCACCGACTCTTTAAATAATTGTCCTCCTCCTTGGTCAGTTTTTTCCTTGCACCTCTGAGAAATTTGTACCACAACTCTTATCAGTCTCCTTCCACCCAACCAATGTAAAGTACATTGCAGCCACTAAATCCAATTAATCCTCCCAGCACTCCCCAGTGAATGAAATTAGTTACATTTTACAGCTGGGCAGTCAGGGGTGGAGGCAGCTTTCCCAGCAATGTCTGCATTATCTCTCCTCTATGGAAAACCTGTCGTACCTCGTGAATAGTTGGGTCTTCAGGGGTGCTGAGTGCCTTCAATCACAGCATTCAGGGTGAGGAAGGGAGCACCATGGAAAAAACAAGTGATTTGGTTGGGGTCAATGCTGATCTGAGTATGAGAAAGTAGTTCTGACTTGTCTTGTGTGAGGGGAGATAGGATGCATCCATAACCCATCTTCAAGCACACACAAAAATCACCCTCCTCACCTGCAAGGGCTAGCTCAAAACCACAAACACATAGGATTCCATTTATCTATCACTCCATTTCTATAATATTGTTACTCTATCATTTTCCACAGGATTGCACATCCTTTGCAAGAGGAAAATGAGGTGTTGAGCTTTCATTCAAACAGTAGGTTTTGCTAGTTTCAGATCCTCAATACCGGATGCAATAGCTATTTGCAAATGAGTTGAAGGATTTATTTTTTTCTTACCTTAAAAAATAAAAGTTAGTCCCCATGAACTGCAGACAACCTTCTCAGCTTCTATGTGTTGAGTATATTCAAGTTTGATTTTTAAAAAATTCTCCCAAGCGATTAGAAGCTATTGTGGCCTAATCAACCAAGAAATTTAAACATAAAGTTTGCTGAAATCTTTCCTTAAAGTACAGCTAAAGCATATTTCACTTTTACTGCTCTCAGATATTTACGTCTATTTTAAATACAAAGAGCCAGATTCTCTGTTGGCACAAATCAGCGTAGTGTTACTGGCTTTATGATACACAACTTGAGAGCTTGGCCCTCTATTTTATGATCTGTCTGCCTTTATAATGATATTCTGTATTCTTCACAAATCTTCCAGTGGATGAAAGGCATGGTAGATGGCTTAATACATCCCATGAACTACTTAGTGAGGTTTTCAAATCCCCTGGGTATGTTATTATGTTATTATTACTTTTATGTTTGGAAAGCTAAATGACCTAAGCACATGAACTCCAGAAAGAGGGAACCTTGGCTTTTGAGATATTTAACCTATTGCAACTCATTCCGGTCTTCCTGAATCAAACAAAACTTTATAATGGGTAAGTGCTTGTAGAGTACGTAACAGCTTCCATTGTGCAACATGAAAAAAAAAAAAAAAGCTGCTTTTGATATATTTGTGACAGCTTCACTTCCAATAAGGAATGTTCTGTATGGTCCAATACAATTTCTAACTCAACCATACACTAAACCATGTTAATAAAATAATTATATGGGAGTATGTGTGTGTGGAAATAAAGCTACTCAACAAAACTAGCAGAAGACTTTGACTAGACTTGTAAAGGGTGTAAATATTGGCATAATTAACACATTTCCCATTTCATTAGCTTTATTAGCCTCAGTCAGAAATAATGGGAAAAAAAGGGTGGGCAGGAATGGAATAGAATAGTGGGAGCCTTTATGTTCCCCATGTTCCCATATGTAGGCTCAGGAAATTGCAAAGCAGTTGCACTCTAGGTGGACCTGCTTGCAGCAGTTCTCAGGGTTGTTAGGAGAACCACAGCATACAGACAGTCACCAGGTTTTGAATAGGCTGTAGTTAAGCTGTTCACTCATTGCATGATACCCCGCTAACCTGTGAAGATTTTAAGGGACTTCAGAGCTTGCATAATTTATTTATAGCCAAAATCCAATGAGAACAGTAGGAGGATGGATGACAGATCTTTTATAGAATTAGCATGGATTTGTTCAGTTGTTATTGAAATGTTGCATAAATTCTTGATCCTGGGAGATGCTTGGCTAGACGCTTGGCTTCAGGCATATGGGATACGGGAACATAGGACTGCACATGCTACAATCCACTAAATATTTTCTAGTATTTGGAAGTTAAATCCTGCAATACAAAAGGCCAAAAGACACAAAACCTTCAATATGCCACAGGAAGAAAAGCAGATGAGACCAAGGGGATCAGCAGGCTCTTAGGTTTCTGCCACAAAAGGAGGGAATATATTATTATTTTTTTTTCAGAATGGGTAGTTCTCATGTTTTAAATTAAACCCACAATTAAATGTTTTGCTGGCCTGACTTTTGCTTTCCATCATTCCAAATGGACGGATCTGTTATTAGGAATAACATACAATTTAAAGAGCAAACAAGACAAACGAGATAGAACAGGGAGCACAGAGGAGCATGGTCATGAGCAGCACCACATCGGGGAAAGAGCATGAACAAAAGTGTAAGAAATGCCTTCCGCTAGGACACCAAGCACAGAGTGCTGGTTGCCTTAATGTCAATTTGTGTTGATGCGGTTTCCCCAGAGCAACAAGTGGTGGGACTTGTGGAGAAATGGCAGCAAGACAACCGGGGGTGGATTACAACTGTGAACAGCAAGGGCTTTTCATTCTTTTCATCTTGCCAGACATGCTGTCCCTATTAAAAGTTAATGTTTGAAAATCATCTGTTTCTCTTAACCTCTATTTGTATTCTGTAAATGGAGCAGTAAATGTAACTAGTGCAGTTGCTGTGAGGGATGAACTCCTACTGGCTTGGTCAGTATGAAGTCAGTGTGCTAATCGCTTACAAGCCACCCGCAATCCAATGCATTCATTTAAATAGGATTCGTTGTCCTCTCTGTTCAAGTGCTCTGCATCTCAGGCTATCTCCTTGGTAATCCTTTTTAGATTAGTGTCAGAGCCCCAGATGAAATCCTTGCTCATTCTCTTGCCATGTTTACCAGGCTGATTTCCAACACTGTTTCATATGGATTAGGCAGAGCAACTTAGTGCTCATATGTTTTTCAGTGCATCTCAGTACCTCATGAAATTACATTATAGATTCATTGTATAAATAGAAGACTGAACACAATTACAGTCCAAAAGCCCCAAAGCAAAGGACTAGAATCTGAAA
Source organism: Anas acuta (assembly GCF_963932015.1). Lineage (NCBI taxonomy): Eukaryota > Metazoa > Chordata > Aves > Anseriformes > Anatidae > Anas > Anas acuta. The sequence goes on along the minus strand of NC_088998.1, from coordinate 5,028,928 downwards.
GTAGATGTGACCAGATCTTGCTGTGTGCAAATATCTCATATTAAATTGGTCACACATTTGTTTATTTAATCTCTGTTTTCAAAATTTCCATTTTTTTTTTTACAGAAAAAATAACCTTTCTTCACACTTCAGCGGAAAGACAAAGGCAGGCAGGTGCACATTGGCATAATTGCTAGGTCAGATCAAGGATGTCAGTGGTTCAACTCAACTAGGGAAAACAAACTGCATAAAGATGGTTTAAAGAGAATGTTCCATTGTTTTTCAAGGTCCCAGCATTTTAATCATAGGTATTATCACTGCTTCCCTCACGGAATCATAGAAAAATTTGAGTTGAAAGGGACCTCAGGAGGTCATCTCCTCCAAGCCCCGTCTCAAAGCAGATCCAATTTTGAAGTTAGGTCCATCCATATGAGGATTACACCAGCTAAAGTGCTGTATGACACTGTGAGAATCATCACTAAAGAGGGTCATTGAGTTTTCTACTACTTGTAAATAAAAAAGTTTGTGAAGGAGATTAGTAATAGTGGTGCCTATGCTGCTTGAGGATGCAGGAGGTCATGTTTCTGATGGAAAACTGCCTTTTATGTTAGTGCTGGACTGCACTGACAGACCCATACTTTTAAGCTACTAATTGATATCTGAAATTTCATTGCTGAAGATCATTGGGCTTCCAGTTGTTGCTAGAAACATAGGCCTTTCCCGTTGATGAATATAGCTCCCTGAGTGGAGATTAGCAGAGACAGCTATCATTGGGCCTGTAGGTGAATGGATTACCCTTGATTTAATAAGAAGTAACAGGCCATTATTTCTAGAGCTACAGGATGGAAAATGACATCTGGATTCTCGATGTAAACATTATTCATCATGTCGGATGCTTTGCTATTCTTGCCAGTACACTATGCTCTGACAAGGCTGTTATTTCTAGGGCAAGTGAGTGGTGAGTGCAGCATGGATTTATTTGCACATACCCATTGAGTTTATAAAGTCTTGTGTTCCTTGCTACAGCTGTGTATTGGCCCAGTCAGTTGGCCTAATCAAGAGCTACCCCTTGCTACCTAGGGCTGATGGGCCAGATCCTCTGCTGGTGTTAGATAGCCCCAAACTATTGACGACAGTGCAGCTGTGCAGAACTGCAGGCTTAGAGGTTTCACATCATATACAGGCTTCCTGCAAACAGGCAGAAGAGGCAGTCACTGCAAATCGCCATCAAGAAGTACTGGGATCAAAGCAAAACAAGATGAGAAGAGAGAAGCTGCCAAGGAAAAGCCCGGTGTCACAGGTGTGATGAGCAAGGACTAAATGACTTTTGCTAATGCATACAAGAGGTTTTCAGGTTCATGTCACAAAATCCACCTCTGCTTTTTGGAAGGAAGAAGAGTTGGAAGGTACATCCATAAATCCTATCAGTGTTAGTTTACACTGAACACCCAGTGAACCTATTGAGTGGAATGTTTTGAGTTATTTCTGTGCAGCTTGGCAGCTAGAAGGCCTCAAGATGGTAGATCATGAACGTGGCACTTTGAGTGTATATTTCTGACCTCATGAAATGGTAATTTAAATAAGGGTAAAGCCATTCATTTCTACAGGAGATGAAAGTCTTCAGGAGCTGTTTAAACTCAGGTGATTCAAGAAATCCCAAATGAGCAACAGAATGGGTTGATTTTTATGTTCTGTTAAAAAAAAAAAGAAAAAAAAGTTGTTAGAATGAATTCCATTCTTTGTTTCCTCAGTAAGATGCAAAAAAAAAGTAAATGAAATGTTGACTTGTTAATACAATTATTTATTCTCCCTTCTCTCTTTTCTGGGTGGCAAATTTGGAAGGGAAAATGAAAAAGAAGGGATAAAGGGAAGAAAAATATACACACAGCAGTTGCAAGACTGGAAATGAAAATATTTTGCAGGAATTTTAGAATAATAATTTAAAAGGTTTTGCAAGGGAAGCTAACACTCTGTAAGTTTGTTCAGGTGCAACTTTTCAACAGCGTAGAGAAAATTTCTGGCACTGGACCTGTTAGGAAATGAAATGCTGGAGTGCCAAAAAGGACCCCTGAACATTACATTTCGTCCCTGGGGGTGTTTAAGGAAAGGTTGGATGTGGTGCTTTGGGACACAGTTTAGTGGGTAATATTGGTGGTAGGGGGACAGTTGGACCAGATGATCTTTGAGGTCTTTTCCTACCTTAATGATTCTATGATTCTGCAGGTAAAATGGTGTGCCAAAATTTTCTGAGAAAAATCTGGTAGCACAGGATTTGGCACAGATTATCCCAATCCAGTGCAGAATGCTGTGAGTTTCTACTGCTGTGGCTAATATTGGCTGTAAATGTCCATCCCACAAACACTTGCATATCTACTTACAAACTTATTGGTGTGGCTAACACTATGAGTACCTGTCACTGTTAAAATTTGGTTAGTGCTAAGTTAAATTCTGTGCATGGTGGAGGTTTGTGTGTTCAGGCTTTAGTGCTGGTGAGGATGGAGGCATTTATATGAGATCTTTACCATGCCTCCCTCATTGTCTCAGCAGATACAAAATGCTGAGTGATTGCTTACCTGTCTATAATTTCCCACAAGCTCTGCTGTTGTGGGCAGATCAGAAATTGCAGGTGGTCCAGAAGCCTTTGGTAGCAGTGTTTGCAGTAGGTGTGCTCTGCATATAAGCCCACCACAATTGCAGATAAAGGCCACAAATGTTTCCATTACACACAAACACCTCCTTGAACACTGAAATGCCACTAGACTGCAATCATTTATAACAGCACAAGCTTGTTTTTCCCCCAAGTATTACTGTCAGCGTGTAGTAATGAATTCATTGATTTTACCATTTTTTATCAAAACAGTTATTTCAGAGATAAATGTCCTTCATTTGCAGTTATTAACTCTGCCACACATAGGACAGCTATTGGAATAATTGTCCAGTGTGGGCAGAAGAAGAAAACACCCATGTCCTTCCCTTATCTGGGACTGTTAACTGAAGTGAGAATGACTTAATGAGACATTTTTGAGTCATGGACCACCCCTTTTCTCCTACTTCTGGAAATGAGCAAATGGGGGAAAGATGGCATTTCCAATCAAGGAGCAAAGCCAGCCCCTTCCCTCTGGATGCTCTTGTTTTTAGTTTGTTTAATTAGCTGGGTAGCAAGTTCTTCCTAGACAAGAAGAACAGAGTGATGGTGGCAAGTGGTTGAATTGTGTGCAGTGGACCCCTAAATGATCTAATGGGTGCAGCCTGTGCAGCACTATGATGTGGCTGTGGTACTTTGTGAGCTGCTCTGGGACTGATGCATCCTTGTCTTTTGCTCTTTTGCTGCCCAAAGGAACTGATCCCTCCCTGTGTTTTTGTGCTTCAGTACTGCCTGTTTGCAACTAAGAAACAAAACCCAGAAAAGCTGTCTCCCTGTAAAATCACAGAAGAGCTGTTTCCCAGAACTGGGCTGTCGCCGTCCCTTTAATGAAGCAGTCACCAAAGGTCAGCACTTCGGAGATCCTGATTCTTCACTTCTGAACCATTTGTTCAAGCTGTAAGTCACGCTTTCCCCAATGCTTGCCCACTAAAAAAAAAAACACCCTCCAGTCTGCATTTGAAGGTTTCCTATAAGCTTCACTGAAATGGCCAGACAGGAGGTAATGGGCTGAGACTGGAGCACCGTGGATGCCTGCTTTCACGGCGCAGCGGGGAGGCAGCAGACGGAGCTGCAATGCCGCTGTCTGGCACTAATTCAAATCGCTTGGGTCCACTGAGGCATTTAACTCCAGCACCTGGGTTAGGACTACCAGAGGGATCTGGTCTCTCCGCTGGTACTCGAGGCAGCCCCGGAGAAGGCGCTTCTCTCTGAATAAGATAATGAGTTGCAATCAACAGCAAGCTCATGGGACCAGGGAGAGAACTCTGGATCCTCCAGCAAAGTGAGAACATTTTGGCCACGGAGCCAGATCAGAGAGTGAAAAAAAGCTGCTGTTGAACCCAGGTTCAAATCCAGATCATTTTGACACTGCCTTAAAAATTGGAGACAGATAGGAGTCGCTGGCATTGCCAAGGGGCAGGAGTCTGGGTGTATGCTCCCTTTGCTGGGCAGTTGGGAGCAGGAGAAAATTTCTTCCTGAGATCTGACAGTGACATGCACAAAGTGCCTGAGCAAAATGCCTCTTCTGAGCAAGACCCAGTTCCACATTGTTAACCTCTTGCTATTGTTGAACAGTTGGAAGCTGAATGTTGCAAATTAAAATTACTTCCTTGACTAGCCAGAACAATCCTTCCTCTCTTCAAGGCTCTGATCCTTTCCACTGGAGAGGCAGTGAGCACTTTTTAATAAGGCTGGGAATGTGACACAGTATGGTCCCATAGCTAAGCAAATTGCTGTGGATACTCTGAAGACCCTGTTTCCCACACACATGCTCTCGCAATGCTGCCATCTTTATGCAAGGTTCAGTTTTGCAACCACTCACCCCATGTATTTATTTTGCTCAGCTGAATGAATGGAAACACTCAACAGTTACAAGAAGCTCTGATATATTGCTTTGTGCTGGTTCTATAGAGGGTTGAGTATATCCCAGGGAAAGCATCCATTTTTCTGCTCACTGCTAGGCTTTCTCTACCTTAAAAGGCCATCATGGCATTTGTGTCTCCCTTACTCATAACTGCAGCTTGCAAGCTGGAAGGCTTCTGTTCAGTTTGGACCTCATCTAGAGCTGGACCGCGTCCATTGCAGACCTGCAGCGAGGCAGTGGTACAGATTGTTCTCACTGCAAATGGAAATGGCTGTGAAGATGGCTGCCAAGCCTGGTACTGAAATTAAAAGACTGTTGAAAACAAAACAGCAGTCTTACACCAAAAGGGGTGTTGTATGCATGGGAGATGAGTCTGAGCCCAGCCCCATCAGCAAGGAACAGCCGGAATATGAGATAGGAGCAGGATACCATACCTTGCTTTGGCTTTGCCAGGACTAGACATCATCAATGCACCAGTAAGCCACAAACCTTTCAGGGTCAGAGGGATCTTCCCAATAACAGGAATCAGAACAAAGTTATGCAAAAGGAATAGGGAGTCTAGGAGAATGAGCAGAGAGGAAATGTGGACTGATCTGCATTTCTCCATGGTTCCCTTTGTGCTGGCTGACCTGCAGAGTTTCTTCCCATTGCGCCTCAGAAATACCTTGCACACACCAGGTCTATGGAAGAACCTGTGAAGGCCTGATCTTGCTCCACTGATGGAGCACAGCTAGAGTTTCCAAGGAACTGGAGTCCTGCTGGAAGGATCTGGAAATGGGAGGCTTGGGGTCTATCATCAGTTTATAGCCTTTTCTGTGTTCTTAGCCAAAACTCATCTCTGTGCTGCCCTTTTTCTTTCTACCTTTCATCTGTCCTGTCTTGTTTCCTCATAAGTTCCCAACTGTCCCTTGCCCCATGCCTTTCATTTCTTTGGCTGGATGTCAGCCATGGCTGAGGCCTGGACAACCTTGGGTATTTGACCTTGAGGGCTGCTCTCTACTAAGAGGGTTTCCCTTATTACACTGCTTCTGTGTGCAATATATGACCCACGTTATAAAGTTGTAGGCTTCTCTCCAAACAAGTGGCTATGTGAAGACAGCAAGGCTGATGTTACCATTTGGTTTAGGGTCAGCACATCACTCCCAGGTTGCTGTACCTCTTGAAGATAAAAGATTACTTCTGAAAGATCATAAAGTCCCCCTTTCAGCTCAAGTCTTGGCCATGCCTGCAAACCAATGCTCATGCCACAGAGAGCCTCATGTGGCAAAAACTACAGACTGCTGTTCCCTTCCAAGTCATCTTCATTCTCCATTCCTTTTGCTGTAGCAAAGAAGTCAGGATCTGACCACATGAGCAAACATTCTCTTAATGATGCTGAGCGCTGATACCATGGTATGCAGGAACTGTAGTGCACAGCTACACAAGCAACGGATAAATAAATAAATAAATGTATACTGATGCCTGTGCAAGGAAAATTCCGCATATTCATCCCCCTGTTTCCTTTATCACTTATTCTGTAACAGCTGTTTAATTAATTGCTTGAGTGATTTCCTAATACATCTTATTTACATACAAAATTACAGAATAATGGTTTGCCTTTGAGTCGAGTGAGAATTTAATGTCTGCTTGCCATGCCTCATGGAATATGGTTACTCAACAAGAAATAAAAGTTCTGGTTGGTTTTGGCTTTTTCTTCTTTTATTTTTATTTTTATTTTGTTTTCAAATAATATTATTCTTTTCCTTCATGTATTTTGTTGTTGTTTTTACAGGCATTACCAGATGATGCTAGGATGATAACAGCAAAGAGGGGGAGGATTGCTTTTGAAGGTGACTCAAATCCTTGAGGAAAAAAAATAATAAAAAAGAATGTAACTGAATAGGATCGCTTCTACTGAAAAAGTCATCTAGCATCAGTGGAAACAATACAACTTTATCTCTGCTGTTCAGGTTTATTCCCTGGCTGGTGGAGCTTGTCCTGGAAGAACAAGGCTGTGCAACCAGTAGTGTCCCGCTTTGGTGGTCTTTTCACTAAAGGACGCCCCTTTTACCTCCTGACACAGAAACCTTTTCATTGGATCGCATGAGCATCAGGCAACCATGTCACTGCTGCTGATAAGCTTGTGTCAACTGATGCTTTTCTTTCACTAACCCGATTGCATTCAGCCTGCAGCCGTACCCATGGACACGGACCTGTGAGCTGAAAATTCCCTCCCAGAGAAACACTGGACAAGCACATCCTTCCTAGTTAACATAAGATAACTTAGTTTTGGATTTTGCTTATTGCCCAAATCTTAGTGTTCACCTAAATTAACTTGGGGCACCTTTATGATGTCTCTAGGTTAAGGGACTGATTCACTGTGACCTCTTGTTCAGTCAACAAAAAGAGCCAGGCACCCCAGGGAGCCAGTTCACCTACATCTCTGTTGCCCTCTGGATGTGCGTACTTCTCTTTGTTGACTACAGTGAAAATCTTGAGCCCTGAGATTACCAATTTAGATGCCTAAATTGGAGTCATTTCGAGATCCATTTAGGCCCTCTTGTTAATGAGCAGCACAGGCTCCACAGCATGTTTAACACATCTGGCCTTGGCTCTGCTGAACGTTTGGGACCATGTCTCAGTATGGTCAATGTATGGGCTGGCTGCACAGGAAGGTGTGAGAATCTAAACAAAGTAAGAAACCAGTGGGCATGGTGGAAAACGGTCCGAGATAGAGTTTTTCACCTAACATGACTAACATAGGGCTGTTGCTGAAACACAGCTCGTGGTCCTGAAGCAATTGTTGGTCTTTGGGTTAAGGTTTCTCTTGAATGACCTCCAGCACTGCAAGCAACAGCAGCAGGAAGGATGTATGGGCCTGGGGTGGGGGGGATGGCGTGGCCACGGGGAGTCAGCCATGGGCTTGGCAGTCAGTCCTGTTACTGCGATGCAAGTACATATCTAAGCACCTTCATGTCCTTAAATATTTGAATCAATAGCTCTGACATAGGTACTGCCATTAAGTGTGGCCTAACATATTTTCCTGGAGACCTGCATTTTTGGACTGTAGAAGAAGAAATGCCTTCTGTTCACTACCAGATCTCACAGGAGAAATCTTATTAGTGTTCTCTCAAAAAGTGTTACACCATATTTTTGGTTGCTAATGATTCATCACTAGTATTTAAAAAGTTCTTATTTCACCATGCCTGTGAGGTTTCTTTCCTCACCACTCTTAGGGCAGCTGCTATTAAAACCGTATCAAGAACTATTTCACTTTTCACTAACTGTAAAAGGTGAAAAATATTACTGTTCATTTTTGTTACTATTTCTTTCTAACTATATTCACTTAATAAGGTATTTGCTTGCAACACAGTCTGTTATATATTCTGTGTTTTATAAAGTATCTCCTGGGAAAAATAACCAGGGAAACACAATTTTTCGGCACCATCTCCTTTTATTAAGAATAATGAAAAGGAAACAAGAGTCATTCCAGCAGTCAAACATCCTTCTACTCTTTCTTATTGGTCTTTTTACGATAACTGGGTCTCTCAGCACATAATCTGAGCTGCCTGAATTTGTTTGTGTGTTTACATTTGTCCTTTTAGTTGCAGTGCATGTATCATTGTAGATCCGATACATAAAGGACATATAGTGCATCCAACATCTATATCCACAGGCACGGAGAATAGAGATCTAAACAAAATACTGGACAGAATAATCTCAGCAGTGAGGTCTAAATTCATCCCCATATTTCACAGCTCGAAAGGAGAGTTTGACTATTTTACTTTCTCTGTATATTAGTTGCCCCCAGATTCAAAGTATAGCAAGAACTACTGCAGCCAGCTCTCTCTGTGGGCTGCAGCATTCACCGCTTGGACTACTGGCATTAATCACTCACAAGTAGGAATAAATGCCAAAGGCCCACTCGTGCACTCTCTTTCGATGGATTTGGTATCTTCAGGAAGGACAGGAGAAAGCAAGACAACCTGTCCCTGAATTGTGCAAGATAGCTTCCCAAGCTGGAATAATACTCATCATTCTGTGTCTGTCTCAACATGATGATAGAATGTATTAGTGCTCGTGAAACAGGCCAAATGGCCGGCATCTGCCACTAACAGGTCCTGTTTCAGGCCATTGGGTAGCTCACTTATATTAAAGCTGTAATTTATACATTTGGCTGGTATTCAGGCTTGTTTTAAAGCATCGATCATTCCTGAGTAGTCATAGATGATTCAGACTTACTCTACAGGTTCTTCTGCCAGTTATTGATCCTGAAGACATTAATTATCAATTACAAAAGGTTTATTTCTCGCAACATTCACCACTAAAAGATCTGCATATTTATTTTGCCTAGTGATTTATTGACACATCATTATACATTTCATGGAAAACTGCATTATATAGATGGGAGTGGGGAGAAAAGCCTCCAAAAACTCCACTCCAATTAGAAGAAATCGCTCAAAGAGCTGTAATGTGATGTTTCTTTGGTTTTCATTAAACATGAAGACTGGAAATTATCTTCCAGTTCACCCATGCCCACTAGGGAGTTGCCTTGCAGGTGGAGCATAAATTAGCATACTGTTTATCAAACCTCCAGTGTTTCATGTGCTCCCTAACACAATGGCATTAACGAAAGGACTAGAGGTGATATCTGCCATACCCTGGGGCAACCATATGCTAAGGAATAGCTTGGAAGTTGCAGTGTCTTCTACAACGAGACAGCTGGTACCATCAAACAGAACATGCTATTATCTGACTTCCACTTTTCCCTAAACGGTTCATTCCTAGTACTCCAATACTTTCTAGAAAATATCACACTAATGATGCATAGAAGTGAAAAGTAATATCAGATTTAAGATGCTTTCTTATTCCTTTTTTTTTTTCTTTTTTCAGTATGTTTACCAAAGGCTGTATATTTTTTTGAATAAAAGGTTGTTGCAATGGGTCTTGGTAGGTTGAAGACTTCTTGTAGCCAAAGGCCTAAGCCTTGTGTTCTTTATTATTATAATACAATGACAGGGTAAAGGTTAATATTTTCCATTGCCCATAAACACCTCTTGCATAAAAAGCTAATGTATCATGACGTCTAGCACAAAGCTCTCTCCACTGGACCGTACCGTATCTACTGACTGTGCTCTTCTACAATGACTATTAAACATGTTGCTAAACATTTGTGGTAATGGGCCTCCAAATGAAATAAGAAAAAAAAAGAGGAAAGAAATATCCAAAATAATTGCAGAAATCCAAATAACTGTAATACAGTAGATGTAACAATTCCTTAGTGTCCATTCTTCTTATTTGCATCGTTAATTGTTGTCTGATTAAAAATCATTATGAAGCTGGAAACAAGTTAAAACAGAGAAACAAAACCTGGCATGGTAGAAGGGATAGGACTTTATAAATCACTGTGAAAGCTAAAGCAGATTCCAATTTGCAAAGCAGCAATCATTGCTTTTAATAAATAGAGAGAAATGAGGATGCCTAAGCACAGACCTTGCACAGTACAAAAGGTTAAAACAAAGAGATCGATAGAGTCCTGTAAGCTGAATAAGGCAAAGGACGGAAATTCACTGTATGCTAAACTAGCATGGAAATCTGATCCTTGAAGTTAGGATATATTTTACTGTGTCCCTGGAGAACCTACCAAAGCAATGAATTATCTGAAGAGCAGGGCATTGTTTAATGGAAATCTGGGCTCCTGCTCCTATTTCTCCTGCCGTAGTCCAGATGGTGGCTGTTTCCAGCACATAGGTTTGCTTCAAATGTGGACCTGAAGATGGAAATCCTCAATTGTCTTGCCACAGTCCATTAGCTGAGAGAGAGCACAGACCAGCTAATGGGAGAGTACTGATCTCAAGTTGTTATTTAGGCTTTTCTGCCACACCTCAGGAGCCTTTTTTTTTTTTTTTTTTTTTTTTTTTTTTTTTTTTCCCTCTCTCTCTCTGTTGCAACTCAGTGCCACTTCTTTACATCTTTTCCTGAAGGAATAGATACCCAGATCTTCCTCATTCTGTTTTGGAAGGGCTGAGCCCACTGCTTCCAGGGGACTACCCAGCTCATGAGATCAAGACCTTCCTCCCATGGACATTAGGGCACAGGACTCTCCGCATTTGTGCAACATAATGCTTGATTTAGTCTTGTGCTGGACAATGCTGGCTTATAAAAGAACAATCACAACAAAAATGTTTTTCTAAACCTCTGGATGAAATGTAAATATAATTTTAAAGGACAGTATAGAAGAGTAAATAGGTGTGTGAAGCCAGCAAAAGGTTAATAATCCCAGTATAAAAATTCTTAGACAAACTCTCCTGCAGTTGAGCTGTTAGCAAAGCTATTAAATTTAATTGCAGTATAATTACATAGCCATATACCTAGCTGATACCCAGCTATCAAGCACACACAGCGCAGGTTTAACTGCACACACACAATACATGGGGGTTTGCCTCAGGTGCTACAAGCATCCTGCAGCCAGATGTGCTTCTGCCTTCCCAGCCAGGCTCCCTCTCCATTACAGACATGCTTGGGACGAGACAGGGAGGTTCACTGCAGGACATATTAGTACAAAGAGGATCAAGTTGCTTTGCAGAGAGAGGATGAGGAGTGCGATAAACTGTATGCCTTTATAACAGCAGCTGTGGCACTATTTGCAGTGCATAAAGTTAACACACCACTCAGCCTTTGCAGGATCAGGGCCAAAGCAAATAGCACATTTCGCCCTCCTGGACTTGTCAGATATGTTTAAATTTTCCTGTTAGGGATGCTGCTGTCTCCTGAATCACTCTCTGCCCAAGGGCAAAGAGCCCAGAAACACATCTGCATGCATCCGGCCTTTGTCTCCTGAGGACAGGGTTTGTATGGCAAACACCCCAGGGGGCAATGTAGACCGGGAGGTGTTTTGTGGGTACGCAGAGATGGCTGACTGCCACACTGAGCACGCTTGGTGTTTTGGTGGATAGGGCTGCTGCAGACCTGCGTATCTAACCCATGCTGAATCAAAAGCAGTCTCACGGGATGTGGAGAGGAAACTCCCACCTTCCTTTTATCCACTATTTTCATCTGGCCTGGTATTTCTTAGATCCAGATGAAAGGCAGGGCACTGAAATATCTCTAAGGATGTTTCCATGCCCTTCCATTGGGAAGGAGTTTAAAGCTTGTGAGCAGACTTATTTTCTGTACAAATCTCATTTCAACTGTGCAGATGCTGGGACCTTGGGGAATGCCCACACCAAGGCATATGGGTCCTCATTGCAGTGCGGGGACTCCACAATGTCAGGGCAGGGCAATGCACACTGTGTGTGGCACTTACTAACTGGAACAAGAACACGTACATGGGTATTATATGCCCTGATTTGCCAACAGGCCATGGAGACTTCTTTAGCACAAGGGAGAGGGCTTTAGTTCTGGACTTAACAGCAACTTTTAGAAAGCGCCAGTGTTGCAGAGCAGTGAAATCCCTGCTGTGGCTGCGGATCTCTTACAGTGGGCACAGGAGGTCAAACTCTCAGGCTCCCTCTGGGCTTTCATTTTACGGTTTTAAACAAACAATTACATTTAAATAAAGAAAATGGCCGGAAGGAGCTACTTTTCTAGGAACTCACTGAGCTCATCAATTATTGAATACGAATATGCATGGAAATCTTGCCGAACTCCACTTTCCTTAGAGGGGCTACCAGGAGAGCTTGGGCTTCGGCATTAAGTGGGAGCACAGGATTTACCATGTCTCCTGAGATCACCCATCCATTTTGCATCGTTTCCTGCCTTTGGCAGTGGCCAATCTGTGATGATTCAGTGGAAAATGACCTCCAGCCCAGAGACATTTTTCACTAGACTAATTGTGTAATGCATGAAAAGAAATTACTTCCTGATCCCTGTAGGAATCCACTGCTGCCTTGAAACTCTGGTGTCTTTTGCCTTGGCATGGCTTAATGCTAACTGTACAGCAGACTGCACTGGCAGCTCCAAATTCCTTCTGCTTTCTGCATTTTTGTCATCTGCATGTATGTCATTATACTACCAGGAGCTGCTGCTAGTACAAGTGTTGTTACTATCCATTAAATCCTTCCCTGCCCTTTCTGTCCCCCACTTTTTGCATTTGGTCTTCAAGTGAAAGAACAAAACGCTGCTGAGTATTATAAGCCATGCTGGGATCTCAATTGCCCCTTGGCCAACTTGGCAATAGCCAAAAAACAAAAAAAAAAAAACACAAAAAAAATTAAAAAGCAAATTGAAAAGTAATATTCAGAGTATGGATGTGTGCACAGTGGGCAGGGACTAAGCAATGTGCAACTACAAAGTGAAACAAGAGAGGGATGTTTTTTCTCTGTACTGTTTATTTTAATAAGCCCCTGTTACAGTAATGTAGATATTGGCGCTTCCATTGCCAAAAACATCTGTAAGGCCACCAAAGGTAATATGGGAGGGGGGTGAGAGGGGTTAGGAGAAAACAAGGGGTTTCCTGCTGCAGGGTAATGTTGTTGATAAAACAAGATTTGAGATGAATAGAAGTTGGGGAAATGGTCCTACCTCCTGGGCAAGGCACACAACCAGAGGCAGGAATTGCACAGTGAAGCTTGAGGTGCCCACGCTCCACATGAGGCAGAGGAGAAATTCTGGAAATTTCTACTGGAAATTCGTGTTTCTTCCGTTGTGGTGCTGGAGATCAGACTTCTGCTTCGCCTTTTCTTTCATGCTGAGCTTGTGATAACAGAGGTTTCCTTTTTCCTTGCCTCAATTTTCCTTAAAGCTTAATAAAAATGATAGTTGGAACAGCTTTTTAACCCAATGACTGGTTTTTAACTTGAATGGCTCCTTGTGCAGCCTAATCTTAGCCCTCAGATATAGTATGTTGGAAGTACATAGCTTTGTTGTGACTCAGAAAGTGCCTTCAATTGATTATTTGCATGTGATTATTCTTAAAATAACTAGCTGGCTATCCATGGCAAAATGCTAGGTCTGGAAATTATGTTTTTTTTCCTCTCTCTCTCTCTCTCTCTCTTTTTTTTTTTTTTTTTTTCCAATGCTCTGGAGAATTGTATGTAGCTACAGATTTTCTAGATTTTAAACATCTTGCAAAGCTTTGTCTTCAATTTGGTTGGCAATATCAGCTCTGCTCTCTGAGAGCTCTTAATGCAGCCCTGCTTTCCACAAAGGGGATCAGGTTATGGACAGAAAAAGCTAGTGTGATCTGGGTATTTTATGCAGGTGTTGAGTCTACAGGCACCTGGCTTCACAAAAGCAATTAGGAGCCTACGTGTCACGGACTTCATTATACACATAAGCTTGTGTCTGCTGCAAACATATGGGAAAATGTGCTGCATGCAACTATCCATGTAAGAGGGAAGGTATGGCTTACATCTTGCTTTAATTTATGAGTGGATCTGACATGTGTTTATCTTATGTCATTATGCCAAACTGATGCATGAAGAGGCAGGTCCATGCATGTTTGGTCTGGGCTGCCATTGTGCAAATGAAAATCAGGCTGAATAGTGCTTGCAATTATGGGCTACACACCCATGCATGCCATGCAAATCTCTGTATGAGTTAGCATGCTTGTGGAGAGTGTGAACGAATCTGTAGACACAAATATGCCTAGCTGCACGCAGCCCTAGTGGGATGCCTATAAATTCTTCCACCCTTTGTCTTTTGCAGGGGTGGGCTGGGGATGTGTTGTGACGGATGCCTGTAGCTGTAAGCGTGGTTCTGTGCTGTGTAGTTATTGACAGGGAGGCGTAGGGACGTGTATGCCAACACGCACATGTGTTGTGTGGTGCATATTTGTATACAAACACTACTTGTTTCTTTATGGAAACCGTACCTTAGCCTTGCAAAATCAGAAACAAGACAACTGTGGAGGCTGCATGTATAGGAATTAGTCAAAAGAATTGATTTTATCCAAAGACTACAAAAAGATTGTTCAGCTCTCCTCAGCAGGGTGTGGAAAGAGCTGGCACAATAGAAGGGACTGATCTTTACCATTTAATTATCTGTTTTTTTTTTTTTTTTTGTTTTGGTTGGTTTTTTGTTTTGTTTTGTTTTGTTTTGTTTTTTCAAACACTTGTTTCTTCGGGTGTTACAGCACTGAGGTTTGAATCTGCCCCTGGAATCCTGACACTTTTTCAGCACGCACAAACACAACATCTATAAACACAGATTATTCTGACTCTTTCAAGTATGCATGGGAATTTAAGATATAGGCCCTTTGGGAACCCAAAAACATATGGTGATCATATTAATGGTGATCTTGTACTGTGAACCCGTACCTTCTGGGCACTGTTGTGTTGTTGTACAATATTCATTGTGTGATACATACTGAAAAGTCAAAAATCTGTTTGTGATGCAGGTGTATACTAGATGTACTGGGAATATAGGTCATTCTGCATTCATATCTGGATATTTCTGTGTCTGGCTGATAAAATACAGAGGAGCCTGTGTAAGACGCAGGGACACCAATCTTCTCTTTCTGAATCCTGTCTGGCAATGCTATGAAAATGCTGAAGACCCCAGAGCCCACAATGCACCCATGTCTACAGCTGCCTTGACTGGAGAGGAAATCACAAGAAAATTGGCCCCAAATCCAGAGTGCTTCCTCAGCAACATCTGACACCTAAATCTTGGCTATTTGAAAGATGAATTTGTGCACATTCTTTGTCCTTGGTTCATGTCAATCTACCTCAGGTCTGGTTCAGTGGGAAGCAGCTGAGGTCCATCTCTTGGTGCACATCCTTAACCTGATCTTCAGACAGAAAATGCACCATCTCAGCATCTCTCCTGCACAAGGTCCCTCTGGGATGCCGTCTGATATAGTGCAAGGGGAATGCTCATCCCCCTTTGTCAAACTTTGAGGAAATAGTTCAGCTGGCTCAGCAAAGGGGGAAAATCAGGTGGAAGAACCCACACAAATACAAGAACTTGAGGGAGCCTTAAACTTGTAGGTGGATTATTCCTTCCCTGCCACTATGAAGGATAGACAAGGGCATCTTCAAGACAGCCAAGTTTGTCCATGGCCTCTGAGGCACAGATGTGCCTTGGCTGAGGCACAAACTGGTCGTATTTTTATTCTTGTTTTCCTTTATTTTATTAACTGGCTTGTCTTTTATCATTCCCAGCTTAATAATTATCTGTGGCTCAGTGAATGAGAAAACTGAGAGGAGAAAAAATATGCACCTAGGTGTATGTAAGAGCAAGCTAGCATTGCCAAGCAAAGGTCTAGTGAAAAGTACTTTGCCCGCTACAGTGGACAGAGTTATAAATAGAATACATCTTTAAGCAAACATAAAATGCTGTCCCAGAGCCTGGGTCCTCCTGGGATAGACACAGTTAGGAGAAGTCTGGAGCAGTGTAATGAAGCCATTTGCTGAATGATATTAAAGAGAGTGTGAAAATACATTTCAGAGAACACGCAGCCAGTGGAGCTCTACCTAGACAATAACCTGTGCAGGGGTCTTTGGTGGTTGTCTGGGGAAATCAAAGTGCTCACCAGCACCACGCACTGCTGCTTTTGCAGTCCATCAGTATGTTGAGCTGCCTGTTTTACCCAGATATCATCATTTTCCACTGCCTCTCCTCTCCTCTCCTCTCCTCTCCTCTCCTCTCCTCTCCTCTCCTCTCCTCTCCTCTCCTCTCCTCTCCTCTCCTCTCCTCTCCTCTCCTCTCCTCTCCTCTCCTCTCCTCTCCTCTCCTCTCCTCTCCTCTCCTCTCCTCTCCTCTCCTCTCCTCTCCTCTCCTCTCCTCTCCTCTCCTCTCCTCTCCTCTCCTCTCCTCTCCTCTCCTCTCCTCTCCTCTCCTCTCCTCTCCTCTCCTTGACCCCATTATTTGCTTCCCTTTGTTCTTTATCACTCTGGATATAGAGGAATGGATGCCTACAAAGCACCAGGGAATTGTATGAGCTGGTTCTCAACCAGTCACAAACATGGGAACCCATCAGAGCAGACCTTTGCTACTCTCTGGCCTGCCCTTCCCAAATTTCCTGATTTTTTTCTTAGCTACGGGAAGAAAAAAAGTCTTTTTTTTTTTTTTTTTCTTTCCTTCTATAGATAAGATTATAATAATGAAATGCAGTTGTGCTTAAGGTTGCTTAAGCTACCTTCTTATTCCTAAGAATCCAGAGACAGCTGTGCAGTGCCCAGCCCTCCTGCAAAAACCACTTTTGAAAAGCAACATTGGTTTCCACATAGGCTGAATATTTTCTAGCAGTAGGTGCAGTGAAGCTGTCTTAGTTAATCCATGTTAATTAACTTGTTATCAACTTAAAATTTTTCTTTAAGAAAGGCTTGGTTTTGTATTTTATTTTTTTTAATGGAAAAATGCAGCTTGTGCAAAATAAAATGCACAAGAAAATGTTAACCTTATTAGTTTTTGTAATAAGGGAAAGAGAACGGCAACGGTTTGATTTGCTGTTTTGAAACCAAGGTACTTCAGTTGGCTCGAACTGAGTAATGTTTTTTTAATGATTTATTTATTACCTTTCTGGATCTAGTTCAACATTATGCTGTATTTTCCTGTGAAACTGAAACATGGAAATTGTGTCTTAGATATCTCCTCTGCCCAGCAGCTAGCCTGGCTGGCTGGAGCAGCTCCCCTGCGTGGGGTGCTCTCCCCTGGGATGAAGGTAATGCTGCCTCCTTGGTGCCACATGTTTGCTGGCAGTTCTGCTCTTTTTTCAGTCTGTCAGAACATGGCCACATCTCCTGCCTGGCCTCTGCTCCATGCCACGTTCACATCTGATGTGCTGAAAAGCTCTAAATTATCTGATGCTTAAAAACTACCTGCAAAAAAAAAAAAACAAATGTAGTTGAAAGGTTAAAGTATGGGCCATTACACCCTGCTAGGAATATTTCCCTTATTGTAAACTGTGCATCAAACTGAGCTGTGAAAAAGGAGCACTTGTGGTTGCTGTTGTCTTCCAGAGCTAGACCTGCACTCCTAGGGCGCCTGACTTCCCCTGCGTAATCAATAAGTGGTCTCAAGATTTTCCTGGTGGCTGAGGCTTTCTCAAACAACAGAACCAGACCACAAGTGGCTCAGTTCACCCTGATGGAATCTCATTCTGCTTCCCAGAATTACCCCAAATTATACTGCTGCAACCACAGAAGGTGTTCTGCAGTGTTTTCAGCAGGGATGGTGAATGATAAACCCATATGCAATGCAGACCTTGGTCCCTTGGTCCTCTGTGGAATTAGCCTCAAATGGCAAAATTACATGTCATAGCTTGTAAATTGCTCATGGAAAGACCTTACATTTTTTTTTTTTTTTTTTTTTTTTTTTTTTTTGCTAGGGCTTTAACTAGGCCAGTGGTAATTGCAGGACCTAAAGTTAGCTGTGCTGGGTATCACAATCCTTTATATATTGCAGATACAAGATGTACAGGGACTATACCTGATCATGCTCTCCCCAGTGACTGTCCTACTGGCTGGTGCATGGAGGTGTCTGGCCACTAGGAAAAGGCAGGAGTGCATGATTTTGGTGGTAAGTAGGCCACCTAAGCAACAAAGTGATCCCGAATGGGCTATAAAACAAGTGTGTTATTACTGTGTATAAATGAATAGGAAGCGAGTGGCTTCAGAAAATTTATTTTCTGTGGCTTAAACCTTCAATCGACCCATCACTCACTCGACAGCTGGCAGAAGAGAAAAAAAATCCACTCTCCTGTGACAGATCAAAGACTTTATGACGAAAAGGAAGCCAAATTCTGTTCTTTGCTACACGGAGACAAATAGTGTACAAATAACTCGCATGTCAAGCTGGCCATCTAGAACTCATACCCATGTAAATAAGAACAAAACATGTGGCTGCCGAACTCTCTAATGCCATCTCTGTGAGCTTTATATCACCATCCCAATCTCCCTGCTTTGCCATTCTGTCCCCAGTTCCTTTTCTCAGCAGAATGGTTAGCTGCCTCTCCAACTAATTCACTTTACTTGCTTCAGTGATTGTACCTGGCATCTTCTCCCATATCTTTGCCTGGGCTTTCCTTTAATTCTCTCTTCTCTCTGACTTTCTCAGGATATGTTCTCCGTAGTATTGAGGATGGATTTACTTTTGAGCAGGGAAAACTACAAAGTCATGAAAACCCTTTACGATTCTAATTAGATCTGAGTAATGTATGGCGACAAAGCCGGCCTTACCTATACCAGTAAATGGAAGATCTGGGAACATTTGTTTTACTGCTCAGTAGAGAACTACGGAACTATTTTATTTAATTATAACCAGGGACAATGTAAGTAAGGAGCAACCTGCGTGGCACAATGCTGCAGGCAAGTCAGACTTAAACAGGAGACTTGAGGATCCGTCGGTCCTCATGGCGTATTGTGCCTCAGGGTTTTTTTCTTTGACTTCAGACAAGCCACTTAAATTCCTCTGCCTCTACTTCTTTGCAGGTGACAAGCAAGAAGAATTCATATGTGCTTTGGGTGGTAAATGTGCACAAAGAGTTTTTAACAGTGGCAAGTTATATTAGAGATCTTGTCATTGGTATATTGATACAGGAATGAAGGACACAGGAGAAAAGGGAGGAGGCAGTGGAGACACCTCAGGTGGTCTTAGTGATCCTTGTTTTTCACAAACAATTCCATTCCAATTTCAAAACAAATCCATTCAGGCTGGTTCAAGGCAGTCTACGCTGTGCCTCAGTTTCCCATCTCTCACATGGAGACGACAGGCAACACAGCTTCTTTGTGTCCATTTTTCAGTCTGCTTTCCAGGGCGTGTTCTTCCTTTTGTGGTGCATGTACACCAAGACTAATGCTTTATTGAACCCTGAAGTTTTGAAAATTAAATGTCGTGCCATCCCGCAAGTCGTTTTCTTCACCCATAAACAACTTTATCTGGTAATGGAAGAAAGTAGACAAGAATGCATCTGAAAGGAGGGATGTTAATAGGTTAAAATGAATCCTCCCACCTTTCCAGAAGTGAATGCACATTTATCTGAATTGCTTGATTGGAGTTGGTTATGTAAATGAATTGTTAATATCTATACACGCTTTATTCTGTTACAATGAAGTCACAAATCAAATTAGGACAAAGATTTCTCTTTAATTTCTATGCTTTTCTTCTTCTTCTTTTTTTTTTTTTTTTCTTTCAATTACTGCACTTTGTATAATTTTTCATCTAGATCTGACAGCTTATTAACAGGATTGAAACCCACAAATTAACATTTTTTAAGCCTACAATGAGAAGAAATGCAAACAGTCCATCAATATATATATGTCCCCCCAATTTGTTTGTTCTGGTGATTCTTAAAACTTAGCCTCAAGTCTCTTCCCAGTCAAATTTGGGTAAATCCATCTCTTTCCTTTACAAAGCCGAGAGCTAGCAAAGTCACGCATGGGAGGCAAACTCATTACCATGGAGGGGAGAGTTCTGGCAGCTCAAAGTGGATGCAGACCTTTCAACAGATGATGGAGAGGAATGGTGAGCACAACTCCTGTGGACACCTCCAACCTGGCATAAGAAACAAATATTCCCCTCTACTGACCTGCCTGGATACAAAACATTAAAGAAAGTGGTAAGAAATAAATAAATAAATAAAACACAACAGCATGTGTTTGCAGCAGATATTACCCATGCTTTCCAAAGACCAAAGCAATCCAAGAGAGTTCAAATGGGGAGATGTTGTGTAAGTGACTTCAGTGTACCCTATGGAACGGATAACAACTCAAAGAATAATTTCGTTGTAGAAGGCATGCTGAGAAATACAATTTCCATTGCAGCAAATCTGGGGGGAAAGAAATCAGTGTGATGCTGTTTGTTCCCTAACTGCAGAAAGGCTTTCACAGGGGATAGCATCAATTGCCTGTGCAGTGATCTTGCATGCTTTTGAAAAGGGAACCTGCTCTCTTTATGGAAGGGGATGTAGCAGTCTGACAAAGGACCTCGGCAGATTAGATCGGACTTCTTCCTGACTCTAAGTCTCTTTTATTTGCTTGCTGATAAATTCTTTCAACACAACAGACTTCACTCTTTTTCCTATCCTCTTGCCTTCCCCACTGATATTTTCATTTGGATTTCTGTGGAACACATTTTGTAAGTCCAGTTGACTCTTTAGTCAGGTGGAATCTGTATACAAGGGAACTGCAGAAATAATGGGAATAAAAACCTCGAGGTATATTATTTGTGACTATGTTATAAAGTGCTCTGCTCATCTCCTCTGCATGTGGCAGGGGGTCTGCTTGGTGTACGGGGTAGGGACTGAACACCCCCAAAATACCAGGAAACACAGGGAGAATTTTAGGAAGAATGCCAGCTCCTGTGCTTCATAGCATAAGGTACTTGAGAGCTTAGGAGACACTTACCTGAAGTGCAGGTTCTCTCTCATTTATCTATTCTAATTATTCAAGCATTTTTTCTTGGAAGCACATGGTGGCAGTTTCTGACAGACACAAAAAGAACTAAATAGGCTAGGGCAGAACCCAGCTATTCTCATTTCTTGTGCACCAGTACTTTCCCCCACATCATGGGCTGCCCCTCACAGCCAACACTCCAGGGACAGTCTCCAGTAACTCTGTGTGTCCTTTTCATGAGAGAGCTGAAAGGCTGTTTGCACACTTCTATGGGAAATCAGCATTTTTTTGGGGTGCAGAAAGTGTTTCACCGAGAATTACCTGAACAGATAATCTATTAGGAATCGCCTATCACTCCATGTGAGACTTACCCAGCTGTATCTCTGATACCAATTTCACCTGTTTCTTTGGGGGACACAAAGGACATTTCCTGTGTCTTTTAGTGTGTCTTTGTGGGAGAACTGAATCCTAGCAATTATGCAAAGTTATGAACGAATTACTATGAGCCCATGCCTCCAGTGCAGACTCTGGCACTGACACATCCCTGCGTGTGTGCATGGCCAGAAGGCCAGCAGCTGTGCGTGAGCAGCGCAGCACGCAGCTGGGCACGTTCTCTCCCTGTCTTTTTTGCATGCTGCTCAAGCCATGGCTTTGGGGTATGTTTAATGATTGATTCATCTGAGAAAACAACACAGGGGAGAAATGACATCTCCCTCTTTCAACAGTGAGTTTTTTACTTCACTCACTAACTTGTTCCCTTGAAATTTGCACTCGTGTCTACTTTCTGAGCAAAAGAAAGCAAGTCTGTGCCCATGATTGCCTTTGCACACTATCTGCTTTGCATGCATTGACAGGATTTTTAGGAGTACAGGATCAGCTTTGTTCCCCATGTCCAGTTCAGAGACACAATGAAGAATCCAGGTTATGGTTGGAGATATCTTTGGAGAGCAGCTCCGTGTTTGGCTCACCTTGTTGTTCTGTGCTGCTGCGAGATCCTGGAACAATTGGCACAATTAGACATGCAGTACTATTTGAGCAGCAATACCTAGTCACAATGGAGCAATTAAGACAATTACTGTACGTTTTATGTAACAGGACAAATGGATCTCACTCTTAAAGTCTTTGAAAATCTCCTATAAAAGCTGTAATAATGCATTAATATATTAATCCTCCTAATCCTGTCAAACTACCCAAGTCTTTCTGTGAAGGGGTTGACAGGAGATCTCAATATTAAGAGGAATAGCAGCAGGCACTTGCTAGAGTTGCTTTTTTAACAACTTGCCTATATCAGGTGTTGCAAATCACTTTGGTTTAGTGTATGAAGGGTGAGAAAATGAAATGGAGAAATTCTGGAAAGTCTCTGTAGACTTGGAAAAGCTCCCCTGATGTGTGCACATAGACAGTCTTATTCAATCCAGTAAAAATATGACTGTTTTTCCTGAGACACAAAACTGAAAGGAGTGGACTGAGGCCAGGAGCAAACCTGTGGGATTTTTGGTACAGAATTCACCAAGCCAAGGAGCAGTCCCTGCTAATCCTGCTCCCTGCATCCCTCTCATGATCACCTCTTAAGGCAGCCCCAGCCTCGTCTCACAGATGCAAGCTGCCACATCTGCAGTCCAGATACTCTGGGGACCTGATCTGAGTATAGATCATGAGAGATGGGTCAAATATATATATATAAAAAAAAAAATGATAGAAGTAAATGTAAATAGAAAAAATATTTTGCAAAATAAAGATACAGATAGCACAGTTGCAGTATTGTAGTGAAAGGAGGATAGAAATAAAAGAAAACTTTTTCTATTTAGCTATGCTTAGATAGATACAAGAGATTTCCCTGATTCTCCATTATCCAGCTGGCAAGACATTTGCATTACCTCCTTAATCATGTGCCTATGTCTCCTGCTCTTAGGCAAAACCTATATTCTTAAATTGATGCCAGGGGAGAAGATGCTGATTTGGATATACAATATTTATTTATTTTTTTAAATCCCACTTGATATACAGTTCCAAGTGCAGTCTCTCCCCACATGGATATCTTTGATTCCCAACATAACTTCAAATCAGTTTTAACCCTCCACCCACCAGCCTACTGACTGCCTCCATGCTTAAGTAACTCCTTAACAAGGTGTTAACCTCTTGTAAGACAGCATACTTTTTTCCGCCTGGCATGGCAATGCTGAAATCTCAGTGTGAAGCCTTTTCCACATAGCCAACCTAGCATTTCATAGCAACAAAAAACTTGACAATCACATTTATACAATAATATACATCGCGCTGATACAAGTAGCTCATTAATAGCTCTTAATTGAGACTAGACACAATGGCTAAGCAGCCACTTTGAGAGGATAATGGGTGTGAGGTGAGTGACCCCTGCTCAGGCTTTGAGGGATTTCATGGTACCTGGGTTTTCAGAACAGCCTAGGGAAATTAGACGCACAATAGCTATCATATTTCACTGAGAATGGGGTACCTAGTTTGGATTAAAAAATAAAATTCTCAATTTTAATCTTCCTTTATTTTAGGTCTTGATCTGAAAGTCAAGGCTAATGCTTCTTTTCCTAATTTAGAGGTTCACAGATCCCTTAATGTCTGTGAATTATGTAGATTCCAGTTTAGTTGGGGCTAGTTAGGTAAAGTACTGGCTGAAAGTACAGAACACATATAAGCAGAGCGTGCCTTCTGCATTAATACAAAAGTACAGCGCAAAAGAAAAGGCTTGGACCTGCAACCCCTCCCTACGGGTGAGCCCTACACACCCCCTTTTAGAAGTGTCTTTGGAAAATGCTGCCCTCATCCTAACCTGCGCTGATTTATGCTGATTTGCAACAGATGAGGAGCTGTCCCTCCGTAGCTAAATATTTTTGGGAGTTATATAAAGCAGTTAGAGAGTGAGAACAGAGGTTTTGCCCTTTTTCCTGTGAGCTTCCTGTGAACATTTCTGAAGAGAAACTTTCTCAACAAAACACCAAAGTCTATGTGAAGGGACAACATGAAATTGCCTGTTGAGAAACGCAAGAGAGGTGAGAGTGCTGAGTTGCAGGGGTGTGCGTGCCCTGCCCACATAAAAGGAAAAAGAGCAAGGGTAAGTGCTGCTTGTGGTCCTAAAATAAATTAAGAGTGAGTTGACTTGTTGAAGGATGGAGGTGTTAGGGTTACTTCTCTTTGAGCTAGTTGTGCAAGGAGCCTGGAATGTCACTGGGGAGAGAAGAGGATTTGGCAGCCTGATGCCTTCAGCATGAAGGTCTTCACTAGTGGGAGAGAGGCAGCAGCTAACAGCCACCCATCTCCCCATGAACATTTAATTAGGGTAAAAATTCTGTCCTCTGAATGGAGCCATTTGGCAATGCAGTGGCGGTGTGGGTCTCTGATGGCATTGGGTGATACGGTACACCTCGGGGCCCTGTGACTCAGTGACCTCCCTCCCTGTCAGGAGTCAGTTGTAACACCCTGACCAGCCCCTGGCATGCACTGAAAAGGCATTCACGCAGCTTAAATTAAGTAACGCACTGTGGGAGGGCTGGTGACCTCAGCACCTCATTCTGATAGCAGAATATGTTTACAAAAATTAAGGTTATTGATTGCAGAGATTCTTTTCAATCGGCCTATTAATGCTCGTTTTATGTAACAGGACAAATAGATCACAGTGTAAAGTCTTTGAAAATCCCCTGTGAAAGCTGTAATAATGCTTTAATGTATTAATCCCCTTAATCCTGTCAGACTCCCAAAGAATTTCTGTAAAGGCTGACAGGAAATCTCAATACTAACAGCAGAACCAGCAGCAGACGCTTTTCAATAGGTGGTTTTTAACTATTTGTCAGTCTGCTGGCTTTAAAATAGTCCTCAGCAGAGGGTGAAGGGAAGCTGATGTTTGTGAAGCATGTGGAATGATTTTAAGAGGTTTTGTGGTTTGGCTTGTCCTCTTATTTACATCGTGGTAAATCAAAACTATTGCTGGGTGTTAGCATGGAGGTATTTTACAGGTTGTTTTTCTACATCTCCCTCCACGGTGTTGCTGGTGCCGGCATGACACTGGGGTCTTCACCCAAGCCATCAGCCTTGGCTCCTGCCTGCAGGTACTGACGTTTGCCCTTGGCTCTGGGGCTCAAACTGCTCTGTGTGCTCCTGTAGGTTTGCAGAGCTCTGTGAGGAGTCTGGCCGTGCTGGTTCAGGGGTTATGGGATGTAAATCCTCCACCAGAACAGCCATGGATCTCTTTGCTCAAGTGGCTGAATGTAGGGAATAATTTTAAACCAAAGAAAAATCAGATAAGGCCACGTTAGCAACATAATGGCAGTGCTTCTTTGAAAGGTGGCACCTCCAATTTCAGACATGTTCTGAGCAGTCTATAATTTAGATGGAGCTCAAGCATTTAGTCTGTAGGACTTTGTTTTTCCTCCTTCACCTTTTCTTTAACTAGTAAAGAAAATGACATTCTATGTAAAATGTAATAACCAATAATGAATCCTTTAAAGTGCAACATTATCTTTTCAGCACACATTTCCCCTGCACCTCTCCTAATTATTTGATTAAATATGTGCCTTAGTGGGTTTAGTGTTTACTGGAGTGATCAGGATGAATTCATTTTCCTTGTAGTGAACAGAAGATAGTGTAATTGTGGATCCTGTGCAGTTACTTGCCTTTGTGATATGGAAGGAAAAAACAAAACAGTGACAGCTATATGTGGGATCAGTACAGCCCCTGTATTAACTCCGAGCTTGCTTTTGATTTCATTTACAGCAGTACAAATGGTTAGTAATTTCACCAAATCAACAGAGTTGCTCTGAGCATAAAACCAGACACTACATCCTCCCCCCTGCTAACTCTAGTGCAGCTGGTGTCTCAGCATCTTTCCTTCCTGGTGAGCTAGTTTAGGAACAGATTTTTCCATTCGAGGGCATAAGCAGAGCACAATGAAGTCCCCTCTCATCACAAAGCTCTTCTCCCTGACTGCAGCATTTCCTGGCAGAGCAGTGGGGATGGAAGCGCAGGTAACTCTCTAGTTGGGAGTTTCAGTCTCTTTCAGATAGACACTCCGCTTTCTGGAGTTTCTGTTTGCAAATTAACATCAAGTAAAGCCTGCCTAGATGCGTTTACCCTCCACCAATGCATTGCTGTTCTCTCTTTTTTTATCTGTTTTTTCTTTGGTTTGGACTCCTCACTTCGACACAAAACTCTTGGTGCACTTCAGCTGGGAACTCCAATGATGAACAATGGAAAACAGCTAAGAAATGAAATTACAGTATGCTGGGGGAAACGTAGTCCACCCACTGAACAGACCGCACATGGGAGAATGAAAACACAATGAAGTCAGAGCAGAAATGCCTGTGAAGTACTGCAGCATCATTTATTAATCTCTGGTTTAGTGTACATGATGTGCGAAAGTGTACAGTTTAGAGGTTTTCATGTAAAGATCAATGTTTTCCCTGGGTAGGCGGAATAATTATTTTCTGACAAGCTTAAACTCTGAGTCACCACCAAAAGAGAAAGCTGCAGTCCTGGAAGGTAGCTCACAAGAAGCATCTCCAGCAGGAGGGCTCTCCTGATGCTCCAGGCAGAGCATGGGTGGTGTGTATGGCTCCCCACAGTCTCCAGCAGATATAATGGCTTATCCTGACTCATGCATTTTCCACTTTATCCCATGCATTGATAGTTTATTTGAGCTACTTTTACAAGAATAGCATTCACCATTTTCTTGCTTAATGCCTTGGCAACAGCTGCTTTTTTTTTTTTTTTTTTTTCTTTAACTAGTGCAAGATGCTGTGCCAAGAAAAATCTAATACTCATCCAGAAAGGATTAACTAGATAGCATAGCAATACCCGTCAGTTTACCCACAGAAGAATGGAAATAGCTTCCTTTGGTGTAACACAGTTTAGATAGTATTTCACCTTAACTTTTATGTTCAGACTGTTTGTAGTTCAGAGATAAGTCTTTGCAAGAAAATCGATAATAATTCATGCATGCACAACTCACATCAGCTTCCACAGGACATTAGGTTTTGTATTAACATAACTGAAAATTGGAAAGTTCCTTTTTCAATAGAGTAGAGATAACTACTGTTAAGTGCTTTTTCACATGTGTGTGTGAGTACCATATGAGGAGGTAGACTGTAAAATATAGCTTTGTAGGTACATTGTTTCATACAAGCTTTGCATTGCAAGTGTTTCCGAAAGATAGCATCAGAAATTCATGACACATTAGACTAGCTTCATTAGAGACACACAGAGATGTAGGTTTCATCTAGAGAATTGTAAATGGCCAATTTGTCATTTCTTTACCTGTTGATCAAATAAGGATGAGAAATAAGGGAATTTGTAGGTCTGGGACTGAAAGGGAAGGAAATGTCTCTTTGGTACCATAAAATGTCTCTTTAATTAGTAGGGGAATGTCAACAGAACATAGAGCTTCGTGGCCAGGAATTCAAGGGAGAGTAAATATCATATAAAGCACAGGCAGTGTTGGCCTAGGGATTATAGATTCCCCAAACCGTTTTAAATGATACCTCTACTTTCTCTTTGTGATGCTTGCATTCACTGTCCTATGAAAGAATGAAGTAAATTATATTTGTGGTTTAAAGGATAAAAGATAAAATATGGAGTCTTTCACTGTTTTGTGATGGCTTTAAAATCTAGGCCAGGTTTGCAATGATCTGTGACAGGTCAGTTCTGTAGCTCAGGTTTATTATGCTGAAAATCTGCACTGCAAGGCATATTCCAACATAAAAGAAAAGCACTGCTACCCCTAGAATTGAAACAAAGAAAAATAAGCCTTCTGTCGGTAAAAGTTCATGCTTACCTGCCATAAGATAGAAAAATAAATAAGCCAGTCAATCAGGGTTCCCTTTAAGGTACACAGACAAGTGTAGATACTGGCCCTGGTTTCAGACTCCTTGCATTTGACAATTGCTGGGGTTTGAGGAGTGGAAGTGGCAGGGCACTGGTCAGTGTTAGCCCATGCACTGGTTTCACCACTGCCCTTTCTGCCATACCTGTAATGCTATCTGAGATGTAGTTTACAGTTTTACATCATGTCAGCCTGAAGACAAACTTGAACCAGTGCTCAGAGCTTGCTTCCAGTGCTGGAAAACAAGTAGAAATTCTCTGATGGTGCCCAGGGCTGCATGCAGACACCTCAGGATGCTTGTGTGTGCCTGGGCAAGTGACACCACCATCACTCTCCATCATATAAGCCAGATATGCACCATGATGTTAGTGGGGGACACACTGCACATTAACTTCTTCCCTTCCCACATGATGCCTTCCTTGCCTATCTGCTATCTTCTGCCGAAGGCGTGGGAAGCTCTTTGTTATTTCTGCTTGGAAAAGTAGTTCATGGCTGCTTGAGTATGAGCCAGTCTTAGTGGCCTGTACTTGTCTTCATTCACAGATGTGAGAGCGTGAGTGTTTAATTTCTTTGAAGAGGGTTTTAACCTACTGCTAGCTAGGTATTGGATGAGGTTTATCCATTTTATCAAATAATGAAAAATCAGAACACTCCGGAATCTGTTGTTGACCTGACTGGCACAACTTATTGCTCTCTGAGCTCTTCTTATTGATGGAAAATCTAAATCAGAAAAGCTGTTGTCTTCCTTGGCATGAACTGACTCATTCATCATCATTCTCACCAGGGAAACCAGCAACCAAATTGACTGTCAGGGCTGAACTCTTACGAGCAACTTCTCTAAACTGGGCCTGTTGAACATGGCAGGGCACCTCTCAGTATTATTGCTTCTGGTGTTCACTTGATTGCTGGGCTGTGGCTTTTCAGAGTAGCTGAAGTCACTTATTGGAAATGTCTGATTTGAGGTATCTACCACTCTGAAATTTAGGCTTTTATACGGAGACGTTCTAAATCCTTCATGAAAAAATTTGTTATTCCTTTTGAAAGTCCTGGTTATGGATTCTCACTGTGACATAGATTCACAAGCACCAAGGCCACTTGATTAAAAATGAAAGAGAACTCTACTTATGAAGTCATATGATCCTCCAATGGAAAATATTTATGTTATAGAGACGATCAGTTCTGTGGTATATTTACACTGTTTTATAGAAACATGCATGTGGGGATATATATTTACTCCAGTAATTATATGCTCCATAGTGCTCTGAGAAGAAAAACCATGCCAAGAATAATTCAAATAAATATTAAGGCCTTGACATAACTAGTATTGCAGTAATGCAGTTTTCTAAGTGCAAAAATTTTCCCAGCTCTTTGGTATGTCATGCAAGAATAATGAATGCAAATGCTGTTGATAGTCATTAAAATTCTGCAAATGAAAAATGACTCACCCCCTTCGTTAATTCTAGCCCATTGCATAGAGAACCTGTGAAAGCCTTTGTCAGTGACACTCTTAGTGTTGGAAAATGAGAAGGTTCTTGAGTAGCTTCCCTGTTCCTGGGAAACTTTGTCTTTGTATGGCAGCAAGTTTTCTGACTGCCGAAATGATGAAAGCCATTGAACCACCTTATAAGTGTGAAATGGCTCCCAAAATAACAGCTGCATATGACAGTGAGACTGGGACGTGGTATGAAAGGGTCAGTGATGGTGCTGATCATGATGATTAAGGAAGGAATATCACCTATGTTTGTCAGGGAATTTGGCGCTCCATTTTGCTGACTTCTAAATAAAATACCTCCAGAGAGCTAGTAATATAAATAGGAATGACTGACAAAAGATGAGAACTATTTTAGGGACAAAAAGCTGAAAAAGTAAAGGGTTATCATTCATCTTGAAGCCCTGCTTACAGACCGACACCGTCGTGGTGGAAGCTCTAACAACAGTTAATCTGTATGATGTGGGGCCGTGGGGTCATCTTTGCAGGAGGCAACAATGTCCATGGGAGGCAAGGAACAATGGGGCATTCGGGAAACTTGCTTTGGCATTAATGTGCCTTTACTGCTAGCAGGACATTTCTTGGTAGTCGTGGTGACAGAAAGAGACCAGAAATGGAAAGCCAAGCTGGCTGAAAACAGCAGTAGGAATAATTTGTCTTTGACTGAGCTAAAGTCCTTCGTTTTCATTTAATTGGATAACGTGAGCTACAACCTTGTGACTTGCTAATTTGTTGCACTGGAATATGATTAGAAGATGTTTTGAGACTGGGTGATGAGGAATTTTAATAAGACATTTCTGAGGTGGGGCTGTTCTGACACCAAGGATTTTGTTACAGTATTTTAAACTCATTGTGACTCTAATGATGTTACAAATGTGGAAGTGAGATAAATGTAAATGAATTGCTATTGAACCTATCGAACAAGAAACTTTTAAAGTGTTGTGGGACATATGTAAATTAATATGTAAATGAAATGGTTTGGGTTATAAAAGGACGTGTCTGAGGAATGGCTCTTTGGAGGTTCTTTGGATCAGCATCAAGGATGCTGATCATTTGGAGCTTTTACATATGTTAATCATCTTCTTCTTCCAGGCCAAAGAGGCTATGAATATAAAAGTGCTAACAGCCTATTACCAAGTTGTTTGCAAGAGTCCTCATAATAGAAATGTTAACTGTATTGCTTAATTTCTACTTAAATAAACCTGCAGCTTTCTGTAATAATTCGAGTGTGATTGGATGGAATCAAATCTATCTAAAATAACGAGTGTAATTAGGGCTTATCTTATCTCTATTTAGTCTGACAGTCAACAAAAGGTTTGAAATGGAAACAAGTTATTTGTGTTAGGGGTGATAGATAGGAGGTATCTAGGGGATAG
The DNA here is from genome assembly GCF_963932015.1 of Anas acuta. NCBI lineage: Eukaryota > Metazoa > Chordata > Aves > Anseriformes > Anatidae > Anas > Anas acuta. The sequence continues at coordinate 4,998,476 of NC_088998.1, read as the reverse complement.
TAACAGGAGCAAGCATGAAGGGTTCACAGTGGTGAGTAAGGAAATTGACCTTTGCAACAGCATTTTGAATCAATAGGGATTGCCAAGACTCTACTCTTCCAAGCCAAAAGAAAAGTGTTAATCAAGATACAAGTTGATGAGAGACTTGCTTGATTTGGCTAAGGTCAGACAGTGACTCTGTGGACTAGCTAAGAACAGAATGAAAATTGGTTGTCTTCTACCAATAAGTGATGATCTCAAAACTCCAAATTTTCCTTAGTAAAAAAGACCGATTTTTGTTGTTTATTGCTGTTAGACTCACCCAGGTGGGTGCCAATCTATTCCTTTATAGACCCCATGTCACATTTTTCTTTGGAAACTTTCAGCAGTAGCGTCCCAGCACATCTCTCACAAGTGCAAGGTCCACACACCATGTCTTGTACAAATGTGATGTGCTACATCAGGTGCCCTGTGGGGCAGCGCTGCCTGGCCATTGCTATCAGTGCTGCCAGTGCTTGTGGTGTGGGGAAGGCTTTTGTGGCCTTGCGGCACATTTGTAGGGATCCTCTGGTCACAGATGTCAGTGACTGCTGGAGAGACTATTTAGCACCTTCTAGATGGATGCATCGCTATCCTGATGTTTCATAATATACCAGCTGTGTTGGGTCCCAATGACAGAAACCCTCTCCCAAACCAGCTTTCAGTCTCTAGCTCCTTGCTCACAACAAGCAAAGATCCGTACCAGCAATGCTCCTGAGCTGTGGAGACCACAGACTTACTTTTTGCTGTTCCAATTCCCAAGGGAGAGTGGATTTTTATCGTTATTGCAGTGTATTTTTGCACCCTGCTGAGGAGGATTGTTCTTAGACCTGTTGGTCATGAGTGGTGGGAAGAGAAATTCAAGTTTTTCCCCTTGGAAATCACTGAAGCAAGGAGTGATGCTACTGATATTTCTATACAAAATCTTTTTGTAAAATCTTTTGAGGTGCGCTGCTCTCTTGAGCTCGACTTTTTGAAGTAATAACATCTAATCTAATTTCTGATGTATTTAACTGAAATCTAATTTCCATTTTTGTGTCCTGTAAAGAATAACCGGCTCTGGGGATCCCTGATAAAGCTGTGGGAGGGACCCCCTGCTTCCTTATGCAAGGAACTAATCAATCTGCTGCCAGGAGTTTACACTAATATCTGTGGTGATTGCAGCTCACGTATAATGAAAACAAATCCTGTTCTGGCTAAAGATCAATAATTCAAGGGGGGAAAGGGGGAGCCAGGAATGGGGGATGGAGACTGCAAGAGCATCTGCCAATGAACTGCTTTTTGAAAACAACAAGCTTTAAAACCAGAATATAGGACAATTACTGAGAATTACTGAACATCCTATGGGTATGAAGAAGACCCCATGAATACAAAATATCCTCTCCCACCCCTTCCAAAATCCAATTCCTTTTTAGGAGCTCCTAGGAGAGGTATTTAGAGCCTATTAGAATGGCAGGAAGCCAGCTGTTAATCAGCATGTTAATTCTGGGGTGACATCACACGGACCAGTAGCGCTACTTGCATATGTTAAGAGTGAGGGAGCTGAGCTGGCAATCTTAGCCTGATTTCCTCAGTGTGCAGCACCAGAAGGCTCTGGGATCTTCTGGGGACTGGGGAGCATCCAGGGGGGACAGAGAAAGCCTGTGATGCAGATGTAAAGCTTTCCTGGGTCATTTGTGTCAAGAAGACTTATCCATGTAAAATGTGATGCATTTGCTCACCATCAGTGCAGGCAGTAGGATGAGGGCAGAGGGCAGGCCCACGAGACAGCTTGGCTGATGTTTTGGCCACGTTGGTGGGGCTGCCGTTCCTGTTAAACAATGCATCAGGCAAGGCACGGGTGCCATGGGGAGGACTGCAGCATCTCTGGCCTCCAGCACGGTGAGAATTTGGCTCCCCAGGGCTCATCTCCACCCAGGCACCGCACCGCTTTGTTAGACTTGCTGTGGGCCTTAATATTTTACCATACATGTCCCATATATTAAAATATTCATTGGACATGGGCTTAGGCTGTTGTCACAACATCTTGAATCAGATCAGAGTGGTGATGTTAACAAGTGTGACAAGGCAGAGGCTGGCCTGTTCAGCCCATTTTTTGTCCTTCTTTTCAAAGTGTGAAAGGGTTAAAAAGCTTCCTGAGACTCTCCTTTTGCTGAGACAAGAGAACTAAAGGTGTATTGATTTCAGGCTTTTTTTTTTTTTTTTTTTTTTTTTTAGTGCTATGAGCTCTGTTTTTCGCTTGCCCTGCAAAAGTGATTATTCAACATAAATACAGACAGTTTACAGTGTTTACAAGTTAGCTGATATAGCAAGTCTCCTTGTCATGTGCTCCTGGAATATAGGGTAGGGTCAGTGTTGCCAACCTTGAGCATTCAGGAACCATGAGGTAGTGCTTCTAGAAATCACAAGATTGGCTCCAAAATCTTTTTTTTTTTTTTTTTCCAAAGTGTTTTTTTTTTTTTTAATTTTTTTTTTCTTCTTTTAATGAAGAAAGGAAAATGTCTGGAAGTTTGCTTTATTTATTTATATATATATATTTTTTTAAAGCCTGGAGGGGGCACAAGGTTGCAATTTTCAAGGTTTTCTTCTCCATGAAAAGGGGGAGATATTCACATTGTCTTCCTTGCTTATGTTAGTCGAGTCTTCATGGCTCTGGAAGCTGGAGTTTTAAGATTAAAATGCCAAACACTGTGAGATGATAGTGCCAAGAGCTCATGGCATTGTATCAACTCAGCTGCATCTTGATTCTCTGAGGGAATCAAAAATAAAGGGATAGGAAAGTTCAGCTTCCTCCTCAAGAATATTTTAGTGTGAACTAAAATAGTCTGTGCAGTCATCTGAAAATACAGAGGAATACAGAGCATTAGTATTTTTTATACCCCCTACTATGTCACCCTTAAAAATGAAGGTAGGAGCAAAACGAGGTGAGTCTCTACATCAGAAGGATGACAAGTCTGGGAGATAGGCACTCCAGAAACACATCTACCACCCTGGCAGTGCAGGAGAGGTGGGGAGCGGCTTGAAAGCTGGACATGCCAGCAAGCACACTGCCTCTCTACCTGTCTGTGCAAGGGAGGGATTTGGCAGTGCTTCATCTCTAGGGGTTTTAGTGGAAACAAAGGCTTGTCAAGGAGAGGCATGATAGGGTTACACTGGATATATTCTTCACTGCAGCTTTGCAAAGGCACTGTTAAAGACATCAGGAGTGTGACCTGTGGGTTATTTGGAAATGTCGATCCTCAGGCAGATGGCTGCTCTGGGAAGAATTTAATGCCTTGCTCTCTACCAAGGAGGAAACACTATTTCCTTTTGGTGGTATCAAGGGAGCAAGGATGGTTTGGAAGAAACAGGAAAGAGACTGTGGAGACCATCCCACAGTGGCACCCAGCCCAGCTAGAAGGTACCTTTGAGTTATGACCTTGCTCACATCTCCCCCAAGCTCCCTTCAGACCATTTCTGGTGTGTTTTCTATCTATGTGTAAGCCCAGATCATTTTTATTAGAGATTAAGCCAGGCTAACAAGTTTTATATCTTGATCTCTCTCTCTCTGATTTTCTGCTGTGACTGCCTCTGAGGATCATTCTCCGGTGCTATCTCCCAGACCCTCTTGGATCAGGGCTCATGATCTGACTCTGCCACAGACCTCTGCAGCACTGCCCCTCAGGCATTGTCAGGTGAGACAACACCTTCCTTTGTGAGCTGCAGGGCAAAGAAAGCAGAAAGTCAGCTTTCGTCACCATAGCAGAAAGGGCTGATGGAGAAGGCAGTGCATGAGTGGACAGGAGAAATGGCCTTCTGCTTTTCCTCCCGCCTGAGGCCAGGCTGAGTGGGCTGACGAGCACCTCACAGAGGCAATCTTCCTCTGTCCCTGCTGTAATAGTTTGTAGCTGAAAAGAACATCGGGTTCCCAGGACTGACAATCCAGGAGCTTTAGTCAGTGCTAAATTCACTTTAATAATAATCCCTCAATGAATCAGGTGGGAAATATTTCACAAGCTTAAAACACCCGTAAGGTTCTCTTAAATGGAAGCCCAGGAAAGTGAGCACTGCCAATTTATTCCTAGGGTGGACTGGGAAAGAGATAGTAATTTTATAACGTTACAAAGCTGTGTCTTTGTAGAGGAGGGAAACATTAAAACGTTCATGAGCAAGGTCCTGTTCATTTTCTTTTTCTCCACTTTAATACCGCAATCTTTTTTACCAATTGAAGCAAGAACTAGAGGCCAGCATCCCATCTGCCTCTGCTGAATGTTAAGCTGATGTATGCAAAATGGGAGCTAGCTGGAAGCCCAATGGACTTGCATGGGATACGGAGACACAGCAAAGGCACATATGCTGCAGCTCCAACTATGTCATTTTACTGCTATATGTAAAACACCATCTGTGGTGCAGAGACCTCTGCTATGAGGGAGATGCACATTCAACCCAGAAAATTGTCAACTGAAGTGCTATAAAGTTCACTATAAGTGTCTTCATCACTCATTGCTTGAGAAAAGCACCTAATATCATGGAACGCTGTAGCAAGAACTAATGTCGATGTAGGAAGCCAAAAACAACACTGGTGTAAATGGCTGCAGCTTGACTGCCTTTATTAGTACAAGTGGATCCAAGCTCTGTGGATCTCATGGATGGAAAGGGGTGTAACTCCACTGAATTTTGTGGTGCCTCGGTGCAACACCATTCAGAAATGCAATGAGGGGGCTGGAGTGTGTTTTCCACATGATTTAATTTGGCCCGTAACCATTGTTTAAAGATAAATTTTATGCAGAACAGAAGGGCAGGGGTGCCAGACTCACATCCTCCCCTAGCAGGGCTGTGTAATACTGAAAGGTCACTTGGTGTTGGTCTCTTAAGCTTCACATTCACATCTTTTTCCAGGCAACAGCAGCTAGGAACAAGCTCTCTGCCACACATAGGGGCCAGCAACTTCAAAGATGTTAATACCCCATTGCTGTGAAAGTCTGGCTTAAAAGAAGGAAGGTAAATAGCTGTACTTTCTTGAGATGTGTGGTATTACTTATTACCACAAAGTGCCCTGGTCTGGTGTAAGCCAGTTCAGGAGGTGCTTAGGAGCAAAATGGGTGCCATGAACTTTGCTTCAGCTCCACAAGTCAGACTTGCTGTGCAAAAATGAAACCAGCAATGAGCTTCTGGAGCAAAGAGCTCATTAGGATTTCTTCCTGATGGAGCAAGAAGGAAGAAAGAGAAATAAAAACCCATTCCCTTTAGGTCCCTGTAGAAACGGCTGCAAAATGCCAGCTTTTACCCTTGGCTGAGGCTGCAAAGGCCTCGTGTGTGCAGTGCTGGCCTGTCCCCGCTACGCGGCTCTCCCTGTCCCCGTGCCTGGCAGCCAGGAGCTGGCAGCAAGGGGCTCAGCCATGGCCAGCGGGAGGGCTCGTGCCAACTAAGTGGCTCATTAGCAGTTGCAGCAGTGGGGAGCTTGCTGTTTAGTTGCTTTGCTCTTGCCTGTAGATTGGGCTTGCTGTTGAGCTCGGCGCTCGTAAAAGCAGTGGGGAGTTCAGAGACGTTTGCCTCTCACCAGCAGGCAGCGGCTCATTCATCACAGCCACAGAGGGCTCTGGGGTAGTGGTGCAGCCACGGCCGGGGAAGAATGGCTGGGGAAAGCTGGCAGGCAGCTCGCAGCTGTGTCAGGAGTGCAATGGTAAAGCAGAGAAGAAAGCAAGGGGAAGATGCTCTTGTTCCTTCCCATAGTGGCACCTGTGTTTATGGAGTTTCATTGCTGCAATTGTTAGAAATGAGGAAGAGGCAGAGATAACAGCTCAGGGCTTAGAGTGAATAAAAACACTGAGTTCTGACTTGTTTGTAGGGGGACCTTTGGAATGTGTTCTGTCTAGTATAAAGCCTCATGATTTATTGCTGGAAAGATCTAGAAAGACCAACCTCACATGGGCTTGGACTCAATCTTTAAACTTTAAACCACCCAAAGCCAGGCTGGATGGGGCTGGGGGCAGCCTGGGCTGCTGGGAGGGGTCCCTGGCCATGGCAGGGGGCTGAGACAGGATGATCTTTATGGTCCCTTCCAACCAAAACCGTTCAGTGATTCTATGATTAAAGATCTGCAGGACTCCAGGAAGAGTAGATGCGCATTAGATCTCAGTGCAAACACCACAGAGGTACTAATGGTGGAGGAAACCCAAAGACCAAATCTAGAAGAGCTCAGAGGGAGGGAAGAGTCCCATCAATGCTGGATGAGGGACACGGGAGAGAGAGAGAGAGGGGAAGGACAGTGCTGACAGGACTCCTTGTGGTGGCAGGGCCTGCTCACAGCTGAGTTATGGTGCCAGTGCTCAGTGCGTGGTAATTGCTCACTTCTCCTCCTGCCTTGGTTCTGAACTCATTCCTGTGGTACATCTCTGTACCTGTCACTCCTTCCAACCAAGGGCTGAAGCCTATACTCAAATTAAGTAAGAGGAGTAGATTCACCGGGATAAATGGAGGTGCTGCAGATTAAAGATAAGCTTTGCTGAAGAAGTACAAAACTCCTTTGCCTCTCTTCTCTGAAATGCACAAATTTTGACCTTTGCTGGGAAAACTGCTGCCACTTCATCATTATCAAAATATACAGACAAATGACCCTGAGTCTGCAGCCTTTTCCATTTTCTCCGCTGTGGGTTTCCTATCTTCTCTCTCCTCATTTGTATTGCAGTCTCCAGAGGACAGGGATTGTACTCTTTCTCGTCTCTCGGTAGCACGGAGTGAACCATCAGAGCCAAGCCTATAATCAAATTGTAATAATCTTCCCTAACTGTAACCAGACTCCATTTGTTCCTGCAGAAGCCACAGCTCAGTGAAGCCTGGGGGCCAGTGGGTTGAAAAATACTCCACCGTGCTAGCTTGCAAAGCCCAGGGAATAAACCCCGGCACTCACAAGCTCACACTTTCATTTATTATTGACTATTAAGCTAGCAACTAGTGATGCTGTTCCTGATCGGAGTACACAAAGTGTTCACAGCTCCTTCCCCCCAGAAATTTACAATGAATATAAGATGCCAAAGGAAGAGTTGTTTCTCCATTTAAAGTTCTGAATACTGCAAAGGCAGCTGGCTGCAGAGTCAGGGGTTAATTTTTTTTTGTTTATTTCTTCAAGCTCCATCACGGACTTTTCTACAATGCTCTTCTCTTTCCCAAGCATGTGATGTGAGGACAGTTATGAGACAAAATGTGCCATTCTTATTCTTTTCCATTGCATTTTTGTGCCGCCTGCCATCACAGTCATCAGGGAAGAAAGGCCATTTTGTGCAGTGAATATACCCAGAAGGTAACATACTCTGAAATCAAAATGTTTTGGTCCTTCTGCACTGGAATACAGAATAACTCAAACTTCTTTGCTTGTTTCTTGCTATCGGAGCCAAGTGCTGCCATTTGAACTGGAAATGTGGCATGGTTACTAACGTGGAAATACTCCTGCCATCTGCTCCACCTTGATTCAATGTAAACCACAGCAGGGTTAACTCAGGCCATAAAACATGCAGCTACTGGTACATTCATCTCCTGATGGGCAATCTGGCACAGCCTGAGCCCATTCCTTCATCACCAGCTCATTTTACATGATCAGGCAGTTTTTGGGGGTACATTTTGCAAACCTTTTATAGCTTGCATCCTCATTGTCACAAGCTTTGACCTGAAGCTACAATTTAACATGGATTAATGGAGTAAATGTTAGTGTTTAGTCCTCTACCCAATGCCATGGGAATGCACAGCAGCCTGACTCCTGCTGGGTGTGGGGTAAGGACCAGATAAGTTTTGCCAGCTTTAATTTTGATCCTACAACCAGGCACTTTTTGCAAGGTTTGAGGGCAGTGCTTTAGTGACAGTCACAGTAAAATCCAACACTTTATGAATGTTTCAGTTTAAGCGATGGCAATTACCACTTGCGCATACATTCTGTGAGGGGGACGTGCCAGTAGTTTTTTGCTTACCCTTCTTCTTGTTGGCAGCTCACTGGCCACCTCTATAAGTAAATGCTATGCATGGAAATTCAGCAGATTAAAGGCACCTTTAATGTTTCTATAGCATGCACCCAGAAATGTCATTAAAGATAGATAGGTAGAGTCCCGTGGCACCATCTCTAATTCATGTGTTTGTGACTTTAATCCTTAGCTTGATGGTGTTTTAATTGACAGAATGTAAATTCCTCTTTGTGGTAATCCTTCTGGCGCAGGGAGATGTGGACAGATGCTCCCAGCTCGCAGGCAGTGAGTGGAAATAGGCAGGAGGGGCTGGTGCTGTGGCAGTATTTGATCAAATATTTCCTGATTTTCTTTCGGTGTGCTTCACCTCCCAGCAACCCACTGAAGTTCCCTGAGATTGTGTCTGTCCTCTCAGTCTCTCTCTTCAGAATTGCTGAAATAGAGCTGTAGCTTTTCTTTTTTTTTTTTTCTTTTTGTATTAGTATTTTCTTGGGCCTTTTGAGCTGCTCCCAGTGAGGCTCTCGAGTCTGGTAAACACAGGAAAAAAAGAAGGAAAAAAAAAAAAAGGAAGCCATACCTGACTTCACTGAAGAATGAACCCTCCTTTCCAGCAGCTTTCAGCTGAGGAAAATGACTTCCTGCATTTCTTTTCCATTGGGAGTGGGAATACCTGCCACTCTAGCTTTATACCACCGGAGGATGACCAGTTAAAGGGAGAGAAATGCAGAGCCTAGTAGCACTAAAGGGACAGCATCAGCAGCCAGACCCCTCCAGCTCTGCCTTCAGCATACAGATGTATCCTCTGGTAATTTCGATTCAGATTAACTTGGTGACCCACCAGTGCTTTCAATGTTTGCAAAACCAGTGGAGATCTTCCAAGCGAAGGCATTCTTGTGAGATGTGTGGAGCTTAGCATAATTTAAATCAGCCCTTGCTGTGCTCCTGGACCAGCTGAACCAGCTAAAATGGAATATACTTTTATAAAAGTATTTAAAAAAAAATTAGGCAAGCTTTTCAAGGCTGCAGAAAGAGTGGTGTTTAGATTTTTTTTTTTTTTAATTTTACTTTAATTTGTGATAGTTTAGTCTAGCAGCTTGTGTAAGCACATTTCCTTCTAAAAACAGCTTTTCCTTTCAGAACTGACCCATAATAACTGAAATCCTGGCTGTTTTAGTTATTTGTCATACCAGAAGATCCCCCACTGAGTACAATCAGAGTTTTGGTGCAGAGAGCAATGAATAGCATCCGGAAAATAGAAGTTAATGGCTTTTTATTTAAATATCTCAACATTCGATAGTTGGGGGATATGAATAACATTTCCAAGACTTTCAGACAGTTAAACTGTGACATTTCCATCTCACCCATTCAGCACCATCTTCTTTTTCTCCTGGTCAGATGCTGCCCTTGCTGACTGCACTAGGAAAGGCAGAGCAAAGTCAGACAAACTCCAAAAAACAGTGGTTTCTTTCTAGCTTTCTGTTCTTGCCACACATGATTAGATTGCTCCAAATTCCCTTGGACTGTTTTCCCAGGTAGCAGAGGCTGCTCGCCAAGGATGCACCATGGTGCTCTGACCTCCTGCAGCTCGCTTGCTCAGTGATAGAGAAGGACAACTACAACTTACGTGTCCTTTCTCTGCATTTCTGCTTGATTTACTTGCCCTAGATTTAAAACTTTGACTACTTCCCAAGTTGCTGCTGAAAAACAAGTTCCATATGTATTACCCTTCACCTACATGAGACACAGAGTGAAAGAAACACATTTTTTTCTGTCCTAAGGTATATCATCTTAATTAACTCGCAGCACGCCTGACTGCAAATGTGGGGTTTGTGCAGGTCTTCTCCCTCTCTCTGTCTCTGGAACATCATTTTAACTTTCTGAGATGCTGCTGGGTACCAGTGGAGGCAGGACAACTGTGCCATCACACCTTTTACAGGGATCTGTGGGAGCCAATAAACTGAAAATCCTCTTTCAGTGTGCTGTGAAAGCCAGACCTGAACTTCCAAGCATGAAACTAAAGAGTGAAAGTCCAACAAGCTCCAGTGAGGATTTTTTCCTCTAATACAATTAGCTGGGGATCAGAGCGTCTGTCCTTTTTTTTTTTTTTTTTTTTTTTTTTTCTTTCTAGCTGCCTTCAGCCAAGCTATGCATCTCTTTTCATCTTTAAAATATTTAATTGCTGCAAGTCGCTGGGTTGATGTACCACACTGGAGTGTGCACCCAGTCCTCAGGTATGCCTCTCTCATCTCCTTGGGGTATCGTTTTCTCATAGCAGCTGGCAGGTGATGGTTGTACTTTGTAAGACCTCTTGCAGCTGCAGCTCGGTGTCTAACAGATGGGTCAGTGTTGGTGGAGAAAAAAATGGGGCATTGAGGGGTGTGGTGGGAGCAAGGCAGGGGCTGATGGAGGGCAGTGTACTCTACCTGATGCAAGACAGACAGATGTGTCTGCCCCTGCCTTCTGCTTGTGCAGAGAACAAGGACCATCATGCAGCACACTGTGCTCTCTGCATCATTACTGTTGTCTGCTGCCCCGCTTACAGATTGTCAGTCTCAGCACAAACACAAACATTTTTGATGGAAAGGCATCATTTCTACTTAGATATACTCAGCAAGTCTCAAGGAGCCTGATGTTTACCAGGCTTATGAGGTTCAAAACTGCCCATAATCAGACCAATGAACCGTCAGTCTTATGGTATAAAATCTTCTTAAATATAACTCAGTTCTCATCTCTGTCTGGTCTAGGGAAATTTTCTTAAAGAACCATTTGAGTGACCCCCTGCTTTTTTTTTTTTTTCCCCAGTCATCAAGCAGCAGGAATCTGAGCACATAAGTGAGATTAATAGCACTGTTAGAGACAGATGGGGTGGAGTACAAGTTGGAGAGGTGGCAATTTCACTTCCCTCAACCTCAAGCCAGACTTGCCATGACTTCTGCAATTCTAGCCTTCTATGCAGGACTATTCAGGCACATTACTTTTGGCATGCAACAGCCTTGGGTGGTTTGTTTGTTTTAGTTTGGTATCCTCATGCTGCCTTTTCTGTGTACCTTTCCGTCAGCATTCCCAAAACTGCTGTTCTGATATAACATGCTCTTCTTCCCACTAAGCTGCATTTGAAACATTTCCCCCTGCATTAGGAGACTTCTGCTGCTCACCTGGAGTTCAAGTAGCGTTTCTTGGGCATGGCCATGTGAGCTGCAAAGTCCAAGTTAGACTTGTTTGTGTCAGGAAGTCCACCAGCTCAGCAGTACACAGAGTCCTGATTAGAGCTCTACAGGAAAGCTTTGGGTTTGTATCTTGAATTCCCTGTTTAAGAAAGCAATATATTTCACACTAAGGTCAAACAGAAATGTTTTATTCAAGCCTAGAAGACCTTCTGTTTTGCTCACAGTAATTCAAAGATGCATTATACAGGTTCATTACACAGCTTTTGGAAGTTTTTCCTCCCGGGACTACACTTTTTGACCAATTTACAGTTTCTGAAAACATTTGTCAATTTCTGTTCACTTTTGTCAACTGTGTTTGCATTCAGCAAAGCCCCAGACACACAGACACATACTATGAGCAAGTCTGATGGACAGGACTTTGAGGGCAGTAGTTCAATATCTCATTTAACCCCACATATACTGTTCAGTTTCCAGTTTACTATTCCCATTATTAACAGCGGAGGGAAACTCGGGAAAGAAATGTCATGCAAGTTGCACTATGTCCTGGCTGCAATGAAAAGTTCCCTGTCTAATGCCTTGAAAGGTAACCGTAATATATGAAGAGTGATTTAGTTTCTCTATGTTTATTGGACCAAGTACTGCTGAATATAAACCCTCACTGATCATGGACTTTACAGCATTGTATCGTTTCGGAAGACTTCAGTGGCTTTTGCATTTTCATTTCATAATGATAAATTACCTGAAATCATTCCTCTCGGAACAGATTCTTCCAGCTTTGGCTCCTGCTAGGATGTTTCATTTTGTGTTGAAAATTGCAATAGAAAATTTCCTTGAGCTGTTGATATGTCAGAATAGAGTTTATTATCACTCGCAGTCCTGGCGTATTGGAGCTGTGTGAAAGGTTTTGTAAATAATATGACACGGGTAGGAACTCATTTGATGCTGTGATAGGTGGTGAATATTCCTAGCCAGGCAGGCAGGGTGAAATGAAGTGGCAGGAAGTGTGACCTTTTCTAGTAAGAGGCTTTCTCGCTCTGTAATGTATATTGGTAATTAATTAGAAATGTTAGTGCAGGAAACAGGATTTCAGTGGCTGATAATGGCACAACATGTTGTCTTGTATGTATTATTACAAATGTTTGTTGTTCATATACCTCCACAATGAGCTAGAAGATGGTTTCTGCATGCTGTCTCTTAAAATCTGGTCCTGCAGCAAGCATATTTTTGAGAGTGTATGAAACTTGCTGCTTAACACATTTCAAATGTCTATCTATAGCGATCCCACTCCACTACCAAAGGTGGTATCACTTCAGGGTGAACTGGAGAGCTGACCCTTCCACGCGCCAGTTTTTCCAAATGCATGTTATGCACATTTCTTAAGTATCAGGGTATTGTAGATAGGAAACTACTGGAATTTGAAACACTTTAAATGTGTTTGTTTCAGTCACAGTCCCCTAAAAGCAGATGCTTGCTCCAAACCCCACTCCTGTGGTAACCTGAGTCCTGTAGGGGCTGCTCTGTGCTTTACTGGATGGAAAATGAGAGAAGCTGCTGATAGCATCAACCCTGTAGTTAACAAATTTGTGTAAATGTTGAAAATCAAGTCTGTATTGTCTTAAAACTCGTACTCAGCTCTCACTTAAACCAGGCTAAATCCATTCATCTATTAGCTTTCAGGTGTAAGTTGCAGAAGGAAATTAATTTAAAAATGTATCCATGGTTTGCCCAAGTGTCATTATCGTGGTGTCTAATCATAGTTCTTCATTTACATATGAGGAAATTGACACATGGAGAGGTAAATTTTCTCATTATCACATGAATATCTAAGTTAGGCAGCTAACTATTGATTGCCAGTTTTAACCTTGATGGCTTGTGTGTCAAGTTCCTCTTCTGTGTAAATGTGTGGAGGATCAGGGATTAGCCAGATTCCCAGCTGGGCTACAAGGCTCCTGATTTCCTCAGATCCATGCTGTTGAACCTGTGGGAAAGATGCTTTCAGCTTGGAGTTGTTTCTAAGCTGTTTATTGCAGCTCTCACTGTTTGTGGTGCGTATCGCTCAGGCCATTCCTCTTGGGCAGTTAGTTGTTCCAATTATTTTTAAAGAAATTTTGTGCACAGCTCAGTTCTGTATCCTCGCCTCTGCTCAGGGGTCTCCTGACACTTCCTACTGGTTTCAGCATTAGTTTATATGCAGACAGAGTAAAAATTTATCCCTCCTTCCTTTTTTTTTGGCTGAATTTTTGTCAGTGTATTTGTCATAGCCCAAGTGGTGTTTCCAACTGGATGCTGCTAATCGTTTACTATTCAGCACAGCTAAGAATGAGATTTTATTTTTAGGTTCTGTCACTCCATGTCTTTCCATTTTGAGATAAATCCGTCTCCGATGTCTCCTGTTTCAGAGCTACAAAAGCTGGGCTTCATTTCCAGCTCCAGATTGTTATTTCATTCATGTATTAACTTAGTTGTTAAGATCTTTTTGCTTTTATTTATCAGACGTTTCCAGAAGTTGTTTTTATTTCACTGAGCCCCAGCAGAAACTCTGCCCCACACTGGCTCCATCCCAGCCCTCACATTGCAGGAGGACTGCTGATTGTTGGCTGTATTTGTTTATTACATGCAAATAAGTTTTAGATCCAGCATTGTTAGGCATTTAGTGCAGAAGCATGTTCACACCCTTGTTGGTGCTGAGAAGGGATGGCAGGGAGCATTGGTTCAGCCTATAAGAATTTTCTTTTACTTCCATATTTCCACCAGCCTAAAATCTCCCCAGTAGAAATTGTCTCCTCTGCCTTGGTTTCCATCAAAATGCTTTTCAGGAGTGCAAGCACAGGGCTGAAAACTTTCAATACCAAAAAATAAAAAATAAAAATAAAAATCATAGAATCATAGAATGGTTTGGGTTGTAAGGGACCTTAAAGATCGTCCAGTTCCAGCCCCCCTCCCATGGGCAGGGACCCCTCCCAGCTGCCTCCAGTCCCATCCAGCCTGGCCTTGGGCACTGCCAGGGATAGGGCAGCCTGGCCAGGGCCTCACCACCCTCAGGGTAAAGAATTTCTTCCTTACATCTGATCTAAATCTACCCTCCTTTAGTCTAAAGCCATTACTCCTTGTTCTATCACTACATTCCCTAACAGAACACCTCCCTAGGTTTCCTGTAGGCCCCCTTTATGTATTGGAAGGGATATTTTCAGCTCTTCTCAGACCTGAATTTTCAGATTTTTTCAGATCCTTTTTTTTTTTTTTTTTCTCTTCAGGCCTTGTTTCTGGAAATTATTATGATTTAATTAAGTAGCACTGTGCATAATTATTTTTTTTTTTCCACACTGATCTTTTTCCTTGTGATGCTGCAGGTGAGACTTAGACAAAATAGTGAAGAAAACAAATAAAACAAGAGGGGTGTGTTGAACCACACTGACCAAAGAAATGGTCAAATAAATGGTCAAAGAAAAGTTTGATTTGTTGTATGTTTCAAATGAAGGCTGCTGAAGAGGTCCTACAGGTGGAGTCAGAAAGAAGAAAAACGAGATCTCATGGAGTCAGGCAACAGCGAGTGGTTCACTGAAAGCTTTGTAAATATTTGCAAGTTTGGCCTTAGCTTCAGCTTTAGAGATGAGCCCAGACCACTTGAGCTGCACCCGGCTGTGCTGCGGGCAGCCTCATACAGCTCCGCGTGGCACGGCGAGGCTTGCTCACCTCCTTGTAATAGCTTTTCTAACATGACTGAAAAGCCTTTCTCCTTGTTGCCATTCTCTCTTTATATTTTATTTTTATTGTATTTCATGGAGGGGGAACTATCCTTATCTTGTACCATTCTAACGTTGTCATGGGAAACTGGTTTCAAAAAGGCAATTTCTCTCTCTCTTTTTCCCCCTTTCCTTCAGACACGAGTGTGTTTGCACAGTCGGTGTCCCCCTCCCTGCTCCTGCAGCTCTGCGAGGAGAACAAATCAGTCAGAGGCAGTCAGAGCCACCCATACCTGCCCAGAGCTGTAAGGGAATCAAAAGGAACCCATTTGAAGCATGTAAAAAGTTAGTTGTTTGTTTGACTGCCTCTGTGTGCTGCTGAGAAATGGGATACCTTAATTCAGTCATCTCAAACATAGTTGGGACTGCAGAGCATTTATGGTCCCCAATGTTTCTCAAAGGTCAGATATTTAAATGAAAACAATTTGTATATTACGTTTTTCCTTCAGAAGGCAACTTAGTTCAGCCTTGTGAGTTACGGGTTGTCTGAGGGCCACTTTGGGAACTGTTGGCACGGAGAATGGACAGATATGGGTGTCATCAGTTCTGTGTTTTCTTTCTAGATTCCCCAGTGATGATCTGGGCACAAGTCACCCCATCACTCTGTGCCTCAGTTTCCCACCTGTAGAATGGGGAGAATCTCTGTTCATTATAAATCCCTCTGACAGCTACAGCTAGGAGACACCTGTTAAAAACGAACCAGCGTTGTGATCATTCTTGCTACCATTCAGACACTGGGTTTCCTCTATGCATTCACTGTCACATGTATCCTTGGTGGCTATGTTGTCTCTGGTTTCAAATTCCAAATTTTGAGCCTTTTGCTCTGCAGCCTGGTAGAGATTTCCCTTCAGACAGGCTCATTAACTCATTTAAAATTTAACTCAAGCTCTTTTATATTGTTTTCCCACCCTGTCTAATCTCCTTTCATTCTTGCTATATGAGGTTATCCATGTGCTTTGTGAGTGACTTGTTTTCCTGCCTGGCGCTGTGCTTTGACTCTTGTGAAAGCCACTATATTAAATCTCTAACAAAGTGTGTGTGTAAGCTATTCATATCACACTCAGCACTAGGGAGCAGGGTCTGCCATGCTAATGGTCAGTGCAAGCTTCCCATAAACTATGTATACTCACAGTGTTACCATCAGCTTATGTAGACATTTGAGAGCAATAGGGAGGATATAGAAAGGAAGATGTTTTCTATCAGGTTCTTACAACTTATGTATCTCAATAAGAGCTAATATCCTAAGGAGACAAAGCAGTGGTTTTCCATTTCCAATTCCATACTGGCCCTGCTGGCTTAAATTCAGCAAGTCACCAAGTCCACTGGATTTAGGAGATAATAGCAGAAACTGTCTTGGTCTCACTAGCCAGGAAACCAACCAGTGTTGTGTGGACTTTGGTGGGTGGTTTCAATGCTTACAAGGGCAAACTGTGCCTGTAATTTCAGTGCTGTGGTCATCAGAGCTGTGTGGTGTGGAGCAAGGTCAGAGAAGCCCACTGGTGTTTCCAGTCCCCTCTGGCAGCCAGCTAGCCCTGCTCTGCTCACATTCTTGCAATAGTAGTCCAGGTACTGCACAAATCCTCTTTTAGCTACTCCTCAACAAATATTGCCAAAGGCACTCTAAGCAGGTCTCTAATGCACAGTCATTACCATCCACAGTGGCTCCCAAGCCCTCTCATCCAGTTGGGATGAGCCCCAGCGCGGGATCGGGGAATTGCTCAAATTGTCTCACGTTGAGAGCGATGCACGCCCACAACAAATCCTTCAGAAATGGCCCATGATTAGACACATAAGTGATTGTCCACTGACGAGTTCCAAATAATGGACACATTTGAGAAAATGACAATCTGCTAGCAGATAGTTTGCAAACAGAAAAAGAGATAAAATTCGTCAGCTAAATGATTCATTATGGCTTCCTCTGACTTTTTCATAGCAAAACCAAACCGTGCATAGCTCCACCAGGCAGTTTCTGAGCTATGCAATTTCTTTCTGTGATTGTCATGCATATAATATCTTATTACATTTGATATTAATGGCAGTGTGGTGCTCAGGTATTGAAAATCCATATGGCCTGTATAATATTTACAGTATGACAAAGTAATAAGTCACAGCGACAGCCTGCTGTCGTGCGCTCCTAGCATTTTGCTCCAAGCAAATGCAGAGATGTACCGCGATGTTCGTTGCGATGTGGATGAGTCTGGCTTTTAATTAGTTGGATTTGTGGCTTATAGTGGGGGAGCAGTGAAGGCTGGGGGTTGCTTTGCATATGTTATCGTGGCATGAAGACTGATAGCAGAAGAATAGTTCAAGTGCAGCTTGAAGGCTGTGGTGGTAGCTTTTTTTTTCCTTTTTTTTTTTTTTTTTTTTTCTTCTGGCCTCACTGTATGCTGGTGAAGCAGATGGAGAACACTATAAGAACACCCCAGGCTTTCTGGTGGGCTGCCCTCTTTGCTGGAGTTGTGCACATGGGGAAGGGAAGTGGCGCTGCCTCTTGTGCTGCATGGATGTGGGAACATCAGTGAGCAATTGAAATGGTTTTGGGAAAGGGGCACTGGCTGTGATCCTGGAAGTGCTCAGAATCTGTGGAGATCCACCAGGCAGAGAAGGGATCATTGCCAAAAGGGTGCAGGTAGTGTCAGTGGCATCTCGATAATACTCCTGCCAGGCTAGGGACAAGGTATGAAGTTGATGCTGTCAAGAATGGAGATAAGATGAAGCTGTTAATTTAAATTTGAGCAAAGGCCTGGATCTGAGAAGGGAAAATAATAATAATAAAATAAAAATAATAAATAATAAAAAATAATAAAACCACACAGATTTATACACAGCTTGGTCTGTCTCTGTGCAGGCTGGGAGGCGAGGGAGAAGAGGGAGGTTGGAGATGACTGACAGGGACTGGACCTGAGCAATGGGAAGGAAATTGCTGTTGTGAACAGGAGGCAGAGATTGGAAGCTACAGAGACAGTCTCAGGGCAAGGTCAGGAGTGCAGAGCTACAAGACGAGCATGGCTAAAGCGTCAGCTCCTGGGGAGACAGAATGAGCAGTGTGGCTAAGCCCTTGTGACCCCCACATGTGCTAGGTGAGGTTCCTGCTGCTGCTTTTTTTTACAAAGCCATGGGAAGCAGCCCCCATCAATCTGTGCCTGGTAACTGTGTTTATCCCTTCTTCTCTGCAATTTGTACCTTGGCGAGCCAGTCCTGCCCAATGGAGCTGGTGAAGATGCTGGGCCCTGCTGTGCTGGCCAGGGGCTGTGGTGATGCCTCATTTCCCCACTCTTTTCCCTGCTTTTCAGATGCGGTTTCTGTGTCATGGGGGATAGAAAACTGCCAGCATCTGTCACTGAGGCTCTGCTCTCATTTCTAACCAGAAGATTTCTTATAACAATGGGAACTTATCAAGCTGAAAAACTTTCCAGAGACTCTATTTCTTGGGGGTTGGAGTGGAAATGGGATCTCCTCCTCCAGGACGTGATGGCCTTTTCCAGGGGACAGTTTAATCTTTTAGAGACAGATGAATATGAGACTCAATAATCCAGTAATACAAGCAGAAGATGAGGAGAGATGGAGAGAATTTCAATAAAGCAGCTGAAAGTAAAGAACCTGGAGCTGCTGTGGCTTCTTTCACAGTCCCTGGACAATGAACCTGGGGTGGAGCTCACCCAGGGCAGATGGCATAATGTTGGCTGAAGGGCAAAAGCTGCTTTATAATTGACCAGCTAGTCCATTCCCTCCTCCAAATGCATGTTTATGTGCCGTTACAATTCAATAGCCTCCCCCCAATCCAATTCCTTCATTTTTCTTGCTTTTCAATAACTCTGTCCCCTATTTGCTCTCAGGCACTGTATTCTTGCTTTTCTCTCCTGCATCTTTCCACCTCATTCTGCACTCTTGTACAGGCTTTTCCTTTTCTTGGCAAAGATTGCCTGGAACCTGAGTTATGCATAGGGTTTCTGCTGTCCATCAGCGAAGGAGAAGATTTCATCTGGGCTGTGTAAGGCAAAGGATCTGGATGGGATGAAGCACATCACCAATTTCTGCTTTCAGCATACTGTCTCAGTAACAAACAGGATACCAGGCCCTGTAATCTGACTGAAAGTTTGTGCTCACAAGAGGAGACTCATTGCTCAGTTTCCTATGCTGTTACTCTGTCAAGTACTGGAGGAGGGGATAAGTCCCAACAAAAGCCCCTAGGCCCCCACACTTATGAGTTATGGAAGTGGCACTTTGCTGTGTCCTCCCCAAAATCCCTGTGCAGAAGAGCCACTGTCTGTAACCCCAGCAGCAGAGTTGGGCCCTCAGGGTTGTTTTTATTCTAGTAGAGATGTCACGTCTGACAGTTGCTATCACCCTGTGATTAGGCCAGCAATCAGTCCCAGCTTCTTTTGATAGAATATGAGCCCTGACTGATTAACAAAGTGGCCTTTGGCCTCAGGTTAATAACAGATTTCACAGCACTGCTATGGAGTAATTATTATTTAAAAAGGTCTTAGTGGAAGTTTTGATATTCTCCTACCAGCTTCTGTCCGTCTGAATGCAGAATCAGTAAGTAACAATTACGGGCTTGAGCACCAGCTCAACTGGAGATCTCATGGTCCTGATACATCAGTATTCTTGATGCATCTGTCACATCACTGTATTAGATGGACTACTGTGTCAGGTTTGCTTCTTTTTATGACACCTCAGTGTATTAATCAACCAAAGTATGGAGTTGTCTCAGTCCATCAGTTATCCGAGTTATCAAGTTATCTTGTGTATCACTTTTCTCCATCTGTCAGTTGCCTCACAGTGTCAGCTAGTGAAGTCCCCTGGTAGTTCTGTCTTCCAGGTGTATCTCATTCCCTTACTTCTGATTGTCATGGAGATATCAATCTTTAAAACACGATGTTGTCTATTTTTTTAGTTATACGAGGTTCTCAGTTTTCTGAGGTCTTTTGTTTTGGTGGCAGAAGTGGCACAGATGTTTTCTGTGAATGGTGATACTCTGTAATTACAGAGACCAGCTGCAGACCACAGACTGGACCACAGTCCCAGAACTGCAGATCCGAGCTATTTATGCCTCACTGAAATACCTTGGTGCTTCACTACAGTAATCTCACATTACTCCAGCCTGGTATAGAAATGCTGTTACCACCATGACTCAGAGTGTGGCCTGTGAATAGTCACTCTAATGTTCAGATTAGTAAAGGAACAGATGTGAGATTCTGCTGAAAATCATATAGCTTGAATGACTTAGATATCCAACTGACATATTCAGTGATGTATTGAATTAGGAGCTTAAGCTTAACTGAAAGTTAGTGGACTTAGTTGCCTACATCTTCTGTACTGCAGCACATTGCAGAGCAATGCCCAAGTGTGGCACTTAAGGAGCTTACTGGGAGGCTGATAGAAAGCTTGTGGTGAAAAATGGAAGTGAGCTGAGGTCTCTGAGTTCCCAGGCCAGCTTTCTTTGCTGCACCAGCCTTCTTCCCCTGATATGAAGAAGGAGGCAGAACAACAATGCGGCTATCTGAGAAGCCAGAGCCAAGGTGTAGAAAATGGTCCCCGTTAATGCCAGTAGAGAAGATATGGCAATTTCTTCTCCTACATGCTGAAAGGACCTCACTGAATGTGTTCCTTTACCTGCAGACCCCTTCAGCTGAGCAACTGTTTTTGCCCAATTAAAGGGTTTCCTGCTGCTGTGGTTGATCCACACAAATGGAAATAGAGGGGAGGCGTGGAGGAAGGAATCATTAAATCATCAGAACAAAGGCATGAGGGCAAGTTAAAAGACCTGATCTGAATAAAGGAAACTCCTCAAAATATCAGCTTCTTTGTCCTGCCTGTCCTTCATCCATCCAATTCTCCTGAATGCTGTAGAGAGGCTTTGTCATTCTCAATGACATGGCGGGAGGAACCAGTCCTTCAGCACGCTGCCTAAAATAGCAGCAGACAAGAGATAAAGTGCTCAGAGGGTTCAGTTCTGTCTATGAATGCTCAGAATTTCAGGGCCAGATCTGGATTATTCAGTCCTCACAATAAGCTTCTTCATCACTGATCCTTGGTGCTTTGTAGACCAAGCTGTAAAGATGGCCTCATTCGTGGTTGCCACTCTTGTGGACATCATCTATTTAAGTTAATACCACGAAGTACTGCAATTCAAAATTGGGCCCAGATTAGTATTATGTCTTTAGCAGCCTTATGTACCCTTGATGAAATCAGAATCCATACCTCCAAAACCCATCATTAACTAGATAGTCACTGCAGCATCCTTTTTGTTTTCTTTTCAGGTTCTTGCACAAAGTTTGTCATCATGGTATTTGAGCAGCTTCCATTGTGACTTAGGAGCATCTGACTAGTAAGGTTATTGCAGCTTTACATTTATATTGTCAGAATTTCCTCTACTACTGCCTTTTTTCCCCCATCCTATCCTCTCCTATTTATCTAGTAATTCACCTCTTGAATCTGAGCGGCATGACCTGTGAGAGGATCCCAGACTGACCCTGCCAGTTCAAGAACTTTGATTGAGTTACTTTCCTATAACTATGAATACAAAACCTCCAAAACTTGTGTATAGGACATTGCAACATGCCCTTACTTGCATTGTCAGCAGCTTGCAGTACTCGTACAGGACTTTGCGTCCTCACAAAACAGTTTCACCAAGAGACCTTTATAGTCCTTGTTAATATTTACAGTGGTCTCCTTCCATGTAAGAAAGCAACCTTAAGCAATGCAGTCGCATCACTCCCATAGATCCTCTCTGCTTCTTTGTCCAGTGTATGCTTTGCGCATCTAAAACATGAGTCATGTCTGTGGATAGAATAAAATAAGCCTGCTGAAGTCACTATGTTTCAAATGGACAGATCAAACCATGGTAAACAACATCTTTGTGCCATGTTCTTGCAAAAATCTGTTGTGCTTGTGTTCCCCCTGCCATAGCTAGCTAACTGGCTTGCACAGAAGATAGCAGTCTATTGCTTACAATACTGAGACAGACTTACTTTCTGCTCCAGTGGAAGGTATGGAGGTTCAGATCCCACAGATGCTTCATTTTGGAAGCCTTGACCTCTGCTAGGGATTGCTTTTTGCCAATCCATGGCCAGAGCTCAGTAGGCAGCTGGCCTGTAACTACCGCTACTTTCTGAGCAACACCAGGGTTAAATGGGCCTTGCTGTGGAGGAGGCTGTGTGTGCATAAGCCTTTTCAAAGTCCCTCAGCATTTATCATCGTTCCTGTCTCCCAGCTAATGAGCAGCTAAAGTGATTTTCTATTGCTTGTAATTCACCAAAATTGTTCTAACTGTTCGAAGAGCCAAAATTGACAGGCTAATGCGGCCGTTCGCCTGACTGTCTCAATGGCTCATCGAAGGGTGAGCTGATTGCTGCCTCGGTGATCAGCCGAGGTGCTTCAGACAACATCATTTCTGTAATACATCAACAATCTGAAAGCTGAAAACAAAGGCCAGAGGAGAGCAATCATCAGTCACAATGCAACGCTTAAGGCTAAAATAGGTCAGGGCTGAATACTAAAGAGTACAAGAAAGAAAAAAATATTCTCCTATTCCTTGGAGTTCTTTCTCTGTCTCTCTGTGTCAGGCAGTGTCCAGGTGGATCTGGACATTCCCCTACTTAAGCAGACTCAGTTACGGTGGAATTAGGGATGGAGTAGTTTGTGGTAGTCTCCATTCATTACAAGTAGGTGCACTGGAGAAGACCTCAGCCTGAGACAAGTCCTGTGCATATTAGGAGTAGTGTTTGCTGCTCTCTCGTCCCCTCGTAGTCCAGAACAATATGGCAACTTCAGGAATTAATGCTTTCATAAATGCAATAAACAAGGTCCATCAATGCCAGCCCCTGGCCTTCAAATCCTAAAGCAGAACATAAATCTATCTTAAGAAACCTCAGATTTTTTGTTTACAGATATGTGTCTACATATATATATGGACCAGAATATTTTTCAGCATTGGTTTCAAAATTTTGAATTTTTACAGTGCACTTTGTTCTGAGTTTCTACTGTTATTTTTCTTCCAATGACAGGAATTAGAAAGTTATCCGCAAACAAAAGAGAACACAGTTGGAAAGGCACAGCACTGAGGGTGCCATAGCACATGTATGCATCTCTCTGATGTCCTGTTGTGAGTCCCTCTTGAAGCCTTGTAGCTGAGAGTTTTGAAATGGCTCTGATATATTTGTGTTTTATGGTACCTAATAGTTTAGTAGGCCTCATATTCCAGATATTCCCTTTGTGGAGGCAGAGGTCTCTTTCGAAGAAATCAACCACCTATCTTCACAAAATGTACAGGAGTTCAGTGTGCTTTAGAGTGTTTTACCTTTCTGACCACATGGCTTGAAAATGGCCTACATGTTCCACCATTATTGTTGTGAGGGGATGAACACATCCACAGAATGAATACATATCGCCCCTTTTCTTTAGGAAAAAAGGCCTAAGAAACCCCTTAACCAAATTCTAACTTGGCTGTAGGAGCTGCGGCTTTCAGAGAATTCCCCAAATGGCTGGACTTGAGAAAAAATATCTCAACCACTGGAAAAACTGAGGCTACAGAGATATCGAACCAAGGTTTTTTAGCATTCTGGATCTAGCTCCTTTTCTAGCTCAGGACATGAGTGAGAATACAAATGTGTTTTGTCTAGGTGCCTTACTGCAAACCCAATGGACCAGGCCTTTTTGTCTGCCTCTTTGCATACATAGGTGTCACTACTGGAAGTTAAAACATCTGCCAGTGTGCCTTTCAGGATCACTGGAACTCAAAAGCTTTCTCACATCATCAAGCGCAGACCCCGGGGAAGTCGTTTTAACACGGTGCTTATGCACTCAGCCTTCTATATCTGAGCTAGACAGCTTGAAACCTTGAAATACTACGGCAATTCTTCTATGTCCAGTCCAGTCTCTCATCATCATTAGACTGAACTACAGATGAAATTTGAAGGGATTTATCCACTTTCATCAAAGCCAGCCACTAAAGAGAGCACTGAATATTTACCCCATGCTGCGTTTATTTATTCACCAAAAAAAATCTTTGGAGTACAAATTAGTTTTTGAACCTAATTTTCAGAGTGCACTTGGTTTGGTGCATAAAACCTGAGTCTGTGTGAACTAGACACAGGGCAGTCTTAGCAACCGCTGCTGTGTCCTCAATAGAAAGGATAATTACACTAATTTAGTCTGATAGAATGATGGCTCTACCTTCAAACTTTAGAGCTGACTGACTGACAAACATAATGCTTTTTAAAATCAGAGGTCCCAGATTCAATTCTTACCATTGTGACCCAATAGCAGGCATCAGGCTGTGACTTACAATGGGTAAAAATAGTCAGGGACATATGGGATCAGCTTTCCTGTTCCAAGAAACATGAATAATTTCTGCTACACTGGTGCTTGGGGTCTTGAGATACTATGTGGTGGATTGTACTTATGTAATATAAAACATGTCCTGACTCAGTTTTTTTCTCAGACAGAATAAAGAAAGGTAGGAGAAAAGAAAAGGTAACATTCTTCTTAGATAATGAACTGAGGTATAAAGTTACTGAACAAATTTCATGGAAGGACTGTAAAAAAGGTGGCATTTGAATCTGTATCTTCCGAATCCCGGGAACAGGAGTTGCCCATAGAATAACACAAATAACACCATTAAACGCTTTTCTGAGACTTATTTGCACATGTCCTGATCTTAGTGATGGGCACTTAGGAGGTTTTTTTTGAAGGACTTATTTATGTGTTGGTCTTTGTTGGTTTTTAACATTGATAGAAGATGATTCTTCTAGAAGCTGGAACAGGAGCTGGGATACAGTTGAATGACTGATTTACAGAACCCACTTTGCTCGGTTGACTACTGATTGAGTGAACCCAAAGATTTCACTCTCATTAGCCTGAAGCTAAGAAAGAACTTAAGAAACTAAGTTACCACCATCTTTCTTGTTTATGTACAGAATAAACCCCTCTCATAGTAATTGTCCACATCTCCATCTTCTTTGCCTAGCTTGCCTTTCAAATGGCTTGGTTTTGTACAGTTGGATGAATAGGATATTTATAACCAAAGAGAGAGTAGAAAAGCTAGAAAGTACATCTGAAAAAGAGACTTAAAGAGAAATTATGCTTAGGTTTAAAGAATTGTCCCCATACCCAATAGTGACGCATTAAATCACTGAAGTTTCAATAACTCATACAGTATCTCCATGGAGATGTGCACCATATGGAGTTAATTAGTAGAACAACAAAACAATCAATTAGTTCCTTAATTAGTTTTACTAAGAAATGATAACAAACACAAACAATTTATTCAAACAAATGCCCAGACCACAATGATAGTTTAATAACCCCTGTGAAACTGGCTCCATGCTGAGCCCTTTCGTGTTACTTTGATTGATTCTGAAGATACTAGCTTTTGTCCAGCCAAAGTGTTTTATCAGTATGATCAATTATTTACAGTATTAGAACAAAGAGAGGAGATTGCTGAGTGGTTTTCATTATTAAAAAAAAAAAAAAAGAGAGAGAGAGAATAAAAAAGAAGAAAAAAAAAAGCCTTAAATAATATGATTGTATTAAGCTAGGAGTTAACCTGGTGGCAATAGTTGGGGATTAAGATGATAGGGGTTTGCCCTGCTTGCCACAGTATCACTTAATCCTAGAAATAAATAATATTTTTTTTATCTTATCCGGACTGGCATTTTTGGTATGTATGTTGTTTGCAGAAGACTGATCAGGAACACACAAGCTATCCATAAACTTGGATAAACCAAAAAAAACTCAAACCAAAGTGAGGCTGGGAAGTGAGATACTGGCAATAAAGTAGTTGGCTATAGATTATGGAAGTCAGAATATGCAAGGGAAAATGCAAATGTTCTGTTTTTATTATTATTTTATTTTATTTTAGGGTTGATAGAAATCACAGGTATTTGTATGAGGTGTTTTTTGGGTGAAGGGAGGCATCTCTACATATCACACCTGACTTCTACTGATCTCAAGGAGTACTTGAGAACTCTGGAGCACCCATTACCTATGCACCAAGAAAAGTAAATATCAAAATTAGCTCTTTGCTGCACTCAGGAGCTGTGATTAATTGCTTGTTAACAAGATTTTCAAAGTACAACGATTTATCTGAGTTTGATCAGGCAGATTATGGGATATAACATTTTAATAAATTTATTGTGACTATAGATATATGTTAAAATGATAAATAGGTCAAGCTGCTATAGATGTTTTAATTTCAATAAAATCATTTTTAGAATGTGTTAATGTAATAGAAAAAATATTATTTAACCAGTTGCATTTTTATGAACTAATCTTTTTTTTTTTAAAAAAAAAAAAACACCCTAAACTTTAAAATGGTGATTTATTACCA
The DNA here is from genome assembly GCF_963932015.1 of Anas acuta. Classification (NCBI taxonomy): domain Eukaryota; kingdom Metazoa; phylum Chordata; class Aves; order Anseriformes; family Anatidae; genus Anas; species Anas acuta. The sequence continues at coordinate 4,972,282 of NC_088998.1, read as the reverse complement.
CAATTTTCCCCATAAATCTTCTTTCCCCAATAAATAAATTTCTCTCTCTCTCTCTCTCTCTCTTTTTTTTTTTTTTTTTTTTTTTTTTTTTTTTTTTTTTGGCAAAAGCATCCTATCTTTGCAGCTTTGGAGGAGGCTCAGGACTTGCAGCCAGAGGCTGTGGGGATGATGCTCAGGATGCAGACTGTGAGCAGTCGCACCCGGAGGGGACACATCTGGCAGTGCTCTTCACGGGGGAACTCATCCACCGAACAGACTCTGCTGGCCTGGGTGTTTGCAGCGCCCAGGTAATGAAAACTGCTAGCAGAGAGAAATGCAATCTCTTGTTAAGCCATCAAAGCAACTATCAGTCTGTAGTCTTCATTTCTTTGACCAGTGAAGTGTGCGTGTATATTTGTGTGCACATTTGAGTCTTCCTGTGAAATGAGTGAACAAAATGGAGCCTCTCTCTCTTTCTATGCCCTTGCTTTCTTAGCTCCTTTTGCTAGTCAAGCAGGATGTAGGTGGGTTTCCAAGGGAGCTTTTGTTTCAGAAAACTGGTTCAAGACCCACTCCTAGTCTACAAAGGAGTAGGTGGCACTCTTGGCTTGCTTTCTGGTGCACTGGCTATCACTGCAGTCCTTGAAGATGCTGATTTAAGGAAAAGCTAATGTATTCTTTGCAAGTCTCAGTACCTGTGGCTTCTTTACAGCATCTCCACTTTGCTTTGCTCCTTCTGTTTATTTATTTATTTATTTTGAGGCCATATTAAATAGCTCTTCTAACCTTGTGGGTGCAGTTTATTATTTTGCTGAAGCAGAGGAATAAAATGTCATTTTCAGGCCTGTGTGAGCTCCCTCTTCCCCTCGGCTTCATCCTGTGGGTCAACGGGAGGTGGTGCAGCCACTGAGCTGCCGTCCTCAGCTCCCCAGCAGCCTCCGGTCGGTGTCTGAGTAGTGGAGGATAAATCGCTGCTTGCAGCCAGGCTGCTGGTTAGAATGTAAATGTCTAAACTTTGGAGAAGTGACCTCTGTTAAGTGGTTTAATGCAGTCTGTTGCCAGAAGCTCATGAATTCTGTATTACAGCAAGTAGTTCCATGAGATTGCAACTATCTTACTAATAATACAACCTCAACATATTTATCACAATAACTCAGGCATAGAGAAAGTATAAATATCTTTGATACTGGGAAATGAACTGGCTGCCTATAGGCATTCTCCTTGCATTATTGCTTTAACCCTTCACAGGTGTCTCTGTCAGGGACTGCAACAAACCTGATGCAAAGAATCAGGTTTAAGAGGAATTAAACAATGATGGTATGTGTGTGCACAACATACTTTATTTAAAATTATTCAGAATGTTTTACAGATGTTACCAGCAGACCTACTGGTTGGATATGGGAAGGCTTGCTTCATAAACCTCTGAAGTGTGTCCGCATATGCATTTGGGATAGAGCAAACTAGGTTTCTCTCACTATGCTATATGTGTAGGAGAGGGAGTGAAGAAGAAAACTGTGTCCAGCTGAGAAAATACAATTTTAGGGAGGCAGAATGCTGATCTTGTTGGTTCAGGCACAACACAACACTCGGGATCGCCTCATGCTTTTTGACCCTGTGTGCTGGCTCTTGAGTGGGTTGTAACAGGTCCAAAGTGTCACAGGTAGAGAGCAACCATCATTTTCTGAGAGTGCAGCAATGGGAGAGTCAGATGACTGCTTTTCCCATATACCACAGGATGGATGACCTTTGTGTTAAGCCCACCCATTGCTCACCATGACATGAACCCCTTTTTGCTGTGCTGCAGGGTAGGAGACCTAGTAGAAGCAGTGACACTTGCTAAGCATAACTACCTTTCTCTGCACCTCAGATTACTCCAGAGGTCACGCAGTGCCTGCTTGCCAGCACTAACCTTGTCTGACTTACACTATCTGATGTGATCAGAGACTAAAGTGGTACCTGATAGATTTTAAAGCACATGGATACGGTCAGGTAGAGCCGATTTCTCCATTCCTAAGGGATTTAGGACAGGGAAAATTAGAAGTTACTATGCACTAGCTAAAGTCTTTTGTGCGTAATCATGTCTATGTGATAAAGATAGTCATGTTCTGGAGTGATAAAAGCCTAATTTCATGGGCCATCCACACTGGGTTTCTTCAGATAGATAATGTCCCTGCCTCAAACATTTCCTATTTATCTATTTATTTATACTTAAGATCTCCTGTTACATTTTTTTTTCTATTTTCTTTTTAATAAAGTAAAACTTTGGAGTTGCTGAAGAAGTATCACTTTTTATGGTCATTTTACCCCCTCTAAAATGCCTTCTAATAATTCGAGAAGAAGAAAACATCGGAGAGAGAAAAAAAAGTTTTTGAGGTTCTTTTCTCTTGAAATATGGACTGTACACAGATAGGAGAAGGTCAGGGCTGTGGCAGCTGAGACAGCAGGGGAGGAGAAAATGTCAGAGCTGCTTTTTATTGTTTTTATGATGCTACTTAGACCCAATAAAATGTGTCAATTTCAGATATAAACAACTTGAGATGGGTCCAGAAAAATGTGACGGCATTATTGAAATGTGGGCTGACCGGCTGGGCTGTGCATTTCTCACTGCAGTTTCACTTTGTGATGGGTGCACAAACTTGGCCCCCAGTTTGGTGGCATCCTCCTGTAAGTGTGCATTGTGCTTGATGCATGGATTTCACTCGTATGTATTTATTTGTAGTGGGAGAGCATTTTCAGCTGTGAAATCCCTGTGAAATCGAGATTTCACTGTATGTTGAACTTCAGGTCCTCTGGATAACCAGGGCCCTGGTTGCAGGGGTGTGATGTGCTCTGCAGGCAGCTGGATCTTCAGGCTGAGTTTGTGCTCAGCATGTTTAGGGCACCAATCTTGCTGGGTGCTAAGCATTTCTCTACTTCTGCAAAACATGAGCAATCCTCATAACACCCTCTCTGCTCACTGAGTTTGGAAGGATGTGTCAAAGCAAGCAAGGAAACCATTCCTTAGCTAGATGCTAACCTCTAATTTTCGTTGGGTGTGTGGACTCCTGTCAATTCAAGGGGGCTTCAAATCTAAGCAAAGTCTGCTCTGAGGGAATACTGTCTCCAAATCAGGGCCGTGTGTATGATTTTAGAATGAGTTTTATTAACCTTTGCATCTCTAGCAAAATGGATTCAAGCTGCTTGCAGACTTTGCCTTACAGTGGTTACTGCAATATTGCCTTAGAGAGATGAGAAGGGGCAGCAAGAAGCTACCAAGAAAAGAGAAAGATAAATTCTCTATCCCCCCCCCCACCTCCCCAGTTTTTCCAAGCCAGCCCACTGAAGTACATTTGTTTAGCCACCCTTTTCAAGGCAAATGTCTCAGTACTATGTAACCACAAAATAAAGGGAAGGCACTTCCTGATAGAGATGTAACTGTCTCTAATTGAAGTACCTGGTAGTGGATCCCAACCTGACCTTGCCACAGCCTCATCCCTGCAAGTGGAGACCTCTGAGTCTCAGAACTTCTCCCTCTCTTGTCTATTTTTACAATATTTTTCCCAAGGCTTTCAGACTGACGAAACCTCAATTATCCTAAACTCAAAGCTAGGCAAACAGACAGCTGTCTGAGGACAGGACTGCTCTTGCCCATTTAGATCAGACACTTTCTCTCTAATCTTCTGAATTTTTTCTAACATGCACTTTATTTTTTAATGTCCGACTTTTTTTTTTCTTCTCTCTTTTTTTTTTTTTTTTTTTTTTTTTCCCTCAAGCTGCAATCTTCTACACCACCGACAACAAAAATCCTTTTACTGTCTCTGGTCTGTGTTGTTTTCCCAGCCCAGGGACATCTGCAGAAATAAGCAGCCACACTGAAGACTGATTTCTCTTTGCATAAATACGGTGGTTATGGAAAGGTGTTCATTCTATTTTCCATAACCTGTCATGTTGACTTTATAATGAACCAGTTACTCAGCTCTGGAAAGCAGATGGAAACCTCTTCTGACAGCCCCTGTCAAAGGAATAGGCAGGAAGAAGGAGAAAAGAATTGCTGGATATGAACTCCTAGTACATACATGGGCAGTGGCAGGAACTGAGAAAAGATGTAGTTTTTTGAACAGGATTTAAAGGCTTGATCAATCGTAACAATGATGGAAATGCTGTCATCAAATAATAATAAAAAGATATATAACTGGATTTACCCCATCAATTATTTTCTTCCCTGGCAAAAGCGATGCAAAGCAAAGGTGCTTTTTGGAAACAGAATCAAGAAGCAGGCAGTCAGTCTATTTACATACTCCAAGCCAAAGGGAATAAAAAATAAATAAAATAAACAACAACAACAACAACAAGGAAATGGCAGAAATAAGCATTAGTAAAACCGATCTAATCTCTGGTGTTATTACTTGCACAAACCAGACTGTTTGATAGATATACATATATATTGCTTCTCTCCTCTTTCAGCCACGGCCTTATACAACATCTGTCATCTCCCTCATCCCCAGTGACAGAGACTGCCCTACTGAGCATGCCTTCACATTCAGCTCATAAGGATCACCCTCCTTGAGCTGTAAAAGTATCGGTTGTTCTGTGAATCTGGCACGGTGAATTCTGCTTGTGGGATGGGTAGGGATTCAGCCCTGGCACAAGCTGAATGTGTTAGCATTTTGCAGGGGCCGGGCATGCTCACTGTGTGTTATTATAAAAGAATAGGCACAGTGAGGAGTTGTAGAGCCAGAGCCCAGGAGTTTTAGCTTAGTTTCCCAGGGAATTGAGATATCTGTGATAGAGTCTGAGCATCCACCAGACCCCACATAACGACCTCCAAACCTGTTGGCTGACATCAAACCAACTTGGCAGATGGGTCAATCTGTCAAAAATTTTAAATTGCTCTGGATTTCATGAAAACAGACAGATGGATGGAGGAGAGGAGGAGCCCTAATAATATCCCCAGGCTGCAGCGCTAGCTCAACCCTTATTAGGTATCAGAAAATGTAAAGGGGCTTTGAGTCCTGAGACATAAATCCATCAAGTGCCCAGCTTCACTGGTTCTGCTGTTCAGGGAGCTGCTTCTTTAATCTGGCATTGTTTCTAAAATTTAAAACCCTTAGGAGAGCTTCCAAGCAGTTTCATTCCTGCTAAACATACATTCTTTCTCCCCCATATGATACAGCTAGAGCTGAAATCCCTTGAAAATAAAAACCTAAAAAGATGATGACATTTGATGTGCTAAATCCTAATGTTAAGTGGCAGAGGCAGCCGCAGCCTTCCTGATGACAATCAACAACCTCAAGCAGAGATGACGACCAGCATTAAGCAGTACAACCGCCAGATGATTGTCTTTTGTAATTTTGTTGAGGACCACAAACAACGGGAGGAATCCAAGGAGGGGTGAGCTTGTATATCTCCTACTCCACTCCGTCAAAGCTGCTATTTTGCTGTGATGGGATCCAGGGAGGTCCTGGACCCCTTCAGTTATTTTAAGGTCAAGGTCAAAAATGAACGTGAGCTCAGATGCCATCAGACTAGCATGATGAAGACAATCCAGCATCTATAGCCAGTGTCCTGCCAAGGTTTATATAGCTTCATCCCTCTCTGCCTTTGACTTTCCAAGTGAATAATCAATAACTGTTTATAGCTGAAGGCAGCCTTGAAATTCACGTTTAGACCCAGAGGATGACACTTTACCCTTTTCCTGTGATGCCTGTTAGTTACACATGCAAAATCAATTGTCAGCATGAGATGATGGGATTTATTGTTGTAGAAGTGTAAGGGGAAGAAGGTTCAACTGCAGTTGACAAAGGACAACACAGGAGGATTTTATCAACTGAAAAACAGGATGGAAGAATCCTCTCCCTTATCCTGACTCCTACAGAGGTGCCTTATAAGCCTAAAATAGTTCTTATTTTGTCCCAGAGTGGGACAAAATAAATGTACCTGGCTGCACTCCAGAATTGCCCTGTGGGTTGTTGTGATGCTGCTGGTGCTATAGTCCTTTGCATGTCACACTAAGACTCGTATTTGCCAGGAAGGTGAGCAGAAAGACAGACAAAACCCTAGAAAATCCTTTGCTACATGTTTTCTGATCTATTCCATGAATTTTCTCCCTGTAGATTGCAAAAGCTTTCTGGAGTGCCCTCCATGAGAGCTAAATGGGGAATCTTGAGAAGGCACTGGAGGACTGAAGGTATCTTGCAATTAGTGTTTGTTATAATGGACAACAACATGGGTGAACTCCGAATTTATCCTGTTTCCACCAGACAAATCAAGGTAACTAGCTCCAGCAGACCAAACCAAAGGGATTTTTGGCACGAATGGTAGAGACCACACTCAAGTGACACCAGCTGATTTGCTGAATTGGAAGTGAGGTGGGTCTGGGGTTCTCATCCACCCAAGAGAGAAGCGGGGAGATCATTACTTTGGTGGAGATTGGCTTGATAGCAGGTATGGATGTCTGTGGGTACCACGTTTGTCTTGGCGGAAGAGGCTGAGACGTGGATAGCTGCTGTGGATGGGATAGAAGTAGGGTAGGCAGCAGGTGTGACACAGTAAAACTCTGTCCAGTTTGACGTGTTCCTTCTCACACATCAAACAATTTGACAGCGAGGGAAAACTCTGCTTGGAATACATATAGCGCTGAGGCTTGGAGGGCTTCAAAGGCACATGAGAGCCGAGTGCCTGGATCCTATAAATAAATCAGACTTGAGCACCTAGCTGCCCCTAAGATGCCTTTTGAAAGTATGAGCCAAAAGCCAACACCCCCTTGAAGAAAGTCAGAGGAGGATTAGAAGGGGTAGCTGAAGGAGGAGAGCTGTGGGAAGAAGGACTCTTTTGCTCCTTTGTAAGGAACAGGCATCTGCCAGCACTTTAATCCAGGCTGATCGGTTCTCCTGGGCTGAGAGGGAGCTGTTTCTGGTGTGCAAAGCTGGTGTGTACAGACGAAAGAGCTTTCAAATATTTTTAAAGAGCCCTGAAGAGAAATGTGATTTTTCTGTGAAACTCCTGAGAGTTTTTAAGCATGGATTTGTTTGGGTAAATTGTGAGTGAGTGCCCTCCTGTGAGCACATGGGAACGGCTGTTTAATTGGCCTACACCTGGTGTTGATTATCATGCTTCTATTTTTTTATTTATTTTTATTTTTTTTCCTAATTCTCCTCACTGTATCTCATTTTGATCAGCTTCACTGCTGTACCCCACAGCTTGGGTTTGGCATGCCTGGTGTAAAGCATAAAGAATGCTGGAAAAGTTACGAAAAGGCCTCCCCACCTTGGCATAATTCAGCCTTAAACAGCGAAGGCACAAATTGTTCAGCCTGGCTGGGAAGTGCTTGCTTTGGCTCTGAGAAGGGGAGAGAAGCTGGCTCCATCTGAGGCTGTATTTTCCAACCAGGACTTCCTCTCCACTCGCTATTAGGTGTACAACAATATTTAAGTGCATGGAGCTGGAAACAAACTGTGTCCCTCACTGTTGGCAGGTGTTGGCTGTCACAGTAGGCAAATGACTGGCGCAGTGTTCTGTCCAAAGGCGTAAAGGCTTAACCTTGCTGCATTACAGCCCTGTCTTGCCTACCAATTAATTACTTCATAGGTAACTAGTTGGATCTTGATGTATCTCAGACAAACTGGGCAGGTCCCGTGGCATGGGCTGGACCAGTTGCACTGGTGTGACTGCAGAGGTTGCACCTGGGGAGAGCTGAGGAGCAGAAGATCCTGCAGATTCTCACTGCCCAGCTGACCCCTTCTGGGGCCCACGTCCCTTTGTTACCAGCCATCCATGCTTTTTTGGATTTAAGTCAGGTCTCTGGGTGCTCACCAGAACTCATCAAATCCCGTCTCTTGTCTAAAATAGGATGTTTCAGCCTTAGAATATTATTTATTGGTCTCCCAACTGTCTCTGTATCTGCAGAGGCAGAAAGAATAGACTTACACTTGACATTGCCTGGGTGTGAACTGAAAGGGGGGAAAGAACTACTAGCAGCTTCTTCAAATATTGTCATTTCATTTTTTTTTTCTTTTTTTTTTTTTTTTTTTTTTTTCCCAGGGCTGTAGAGCTAAAATAATCTGGCTTTGAATTTGAATAGAAACTGAAAAGCAGGAGAATTTGGGAAGGGGTGGTACTCATGCAAGGCATTAGCTGTTAAATTATAGCCTTGCTATGAAAAGCAGTTGTGTGTCTGTGTAAGACTGTGGAGAGAGGTTACGGTGGGGAGGGGGTGTAGTCAGGAAAATGCATTTGATTTAATACGCAGATTTTGCTCAGTTCTTTGGAGACCACTCTCAGTGCGAGGAAATAAGAAAATTTCAACGGCTGGATTCTGCATAATATTTCAGGATTAAGCAAACAAACAAAAAAAAGCCCCCAGCACTACACCGATGCTCTAAGTACCCTTCTCATGGGTCGCTTTGTTATTTTCAAATCTGAAGCCGTTCTTCTCACATGGCTTGAATCTTTATTAAAAAGATGAAACATCTGGAAGCGCGCGTGTGTGTGTGTGTAGAAAGACACTCTCTGCACTGAGTCCGTGTCTCCTCTGTGCTCGTTAACTGGCTGCAGATTCTAAATTAGGGATGCAACTGGAGCCGAGAAGTGAGGAAGAACCCACCTGGCGAGCAAGACTTACTATTTATTTTTCTTAAAGCCCTCAAAGTTTACTCAGCCGGTGGAACAACAAGCCTCAGTTCTTCAGCTGAAATGTTAAAAAGAGTAAGAGAAAAAATAAAGAAAGGAGAAGAGAAGAAAAAAGAGCCAGTAAAGGAAAGCAGGGAGGGAAGAAAGAGAGAAGAAAAAGAAGGAAAAAATGGAAGGATTGCCTGCCTGCTTTGCTGCTCTTGGACAGCACATGAAATAACAGTGCCTTGTGTTTGTCAAACACAGTACTGTGCCCTGGGGCATCTCTTTAGCATCTCATCTTGGGCCATTCATTGCAAAAGACTTGTAATGCTCACAGTCCCCTATCTGTGTACATGGTGGATTTGCTGGTCCTAGTTCCAAGCCCATGGCTGGGATGCAGCCTCTTTAATGGAAATTTGCCATGATGTGAAACAGAAATATTGTGGACACAGCAATTGGATGGACCTGCCACCTGCCAGGTCATCAGACAATGCCACCAGTCTAGCTGCTCACAGAGCATAGACAGCAGCCATGGGACTCTTCTCACTCTCCTGCCCTTCCTGATCCAGTATGAACAGCAACTCTGATTCTTATTACTCCAAGCATTAACTTTTTCTTTGTTGTGCCCATTTTCTTTCACCTTATTCATTTTGTTTAGGACTGCAAATAAGTTCTGTTCCAGTTTCATAATAGCCTACGGCCACGAGCTGGGGAGTTGAGATTTCAGAAAGATAAAAAAAAAAAAAAAAAAAGAAAAGAAGAAAATATGTGAAAAATTGCAATGACAAGGTTTCTGCTGGTAGCTTGTGATACAGAGAAATGAAGTCCCAGGCCAACGTGCCTTGGCAGCTGAGAAAGTGCTAGTGCTGGCATTGTCTCTCTGGCAGACAGGCAAGCAGAGGGGCTGTGTTGGGGGGGGGGTGGGGGGGGGGAGAAGGGGGAGTTTGGGTATAGAAAACTCTTGGAGGAGGCTGTGCAATATGAGCAAATCTAAATTTTCAAGCAAACACTCACAACAGTCTCCTGTGTAGTATAGCTGTGGGTCTTATACACAGTTTTCTCTTCCTCTTTAACCTGGAGAGCCCTCCAAACGCAAATAGGTAAGGTTGTTTTCATCTAGCCTGGAAAATACACAGGTCCCAAGGCATTTGGCTTCGTAAGCTCACTGGCAATGAAGAGTGCAGAAAATGTTGATATACCTGTTCCTGTGAATTTGCAGGACCTGTAAGCTATGCGCAGACTTCCTCTGTGGAGTTCAGTCTACACAATATGCTCTGGTGTGTATTGTGCCGTGCTATGGCTCGAGCTCACAGGAGCATCTGTATATTTTGAAAACTTGTCTTCACACATCTTAGAGAAGTGCAATGCTCTGCCAGGCTCCAGCAAACTGAAGGTCAGGAAAGTTCCCCGTGGACTGCACTGATAAAATCCTGCTCTTGCAGACAGCCAGTACCAGGGAAGATTGGGCTGGGGGATTAAAACCTCATTTCTGTTCCATCTCTTTTGGCAATCCCATTTCCCAGCTCACAAATCGCCTTTGTTCACTGTTTGTCCCTGGCATGTGGCATTATCCATATGCAGGTAACTGCAGCACATTGGTAGATCTGTTCTTCTCCCACATTTAGTCCTACCCTCCTGGAGAAGGACTTATCCCCATTTTGAGATGTGTAGGAAAATACTTTTTGCAAAGAGGTTTTGGATCACAGCTCATTTTAGTTGTAGATAAGACCAGGGTTGGTGAAAAGGGAATGAGCAATAAAATATTGCATTCATATATGTACCTCCACCATAATGGCATAACAGTTTCCCCTCTTGTTGGATAGTTTGGAGGTGGAAAAACCACTTGTGAGCAGGAAGAGAAGTTCTTCCTCCTTCTCTGGCATTTGGGCTTTTCACAGAGGTGACCTGCCAGAAATATCAGCGCAAGGTTTATTGATGCAGACAGAGAAATACAAGTGATTTTATGCTGGCCTACAAAAAATGTCTCCTGTAAGGCTGTCACCTAGGCTAGATGTGAACCTGTGGCTAAGTTCCAGGAGCCTCAGACTATCAAAATCACCAGTCTCATGGCTCCTGATAGTCCTTGGTGGCAATTAGCCACAGCCTGTCTGTATTTCTCTTGCCCACAAGCACTAGCCACATATGTCTCCCCCTCGGTTGTATCTGGTATATTTTGGGCACCAGGAGCCATGTGGAGAAGAACAGTGACTCTGCATGGCTATAATAAACACACTGCCACGTTGATGATTTATTGAAGTCCCACCAGCACCCAATTATGTAAATCCGATTATCTGTTGAGGAGGCTTTGCTGGAACAGCTTGTAGTTGTAACACTTTATTTTTGTCAGAAACGGGAAAATTTAGTTGAAAGCGACTTTTGAGTCCTAAGCATTAGGCTCCCACGGCCATCTCACTTGCGTGTGGCTCCGGAAGGTGAGTTTGCATTCTTTAATGGTAATACCTTTATCTCTGTCCCTTCACACACAGGCTGAGGCTGGAGGGGGGCTGTTGGTTTTCAGATGAATACGGGTGGGAATAAGGGACCCACTGCTTTGTGTTTCCATGCTCTTTCGACTGGGTGATAGTGAGAAGAGACCCTGAATATTATATGCATGTGCCAGTGACCCACCAGGATAATGAAGGTCCTGAAGCCATGCTGGATGCTGGGTTTGCCTACTCCCATGTGTTCACATACCCAACAGGCTCTCTCTCTTTTTTTTTTTTTCTTTTTTCTTTTTTTCTTTTTTTTTTTTTTTTTCTTTTTCTCTTTTTTTCTTTTTTCTTTTTTTTTTTTCTTTTTTCTTTTTTCTTTTTTTCTTTTTTTCTTTTATGGTGGATAGACACAGCCTATGCTAGACCAACTGAATGCTCATGTTTCAGGAGTTTATGCTCTCAGGAGACCGTCTTGCTGAGATGCAGTCAAGTATGCACATGAGATAAGGCTTGTGGCCCATTTTGCATACAAGTATTTTATTTTACTTGACTTCTCTAAAGCAGAGGAGAGGTGTTAGACATCCTCACTGCTCCAGCTCGCTGTTTCTTAAGAAACCTGCCAGCCGTACTGACAGCAGGGGGCCAGCCAACTTCCAGCACCCCCGTGAGCCCACCGACATGTTTCAGAAGCCCTGGTGCTCCTGGCAAAAAGCACGGTGGTTACATTGGCTCCGCTCCGTGCAGGCAGGTTAGGCTTGCTGTAGCCCAGAGCTGCTCCGTGCCATAGTCGTTGTTATTATGCTAATGCTGGAAACGTGGCGTGCAGCCCTTTCCCCCCCATTTCCCCTTCTGCGTGGATTTACATCCCATCTGAGCAGAGAAAAAAAGAAAGGGTTTATTGTTTGTGAGCATTAAAAGCAGATGTTTCAGCCAGAAAGGGAAAAAGAAAGGCTCAATTAACATGTAGCAAAGGGACACGGATAACAGCAGACAGAGGAAACCGTAAGCAACTCGGCTTGTGCCAGACTGGCTGAGCACCTACCCCAGCCTGCTGCACAGACCGTGGGGACACACTCCCCGTTCCTCCCTAATTAGAGGCTCTGCAAATGCCTGCTCCTTTCTCCCCTGCCTCCGGAGCTGGGCTGGAACAGCAGGGGTGGCTTGTTTCAAAGTGCTAGGGACTGAGAGGTGCATTTGCTGCCAGCGGCTCCATCTCATCAATTTAATTCAGAACACACCGGTGCTTTTTATACCACCGCAGTCCCTGTGACAGCAGGGGGATGAGGGCTCACCCCAGCAGAGCCTCCAGCCACCTTGGGGAGAGGACAGAGTGTCCTACTCCCACCCATGTCAAGAAAGGCTTTTCTGTTGATTTTGCTGGCAATGGGACCTAGACTTGGCTTCCTCACCTGTCCTCAGCTCCTCAACCCGTGATGCATCTTTCAGACTGTCAAGTGTTGCTCGCTTTTTCATTCCTGCTCCAGGATGCTGCTGCTGCTGTTTCCTGGTTGTTTTAATTCTTGGCAGGGCCATTTGAACTTGTCTTTGGGAATTGAGTTGATCAGGATTTGTAAGTCTTGAAAAAAAAAAAAAAAAACTTTTCTAAAAAAAAAAAAAGGAAGAAAGAAAGAAAGAAAAAAAAAACAGGTTACTTTTCATGAAAAGCAAGTGTTTTATTAAAATATTCGATCTCTCCCTAACCTCTTGCATTGTAAATATTTCCAGAAAGTGTACTGACATATTTTGTTTACTAACACCTGTGTTTGCAGTAAATGTTTTGATTAAAATATTTCACCATAAGTTTCTGAGAAAAAAAAAAAAAAAGAAAACAAAAGAAAAAACGAGTCTATTTTTAACCTTTCAGGATGAAAACAGTTTTTGATTATTGTGTGAAATTCATTTCTTAATTTTTAATCAGCTTTAACCAGGTGGAGGAGGGAAGAGAAACTATTAAGGGACACCAGGAAATGGCAAAAACACAATTGTCAGCCGGAGTCAGAGTAGGGCCTATGACTATGGCTAATGCCAGATGCTTCTAAAGAAGATATAAGCCCTGCATGACAAACAGATGTAGGATAATCTGTCTTCCTCTCCCTCCCACTTATTCTCTAATGCACTTTGTTTTCTAAGAGAATTGCTATAAGGCCTGGTGCGTGATGTGCAATGCTTCTTCCAAGGGTTTGTAGCGCTAACTTCTCTCATTCGGGGCGTTCTCATCATCCAAGTGAGTGGTCGGTCCCTGGGCAGTCTTGTTAAATTCTTATCCTCAGAGGTTCCCTTTGGCAGTGAAACAAACTGTATGGAAATAGTTCCTTTTATCAGGTTTGAATTTGCTGCTTCTTAATATTCCATCAACTGACTCTTCGTTCTCCTGTCATGAGACACGGGGAACAGAGCTCCCAGCCTGTTCGGCATTTCTTATAATTTTCTCATATTCCTTCTGCCTTTGTCCCTGTTCTGAACTGCACATTTTCTTCATGTGGGAATTTCCTCAGATCCTTTTAATGAGCTCTAATTTTGCAGTGTCCTTTCTCAGCTGGGGTAAACAGTACTGCACGCTGTACTCCAGAGGTTGCATCATTGATTCAACTCAAGGATGTAGCAAAGCTTATATAGGGATTTCTGATGAAATTTTACTGCATCATGAAGCTTTCTGGGCTTTTTTTTTTTGCCTTTTTTTTTTTTTTTTTTTGGGCGGGGTGTGTGTATGGGGTGGGTAGGTGGAGTTTGTTTAAGATGGTTTTGAGTAGAGAACTGAAGCCTTAAATTGAATGTTGCACTGTTGCTCTCAGGGTGAAGAAGGCAAAGGCAGAGCAGTGGGCAATTCCTCCTGCAGTGCCTTTGCTATTTTACCCCATCTCAGTCCTCTTCACTCCTGTGTTGCCTAACGCTGCTCCATAAACCTGTAGCAGAGCCTCTCTGCAACAGAGCTGCACTTGGCACAGGGAGGAGAGGGCTTTCCTCCCCAAGTCTTGCTGGTATGAATCCCAAGGGGGGTGATTATAAGCAATGCTGCTGCTCAACATTCAGAGCCTGCAGGTTGAAAGGCAAGAAGAGACAGATTAGTTCAGTGTAAGAAATATGAGATAAACATCATGAAGTGCCCATAAGGCTTCTGAGGGACAGCTGGCCATGTTGGTCTGATCCATGCTGAATGAACATGAAATAGGCTGGCAGTGGTTTTTTCTTTAGGAAGAGAGCTTACGAATTTGCTCTAGTAAGCAGTGGATTCACCCAACACAGCGCTGTTTTTCTGATTTGCTTTTATCACAGAAAGGTGTTGTGAAGGCTAAGGTACATTTTTCACAGGAAGGGAGGTATGTTCTGGAAAGTATATGAGTATGGATAGTAAGAGGAAACATGGGGCAGTATTGGAGGGAGGGAGGAAATAAAGTAGTTTTGGAAAAATGTATTCATCAGGATGAAAAGGACTGAGTCTTAACTCCTGTTGAGGTGGATATTGTGAAGACACATAGTAAAGGAAGAAGAAATACCCTGAAACTGTATATGTGTAAGGCATGAGGATTGGACAAAGTGTTCAAGTACTGAAGAGCAAAAAACAGTCAGAGTCATAAGCACTGGAGACCTGGGAAGAAGGCAGGGAAGTGTCATAGGAGTGGTTAAATCCTGTAGGAAAAGAAGAGGTGCAAAGAGAAGAAAACAGCAGAACAAATTAGCAACAATTTTGAATAAGAAAGAGCTTTAAGAGTGCAATAAATGTTGGACTGTGTGTGGAGGGAGTTGTAACAGAGATAAAGCAGGCCTTTTAATAAACTAGAAAAAGAATAAAATCAATGACAGCTGAGTTACAAATAACACAGCCAAGCTACTGAACTCTTCTTTTCAAACTAGCCCTCACAGAAAAGCACAGAAAACTGGGACAAACAATTAGGAAGCAATGAAGACCTTGTCAATAGAGCTGATGATAAGGAACAGATAAAACGGATACTTAAATTGAAAACAGTGGAATTCCATTTTACTGATCACTCCTCCTAGTGATCATCCAGCTCTCTGGATCAAACCTTCTTTCAGAAGCCAGTTCCCATTTGTGTTGATATGCTTGCTGCTTGCCGAGACTCCTCAGCAGGGCTCTTGGCCATAAGGATTAGACTGAAAAGTTTTTTTGTTGTTTTTTTTTTTTTTTTCTTTTACTCTGATTTTCTTTGATGTTTGCAAAGGTGGAAAAGCCTTGTGCTCTTGAGGGTCCATAAATCTCTGCACCAGTTTAATGAAGCGTTGGCTTGAACCATTTATAATTTCACTTATCTGTCTTGGCATTAAAATGCCCAGCTGAACTCACTTCTTTCTCCCAAGATGCAGATTCTGGTTTTACACATATGCCTGATTTGGAAAGCTTACAGTTTCATGGGTCTCATGTGATAAGAATTCAATCTTAATAATCTTTACCCATTGAAATCAATGGGAAGGTTTCCACTGAAAGTAATGGGAAATAGTTTAGCAGCTGCAGGATCATCTTTTTAAATAAATGTTTATAACAAAGTTCACCCTTTATGTACGCAACAGAGCACCTACATGAGCAATAGTCTTGTGGCTCAAAATAGAGACAGTTTATTGGTATTGCTAAAAAACATACCCAAAACATGTCACTAGGATGATATAAGAAAAATGGGAAATTATTTTGTCTGGACAGTTTATAGCTGGTTCACTTCTGATTTGAAACTGTGATATCAAAATTGGATCCCATAAGTGGTAATACTCTTAAGAGGTGGAAATAAGGGAGAGACTGGCAATTACCTCTGAGTCTGCCCAATTTCTCTTCCTTCTGATGGGCAGGGAAGCTACTCCAGCCTTAGCTCTCCTGTGGCCTCATACATGATTGTAGGCAAATAATGTCCCATCAGGCATTTAGGCTTTTGAAGCAGTGCTTGATTACTCAGCAGGGATTTTCAAATCAGTGTGAGGTTGGGGAAAGATCCTTCTGAAAACGAACACAAGAGGACAGACCATTTATTTAGGCTACTGCAAGACGTGAGTTTGACTTGCAAGTGATTCTCCAAAGCATGGCAGGTATTGACAGGGATGGAAAAATGCCAGCAAGACAACAAAGAATGGGTGAGAGACCAGTGGTATGGTAAGCACAGTTGAAAACTTTGCCCAGCAGAATGCCAGAAAAGATCAATATCGGCAACATTTTTACTCCATCAGTCTTAATGACTGGGGAGAAGGCATTCATACAGTATTAATTCCAGTTGCAGATTATACTCTAGGGGAGTGATTGCAAACACTGAAGACAATGAAATAATCCTAATGTACTAATGTAATCAGAAGTAGGGGTTAATGAAAAGCTGGAAGCTCCTATGTTGAGGCTGGATTTCTGTAGCTTTTTCTTTCACTTATGGTGGTGTGAATCACCAGAGAAGTGAATTGAATTGTGCTTTATAAAACTAACAGGCTTAACACAGATCTCCTGCATAAACCTATTAGATTCAACAAGATCATGAAGTTACTTACTGTTAATTACTAGATTGGGTTTAAATAGAGTAAGATTGAAAGCTGCACTATATCGAGGGATAAATCACCCAAAACAGAGGAAGAAGTCTGGATTCGAGTTTCTGTCTGTTCTATCCCTACTATACAATTGTACTTGAATGAAGGCAAGCACAGACAGTGAGTGGTGGGCTGGTTTCAATCAATGAATCAGAAGTAAAGATGCAAAAATCATAAAACAAGAATACCTATTCTTTTCCTCTTCCCTTACAATGGATATAGAGCGCACCATAATCTGATTCTCAGCTATAAAAATATTTCTTAAAATTGATATTAAATGTTTCATTGTTTATTAACAGCAAGAAAATTCAATGAAAAAAAATAGTGCCTGTGATTTGTAAGTAATATTTATCTACTTTGTTCCTACACAGCATATCTGGGAGATATTTCATAGTCTTCTTTATAATGGTGATGCTAGAGATATAAACTGTGTTAATAGAAAAAATGCATAATAGCAATACAAAAAGGGCTGATTATTAATAAAACACTGTCAGATTAACTAACAGTAAAGTAAAGCCTATCTAGTAAGTGCTTGAGAGATAATTCTTCATTCCAAAGTGGTATTTTAGAGTTATGCACTAATAAAAAATTGCTTTAAACTTTCTTTGAGATTAAAACTACATAGTTTTAAAAAATTGCCGGTTAAAATTTAACTTAAAAGAAAGTACTAAATAATAGACATTAGTGTTGGAGTCATATTATGCTCAGATTACATTTCAAAGAAAGGGCGCTCTTTATATTTTCAAGTGGCAAATGGCATCTGATAGTGCTGTGCCTCCCTCATAAGCTAAACAGTTTTTCAGCTGTGTGCTGACAAGTTTAAATGCCAGTTAGGGTTTGGTCTATGGCCAAATGAAGGCAACAGATTTTTATTATTATTTTTTTTCTGCTGGCTTTTGCAAGGCTGTGAATTGACTTTGAGGCACAGCATAACATGGTGCGAGTGTATTTACATGACCATGAAGCCTCTTGCAATTACTGTCTCAGGAGAGACAAGTCCGAGCTCGTCCAAGGAGCTGGTTTGGTTACAAATGGGTGCCTGGCTGAGCTGCCCTCCTCTCTTCACAAGAAACAACCCAGGGCACCTTACTGTGATGTGGGAAAGGTTAGAAGAAAAAGGTCAGATAGAAGAAATCCTGGGGGGAGTGTTTCAATGAATGTCTTGTAAGATAGAAGGTGAAGGAATTTGAGCCCCCACAGTTCAGATGCCCCACATCAGACGCTTTGAGCTCATATTATGAAGTGCCTAAGTGAAGAAGTACTGAATATGCCTGTGAATTCAGTTGTGTATCTACACAGGTAACTACAGCTGTGCTACATTGGAAAATTGCAGCTTATACACACATTGTCCTTCAGTGAAATAACAAAGAGACAACCCACGCAGGAATCTGGGCAGCACAGAATGCAAAACACGTTCTTGTTCTGGTCTGCAACTAGAAGTTACAATAATATAAATAATAATAGTAAACAGTAAAGAGAATAATTTGAGAGCCAAAGGGTAGGGACAGTTGAAATAACTATAATAAATCATTCTGGTGTATGAAGAAAAGCTGAAGATGATTATTGGCAAACACCTTACATTGGAGAATTTTTCCTGTAGGAAAGAGCTGATGGAGGGAAATGTAGATCTGGTGGCTGATACCAATGAAAGAAGAGGACACAAAGCTGAAGGAAATTGCCCTGCCATGGCAAGAGGATGGACAGGATAACCAGAGGAGAACTGATCCAGGATAAAAGTGGAGGAAACTTGCTTTTGTAAAATACCTACACATGACTATTTTATAGGATGATGTCAAGATTTGAAATAATTTACTTAGTACCAGCAGTAAAGCTGCTGGAGAATTTCCACGCAGAAGCTATCAGTGCTCCTGATGGGTTTCTGCTTCTCCGAATTTGCAGGAGAAAGAAAACAGAAATCAAGGATCTCTCTCTCCCTCCCTTCACTGAAACCAACCACCAAAACCCTACAGCATTTATAGGCTCTGAATCTGATTGACCTTCTGAACTGGAGGGAAGTATACCATTTCTAAAGGTATTTATTTAGTTGACTTGTGCCTGGGGACATCTCTTGTTGATTAAGACCTTCAGAAAAAAAACTATTTTAGCTTTAACTTTTCATTACAGACAGACGTGATCCACTTTTTGGCTATTTCACGCTAAAGTACATCAGCTGAGCACCCAGCCCAGAATGTCTGACAAGTCAGTTCGGTGCAACTGGTACCAGTCTGGAGAAAGCAGGGTGGGTCGTGAAACTTCTGGAAATACTGAAAGTAACAGACAGTTGGATGGGTCTGACAACAACCTCCCAGCCTCCAGCTGGCGCTGAGCACAGTCATAGCTTTCAGGTACCTGTTTGCAAAAGGTCGTGCAGAGATGCCATCAGCTACCTGAGCTCCCACGTAGCGGGTAGGCTACTGCTAGGGTTGACAGCCTTCTGCTTTCACAGTCTCAT
The DNA here is from genome assembly GCF_963932015.1 of Anas acuta. NCBI lineage: Eukaryota > Metazoa > Chordata > Aves > Anseriformes > Anatidae > Anas > Anas acuta. Next base: position 4,953,322 of record NC_088998.1, on the reverse strand, counting down.
ACCTTTTTCTTACAAAGGGCAGATCAGGCATTTCTATGCCCTGCGCTTTGTTCTCTTTTCTTCTTCACAGAGCACAGTCCTGTGCTGGAACACAGTCACTACAACCTGAGGCGAGGGATGGATCTCTGTCCTGTGCCCTGAGGTGGTGAAACAGAGACATTCTCCATGTTGGGAGATGAAAAAAAAAAAAAAAAAACTCTGTCAGCCCCTACCACAATTGTTCCTCTTCACAGTTAGAGAAACTATTCTTAAAAACAACTTTTCACACTATTCTCGGAAACTTGAGATTTGCTGCCCCAAAGTACTCACTGTTTCTTAGGCTCAGTCCCCGGAGACACAAGAACAATAGAATGAAAGGGATGGAGTTAGAGGAGAAATAAAACAGCTGGGTAGTCAGGATGTTGGGAGTGGAGAGAAGAGTCTCTTCTTTACCTAGTATTCCTTATTTCTTGCTGCTGGAATTCCAGCAAGCAGGTATTAATAATAAATAAAAAGAATTGTGAAGGTTATCAACACTGACCCCTTCCCTCTTTCAAGTGGATCTCAAGTTCTTTTTATTGATTATACACAAACTTCACCACATTCAGACTAGTTCTGTCCTGCCTTTCAAGGAGGGCTGTATCTTAAACAACCCAGGCCAGAAACTGCTCATTTCCCCCCACTCTCCACTCTCATTTCTAAGAAATGAAAAGACTTTGGGCTTCTGGGAAATGTGACACCAGAAATGCATGGCTTTGTCTTTTCGATTTGCTGATTGATCACAGGGCTTTTGATGTCATTTAACACAAGGCATCATGTTTAACAGCATTTTATGTTGCTGTTCCTGCAGCAAACATGAGTCCATCCTCTCTGTGCCTGGTTCAGAGACCTGGCCATGAGACCTTGCCTACAGAGTTAGCCTCTAGCGATGATATTACACTAAACTTACTGTGCAAATATAAATGCCATTTATTGCATATCCCACTGTATTCTGCACCACATGCAGTATGATCCCTGACCCCTTCTGAATAATCTGAAATTAGCCAGAGTCTCAAAAGAAAGGATGTTGAAGGTCAAAGCCAATTCCTAAAATGGTAGAGAAATGCAGTCAGCTCTCCTACTTTCCTCATCCTCCTTTGGTTTTAATTTTAATGGGCAGAAGGCTGTCATGGAGGCCACTGCCTGCTTATTTGGTACTATGAATTGCACATCAGAAGAGGTACCAGATTCAGAATTTCTAAGAAATACTTTCAGAGTGATATGGAATCTTACTTTTGGAAAAGCAGGTTGGAAGTTTTTTGAATGCCTTATGTGCTAAACCTCATCTCAGTTCTCAGGTTAAGAATCCTCAAAAAGAGCTCATGCAGTATCAAAAACAAGACAAACAAAACAAACAAACAAACAAACAAAAAAACCCACACACAAAAATCATACACACACACACAAAAAAAAAAAAAAAAAGAGAAAAAGACTAAGACTTAAATATTTTATAATTTTGTCAAATGAATATATACAGATTGGACTGGAAAACATGTGCATGGGAGAAGAAATAACAGATTACAGAATATTTGCAATTGGTTCTATTATCAGTTCTTTGATACAGTTAGCAAGTTCTCCATGAGGGTCACAACCCCTTCTATATTTATGTCACCACACAGGGATGCTGAGGGCAAAAAACAACCTCAGATGACTTCCAAACAGGTTCTGCTCCCCCCGAGGCCAGGTGGTGTGTCTCTATTGGAGCTCTGAAGCAGTGGATGTGTCATGCATTGTGATATTAGGGCTATTGCTGAGGTGAAATACCGTGGTCTCCTCCAAATGCTTCACCAACAAGAGCCTATCGCTTAGCTAACAGAGATCCTGTAGCACAAGAGGGAGAGATGCCAGTGCGACACAACACAGCCCTGAAATGTACTAGGAGAAATCCAATATTACAGGATTTATATCTGCAAAGTTCATCTTGCATTCTTCCCCTTTAGATGCCTTCCTATATTTCAGGCCTGTTGAATCGATGGAACCAAGGGGCAGTTTGTCGTAGCGCCCTGTAGGATGATATTAAATTCTTGCTTTATTGCTAATATCAGCAACATTTTTAGACAGAGACAAGAAAGAAAGAGAGAAAGGAAGAGTGTGGGAGAGAGATGGAAGCTACAAGATGCATTGCTTATGGTGCTGAAGTCTTAACTAGGGAAGAAAGGTAAGGCCCAGGCCTGTAAATCTTAAAAAACATCTGAAGTCCACAGTCTGGCTCTGTAGCAGTCCTTCAACAGCCACAGCTGGATTAGACTGGTAATGGGGGAAAAAGCTGATTGTCCTGTGCCAGGGCAATGCCCAGCATGGTTCATAAAGACCCTTGGAGCAGGAGCTAAGTGACTTCTGAGACCCGCTTTGCTGTTTGCACTAAATCCCTCTCCTAAAAAATGTGGCCTGGGTTTATTGTTAATGCAGAGCATGACATCCACCACCCTGAGCTGTTAACACACTGCAGTCCCAGTCTGTCCATGCTATGCATAGATGTTATTTCCAGGCTTCAGGGGCACTCTGCTAGCCCCTTATCCTTATAAAGGTTGCAGACCTTTATAGTTGTGTTGCCAACAACCCCTTATAACCTACCAGCCCAAGACCTGCTAAAGACCTGGCCCTGTAGCAGTGAGACTTGCTCCCTAACTACCCGAGGATAAATCTCTCTCTTTTCTATGTGCCTGGGCCTTAGTAGCATTTCCCTCTTGTGAAACTGTTGTGACGGTAAGGGTGAGATGTTTGTGAGGAGGCCAGGTGCTGCAGAAGCCAAGGTCCTATCAGAAGCTATAATTTCTCAGTAGCTCTGCCTCAGACCCAGGACCAGCACAGCACATCCAGCTGCCTAACAGCACATTTCGAAAATGACCTGGTACTGATTTATCCAGCAGAATTATAATCAGAAGTTGTAGAAGCAAGTTGGCAATTAATGCCTGGAGTTAATTCATTGCTGGTGTAAGCAGGAGTGACTCTTAAATCACACTGAGCTTCTGCCATTTACATCTGTGATGAATTTGGCCCACCAAGCCAGCATGAGTAACTTCTGGGCTCTCTGAGATCTTGCTCATTTGCAGCAGCAAGTTGCTTGTTATGCAGTGTGTGTCCGATCTGCTTTCATGGCAGTTGCATGGCAATTAGAGTCATTTTGTGTAAAAGGCTTCCTCAGAGATGGCATCAAGGCACGGGCTGCATGAAATGGACACAATCTTTTCTGGATATAGAACTAATATTAAGCACGATGATAAAACCCAAGGCTTCACTGTTTGGTTTGTTGTTTTTTTTTTAATTGCTGTTGGAGCCCTAAGAAATATTTTTTTTTTTCCCCTGGTTAGAACCACAATAATATTTCATTCCCACTGCTTACCCTAAAAAATGGATTTCCTTTCCCTTCTCAGTTGGTGATTTGTTTTGCATTAATGCCTTTCATAACTCATACGTTTCGCCATTAAAAATTAATGCTTGGTGCTGACATAAACAAATGAAATTTGTATTATTAATGTTTTACATAGGTAAGACTTTGTAATAACAGATTCATCATAACAGACTGTTTTAATTAAAAGACTTGCTCATTCCCTAAACTGATTTCAGACATAATTTTGGGTGTTGGGAAGAATGTCTTGTACAACTGCCTGAAGAGGAGTAATCAATAAGACCTCAGATGCCATTTTAGTAAGTTTTCACCTGAGTTTAGACATGACTCCTGTTGTCTAGGTTGTATACAGTTAGATGAGCAAGTGGGAAAGGCACCAGTGGTAGCTTTTGCCTTGGTGCAGAATCAAGCCTCTACATCAGTTAAAGTCTCTACTTGATGTCCATCCATCCATCTGACATTGGTTCACTGCATGGGAGGACACTGAAGGTGAAGAAAACACCTCAGTGGTGGGACCGCACTAAGGGTTTGTCTTCAAATCTTTGTCTCTTTTCCATTTGGCAAGAGAACAAAGTTGTGGCTAACTGTGCTGCTCAGGAAAATCTCACAAGGAAAGTCTGCAGAATGATCTCCACAGCTGGCATTTGAGAGTGCAGGTCTAACTTTGTAGAGCTGAGGGTAAACAGCTTATGTTTTCTCTTAAGGCATAGTACAAAGCTTCTAGTACAATCCATGGCTCAGTTAAAGAGATAACCTCCACTGTACTGTACTGCAAAATTGGACTTCAGGAAATACAAAGAAAAGCAACGAGTTTAGTTACAACCTGCCTCAATTTATTTTCCTCTAATAAAATAGTGCATACATGAACTTCAGATTAACTATACTGTCAAGCAAGCTTTTATTTGAAAATTTCTCATTAATAATTTGCTTCTGGTTCTGAGGGTGATAGTGTTGGCTATGCAAGAGAAGAAAGCCTTGCTGCTTAGCTGTGAGGCTGCAGTTGATGTCTCCGTGTATGGCTGTATGATATATTATTCCTAATCAAATGGAGCTCTGGTTGAGAACAACTCTGTGTAAACTCCATTACAAAGAAGCTGTAATTTTCCCACAAGTGAGGGCTACAGTCCCGCAAAACTCACAGAAAGAGATTCAAACATGTTAAAGCATGGAGATCGATGGGTGCAAAGGGGACTGAAAATAGGAGCGTACTTTATAGAGGAAGTGGGAGCAGTGGTACAAAGTGTTCTAATGACAGAACAGGGTGATGGGAAAACATCAAGGGGGGGAATTTCTAAAGCCCAGAGCACTCGCCTTACTCTTTCCCCCGTTGAAATCAATGGAAATTTGCAGTTCACTTTTTCTATACTAGTGACTTCAAGGGGAGCTGAATTAAGCCAGGGCGCTTTTAAGTCACCCACCCTCCATATCTGTAAAGAACAATTGGAAGAGTGAAGAGCTAAGAATTGAAACCATTGTAAAAAGCAGGCCCTAGAAAATGGTTCTGGGAAGCCAGGAGTGCTGAAAAGAAAAAGCGAGAGATGATAAGAAGAGACTATCTGTATTGGACATCAGGAGCTTATAAAAGGCTGCGGGATGTAAAATGGCATCACTCTGGAAAGGACACAAAAGTGATGAAGTGAAGAGCTGAGTTTTATGACATGCTCATTAATGGCCAGATGACTTAGGCTGTTTGGTTACCTAGAAGCAGTTGATAAAACTCCCTCCTTTACCCCTTGATGTGCTCCTCCACTATATGGCTCCAACCATCATGACCAGTGCAGTCCCACACAAACCAGGACAAACCAGGAGCTGGATCCAGACAGAAAAAAAAAAAAAAAAGAAAAATAATAATAAAAAAAAAAAAGGTATTGCAGAATGGAAAAGATTTGTGTGTGTCTAACATCGGGTGGGAGTACTGCTGTGTACAGAGCAAAGGTGTATATCTACCTGTGGGTCTGCATCTTACCATCAGCATCCATAAGTCTGAGTGTAGCCCTTTGATATATTTGCACTGTAGAGATTTTTACATTGTGAGGGGCTTTCCCCTAAAGGAAGGTTAAATGTACTTTTGGCACCTTTTACAAGGGTGCGTTGCAGCTCTGCAGCTGCGTGTCTAGCATGAAATGACAGCCATTTCTGCAGTCTTTGTGCTTCTGAACCTATTTAATTAGACAGAATTGAATTGAATCTGCTAAGCAGTTATTGTCAGGGCTGCTTTCTGTGCACGAATATATTGTTTGGAAACCCACAGGAGTGCTGTGCTGGACATGGGAACACTGTGCCTTCAGCTGACCCCCAGCCAGCTCCACAAAACAATGACAAAATAAGAAAGAGATTTCAGGCACTAATCTCAAGTCAGAAGTTCAAAAAGAGGCACGTTTGCCCAGCTCAACCATCACGCAAAAGGGAATATGGTCCACTTCTGGCTGAGGCGGATAAGGAAAGCTTGCGCTGCCTGGCACAGCTGCTCCTGAATTGCAGGAACCTGAAAATGAGCCCTCTGAAGGACATTGCTATGGGGGGGACAGGCTGCCCCCTGCAAGGGATCCAGACCTCCCCACTAATGAAGATCCGCAAACAGGACTGGGGGGTGAATAGCACGCTGTGCAGCCGCTGCCGCTGCTCCATTTATTTGATAGGGCTATGTCGAGGCAGGGAGAATGTTCATTTTCCTAACTTTGCATCAATAATTAATCAAAACAGGTTTTACATAAGCCTGAACATAAAATTATTAGCTCCTGGAGGTTCTTCCAGCAGTTACAGCAAGACCTCTGTCAGCAGCTTCAGAATTGATGTGTTTTAAAAGGAGAGGAACATTGATAAATACTCATTTCTTTCCCCCGCTGTTGCTCACTCAATCAGCTCTCACCTCTCATTCTCTTTTCCTCTTGTGTTTGGAGGGTGAAAAAAAAAGGAAGAAAAAAAAAAAAGTAGGGTTTTACTTAATAAGGAGAGGTGAAGAAGGAAACTTTCTGTCTTGATGAGCAGGAGAAAACTGGTTTGCAGAACAATGCAATAAACAGAGCCCTTCCTCAAATCTGGGTGTGTTCTTGGAATTTCAATTACGCTGTGGGATCTCTGGGGCACAGTCTAGCCTTTCTATTTTCTTTTCTTAGGATGTTTAATGTGACAGGGTGCTGATCCTTGGTTATTTCTCCAAGGTGCTTTTGTGGTAAAAATAAAACAATAATGAGAGGATTATGTCCGGACTTGGCTGGGCTGATGACTGGAATCGCAGAACTGAAGTGCAGGGCACAGGCACTGAAAGGACAAACCCTTGGTCCTCAGGAAAAACATTCATTGCTGAGGCTGGTGGCTTTTATGGTCTTCATAGATCTCTTTTGGGGGAGAACATACTTGAGGTCTGTTCCTCTGCTCTGTGTCCTGTAATGAGCAGATTAATACTATGTGTAATGGAATACTGCTAGAAACAGGTTCCCTTTCTCCATCCTTCCTCCCATCCTTTCTCCATCCTTCCTCCCTCTACTTGCCATGGGGGTTTCCACCCTCCTGAGATTAAATCCAACTTTTGGAGACTCTGACTTGACTTTGCATGGGGTATACCGTGACCATCTGAATTTCATCAGAAATTGTAATCTCTGAACACCTCTATTCTCCTGTGTTTTTTGGACCTTTCCAGAGAGTTTAGATGATTCAATACAAATTTTTAAGAGATTAAATTCTGCACGATTCTCCTGATTTCAGTAAAGAGATAGAAATTTGCACCATGTTTATTGGCCTGTTCATGTTAGAGTCTTTGTAGCATCCAGCCTTTCTTGTGGTCATGTCCCCGGGCTTAGGGAGTGTGGATCACCTCATAGCTTGTTCAGGTTAGCTGCTGAGCACATTGGGGTAAATCATATTCATTCAAAATGTAATGCCTCTCTTTTATGATTTCTGAACCCAGTAATGCATGGAAGTAGGGTGCAACTCTCAAAGTAATCCGGAAGGTTTAGAGGTCAGACATGCATTGAAGTGAACAGTATTAAGGCAACCACATCCTATAAAAGATTTCTTCCCACTGGTTTATCTTTCAGGATTCACTCCACAGGATGTCAAAGATTTTAGACTTTGGGCTGTTGGAAAACTCTCTCTTCACTGTTCATACTGTGCAGTCAGTCAGCTAAGGCACTGCCTAATTCTTCTTGTTCACAGTGAAACAATGGGAGAGGTGAATAATGAATTTTAAAAAAAGAATTTTCAGAATTTCAAAAGCAGAAGAAAAGAAACTCTGCAGTTTTGCAGGATCCATCTCAAATAGCTGACATTTTTATAGGGACCCCCAGAAGGAAGAGATCCAGTCTTACAAAACACTGTGAACAAACCGATGTTCCCTTAAAGGTTAAACTTTATGTGGAATTGTTTTTTAAAAAAAACAATGCTCTTGAGATATGTGTACTATTTTTCCTCAGTTGCTGATGTGTTTCCTTACAGTCTGCCCAATAGAAACACATGCTATTTTTCCTTTTAATTTCCTGAATGCAGTTATTAACTGGAGTAAAAATAAATAAATAATCATGGTGACAACATGTAATTTCTTGCAATGAAAACTTCAGATACCAGTTATTTCACAAGATTAATCTGAATGCTTGCAAGTCTCTTTCTTCAGCTAGCTGGGAAACAGGACCTATCACCAGGGTTCCTTTCATTTTCCTGCTTTTTGCTCTTTTAACGATCACGCTCCTATTTTTCTCCTTGCCTGTAGTAGAAAACTTTCCTTCTGATAAATCTCTTTTGTTCCTCCTGAGACTCTCCAGCAGTCTGTCAGGAACCCAGCAAGGAATAGCTCATTTCTGTCAAGAGCTCCATATTAAGCATTAAATGTCTTCTAAAAAGCTGTCCTGATGACAGAAAAGCACAGGGTCACACTTGTTTGAACAACAGTTTACTCCTTTTCATGGCAGAGCGAGAAAAGCTGCTTGGAACTGGGAGCTCACGGAGGAAAGAAAAGCCTCATGACCCACTTGCTTTGAGATGCTGGCACGATGGGATACGATGCTGGGGAAGTGAGACTGCGTTATGGGGCAGCTGAAGGGAAATGAGATGCCTTTGCAACCACCTGAGCAGCAGCATCACTCAAAGCTGAATGGCTCCTGCTGCTCCTGAAATACAACGTGTCAGTCATTCGCACAAAGAGAACCACGCTCAGCAAACAGTGAATGACATAGGACAGCATCGGTCTACCTCCCTCTCCCTTTCTACCCCTGCTACACACCTAAATTGATGTCTAACAGGGAGTCGTAACTGTCCATTAAGGAACCTCCAAAGTACCTGAAAATACTACAGATCACTAAAGCAAGCTATGAAAGAGCTCTCTATTCAAGGCATCACTCATCCATTGAGCAAGTGGAAGATGGATCCCAGCTGTGGTTGGGTTACCACCACCCATCATTTCTGGCCTTTTCCATCTTCTGTTCCAAAATCTTTACAAAGGTGACTCCCAAGATGCTGAAGATGAGAGTAGCATAGTCACACTCTGGCATTCTCCTTCTGTTCTTTCTGACACGGTGTTTTTGTGACTATTACTAGTAAACAGCCTGGCTCCCAGCAGCGTTTAGCATCTCAACTAAAAGATCAGCCATCTTTTCTGTATTATTAATGGGTGACACCTGTGCATGGTACTAATACATAATATTGCAGATATTACTAATACATAATATTGCAGAGCTGTCAAGTACTGCGATGTTGTTGGTGAGGGTCTGGGGGCTGTGAGGAGGCTTGTGGAGCTGTTTCTACTGCCCTCAGGTCATTTCACCCCATAGGTACAGAGTGCAGCAGCCTTGCTTTGCTTCAGTATTTTGTTAGGAGAAAGACCAATAGCACTGAAGAGAGAAACAGGCTGTGCTTCCAGCTTCTCCCCATGTATAGAGGAGAAGTTTGGCAGAGAGCAAGACCCTTCCCCAGCTGGAGCAGAGTCACTGGGGTTGATGGCATCGGGGTGAGCAGTGCACAAGGAGGCTGATGACACAGCAAAAGGTTTCACAAAACTCCTAGTCTTTCCTCCCCTCTAGTATTTCTGAAATAATTCAGGCTGGTGAGATTTGCCTACTGCTCTTCTGCATTCAGCAGCACATTTTCTGCGCAGCCAGGAGGGTAGGTATTAGCTTCCTCATGAGGATGACCATTGTGTCCATTCATTTATGGAGAAGATCCTGGGAAATTACCTTGGTGTTGCTAATAATAATTATAATAAAAATAGAACTATAATAAAAAGGAGCATATTGTCAAATCACACAAGAGGGACCTCACTGCACTGGGAATTGTTGTTAAGCAATGCATTCCCCATCTGTTCCTGAGTGATGGATAACGCCAGCCCACCAGAGAGCAAGATTATCACTGCTGCCCTTCCCGTGTCCTCTATGATGGCAAGAAAGAGTAAGAGGGTATTTGCTGTTGGAAGTATCTGCAAGCGTCAAAGTCTAGAAATGTTTTCAGCACTGGGGGTAGAGACAGAGGATGTATCTCATTCTCACGTCTTCCCTCTTTATCTATGCTTCTCACCATCAGTATCTCACATTCTGCAAATGCATCAGAAAAGAAAAATCAATGTAAACTAGACAGGAGAATTTCCAGGCTGTAAAGCAGAGATGGCATTAGGTGTCCATTAATCCCATGGCTCTAGTAAGTCCCTGAAGGGACAGAAATGGAAGGGGGGAGAAGGAAGGGAATGCCAGGGGACAGACAAGCAGCAAATTTTTTCTCATGTTTTGTTTGCTTGTTTGTCTGTTTTCATTGTTGTCATTGTTTTAAGTCTAGAGAGCTCTCATAAAATGAGCTGATACAATATTCTATTTTCTCTGCCTCCATGCTAGACTCAGAAAGCATGCAATTGTTTCTAATGTCAGCAGGTCTAAATAAGATCATTTGCATTAAAGAAAGCAAAGCTTGCAGCTATCCACTTAAAAAGAAAAAAGAAAAAGGAAAAAAAAAAAAAAAAACAACAAAACACCCTAGCTTTTAAAGTAATCAATGACCCTTCAGGTTGATGCCTGTATAGAAAGACTAAACTTAAAAGTTCTGCTTCTAATCATAAAAGTTCTGAATGAAATGAAATATGGATTGGCTGCATCAGGGTTTAATACAGCTCTTTCCGTAACCCACTAAGCTTGCTACATCGCTTTGGAGGAGGGAATCAGTGGCATCCAGCTTTTTGGAGAGGCTGCCTCTACCTGCAGCGAGCAGGCTGCAGATGGGCATCCCCCTGGAAAGTGTACACAAAGACAGATCTCTCCAAGGACCTAACCTGTAACCATATTTTCCCTTCATCAGCAGCATAACTAAGGCATGCCTTTACACGTGTTACTGCTTAATCTCAGCATCCCCTCAGTAATGCAATGATAGCCATGCTCAAGGTGGTGAGATGGATTAATGGTGTTACCAGATTAAAGTGAAATGAGAGATGGAGATAATTTGCAAATTAACCTGCACCATTCCCCCTAGGAAGCCACTTCCAGGACAGATTTCTCCTCGTAGTAGAGTAGCTCTGCTTTTCTCACAAACATCCCCAGGACCTCCACCAGCTCTGCCCTCCACCAGCTCTGCTCATGCTGACTCTGGTTGTGATAAAATGACACGGTGCATAGCAAGAATAGCATCATTGCAGCAGAGCTCTGCCTCATGCCTTTATTACACACCACTTTCCCAACATCATTGTCAGGGCAGTAATATTGTCCTGTGGCAATTTAATAAAAGAACAATAAAATCTCTGCCTTAAGGAAGGATCTATTCATGGTGAGGTACTCTACAGTGACTGCCATTCAGCAAGGCCTGCCTGGAGGCAGACAGCTTCCCTTACTTGTATGTCCTTGAAAGAGCAGAATATGTAGAGGCTGGTGCTCAGCTGTGGCTGCAGAGCAAACGCTGCTGTACAGAGGTGGCTGGGGTCAAGCAGCTGTTAATGACTTCTGGGGCCAGCATGGAAAATAGAAATGCCTTGTTTCTTCCACCATGCAGAGGTGCCGTGAGAGAAAAAACAACACAGTGTCATATGACGTGTCCAAATGCATTTATTCCTGCTGGGATCTGTCACTAGATCTCCACTAATGAAGAACCTTAGAAGGTGGTCCTTGAAATAAACTCTCCTTCCTCTCCAAGTACAGCCTTCAGTGTGGTGAAATTAGGGGAACAGCTGACCAACATCTGGCTTTACTTGGTTATAAGTGTCTCTGGGTCAAGATTATCCAGGAAGATGCACAGATTTCCTTCCTTCCTTCTCACTAAGGTTATGTGACATTTAGGACTCGGATGTTTAAAGTTATGTTGTGTTACACTGCTGTGGGAGAATGATGTATAGAGGCCACATTTTCTGGGATGGGGGAAGAAAAATGCTGGTTATTAAATATTTATATCTCCATTACATTTTACCATCTCCATCCCCTTCCTGAAGGTATCCTGGACCCTTGTTTTCTAAGGTTTAGGTTTTTTAATTTAAAAATAATAATAATAAGAAGAAATAGGCAATGAGTTCAATGTGTTCCAGCACCTGGAATAGCACAAACTGCTTTAGCAATAATCACATGGGGTCAAGAACAAAACCACATATTCCTTTTGTGATTCTGTTTTCCTGTGCTTATAAACAGATGCTGAACATATCTTATTCTGGGAGCTGAGACCAAAATCCTGTAGCTGTCACGGTGAGGAGAGGTAACTTAGTCCTATTCTGTCTCGTGGTTGCCAGGCCCTTTGGAGACTCTCTCCTGAAAATCCTGATGGTTAACCCTATTCTAAGCTTCATTTGTCCTCACTTATCAAACTTCATAATGGCTTCTGAAGCACCCCTGCAGCTTGGCTGTCCTACACTAATTTAATTTTCATAGAAAATAATGATTCTTATGCTTATTCTGTGAAATTCTGCAATAACCTCTTTTCCCCATAATACTCATCCCTTAAAAAATAAAAATAAAAATAAAAATAAAGGAAAAAAAAAAAAGGTGGAAGCCCATCAAGCCTGTGCTTTTTGGTTCTTGTCCATTTTGATATGCTCCAGCCACATCTCAGTTTATAATTTCTAATAATTTCCAATGTTAGTGAGGCTGAAAAAGCCATTGAGTGTTTTCAGGACTGAAATTGAGCTATCAATTATGAAAATGTTTCTTCTGCTCGGTTTCCCACTGAGCCATTATCTAATAAAAATCACCAGGAAAACATGTCACCCACCAGAGGAGGAAACAGTTAACAAACAAGATCTGCTACTGAAAACAGAAGTGCTGGGCTGGGTAAGGACACCCACAAATTCAGAGCGATCACTGGCCCCAGCAGCGTGCAAAGAAAATTGCAGACTCAAACAGTCTCAGCTGGCATAATTTTCTCTGTGAACTTGTCCCCTTTTCTTTAAATACTAGAATTACTTTACAATACAAAAGATTTTTGCAGTAAATGGCTTCTCCCCCCCCCCCCCCCCCCCCCCCAAACCTCCCATATCATTCCCCCTCTGTCCAGCACACACTGGAGAGAGAGGTTTATTTGCATGTAAGGCTTAGTCATTAGGTCCCTCTTATTATAGGCCAAGAAAAGAGTAACTATTGAGAAAAAGACGAAGAGAAGGAGGAATGGGGGGATGGCAGAAAAAAAAAGTGCAGACACAGTAAATTACCGTGTGAATTAAATCTCCAGCTGACTGGAAATGGGGCTGTTTGAAAACTCCTTTTGATTTTTGCAGCGTAAGGTGGGGAGGCTGCCATTCTTCTATTTTATGTTTGCTGATCCTTTGTTGTTCCTTTATGATCTTTTTCACCCGACGATGTGTGATTTAAAGTCATTTCAGGAATACAGAGAACTGCAAAGTGGGCATGCTTGGAAGGCAACAGAAGTGACCGAGGTTCAAGGTCAGAACCAAAGCATGGACGTGAGCTTCCTCACCAGGTGTGCAAAGACTCACCCCCAGCCTCGGCAAGTACATGCAAACAATTAGGCCCAGTATATTGAACATTTTCCTGTTACAGCGATATTAAAACAGTAGGTTATTTAGAGTCACAAATTCACTGGAGATAGGGTTTTGACCAGGCTAACAAAGCCAGCCAGCAGCAAGATAGAGAAATAAAGTCCAGTCATCCCATTTCTCAGTTTTCTGTTCTAATTTTAAAATGAAGAAAAAGAAATGGGTTAAAAGAGGTCAGTTTTCAGACGACCAGCTCTTCTCTACCTTACTGTAATATTAGTTAAAAAGAAAGTAACTGGGAAGAAGGGGAGAAAAAGAAAAAAGAAAAAAAAAAAAAGAAGAAAAAAAAAAAAAAGGAAAGAAAACAGTAGCAAAATAAACAGACAGAATAAACAGAAGATACTGGGACTGCTGATGCCACTGGAGATATCTGATATAAAATGAAGTTACTGGAAGCAACAGTGAATGAAAACAAGTAAAATAAGAATTATAAAGAATACTGCTATGCTATAATGTTACCCTGGGGATGTACCATAAAAATTTTATTTACTTGTTGTACCCTGTGTCCTACTGCCCTTCCTCTAGCAGTGCCCCATGAGCTGTTCTCAGCAAGCTGGTGGGGCTGGAGGGATTATGGCCAGGTTCAGGGCTCCCCTGCTGTCTCTGGTCCACTTCCCCTTCCAATATGTCCATATGCTGTATGTCTACTACCTAAGTAAAAACTGTGAGTTCTCAGGTCAATTGTGGGAGAAGGGATATTTCAGGTTGTCCCCAGCAAGCTGGTCTCCTCAAACATCTGGACTACTCTGTCTGTATAACTGTGGGGATTTGCAAGTGCATGTCAGTAGGACTTCACAGAAACTGATTCTAGACGATACCATAGCTCAGCTAACACAAGCCATTTACTCTTCTACCATACAAAGACAAGTGGATAAATTCAGAGCTGGTCTGAAACACAACAGACATTAGTGCTGCAGCCACTTTCTTGTTGTTCTGGATTTAATCCAGGGCTCCAGTCAACAAAGCTGTCCTTCAGTCACAGCTCTCCCCCCACCAAAAATTCCTGCCTGAGCTCATCACAATCCTTCCGTGCCAGATCTCCACTCCCTATGGAGCCCTTTCTTCTCTCCTCCGTTCCCGCGCTGCTGCCAGTCCAAGCCATTGCTGACTGATGTGGGTTGCTGTAATGCACTGCTCAACATTCACCAAATCTTGAAATCTCTGTTCTTTTGCAGAGAAAATGCCAATTACTAGAGGTTCCCATGTGAAGTCTGCTGATGACAGGAATCACTTACTGGTTGTCGCTCTTTTGCGTATATCTGATCATTTATTGGAAAAGGGCTCAGCTCATACATGCACCAAGATACTACTTCATTGGTATTCCTTCTGTGAATGCTCTTCTGCTCGCATCTTAATAATCATCTCTGCTTCTTATCTAAGAAGGCCTTGTCTAGGAAGAATGGGGAGCAGTTAGGGGCGAGGGACAGCAGTGTAGAAAATACAAGGTCACTGGAGCTCCTTTTCTGCAGAGATGTGCATGGAGTTAGCAGGATGATGCTCATCAAATAATTTATTCATTGGTTGCAGTGATATTTTAGCCCTTATTTGAACCGGATGGATAACTTGCAAACATTTTCTGCTACTGGGGGTATCCACACCATTATTTCAAGTGCTCTGAAGATGAACCTCTTTCCTACTATGTCAGTTAACTTCCTAAATTGAGAGCGTGAGCACCTTGCTCCCCTCACCTCACTCCGATTGATGCTGCCCATCTTCCCTGTCTGTCCTCACTTCACCCATTAGCCGCAGCAGCATGGCATGCCAGCTCACGCTTATCCACATGGGCTCATTAAATTATTTAAATTTACAGCCGTGTGGTGTAATCCTGCATTTATGTCACCTTTGAATCTGGCTCAGCAGCTAATGCCAGCCAGCACTGTGGTACCGTTCACACAATCCCATTCTAATGAACAGCATTTAAGTAGAAGGAGATAGAACTAGAAGCCAAAATAATTACTTCACTGAGCCTTTCTGGGCACTTTTGCTATATAGTGAAGAAATCGGTAATCACAGCTCTTGTGCACTGGGGTATGCAGTGAACCCCTTTTCTCACCATAGCTCATGCATATTACAGTCTTTTTTTACTCTAATTCTACTCCCGTTCATTAATTGTTCATTGAACTGAGTCAAAACTCTAAGAAAGGTTTGTGCTAATTCACCCTGTAGTGAGGAAAAAACAATCAAAAAATGCATTAAAGGGAGCATCCAAGCTGCACTTGAGAGGCAGCAGACAAATAGGGCCTCTTCCGTGAGAGCTAGGGAAAAAGATGCAAGGTTCAGCCTGCAGTGCTCTGGCAGGGCTTTGCTGAGCCCCCTGCATGGCAAATGCAGATGCAGGGACCCATGCAACAACCCTCAGCTGCAGATTTGTTGTCATGGGACAGAAACCTGAAATATCACCAGCTCAAAAGAAAACACAAGCGGCGGATGTCATTTAAATGTAATCATACAGCCAACACTCCCTATTCATTCAGCAGACAGCAGCCGTAGAGTCAGCAGTTTATGGGCAGGCTGAACTACATGGAGCGGTGCAAAATGTCTGCAGTTATGACTGCTCTTATGATACCATCAGGTGCTTCCCAGACACTAAAAGACATCTGGGCTTTGCTGTTTGGAGCTCACAGGCTAAAACAGACAAAGAAAGAAGACAACATTGAGAGCTGGTAGCAAGACATATTCCCAACTAACCACCCAAATCTGCTGAAGACACCAGGAATATTCATGCTGTTTGTGTTCCTGATAGTCCTCATTTGTAGTTTTGCAGTTTTTACCCTAAACTCTGCTATTTCTAAATACTACGTTTCTGGGTGATTCCCCTCACTGAGCAGTGCCGGATGAACATTTGTTTCTCTGTCTATATTCAAATCCAGCAGAATAAAGTATAATTGCTGCACATCAGAGGATCTGAGAAATCTTTATTCAATGTTTCTTTACAATCTCAGGCACATATGAGCAGAACTCAGCCTGGTGTGATGCTTGGCTGTCTTCCTGCAAAGTTACGGCAGCAAGTTGTCCACCACATTCATCCTAATACATGACATTTTAATCTGAATCCTGTCCAGGTAACAGAAGTCCTGTTCTGCAATATTAATGACAAACAATTGCAGGAGCTGTGGGTGATTTGCACTGCGTCTTTTTTTTCAGGAATGAAGCAGGATCAACTTTCTTGGGACATGAGTCTGTGCAGATTGCCTTTGCAAGCAACAGAGAAGCTTGCACTGGCGTGCTGTCAATCTCATAAACAAAGGTGTTGTCAGGCAGCCTTATTTAGAAGTATTTCAAATTAACCTTGACAGAAGAATTAATAAATAATAAGAACTGAATGATTTATAAAGAAATCAATTACACTATAAATTTTAAAACAGCATGGTCTCAACTATTGCAGGGTGAGCAATACAGGGAAACTTCAGGTGGGCTAAAACTTCCCTGGAGGGTTTCTGATGTCCCATCCAGGTCCCCGTGTCTTCTGAAGGTAAGATGAAAGGAGTCACAGAATAAGAAGGGTGTTAGCAAAAAATCTGTATGCCACAGAAGGTTGTGCAATGATCTGCTTGATGCTTTGCATGCTGCTTCTCTTGGTGTCTCCAAAGTTAACAGTTCAATTGTAAGTAATCTCTTTTTTTTGGAGTTTCAAGAAATTAAGAAAAAACAATATTGGAGCTTCTAGGGCCTGCCTCCAGGATACCCATAAAATTAAGGGACTAGGTAGAGAAGACCAAAGGAGAAATCAAAGTGGGATTTGCCTTGCCTACTCCTGCCTGGCTGCTCTGGGCCAATCTTCTTGGCTCCCTCTCTATCAGATGGATAAAGAGCAGAAGGCCACACCAAGTGCCACAGATCCCTGTCTCAGGATGGAGCTAAAGCAGTAGCAAATCTAGTGAAGCTTCCACAAAATGTTGGTAGTGCCTGCTCCCAGGTTTTGCCATCAAAAGCTGCATTTTAATGGAGAATTTCAGCTCTTTGCTTTTCACTCCAGAGAGAAAAACTCTGCAGACATTGACCTATTGACAACATCAGCAGAAATGGAACCACTTCTCTCTGCCCAGATCTAAAACCTGTGAGCAGTTTTTAGCCATGGAAAGGCTGCGCTAAGCTTATCTGAGTAACTGATAAACTAGATATGAATATTGCTGCCAGTCAGCTCATTTATTTTAATATCTGAGGAACACAAAACCCCCCAAAAAGGCAGGGAAAAGAGCTGTTCAGTCACTGGGGTAGTAGACGACCTTATCAAAACTCCATAGTTAGGTGGAAATTGGTTTAAAAATTCAAATGACTGTTCACATAAAATGGCTTGCAGGATTCACCCAACTGTAATAGCAATTCTCTGCAAATGATTATGCAATTACCTCCAGGAGGTCAAAAAGTAATTACCACGTAACCTGCTCTCTTCTGCTGGTTGCCTCTAATAAATAATAGATGCAAGCTCTACTCTGGTTTAGAAGAGAATTTGCCATTTCTTTACCCTGTAATTACATTAGATTATTTACCCAGCATGGTCAGCTGTGACCATGTAGGTCTGCTAACATGATATAGGAAGAAGTGATGAGAAAGATTTATGTTCTGAATATCCTCCAAGACCTGGGATAAAAGGGAGCTTTGGTTCCTCATGCACCGAAGAGCTATCCTTCTCCTGGGCCATATCTGCAGTCAGGTTTGCTGAGCACTCCCATGTGTCAACGTCCTCCCCAAGGGGACCTGATGGCTACCAAATCTGATGCAAAACCACATATTACATTTGTGCTGCTTCATCTGGATGCCCTAGCAGCTGACTCAGCCAAGCTGTTTGGTAGGGCTTGCTCTGGAGGTCATTTCGCTTCACACTCTGCAATGTTGTCAGTACATTAGGCCTCAATAAAGAGATAACATTTTCTCTAGCCTCAGGCTTATGAAACCTGGAAGGCCCGGGTCTCATGCGTTTTCCCATGGGCGAGTACGCAGGCGATCATCATTTTCATCTTTGTCAGAAGCAGTTTTTGTTGGCTGGATTTCACACCGAGGCAATTTCTTCCCGAGGACCTGGAACGATAGCATTTGCTTTCTTCCTCTGATTCTCACCTTGGAAGATGCAAGCCTCAGAATACACAGCCTTTATTCTGGCAGTTTGCAAAACTGGCTGCGTTGACCTTGTTGAAAGGAAAGACACTTATTATTGGGGAGCATGGTGAGATGTGGGGGCACAGTGTGCTCACAGCCCAGCAGAAGCAGAACAAGATGCACAGCTTCTGCCTGGAAAAGCTGACAGGCAAAGCAAAACAGCCTAGGTAACGTTTGGGAGAAAAGCCAGATTATTGTGCTTATTTTCTGCATGGAGAGTGAGGGGAAGCAAGACTGAGCAACTTGACAAAGGTCCCACTGCAGACCTGAGACAGGGCAGCACAGGCAGA
Organism: Anas acuta; assembly: GCF_963932015.1. NCBI lineage: Eukaryota > Metazoa > Chordata > Aves > Anseriformes > Anatidae > Anas > Anas acuta. The sequence goes on along the minus strand of NC_088998.1, from coordinate 4,934,631 downwards.
ATCCGGCTCTCCTGAGGGATGGTGCCACATCTGGACCAAGAAAACCTCTCCTCTTGAGTGCCCTGCCTGTTAGGAAGCAGCTCAGGCTGAGTCGGGAAAGCATATGCTCCCCCATAGCACATTTCCCTTGCTGGAAGATAAGTGTATCTCCTGCTCCTTACTCACTACTGTTGCTGTTTAATAAATTAAATGTCTAATTACATGGTATAGGAGTGATGTTGTTATACAGATGCAGTGACTGGAAACAAGACGGAACAATAATGTTCCAACAAAACCCAGCGGCCGCTGTTCCTGATTTCTATTTTATGCTTTGCAGTCCCTGTGTTGGAGTGTGTGCCACAGGCTGGGTTCACATCAGGTTTTACTGTACCCTGTGGCTGGTTCTGTGGTTCCAGCAAGGGCTGGAGTCTCATGTCTCTCCTCTACATTTTTGGACCTGCTCTTCCATCAAGCCTGGCCAAGGCTGATTGTGAATATTGCACCTAGAGCTGTCCCCTTCCTTACCTAAAGGTGATGAGAAGTATTTACGGAGGGAACATTTTCATGTTAAGAGAATACCAGCCTGCACATGACCACAGAGCTCTGAATTTCAACCCATGCAAATCTGCCCAGAGTCTACTGCTTTGCTGAAGCTCATGGAAGGTTACGGCTCACCTGGAGTAATGTGTCCAGTTCTGGGCTCCGCAGTACAAAAAAGACAGGAATCTTCCGGAAAGAGTCCAGCTGAGGGCCACAAAGATGATACCGGGCCTGGAGCATCACACCTGTGAGGAAAGGCTGAGAGACCAGAGTCTGTTCAGCCTTGCGAAAAGAAGACTGAGGGAGGATCTTATCAATGTTTGTAAATACATGAAGTGTGGGAGACAGTGGGATTTGGCCAACCTCTTTTCAGTGGTTTGTGGGGACAGGACAAGGGGCAATGACCACAAAACGGATCACAGGAAGTTCTGCATGAACATGCGAAAGAACTTCATGGTGAGGGTGACAGAGCACTGAGACAGGCTGTCCAGGGAGGTTGTGAAGTCTCCTGGAGATATTCAAGGCCCGTCTGGATGCCTACCTGGGCAACCTGCTCTAGAGATCCTGCTTTGGCAGGGTGGTTGGAACTGATGATCTCTTGAGGTTCCTTCCAACCCCTACAATTCTGTGATTCTGTGATTCATGGACGAAGCCTCTGACCCCTTTCACCACAGGCATCACAGGAAAGTGCTCCATTGTGATCCGAGGCCTCAGGGCTTACTGATCTTCCCTCCCAGCTCTTCTTTCCAGGCCTACAGCTCAGAGGTGCCCAAGGAGTTAAACAGAAGCAGTGGGTGTTGTTTCAGGCGGACATGAGTGATTTCTCCCTTGTGGGCAAGTGTAGGTCAGGGTGGGTGTAGCCTTCGTGTGCGTGTCCCACCTTAATAGCAAGCTGTGAGAGGAAGGATGGCAGGTTCATTCCCTTCCCCTGTGAGCAAGCACAATAAGCCATGGCTGAGGATTGCTGAGCTTTGTATTATCAATAAAGGGCAATCACACCACTGGGAGTTAATGACGGTTTTGCACATAACAGAAACCTTTGAGAGTAATTACAGAGTCCTTTAATGCCAGGGGAACTCAACACACACACACGTCTCCTGCTGCCTGGAGCAGGCTACACAGGGTGTGTGGCAGCAACCTGTGTTCCCTAGCCCTTCTCCCCCTCCTTGGCTGGCATCCGTGAGCCAGAGCCCAGGACTTAGTGCCAGTGCAGATGGCAGAAATTTGTGTCCCTTTTGGGGGAGGCCTGGAAATTTGTACCGTTCTTTTCTTCTGCATTGCCATGAGACCACTACATGGTCTGGCCCATGTTGTGGCAGTGCTGACATTTGGCAGGAAGCAAGGCTTTGACTGAGGTTTTTCTGATTGCTAGAGACTGAGTGAGAAGGAGAGGGAGAAGGGTGGGCAGAAATTTCAAAGAGCTGCACAGAATATTGAGCATGAAAAGAGAGGAGATGGAGGCAGGCAGACCCTCAGTAATAAACTCCATAGACTCCGAAGCCTGGGATTAGTTTCAAAATGGCTGCAGCTGGGCTATTTCCCCCCATTTCCCTTTATTTGAACCCCACAGCTCTGCATAGCCTCCTACAAAATATTTGCTATAAGCAACAGTTCCCTCTTTCCTTCCCTAGGAGAGAGATGCATTGAACTAATTAACGTGCAGAGTTTGTGCAATCCCATTTTGGTGGCTTAGTGCTGGATGTCCCTCAGTGGTAACGTGGCCTGAATGAGAAAAGGACCACAGAGGCAGAATGCAGGCACCAGTATCTCAAAACCAACAGGCACAGGGCCAGGACCCTTGGAAGGTGACAAGTCCCTGAGGGCATCCTCATTGCATCACGCAGAATCAGATGGCTGCAGGGAGGGGAGATGCTCTTAACAGCAAGAGGCAGAGAAGGAGGGAAAAAAGGGAATGAGAGAAAACATAAGAGGATGAGAAATAGGGTATAGCATCCATACTGTTGAGGACTAAAATGGTGCTGCACGTTTTGTTTGTTCTTGTAGGTCTTTAACAGAAGAGGCACCGTCTCTCACTTCAGTATTTATATTTCCCTGGAGCAGCACCAACTGTATTTCAATATAAATGTAACGTAGTTAATTGAAATCGGTAATTTCAGCAGTCATTAATAACAAATCTCTAGAAAGGAATATCCCTTCTGCAGTTAATGATCAGCATAAAAAAGACCCAGGTCTTTCAAAGTGTAACTGTGAGCTCGGGGTTCATTTTATAGTTGATTAGAGTGAGTTAAACTTTGCCCCGTCTGCAAGTTGTATATTTAAATATGAGAAGTTGGCAATATTTGAAGTTATCAAAATACCACAGGTGCTCTGGAGTGAGTCCAGGCCCTTATGGCTGATCTGCAAAAGAGTGATGTGGCCCTGAAGAATGGAAAAGGTGGAGTTAGCTGGCAGAAGTAAGAATGGACCAAACTGCTGTGAACTTCCATGTAAAACAGAGCTAAGCCTCAATAACAACAGCAGGATTCCTCCAGATCTGTGGGAAAACTGGCAGAATTTGACCCAGCCTGAGGCTCCTTACTACACCGTGTGAGATGCTATTGCAGGTGACAGCTAGCTCTGCTCTGAATTGCAGGGATGTCCTGAATGTTGAAAACTGCCTGTAGGATTGTGCCAGCATTGTGAATTCCTTTGGAAAGCCGAATACATAAACCAAATGGTCTCTGCCCCTGTGGGTACTGCATAATCAGAATTTGTACTGTGGTTGGGGCACTAATTCAAAAAGCAGATCAACTATAAGATGAAAACAGAAATCCAGAATTAAATTCTGTCTATCAGAAGAGAAAAGTTTGCGAGTCACTTTGTCCTGGAGGGCAAAAGCAAGTCATCATCTTGAAAGCTTTGGGAGGAATATCTGACATACATACATGAAGCAGTGGGTTTGGTCTGTGAACTTCTTCTGTTCTGTTGGAAGAGATCAAGGACCCATTACCATTTGTGGTGAACAGAGCTACTCTTGGCTTGCACCAGGTATAGGTTTGACCCTACAGAAAGGCTGCAATCACAGCTGCAGTTCTGTTTCAGTGAAGCTGCAAGTCTGTGGTGTATTCAGAGGGCTTGATGAAACTCAAGATCCTTACCAGAGCACGAAATGAACATGGGGATTTCTTTCCCTAAAATGCACCCCCCTTTTTGGTCTGTGCAGGAGAAATACTGGGAGGGACAGATCTCATCCTTTGACTTAATATAGTGAAACAATCTTATTTCTCCGTGCACAAAGCCATCATTAACAATAAAACCCTGCTCCTTTAATTAGAATGAGAAACGCAATTTGGAAAGGTAGATGACAGAAAGTATGTATGTGGCAATTACCTATGGAATACGCAAGAGGGGAGCCCGGGAATGATGAATGTAGGGACACAAGAAGCATCCTATGTGGATTATCTGCTGGGGAAATTTTGCTGCACACTTGAAAATGGCACAGACAAAAAACCCCATCTCAAAAGTCCATCCTTGATCATCTCAGTTGGTGCCTGGACTGTCAGGATTCTGCTTGGAAAGGCTGCATTTTCTCCCTGTATTTTGACACACAGGCTTTTGTTTCCCAGCGAAACCTGCAATTGTAAGAGTAATTCAGTGGTGAGAGAAGTTCCGGCATAGGAACAGAGATTTTACTTGCTTCCAATTAAAGGAACTACCCTGTAAGTCCTGTGGTAGGTGTCTGTGTGGCAGTGCTGAATACTGTGGATCCAACTGCTACACATGCTTCACGCTGGTGACAGCTATATAGAGGCACTGTGGAAATGAAAACAAAAAATGCTGGGTATGTAATGCGATGATGGATCACTTCCTAAACTTCACAGGACATGTTGGTTTGCATCCTCACTGAATGCTTGTGTTGGTGTTCTGCCTAGGATTGCTTTAGTTTCTGTGTTACTGGGGCCAGAAAAGGAACAGAGCGAGAGCATTTCCCTAAATTTAAACTCCACCTGCCCAGGAAAGATATAGAGAGGAGATTATAGTTTCAGGAAACCCAGAATCACATCTGCAGGAATCTGGTTTTCAAAAGAAATAACCAAGCATTGAGAAAGCTTTGTGGTTCTGATAACATTTGTGGGGGTGGAGGTGTATGAGTTTAATGAAACTAACTTTCCCCTTCATGGTTTTTCAGCCCAAACAACAAAAAAAGCAGATCCCTGTTGGTCACTGAACTTGTTCACGGCTTTCAATATCACTGTAACTCGCTCAAATGGAAATTATGCATCTGCAGGACGGAATGGTGGCCACTCTCCTGTCATCTACTGCCCTCCCAGGCTCACCAGGAAACCACCACGGTGCCTGATGCATGACTGAACCCATACACAGAGGACAACCTAAACATATGGTTTGTCCTCAGAGAATGTTTCTAACTGCAGAGAACACTTTTCCTTGGTTCTCAGTGCTCTTCCAGTATCTCCTTTAATTCGCTTGGTAGAATCTTTTAGAACTATATGCTGCTCCCTTATATGTGTACCTGTACTGGCTGATGATGGCTGAATCTCAACACTTAAGACCAGGATATATTACACTATCAGAGCAGCTCTGCTAGCAAGCCAGCTGGAGAATGAGAACTGGCCTGGGAGCACTCCATCATTAGATAATAACTTGAGCTCTCTCAAATCTCTTTTTAGCATGAAGTTCCATTTCTGGAGCATGGCAAATCTATGGAAAACTGCTTGTTCCATCACAGAAGTCAAAATATCTGATCCCTTCAAGATTAATCTGTATTTCCTTTAAGTCTGGGTACAGCATCCTGAGCCCGTATAATTTGTCTCCTTCACCATCACTCCCAGTAGGTGAAAGTAGGAAGAGAGAAGGTCATTTGAGCAGAGAATTTTAGATTCTCTTCCTGCTGACGAAGAAAAAGCACTTTCTGCAATTAGAGAGGCTCATCAACAACCAGCCAGCCCGGCAGCTGGATCCACAAACACCACAGCTGGAGAACTCTGGCTGAGTCAGCAGCATCAGAAGTACAAAGCTCAGTTCTGGGAAGAGGTCTCCTTCCCTTGTCCCTCTCCATCACCAGTTAAGACCAGGTCAGTTAGTGCTTTGTAAAATAAACACAATGCACAGTGGAAGCAAACTGTTCTGATATTCCTGCCATTGAGAAGGGGTGAGGGTGTTTGCCAGGTAATTGGGAGTCTTTGTGGCCTTTGAACAACAAAACAGACCTTGGCACAGGACCAGGGGCTGAGTGCTGGGGACTGGTTTTGGGGAGATGGGCAGCAAGGAGCGCTGATGTTCACTGTGCAGGAGTGGGGGAGAGGAACAAGGAAAGGAACAAGGAGATGCAGCTCATTACAAAAGAAAAAAAATAAAAAGAAAAGAAAAAAACTAATGAGCTGCATGAACTGGCATAGAGCCAACCCCCAAAAAATCATTAACATGGTCAGGTTAAGGAGAGCTCTATTAAAGTGTCTATCAAAACCCTTGCTCTCAAATGGATTTATTGGATGAGAAGTAGAAGCTGGGGTCCAGAGTAAATACAATAATAATGGGCCCAGCCTCTCTGTGCCAACAATGCCTAGTTACTGGAAAAGCTCTGTGAGACAGAGCGATTTGCCGGAAAAAGGGAGAAACTGAATTTAAAATCAAACCTTGTGAAACACTGAGATTCAGATCTTCCAAAGCAGCCCAGCAGCTAGGGCAGCAAGCCTGGATAAGGACAGGAGTGGATTGCTGCTCTGAAAACTTCCTGGGCTTATGATTTATGACTAAGATCCATCCCCCTAGGGAAAGAAGAGCTAGAAGAGCTGATCTGAATGATGCCTACTTCTATGAGATGAGCTGAGATGCTCCAGGGTCTGGGGACTGTGGAGAAGGACCATGGGTGGCACAGCCTGGGGCTGGGCACAAGGGGAAAGGACTGGCACACGTTATGCTGGAGGTATTGAACGAAGGCAATTTCAGAACCATTCACTACAATAGCAAAGGCTGTTTAAATGAATAGGGTGGCACTTAGAGATCAAAGCAAACCTAGCTGGCTGGAGGCAACAGCCTCGGTCCTCCATGGCTCATGTCTAGAAGCACACAGACTTGACTGTTTTCTGCTGCCTGGCTTGGGTTTGCAAGCACATTGGTCCAGCAGGCTTCAGTGTTCTTGCTCCTCATTTACACCAGATGTGAGAGATAAGAATCACACCCATAGATTTGGCTTCTTCACATATGCCTGCTCTTTGCACAGTCCTGCTGGATTCACTCGGTGTTTGGAGTCAAAGGGCTGCAGCAGTCTTTGGTGGCTGGACTTGCAATATGCTGTTCCAAGAGCTGAAATCCTATTTCTTTGACATTCAGCCTCAAAAGTTTTCTAGAATATGCTGGGAAACCTGCCTCAGGTAGAACCCAAAGTAGTAGTAAGAATCAGTTGCCTAACAGGGGTGACTCTTTATCTCTTTTTGTTCATTTATGTATATATTTAATAAGCTGAAGACCTGAAGGAAGTTTCAAGGTGGTCCCATGGATGGAGGGCTGGGTTGCTGGGTACCTCTGAGCAGCACCAAGCTGCTCTTCTACTTTCCCTTGGTTACTCACAAGAGCAGCAGGGAAAGAATTTGTGGGAGAGAGAGATAAATCACCTACTGCCATAATGTTTTATTTTCACTGTAGACACAGGCTTAACTCTCCTTGCAGATCTGTAGGCTTTATGGCACATATCAGGCTGTGGTGACACAGGGACACTGATGCAGATCAGCTCACACAACAAAGCAGCAGAGCTTGAGAAAAGCCAGTGCTCAGATATCAGACAGAAAAGCACAGTTGCTTGCCCACCCTTGGCATGGCAGGGCAGGGATACCGTGCCTGGGCTGCAGTGATTTTTCCTTCTGTATCATATTAGGGCCAAGCTGACACCCAGCAAAGCTGCAGAGAGTCTTGATGCCAATTTTAATGCCTTATGTACCAGATTATGTGGTGCTAAATCAGAAGGCAATCTCAAACTTGAGAAGTATCGAGATGTCTCAAACTTTAAGCACATGAGCAAGTCCCAGGATACCTAAAGTTAATTCTACGCATGAGTGTTTTCTACAAGAAGGATGGATTTAAGCATGTGGTTAAGTGTTTTCCTGAATCAGAGCCTTCAATGGTAAAGAAGGAAGTGACATTATTGGAGATGCAGCTTATACCTAACACTTGGCAAATGAGGCAGCGCTCATGTGGTTAAAACACACTTTTTCATTAAAAATTATAATCGGGGAAAAACAAATTAAAGCTGAAATGAAATAGGCTTTTTATTTTTCCCCATTTACCAAGAGATTATATATTTCCCAAACACAATTTCTCTAATCCATATCTAATGCATTAGAGGCATTCTGCTATTTTGCTCTAGACAAACAAATTTCCCACCCAGTGTGGGATCACAGCCCTGTTCCAGAGAGAAAAACAAGTCATAATAATACAGAGGCCACTAAAGGAAAATGTTAAAATAATTAAAATATGAAAGAAGCTGCTGTCTTCCTGGGATTTCAATTTCGGAGATGCCTGAGGGGAGGGGGTTGGATATCTCACACTGATACACTGTTTGATAAAGTGTGATAAAGACTTAGAAAAATTGGCAGATTAAACTGAAATAAAAGCTGCGGATGTTTGCATTCAGAAAGCTATTAAAAGCAGTGTGATTGAGCAGCAAGAAGCTTCTCTTTTATGCAAGAATGCACCGGAGTGGGATGTTTGCTGCACTGATGTCAAGGAGATCAAAAGAGTTGTTTCTGTTAGTGGCACTAACTGCTCTTTTCGGTTGCTGGCTTGGCTGTGCACTTTGAAGCCTCCAGGCTTGCTCCGCGTGGCGATGCAGCTGTGTGACAGGACCAGAGCTCCGGCAGAGACATACAGGCATTTCCAAATGTGATGCCTCTGCTTGGAAGAGCCTCAAAACCCACTTGTGGTAGGTGTGAGATGAAGATGCCAACTCACACAGCACCAAGATGGCTCACTCAAGCACCTGACTTCTTACTGACTTTGCCTCCAGACCTCTGGGAGGTTTTGCCTCCATCCCGTTGCCTCCAAATGCATGGCCCTTTTTTAAGGTGGTTCAAACTCATGCTGTCAGGGTGCTGCTAAATCTGGATGAATTATTAGATCCTTCTTTACCTCCCTTATTAGTTAACTAGCCATTTGTCTTTCATATGGACAAGGGTTGCAGGCCCAGATGGATGTCCTCATTTCCATATAAAACCACAGGCTGACACACAGACTGGAGGGTTAAAACAAGAGGTGAATGATCTGGAAACTAAACAGAAGTTGTGATCATTTAGAGAGGGAAAACAAATTCATGTGACTGGTAGATTGATTTTACAGCTCAAATAACTGATAAAAGCCCCACAACCAAACAGTCCATGGACCAGCCAGAGACTGAAGCATGTTTGCAGTGAGTGCGTTTCTCAAACAGCTCTGAAGAGCAAACTACGTTTGCAGAAATAGAAGAGTGATGACAGGGGCTGTTCTCTGGCAAACTCCAGAAAGGATGAAATACAGCATCAGAACTGTGGCAAGTAGCTGAAGCAAAAGTTGTGCTGACAGCAGCGTCCGCATGGAGCCCTGATGCTGTGAGAGCATCAGGGAGAAGGTCAGGGCTAGGTCCTGGCTACTCGGGCACACTTAGTTGCTCCCTTCATAAACACTGCAGTCATAAAAATATGATCTGTAGCTTATCTGGAACAAAGAATCAAAGCCAGCACTGATTCAGCAGTGGCCTGGGTCTTGCACACAAATGGATCTTAAGTTCACAGCGAGTCCTGCTACTTTTCTAACTCTCCATCTCTTTGCTCCAGCCCAGACTACTTTTTTTTTTTTTCTTTCTTTTCTTTTTTTTTTTTTTTTTCCCAATTGCCTCCGTCTGGCAGCTTTATATTGGTGACCTGAGGGTGCAAATTAGATGTTTGAAAATACAGCAGTTAAATCAACAACTCTGGAGTGTAATAGAGGTCAGGAGAGTTTGCTTCCAACTCAGTGGCTGTTTCTGCTTTGGTTCGTGTTATCTGCATTTTGTGAAGTCCCTTGATTTCTGGAGAGGGTGAAAATGGGGGCCCAATCCTCCTTCCATCCAAACCTCCAGGAGTTTACTCCTGATTTATTTTTTCAGCTCCTAAAAAGAGGCAGTGGTTGCCTTGGTGTGCTGTCAGTAATTTTCTGGGACAGGCTCCCAGTCTGGCCTGTGTCCTTTGCCTGGAAGCTCTTCTTCTAAATTTCGCTGTCACCATGACTGGGCATAGGAGCGCTTTTTCCCCTGAATTTTCGGCCTGTCCTGCTGCCAGTCAGTCAGAGTGTCTGGTCCGATTACATCTTGTCTGTCTTTAATGGGCTCGTTAACATTTGGACATGCTCATGTGTTCTGCTGACAAAACACCCCCACAGTGCTAAATAAACACCACGAATCAGGAGAACCATAACCAGGAGCTGCACAATGGGGCTTTAGGGGAAATATTTCACGATAATATCTGAGCCTTGTAATTGAAGGCTGACGAGCGTGGGGGAAGGAGCGATTCAGCTCCACTATCATACACTCGAGACTTGATTCATTTGTCTTGATTAGCAAAAGTTTAACTATCGCATGCCTTTAATTAGCAGCTTTCTCAGAAGACTCATTGGCATGAACAACCAGGGCCAGACAGAAAGGAAGGCCTGGCTGGGGAGAAGGCAGCTCTGTGAGGCCTGTTTGGAGGAAATTTTGGGTGGCAGATACTTGAGTTAACAGAGGAGAGATTGGGAAGGGTCTTTAGGATGAATATTATTTTGCTTTGCAGCATCAGGTGGCTCCAACACCTTATCCAGAAGTCAGAGCTGTTGGGATAGGTATTTTGGGCTGAGCCTGCTGCTGCAGCCTCAGAGGACAGGGAACTGTCACAGGGGGGTTAGGGAAGGTCACCAGGGGCTTTGGGTTGTTTTCATGCTTTCTCTTAGGAGGTTATGGAGTGCTCCAGCCCTCATTGGGACCTTTGTTCTTTCTCTTGTCAGGCAGGCACAAATCTAAACCCACATGAGCTGCTCAACCTGAAAGCCTTGGCCCTCATGTAAACAAGACCATTAAATAGAGAAAAAGACAAATAATGGCAGCAGGCATATGCTTCATTGCATCTCGGAAAGCTTGAGTCTTTGATGTCTGAGTGATCCCACTTGCACCTTGGAAAGGTCTGGGCTATCAGAGAGAGTAAACAAGTCCTTGCCTTGCCTCTCCTATCTGTTGTCAGGTCCCCTTCTTGCCTTCCTTCTTTTCCATATTCTACCTTCCTATTTCTACCTTCCCTAATTTCTCATCTTCCCGTCTATGCACCCTGAAGGCACAATGTATTGTTTTTCAGGCAAGATCCCTGAATTTTTAAATCTTTTTATTTTATTCCACATTCTTTCTGATCACCTCTAGGCTGTGTGTGGGCACTCATGTACATGTGTGTGTTTGTATGTGTCTCTAAGAAAATTTTCTTCCCTTTTCCTAGTTCACTAGTCCTATTTTCATCAGTCTATAGAGGAAACATACATTATCCCTTCTTTTCCTCTTCTTCCATCAACCCAAAATAATAAACAGCTCAGATCTCCTATCTTTCTGATTACTTTTCCGAGAGATTTTGCCTTCTAGACCAGCTTTATTTTCTCTCTCTCTCTCTTTTTTTTTTGATTTCTTTTTTTGATTTTAAAAAAAATTCCTTTCAAAGGAATTATCTTTTTCCTCCTTTGGTCCTTGGCTTCTCCTCCAGTGTTTTATTCAGGCTGTGGATGATTGTCTCCGTACATTCCTTTTATGCTATGAAATGAATTGCTAATGCAACCCCTGCCGGGAGAAGCATAGTCTGATCTTGTCCTAAATAGGCCCCTGTTTGCAGGGGATGATGTATAAATGTATAGACTGCATCATTATATATTCACTTAGTGGAACACAGGCCTCGAAAGAGGCCTCTGCTTATTCCATAAATGAATTCCTGGGGAGAGGAGATGCATCCAGCCCGAAGGTGCCTTGAAGTCCATTCCCACTCCCCCCAGCGTGGCCGCTCAGCAAAGCCCCGAATCAGCCGAATGCATATTCACCGCAGCAGGATCTGGGCGGGCGAGGGGAGAAGAGCTCTGGTGCTCTGCAGGGGCTGCAGCACTATGGACATGCTAGAGAAGTGACCTCCTGGCCAAGGTGCCTTTCCCTGAGCTGGCTAGCAGATGGGCAGCCCCTACTCGGAGCCCTGCCATCCCCTTTGCAGCCCTCTAGGCTGGGGCGAGCATCCAAGCGCAGTGAGGGGCAGGGGGCTCAGGGCTCTTAAACCTGCAGGCTGGACCCCTGCCAACGGGCTGAAGTGCCCCAGGGGATGCAGCACTGATCCCTCTTCTCACAGCAAAATGCACTATCTTGGCTAAGCAGGATGAAATCCCAAAACTTCTGTTAAACACAATGGTATGATTTCCCTGGAGCTGCTTAGAGGTTTGTATAAGCTCTGAGAGCAAGAGAGGCTGAACGGGATGTAGGACACTGTCTTTCAGTCCCCACAGTCACCCTGCCTGGTCCCAGCATAGACCCAGAGCTGCCCCATGAGCTGTATCTTAGCCCATGGCCAGGATGGCAGTGGGGGTGCAGCAATGTCTGGGGGATGCTCCTTGGAGGGGCCCTGGGCACATTACAGCCAGCTCCTGCTGTGCGTTGGCTTGGATTACACTGTCTGACACAAAGAAGAAAAAAGAAAAAGAAAAAGAAAAAGAAAAAGAAAAATAAAAGAAAAAGAAAAAGAGAAAGAGAAAGAGAAAGAGAAAAAGAGAAAAAGAAAAAAAAAACTAAGTTTTCTTTTTTTTTTTTTTTATTACTATTATTATTATTGTTTCCTTCTGGGTTAGGCTCTGGGCTTTTCTCAGAAAAACCCTAAACAGTCCTATTAAATCAAGTCACCATAAGGCAACGTGTAATACAGCCTCTGAGTGCAGTTTGTGGTTCTGCTGCTGTCAGATTTTATTCATCAGCCTGGCTCAGTTTCACCTGAGTTCGCTCTGAGCTGAGTTGAACCCCAATCCAGTGAATAATCTGTCTTCCTTCTCCTCTTCCTCCTTAATATACACAGAGCATAGAATTACTTGAAGCTCCTGTAATGTGCTGCACTTGTGTTTGCAGTAAAACCGCTTGCTAATGGGCAGGGTTCATGCTATTTCCATTTGTGCTACTCAGACTCCTGGGGCATACAACTTTTTTTTTTTTTTTTTTTACTTTTTTTTTCTTTTTCTTTTTTTAAGGCTGCATATTTTAAAGAATAAACACAGCCTGGTGTTTTATTAAATAAATGTGACAATTGCAATAATGTTTTGCAGATTACATGAGAAGGAACTTAAGGGAGACATTTCCAGAACCTCAGCACTGTGATTTTTGCTGATGCTTAAATAAACTCCTCTTTGTTACTGCTGTTCTTTCTGTGGTGCTGTTAGTTTGATGCTACTTGAAAACCTCAAGTGCCTAGAGAATCCTTCTGCTAGACAGGGATGTTCCTTTCTACCTTCCAGCCTGCCCAGACACCTCTTAATTCCCACAGTGTCTTTGCACTTAGGCAGAGGGACCCGGCTTTTGCAACTCATAGCTTTTGCCCATATGTCAGCGACTCCCTGGACTCCCCTGAACAGCCCAAAAGAACAGCAGCAGCATGCAGACCTTATGCCTGGGTCTGTGCGGTGCTGCTGCCCTCACCCAAAGCCTGCTTTGATTCAGCCAGCGTGTTTGGTGCTGGTGTATGAATAAAAACCCTGATCAACCCGAGTCCCTTGGCTCTCCTCATTATCACAAGAGCAGGAAGAGTTCTCCAGCTGGCAGAACTAACTACCTTTTAGCTAAGTTTTAATGTAAAAGCAAATGGGGGCTATCTCACCTCCTTACAGCCACACACAGAGCAGAGAGACAAGGAGGCAGAAGTTAAAAACTCAGCTTTTCTGCAGAAAAAAACATCCCCATCCCAGTCACTCCCTGCAGCTCCCCCCCTTTTTATACCAAATGCCAGCCTGGGCCACCTGCAGCACACCCCTGTTACACATCCCAGCTCTGCAACTCTATTCTCTCTGCTGCAGCCCAGCCAAATTGAAAAATTGGAAATTGCCACATCAAGGCAATTTCTCCTGGCCTGTGGAAGGGAATTAACCCCTTCAACGCCAGTGCTGGGGGAACTTGTGGCCACTGATCCAGGAGCTGGGTGGTCTCTCCTCTCTGAGTTCCTTCCTTGAAGTATCTGCTCCCCATCCCAAAGCGCTGTATAAGAAAGCACCCTTGCTTTAATCTCTGGGTCACTTCTGCTGCTTTAAAGACATCTCTGCTTTCTGTCTGGACTCACAAAAATCATCATTGAGTCATTCAGCAAAATGCAAAACCATATGGAAGATAAAGCTTCCTGCATGGAGGTCAGGGGTTCCTGCTTTCCACTGAGACCAAGGCAGGAGCAGGCGCTTCATGGGACTAATGGCACAGCTGGTGGCAGGGGACAGGCAGGTGCAGAGGGCAGGAGCCCCATGCAGATATGATGTGACAGCTCCCAACTTCGTCTGTGCAGCCCCTCGGTCTGCCTGGTGTGTGTGTGCTGATGGTGGTCCAGCATTAAACTCCTTGGTGAGTGTTCAGAAGGCAGAGTGGGATCAGGGCAGACCCTGAACTCTCCAGCACTGCCTCTAAAGTATGACACATGAGGAGAAAAAGACTCAACCTAGGCAACCCCTCTTTGCACATAGCTCTTCTGCCTTAGACATGCTGCTGATGCTCCCAAGCCCCATTTTCCTTCTCTCGAGCATGCTTACATATAAACCTAGGCATGACTAAAAACTACAATAGGATCTTAGCTCAGAGCAAATCTAGACACCATAGGACCAAAGAAGATGAAGGTGAGGAGAAGAAGCAGGGTACAGTGTGTTGAGTAAATGTAGAATTATGGACCTGCAGGTCACCAGGCCCTGCTCTGTCAGGACTAGCTGTTGGCCTCCCATTCTGCAGTGGGCAGAAACAACACTGCCTGCAGGTCACAAACCTGTACAGAGTCTTCTAAAGGCTGGTAGGGGCCGTATCTACAGCATTACTTTGTCTTGGTGTCCTTCATGCGCTTGGAGAAAACCAAGCAGCTCTTCTAACCCTGGGTAGAAAGGCCTTACATTCTTGAGCTCTGACCTGCTTCGGCCACTTGGCTCCACAGCCTCAAACCTGAGCTCAGGAGCACAGACCACAGGTGCTGGGAAGCTGTGGATGGTGCTGGATATCTTCTGCCTGGCACTGCTAAACCTGGGTAGTGAGAAATCCTCAGCCTGAGAAGTGCAGGTGCTTAGTGCAGTACCGTACCTGCCTGTCCCAGTGCTGAACGTGCTCGCTGCTCTTCCCAAATCAATCACAAGGTGGGCACCTTAGCACCATGGTGCATGCTTTATGGCCCTGAAGGTTTCAGTGCTGATTCTGAAGAGCTCTTTATTTTTTTTGGCCCCTCCATACTGATAAATGAGAAAGGTAACAAAGAAGGGAAGGGATATCTATGGATTAGGACTCCTCTTCCTCTTGGTGGCTTGCTGAACTCTATCCTCATTTCTGCCTCCACTGTCTTATAACCTTTTATTTGCCAAACTCCTTCAGTTAGTGGGGCTGGGAGGTTTGCCTGGGTGGAGGTGGAGGGATCGGTATGTAAACTGGGATGTGTATTTGCCTGTGGAGAAAGCTTTGATAATTCAAGAATGTCATGGCTGTCCCTTCGTGGTGCTTCACAACTCACAGATGGACCAGAAGGGAATTTAGACCCAAAGAGCTGGCTCTGGCTCTGGGGGGGCCTTGCTTGGCTCGGGAGGGGGGGTGGGGGTCCACACCACGTAGAGCTCTCCTGAGGAGGGCAGTGGTGCACTTTTCCAGGAATCAGCTCCCGCCTGCATGCACACAGGCTCCGGCTCACTGGTGCACATGCATCCCCTGGAGGGATGTAGGAACAGTTTGCAAAACCCCAGTGACTTTAAAGGCTGGAAGCAGGTGGGAAACAGGGCATGAAAGGCAACCTTTTCTGTCTTGCAGTCTTCTTTCCATCATGTTTTCCCCTGTACTTGGTGTCAGAGTCCCCTTCAACCTTCACACCATATTGGTATGGATTACATGCCTCTATTAGTTATTTCCCTTAATTCCCACTTTGGGACCTGCTTACACCGTCTTGCAGTTTACTCCAGCTTACTCATCATTTCCAAATTAGCTGAACTTGATTGAAGCAGATCAGACTGCAGCCCTCATGCACCAAGGCAAAGCAAAATTGCTCGCTGCACTCCCTCCTTTGTAAACCAACGCTTTACAGAGCACTGCTCTGTGCATCTGAACAGAGCAGAGGCCACGTCTCTGCTGATGCTTATATCAGAGTTTAATAGGGTAAAAAAGTTCACAAAGCTGGAAGACTGTGAGAGGTTCAGATGCAATTATTGTGTCGAGCCTTCTTTGCCTTGCCCTGTGTCTAGACAACACCCTAATAAAAGCAGCACTAACTGGCAGGGGGGGACATGCTGATGCTCTGCTGCTCGAGGAGAACCAAACTAATGGCATTTGTGTGGGTTCACATGGGTGGAATAGAATCAAGCATGGGACCTGTGAGCGTGTGTGCATTTGCTTCATGTTGAATGCAAATGAGTGAAGAAGAGCTGTACATTTTAGCTCAAAACTGTTGAGCTAAAAAGAAAAACAGAACTGACCTGCATACTTTCTTTGCCCTGGATGCCAATAAGTCTAGTTTGAAGACGTGCAGAGATCATCCTCTTTTTTTTTTTTTTTTTTTTTTTGGCAGTGTTTCCTTTTTTGTTTCTCTTTTGATTTCTTATTTTGTATTTCATGCTTTTGAATTGCTTCAGTTGTTCCCTTTTTGCATATCCCAGCAATTGTCAGCAAAATAAAGTAAAATAAAGAAGCCCCCAAACATTCTAGAAACTAACTTTGCTCAGCATCACAGTCACACATGCCTACCCTGACGGAAACTCAAGCTTGTTTGCTTTATTTAAACCTACTCCCCTGCACACATGATATAGCTTCACAGATGCCTGGAGTCTATTTACCTCCTGGCTTGTTTATCCTGAAATGGCCAATGGAAACTGCTCACATTTTTGTCTTGATAAGAATCCAATCATGGAAATTGATTGAACTTCTTTGAGCTTTTCTCTTGCATTTACACTTTTCAACCAGCTTGAATTGTTTAATCTGCAGTTAATTTAGAGACATACAGCCATGGCTGTGTTATATCAGGAGATCAAGATAAATGGCTGGAGTGTTTTTATGAGCAAAAATCTCTCTAGATTCCAGTACATAAATCATTTGTTGTGAAATCGCTCATTGTCTTTAGGCAATGTCATAGTGAAAAATTCAATCTATTCATGAACAGAAAGTCAAGGGATTAGGAATGGTTTGAAGGGAAAGAATCCACATTAAAAAATAAAAAATAAAAAGAAAGATTTATCTCCTAATACTCCCCTATCATAGCTTCCCTGCCCTTGTTTTTCAGTGTGGACTCTTGAATTCAATTTCACACTTTCTGTCCACAAAGTCTAGTGAAAAGGAAGCAATGAAGATGTCCCCAGGGGATGAGGGGGTGCCTTTATTTGTATTAATTTTAGGAACATTTTCTGTGGAAAGCTAGGAAGAGGCCTAGTGATGGTTTCTTACTGAGGGCCAGACCAGAATCCCTATGCTAGTGGTGAGAAATGATTTATTACAGGCTGGACTGTTTCTGCAGAGCTCAAGCAATGACTGGGTAAAATGCAGACCCTGAAAAAGACTCCAAAACCTTAGCATCCAAGAGCTTCCCTCAATCTTTACCTTTTCCTCCATTACACAAAATGTCTCCTTCCGCTTGTGTTACAACCTCCCATGCTAACACCTTGATGATTTTTTGAAGGTGATGGACTAATGTCAAGAGTCAGAGGGACTGTTTGCTGGGGGACAAATGGAAAACTGAAGGTTATATATTCATGACTGTAGGAGATGTGAACAACAGAGTAGAAGTGTATGCATTGATGAAGGAGAATAGGCCAAAAATGTGCCCCCAGAAGAAAGTTACAGATAGAGATGAAGTCATCCAGAATTTCCATATCTGAGTGATTTACAGAAGTTCTCACCTAAATCCAAATTTCCCTACTGGGTGTTCCTAATACCGAGTCACAATTGCAGAAATGATGTATCTAAAGGCTGGGGACATCCAGATCTGGAACTGACCTGGGTCTCTGGACTTGGAACTTGTTAGGGAGACCATGGGTGTAAAGATGTAAGACCAACATCTTTCTCTGTTCCAGAAAACGCTGCATGAGATAAATGGTTGATGATTTAAATCTTACAGTGTTTTCAGTAAACCCTTTTCCAAGAGAGAAAGAGCCTTTGAGAGTGAGAAGGAGAGGGGAGTATCCATATAGCATCAAGGCCATCTTTATGATGATTTTTGTGTATATTTAGATGGCCTAAATTCCAGCAAAGCCTTTATGCCTTTCTTATTGGCTAGTTCTAGGCCTTCATATATCCCCAGTCAATCGGGAAACATTAGGCTTAGGGACTTAGAGATTTAGGTAGAATTTAGGCCATCTGAACACATCCCTTTGAGCCTTTGTTCTAATTCTAGAGGCTCCATTCTCTCTGTCCTTTACTCAGATTAATGGAGTGATTCCCTACCTTCCTTGGATTTTTCTCCCTTCCTTCCCACTCCACCATCCTTGGCTTTGTATCACAGTTTGGAATTGTCTGCAGATGTGTCAAAAGAGTGCTATTTATCACCCCAAATCCATGCCCTCATGAAAAGGAATGTTTATTCATTCTGAGTAACTCAGCCCCTGGAGTCCTTCAAACATTAAAGTTTTAATACTCCTTACCTGGAACAGCTGAGCTAGCCAGGAGAGATGAAGCTTTGATGGGAAAACTTCATACAAATTTTTAGCCAAGCAAAGCAGCAATGTTCCTGTACACAGGATGAAAATCCCAATTTAAAGCAGCATACGTGAAACTGGGAATCTTTTAGCAGTCCTGATGAAAAAAAATCTCACTAGCAGTTGCTGGGAAGCTTTCTCCTAGGCGTGAAAAAGGCATCCAAGATTCCTACAAAAAGGCACCTACTCTTTTTATCTTTGCCATGCCTGACTGTTACACAAGTGTCTTCCTTACCATGAACTGGCTCCATCCAGCCCCGCACAGACACAGCTGCTCCCTCGTGAAGCCGAAGCAAAGCCACTGTACTCTCTGGTTCCTGTGGGCAATGTCAAATGCAACAGGGAGCCTGAAGCCAGCTAATTTCAGTCTAACCTAAGGCAACAGTCAATGTGACTGCTCTGTGCTCCAGCTGCTTCCCAACTTTAATTCATTTAATTTGGCAAAGTGATGCTAATGAGATTTCATTGACAGGAAGGCCTAGATACACGGCTGCGGGTCTTAATACTAGATGCTGAGGCAGGTGCCCAAGCTCCTTGGGAAATGCAAGTGTAACAAAGTGTGTCAAACTATTCCACCATTGCCAGCTTCCAGAGGAGACTCTTGCAAGTGCATTTATTGTGCAGGTACATGGTTATTAAACTAGGATTTTATGGTTATTTCAACAGATTCAAGGTGCAACAAACTTTCATCTCTAACAAGTAATAAATGTCTCCTGGCACTACTTTGCCTTGCCATCCCAGACAATGTCTATCCTAGTTCTGAAGACCTAGGAAACTATATGGTTGATAAAAACTAAGTCATAGTTTAAATAAATTAACTACCTTTTTGATCTGAACTATTCTCAGAACCCAGCCCAGAACTAAGGAATCAGTGGCTGTTAAGATTGGGCTATAAGAGCTGCTCCTCACAGTATTCAAACAACAGCTGAGAGCAATGAGCACAGCTGTCCTGAAATGATCTTGAGGATCTCACCGGAACATGTCAAACTAGCCAAAAATCAAACCATGGAGACTGAGAAATACGAGCCAGGAAGAAACTTAAAGAAATTCATCCAGTTTCTTCCACTTAATGGACACAGCTTCAAGCGTGCTATGGGAAAGCGTGGTGGATGTTTGTTTACCCGATACTTAAAAGCCTTCTTGACCTCCTTACGTACTTGCTTGATTACTTCACTGTCTTAGAATTGTAACATTTTCCCGCATCTGAAATTAATTTGATTTGTTATTATTCTTCCCCAGTATGTAAAATTGAACAACATCTTCTGTCTAACGACCTCGTCTGTATTGAAAGACAGTTATCATGTTCCCAATTTAGTCTTCTTATTCTTGGACTGAACAAACCCAATTCTTTCAGTCTTTCTTAAATCACATTTTCAAAACATCTAATCATTCTTGTTGTTCTCTTCTGGACTCATTCCAGTTTGTCTACATCTTTCTTGTGGGTTGGTGCCCAGAAGTGTGCACAATATTCCAGCTGAGATCTGACCAGCAGCAAATAGAGCGGAATAATTACCTCCTGTGCCTTTCATACAACACTCTTGTTAATACTACTCCAAAATGAGATCTGGCTTTTTTTTTGTCTCTCTCTCTCTCTTTTTTTTTTTTTTTTTCTGGCTTTTTTTTTTTTTTTTTTCCCACAAGGACATCATATTTTTGACTTGCGCTGGGTTTGTGATGCACACTACCACGGATTTTGTCCCACAGCATTGTCACACAGTCATTTCTTTCATGTGATTTGGGAGCCAACCTGCAGCCCTTGGACAGACATCCCCCATTCCTCTCAACTCAACAAAAGGCAGCTTTGCAGCCAGGATGCCATTATGCAGACCATGAAGTGTGAACTACTCCTTTTACATGTCTCCATTTACAATGTGCATTCTAAGGCTGTTGTCCCTTCCTATTAGCTTAAACAATGCTGACAGCTCAATTCTCCTTGGAGGATCCTCGAGTCCCTCTCCTTCCTTGCCAGCCTCCCTCTTCACTGTGCTCCTTCTAAGGAAGACAGTAGAGCAGGGAGAAAAGGTATGTGAATTTCAGGGCTAATAGAGAATTTTCTTGCCAGGTTATCTTTGATCCTGAGAGTGACATACAGTATCTTTCCCAAGGCCACATTCTGAAACAATTTTAACAAGGAAGCAGCAAGATCTGAATATAGTGACATTAGACCTTGTCTGACAAAAACATCAATATCAGTGCATAATTAATGCAAGGATCCACGGTAACGTGGACTGAATAGGGACAGAGTACTTTCAAAAATCAATTTGCTACCTGAATTACAAACACTAGCGATTAAACCTGACAAGGCAAAACTCAAACAAGGGGAAAAAAAAAAAGCCCACAAGCCAGTGTGCTGGAACGTGATGCTGGGCCAAAGTCCCTGGTGCCCTCTTCCCTTTCTGGTCTGGTGGCAGGAGCAACTTCATTCACACAGGCAAGGTCCAAACACTGGGATGTGATGCTCATAGGTTTTCTCTCCACTCTTCCTCCAGCTTGGCATAACCACCATTAACTGTGGTCAGCCCCTTGATGCATTTGTGGCTGCTCACATTCAGGATCCCAGCGATGTCCAATGTGCTGAAGAATCCTGTGAGCATTCAGCTCATGGTTTACGCCTCCAGCCCACTCCTCTCACTGGGAAATAACAGCCTGTAGCCCAAACCATTTTACGTGGGGCACCTCATCGGTCTTTTCACACAGCAGCTCTGACATGGGAGAGGACTCAAGAAAACCCTGCAGCAAGCAGTGCCCTCCCCTTCCATGCGGCACCCAAGGGACGATCCTGCCTGTGGCTAGGGGGCACTGTGCTATTAAAAGTTGTCCCATTATTATCTTTTACCATCAAACACTGCTGTAAGAGATATAATCCTGACCCTGGAGATTTGATTGAATCTGAGTAATTACGTACTCTCATCTTGCTCTTATACCTTAGCATTAAGCCATGTTGAGGAGCGTGGCATCTCGGGGTTCAAGTGCTTCCTGTGACACTCAGTGATTGGTCCAGCTGGAAAACCAGGGCCCTCCTACCTGGAAAAACAGCCCCCCACATCTGGAACAGCAGGGCCCCCCCACCCCAAACCACTGCTGAGAGCTCCCTCTGTACTGAGACACCCTCCTTTCTTTGTTTGCGCTGTGCAGGAAGAGTTTTGGCAGGTTCATCCCAAGTCTGCAGCTGCAAGTCAAATACCAGCAGCATTTGCCTTCTTCTAACCCCTTTCTGATGAGATTCAGTTTTGCAAAGCTGATGTCCCAGCCGCTCTGTTTAACCCTCTCAGTGCCACAGGCAATGAGCAGAGCAGGCTTGCAGGGGTCCTCTGCACTCTGGAGGGGGCAGCTCTCAGTTGCAAGAGCATATAACCTGTTAAGGAAGGTAAATTAGGTGACACTGCTCTAGTGCTTTTGCAATTAGCCTGGTACTTGTCACCCAGCTTGCTAGGGTCAGAGCATTGCACTCAGTCTCGTGCCTGATGTGCAGATGAGACTGGCGATGCTGCATGCATTTACTCTTGCGCATGCTCCTCTCTTAGCCCACACCAACTTTCCCTCGAGGACTGCAGAGCATGCCTAGGGCACTGCAATAGTTAAGCAACTTATTTGTCTCTGCTTGCTTCCCAAGTTCTCCCTGGGAGTTCAGTCACTGCCATATGTTATATTACAGAGCATGAGAAATCAGACTGAGGTGGCAATTTTAACACCCTTTATTCATACATCCTATTTTTACACTGATAGATGTAAGATATGCAAAGTGTAATTCCCAGCTGAAGCAGACTCAGCACATGGTTCCTGCTGCCTCAGCTGGGGATGGAGGAAGACCAGCAAGGAGAGCTGGTGCCTGTGACTGGGAGAGGCAGCCCTGCAGCCGCCTGGGAGTCCCTGCTAGGTGCCATGCGTCTCTTCTTCACCATCTCACCAGCTGCAGGTGCTCGGCAGCTTGAGATTTGCTGGCAGTTTCAGTTTGGAAGTGGCATCTCGTGGCAGCGAGGTGTGGAAGCAACTGGTGTGATGGTAATAACAGAGGCAAAGGTGCTGGCTGGTGCCTCTGCCTCTGGCCATTTTCAGGTATAGAGGTCATGGAGGTGTTAGCAGAGCATTGGGAAATAAAGTGGTGGCCTTTTTCTTCCCTTTTCTGTTACTGGGATCATTTCTGTATCTTTTTTCCTCAGGAAGAATGCAAGTTGCTGGAGGCTTTGCACTCGCAGTAGCTGCCCATGTTAAGGCAAAACCAAAGTTTTGCTTTTCTGCTTTGTTATGGACGGAAAGAAAGGACAGGGAGGCAAGGCTGTTAGTGCCCTCTGCTAATCAAAAATGGAGCTGCCATGAAGGGAAGAGCCCAGAAGTTTACCTTTGTAGCAGAACAGATATTAGAGTCAAGAAATGAAAGAAAGAGGCTTCCTGAACAAGGGCACCAGGGTCCTTCTCCCCTCTGGTGAGCAGCACCCACCCTTTCATGCCACGAGGCTCCCTGAAATCCCTGTGAATCCCCTGCTCTGCAGTGCCACTCTTGCAGGAACCGGTTAAAAGGCTGAAAAGAAACTGTTCTAAGTTTAAGTTGAAGTACCATGTGACTGTGAAACAGATTTACAGGAACGTCTCAGGAAAGGAATTTTGGAAAGGCAGTGGGGGTGGGAGGTGGGAGAGCAGAGGAGACCCTAATTATAGCAGAGCCCTGACACAGATGCTGAAACAGATGCTTGTGGGCCAGAAAGGATGCTGAGGGGGACAGTGGGGAACCTCCTGTCACTAAAGAAAAGTGACGTGTGTCCTGGAAACCATGGGTAGGAATGGCAGGGTGAGAGGACCTTCTCCAAAAGTGAAGGAAAACCCTCATGCATAGAGGGTATGGGAGCTGTCCCTGACAGCACAGGGAGAGCTGAGCTTGTCAGGCTGGTGGGACACAGTCAGAGACAGCTCTTTGAGATAAGGAAGCCCAATCCCAGAAGACTGGCATGATGTGCCTGAAGCTTTTCCTGCAATGGGTGTCTTTGCAGCATCCCTCATCTGTGAGCCTGCTCTGCTGGCTAATCAGGGATGAGGTTCATTAACAGTGCTCTCTCCTTTACCTGGTGATTTATTTTCATGAAATTCTTCAAAACCTCATATCCTTCCTTCCCCGCTCTGACAAAAAGACAGAGGCAGGATATATCAGCTTCCTTTCTTTTGGAAATGAGTCGGAAATGAGAGGCATGTGCCAGATGTTGTCACATAAAGCCTGGGCAGGAGGCGCTCGGTGCACGAGGAGGACGGCACAGGAGTTTAGAGAAGACTTGAATTATTATGAGAGCTTTGCCATGACACGAAAGGCTTTCAGCCTGCCTCAGGCTGCTGGGCACAAAGGAATGGGAGGAGAAAAACCAAGCTGCCTGCCAGGCTAGGACATAGTAGTTAAGACTTTGTGCTGCTGTACGTGTTCACGCCTGTGAGCAATATGCTCCCATATGTACACACACCAGTGTGTGTGTGTGAATAAATAGGTTCACCTGCAGCGCAGGCATGTATGACTATGTTTACTTTTGTATTTCTAGGCACACACATAAGCTTGTGTGTTGTGCATTCAGAGAGAGATCTATATCTAAATTCAAAGCACAAAATAGCAAAACCCTTTTCTTAATCTTTCCCAAATGATCTGTTTTTTATTTCAATGCACAAAGATCTCCACAGATCTCTCTGAAGCTACAGTTTCCGTGTTGTGCTGGCGTCCGGGACTACAATGATACTTCTTGTAAAGTGTCAGAGCCTAAAATAATGTAGTCTCCAAACCCTACCATATAAACCACCAGGAAGGGAAGAACAATAAAACATCCCTGAAAGATGGTGGTGGTCAGAAGAGTTTGGTGCTCCATCCCATTAACAGCAGGGATGGATAATTAGGCTGGACGAAACAGCATAAAGTGTACACCAGGGAGTCATCCTGAGAGGCAGGGAGCTGGACTGCATGATCTAAGAGGTCATTACCAGCTGTAACAGTGATGAACCTGATGTTTTTGAGAGCCTGTTTTTGCAGCAGTGCTCAGCCGTGGGTCAGGGGAAGGAAACACATGATACATCTCCTGCTAACTTTCCACTGGATGCCTTTTCTTTTTCCCTTCTTCTTGCAAACGGTCTCAAAAAGACATCAATGGGTCTTTAAGGGAATGTTGCATGAAAAAAATAACAGAGACACCAGCTTTGTGCCAATGGGATGCGGTGGAAACAAGCCAGGAGACTGTATCTGGGGTGCTAATT
Organism: Anas acuta; assembly: GCF_963932015.1. Classification (NCBI taxonomy): domain Eukaryota; kingdom Metazoa; phylum Chordata; class Aves; order Anseriformes; family Anatidae; genus Anas; species Anas acuta. The sequence goes on along the minus strand of NC_088998.1, from coordinate 4,910,058 downwards.
AGAAGATATTTCCTGCCTTTGTGCTGCTGGTAGTTATAGGAGTGGGTGTGATAGGGTGTGAATGAGTGTGATAGGGTGCGAGTGAGGTAGGGTGGCAATGAGGCACCCCAAATTGGATGCATACAATTAGAGCACCTTGCCTGTGTATTGGAGCTCTGGCCACTGCAACTCAGTCACTTAGGGGCTGTGGGCACACACTGATGTAAAGCTTTATTTACACAGATTAAAGCCATATGTGAATGTATAACCTGCATGCGTGAGCTCACATCCAGGCAGCCTTTTGACATGTAGACTTGAGAAAACACAACTGTTTTCAGGCTTGTGTTCAGCCTTTTTTCTCCTAGGAAGTGCCGGGCCCCTTTTAACAGTTATTCCACTTTGATATCCCTTTCAACCAGCACAGGACCTGCAGCTTCTGAGCTTGCCACCAGAACAGCCTGCCTGGTGCAAAGCCCCCTGAGCATTCATGGAGGCTCAGACCAAGGGGCTGGGTCTGAACATCTCGTGCAGGCTGCTTGGCGGGGCTTGGAGAAAGCAGATGGCAATGCATGCCTCCACGGGGGCCATAAATCCACGCTGAACAGGGCTTGCCACTTGGAACGATACCCTGCTCCCGAAGCTGGCGATTTATTTGCTGTGTTTTACGCATTCCTCCTGTCGCTGGCATAGTTAAACCTGTGCGGGCTGGCACTATTGTGAAGTACCCCATTGGTTCACAGTTAAATTGGGGTTCTGATCTAAAAAGAGATTATGCAGAAGCAGGCTGCGCTTGCTCATCAGATCTGCTCCTTCTGGGTGTTCAGAGCAATAGCAGTTTTCACTGCTAATTAATACAAGCGTATAGTGCTTTTGATTCCCCGTAGCACTGTGGAGCTGCCATTGTGATGGGAGCATGAGCTGGCATCCCATCTGCCCCATTTTCCCCAAATCCTGTTTGGAGGGATAAATCTGGCTTAGCATTGCTTACCTGAGGACAGTGGTGCTTCAAGGATGCAGCGGGGAGGCAGATTTTGATCTGCTGGGTTTTTATGAATGATGAACATGCACGATGAAGAGAAAGACTCTGTTGCTTTTCAGAACTCAAAAACTTAAGCCATTTGCAGTCGGAGGTTTTCTCATTTCCCAGCAGAAATCAGTTTAGGAAGCAGTTACACGTACATGTGTGTACTCCACCAAAGGTGTTGAGCATGGGGGTGGGTGTGAGGGTTCGGCTGTAGGGCTGTAACCTCAGCTCTGTGTGTAGGCCAGCAGGTCGGACTGTCACCCTGAGTGAGGTATGTGGGAAACAGGTTTTTATTTTATCTGAACCTGCATTCTCTGTTCTTACTGACAAATGATTCCTCATTAATACTAGAGAGCAGAAAGTGAATATCCATTTAGGTAAGAAGTGATGCCGGAAGGAGGCTTGATGCCTTGTCACTCTAGCAGAAATACTAAGAACTTCATTTCTTTCTTGTGGGTAAGTCTGATGCTAAAACTACAATAAGAACAGGGCAGCTGCTGAAAACCACATCCCTTCCCAGGGAAGGATCTGGCCCTCCCTCAACTGTAGCATGCAGGGCTCATGGGGAGCACAGACATTGATCTCTCCTGGCTCAATACATAGCAGCCCCATGCATGTTGCAGCGGCTCTTCCGCACACAGGGTTTGTGGCTGGGATGCAGCCCCTGTGCAGAGCCCACCACGCAGCACCTGCCCCTTCCTGCTGGCCCAGAGCTAACCTGACTGCTCAGAGCAGTGGTACCAGCAGGGTGCAGAGGTGCTGTGGCATCTGCAACAATCCCTGTGCATCAGGTCCTACAAAGCCATTCACAGATACACAATAGAGCGTGTAAAACACAATTCCTTGTCCTTTTCTCGTGCTAACAAAAAGAGCCTCCCTGACTCTGGCTGCACCTCTGTGGTGCTAAGTGAGCCAAGAAGCAGTTAGCACAGGGCTTGGCGCCCAGGAGACTTTTTATTTTTTAATCTATGTGTGGTGCCACAAGCCCTGCTAGTGGGAGCACAGAGTCACCTGGCCCTCTCTGGCCTCTTGGAGAACCACAGGGCATCCTTAAGACCCTGTCCCCTTGCACAGCCAGAGCAGAGATGTTCCTTACTCATTGACAATCAGATTCTGCCATTTATGGCAGTTTGGGAATACAATTTCTTGTCTTCCTTTGTGGAATGAAGAGGCAGATTCTTGTAGGCTTAAAATCTTGGTTCATGGATTTTTTTTTTCCCTTCCTTTTCTTCTTTTCCTTCTTCCCATCCTCATTTTCTCTCTGAGTCAAGCTACACTTCCTCATCAAAGAAGCTCTAATGGGATCAGATATTTGACCAGCTGCCAGGGAAATTTCCAGTAACCTCTGAAACCCTAAACATTCCATTTTGAAGGATTACAGGGAAAATGTTTCATCTTTCTGATAGAGAAGCACCAAAAATTGAGAGTCGCCAGCTCATCTTCTTCCGTTCCGATGGAAGGAGCTTGGGCGGGCTATTTTTAGGTTACAAAGCTGTACTTTGCTAAGATAAAAGCTGGGGCTCTTTCAAAGCAAAAGCCTTAAAGTGTGAAATCCATCAAGCCCGTTATCCTGGGGAGCGCTACGACATTATTAGACTGAGGCAGCGGCGAGCCGATGGGTGAATGGCATCCCCTGCCCCGCAGAGGCTGGGGGCTTTCTCCTTGGTACCCTCTTCTGACACTCTCATTTAGGAAAAACACTTCTGGGAATGAAGGCCCAGGATCTCTTCCCATGGGCTGCGGCCAGTGGGCCATTGCAGAGTGGTAGCCAAAAATCCAGGTGGTTTGGGGGTTTCTGCTTGCTGCTTGGCTGGAGGGAGATGCAGACACACAGCCAGGATCTCCCGAACAAGAGAGACTCATGATTAATTCGGGATATGCGCATGTGCAAAAGGAGCCACATAATGACACTAAGTGTAATTCTGTGGTGGATGTGTCAATATTCATCAGGGATGGCAGGATGCATGGGGATTTGGGGAAAGATGGCAATATATAGGGGCTTATTGAATACGTGCAGCTAACAGCTAACATGAGAGCATTCAGATTTGTACACACAGGAATTTCTAATGTTTCTTTTTGTTTGTTTGTTTGTTTTTCTCCATGAAAAGCTCCATTTTGATAAGTTTTTCAATTTACCAATACTAAAAATATAACTTTCCAAAACATTTTGAAAATTGACAAAAATGTGTCCTAGTTAGGTACTTTGCGAACTAGAATGTATTCCTCCTTTTTTTTTTTTTTTTTCCCAGTTAGAGATTGGAGTGTACAGCTGTGAGAACAGCAAAAGAAATATCTGGTTCTGAAACAATTTTACCCGTTCTCCCCGCCCTGTTCACAAACAGGATCAAGTTTTCACTTATTTGCAGCAGAAGACATGAATTTTCTCTCCTACAATCTCAGAAATGCTCAGCTCACAGCACAGAGCAACCTCTTTACAATTAACCCCCCTCCTTAAATTGCTCTGTGCCTTGATTTGACCTCATTTAAAAATGAGACCACTTCTTCTGTAAGTGACTTCACTTTTTTCCTTCCATCTTTCCACGCGGATGCAGGATGGGAGCTCTGCAGCCACCCACACCCAGCCAGCGGAGCTTGGCTGGAGCTCAGCGCCCTGACACACCACGCGGCTCTGCCATCTCTCCAGCCTTTCTGTACAAGTAACATATGTGACATTTGCATTCTCTCTCTTATCATAAGGCTTTGTACTTACGTGAAGATGTCAAAGCACTTTATAAATATTAATTAATGCATGCTAACAGCAGCTCGGTGTTTTATAGATAAGGAGTCTGAACTGGGAAGAAGCAAGGCAGCGAAGTGAGATGTGGCCACTGGGGCACAAAGCTGAAGGAAGAGCCCCAAGTTCGCAATTCCCAAAGTGCCACTCCAGACAGAGAGCCAAGAACGAGCAAATACAATATGGGACGTGAGCGAAATGTAAACACCTCAGGTAGCTGTGTGTGCCCTCAAAAAGCAAAGAAAATAAAGAAATTGCAATGATTTAATTATTTAACCCTCAGTCAGAAACAGAAAATAGAAAATATATTTTCCTATGGAAATGTAATTATTGTTTATTCCGTTGAACTGATTTCATTTCTAAATGAAGGTCACAGTCCTCTGCCCAGGAGGAAAAAAAATCCTTCCAGAAATGGAGTTGAAAACCAGCAAATTACAAAAAGCAGATGAAGTTCTCATCTGACTTAAGCTTCAAGGATGGGATTTTAAAAGATAACTAAGGGATTTAGCAGTCTGATTTCCCAATTTGAAGCCCAATTGTCCTTGAATGAGATCTCTCCAGACAGACTTGGTCCAGAGGGAAATAGATCTACTGGAAAAAAAGAAAAAAAAAAAAAAAAGTGCCAACTCTACAAATCGGCCTTTAGAAAAAAAATCAAGAAGTAGCTACATGATGTTATGCAGGCAGCAGGAATGGATAAAACCCCAAAGAAAGTTATTCTAGAACATCTGTGTTCAAAAACAAGCAAAAAAGTGGGGGCTGGGATGCTGTTCACTTTAGCTGACAACATCCAATAATTCTAATGTGACAAAAGATCCTGAAACATCTGCCAGAGCTATTGTTAACCTCGCTTTGGGGAAAATTCTGCCATCACCGACTTGCTGGAGAGATGTGTCTGGGGCCAAGCTTGGAGGGAAACATCCCAGGCATTTAGGGAACCTCTTCAAAAAAGTCTCACTAAGGTTGTTAGAATAGTTTAAGCGAATCTGTTCTCTTCTAGCTGCTACAATAATATTTAAGGTGGCCATGGCTGAAATTTCTGACTCTCCGATGTCTGGTATATTTTCTGGAATTAGTGACAGAGTCCAGTTTTCACCCACAATACCTATTCAGGTCTTACAAATCATTGAAGATGAAATACAGGAACACAAGAACATCAGCCTAAATTGGCCCAAAAAAACATTGTCTTCTCTCTGTAACCCTGCTGGGCACTGTCAGATCTGAGCTATCTGGCAGTGCTGCTTCCCAGGGACTCTTCCTGTTGCTGACAACTTGCTGTTCTGGATCATTCTAGGCTAGATGCAGGCTCTTCATACCCAATAGTTGTCAACAGATTAGTTTCCACCCAGCCTCTCCTTGAACCCATACAAACTTTCAGCACTCACATTGTCCTGTGGCAAGGAGTTCCACAGCTGATTCACACACTGCATGAAGAAAACATCCTTTTGGTTTGTTTTTGTCTTCTGTTTGCTTCAAAACCCAATGAACAACAGATTGTTGTCCTCTTTCCCCTTGCCGCTCAATAGGTGTTCCTAGATGTCCCTTCAGCTGTGTCTTTTCCTGCCCAAGAGATGTCTTCACTGTCAGGGAAGAGTTCACTTCTGGATTTGGCTTCACCTGCAAACCACATTGTAAAATTTCCTGCCAATGCTCAGTGTTTTCTCTGTATGTTCTGTAGTAACAGACTGCCTTAAGCTCCAAGCTCTCCCTTGGATTATCTAGATAAAAACGCATGTAGGTGAGGCTGAGCACATTGAAGCTTTGTTCTTCCAAATTATTCCCTTAATTGTCATGGTTCTGCAAGACTAAGATGTGGCCAGCAGAGCAGCCGGGGGTGTGTGTGTGCCAGAAAATATTCAGGTAACAGATAACAGATGTCATGGTGTTTTCCTTGCATTTCTTCACCGCAGTGCATGGGGTGGCTGTCCTGCAGGCAGGGTGATCCAGCAGAGCCAGGTCCGTGGGTTAATGGTAGCTGGGGCAATCAATCCTTCTTTCCCTCCGGAGAGGGGCTTGTGGACAAGAAACATCCAATATCAATTCTGGTGCTGGGTGTTTGGGAAGATGAATGTGCTGAACATCTTGTTCCAGTGGCTGCCAAGCTGTGCTGCATTCATGTGCATGTCCCTGCTTACCTCGCTCCCCAGCCAAAGCCCACATGTGGATCTGGGCCTGAGCCTGAGACACACGCTTTGCACTTCAAGCACGAAGCTTTGTAATTACATTGGGAATCTCATTACAAAGGGGAGGAGAAAAAGAGGGCGGGCAGGGAAGCAACTGCCAAGTTTATTATCTTGGGGTTTGGGCTTGTGTGTTGTTTCTTTTTTTTTTGACTGTAGATGACAATCTACATGAAAGTCCCTTTCGTACATTCATTACTGGAGATTTTATAGCCTAATGAATGTGACTCATCTGCGTAATCGCATTGTTTTCCAGTACTCCAGATGTTCTGTGGAGCACCTCTGGCTCGTGATCTCCCATTTAAACATTTCTTGTAAACACCAAAAGCTGTTTGTTTGTTTTAATGTTCCATCACATCCCATTACCCAGTGAAGGTGAAAGATTGAAATGCAACGTTGTCTTGCCAAGAGATTTTTTTTCCCCTTCTTCCTCCTTCTGCTTCCCCTGATGTATCTATGTCTAGTGTCTAATTAGTATGCAATGGGATGCAGAGATTCCTCTGTTAAGTATCTTGTTGCTTTCTGTCTGCCTTGATCTCTATAGGCAAGCGGATGATACAGAGAGATCTGGGGCCGGCATATCTCAGGTGCTGAACAATTTCAGTTCTTATTACTTCATGTGAGAGTTCAATATATCATTGTATCAGGGATACAGCGCCATGGGACTTAGCTCCCTGCCTTGCACAGTTATTCACATTAGGGAAAAATAAATACCAGATGCAAATACTCTGGTCCACTTGCAGTGAATACTTGCTGCAGTGACATTTGAGATTGTCTAGAGCCTATTTTCAATCCTGTAGGTCAGTCAAACAAGCTGAATTCTGTGAGAGCTCCTCTTAACACCAAAGCAGATACGGTTTAACACCTCTGGATGGATGTAGCAGGTTGAGTTGTAGTCTAGATACCTGTAACAGCAAACAAATGTTGAGCATAGGTTAACTGTAGGTAACAACAAATCTGCTAAAGTGCTTTAGCAAATTTTGGAAACAAAGAAGATTCATGTTATTTTACAGGTTACAGCAGTGTGTTTCCACAGTTTAATTTAGTTCTTAATTTATTCTTTTTTAATTTGATGTCTCCTATGGGCCTGGACTTGCTAGAAGTCTGGGCTGTGGATGGACTTGGGATCTCTGAACTATAGGAAAACATTTCTAATTTTGCAGGATTTGGTGCAGGAAAATCATACTGACAGGAGATTTGCCTTGTAGTCACCACAGTATTAGACACCTGTTGTGGTCCGTAGGTACCCAAAAACCCTGGAGCCTGATATGATATATGAAAATACAGACAGTGAAATCTAACAATGAAAAGGATTTTTTGAAGCAAATCCCAGGGTGGGAAGTGAGAGCAGAAAAGAAAGCCTTTGGCCACGAGAGAACTGAGCAACCCAGGAAAAACTGACAGAGGAAAAGGAAACACCAAAATAAGAGTCAGGAAAGCACCATGAGAGAAACGAGATGGTTATTTCTGTGAAGCATTGGGAAGAGAAGCTTTAAATATTTCAAAACGATTATCAACATATTAGGGATGGGAGATTGATTTAGTCTTATGTTCTTTTGAGAAAAATTATGAAAACTAATAACAAGTTTGAAGTACAGCAAAGCTGCGCTGCTTGCTTCAGTCTTAACAGATAAAGCTTAGAGGGCTGTGGGAGATTAACGGCTGATGAAATGAGCCTTTGGAGTCTGTCAGACATGGAGTTCAGGAGCCGTCTGAGCTCTCTTGCTTGAGCGCTGCAGGGTTTTCACCAAGGAGAATGTGAATTAGAGACCTTGGAGAATACTGTACCTACAGAGGGAAACCAGGCTGATCCTCGGGGAATTGCCAAGTAGGGAAGGGCAGGGGACGCTGGGATGCACTAGGAATGTATTAGAAAAAAGGACTATGCAGAAATCTGGTAAATTAAATAGGACACCACAAAAGGGAAGACTAAACAGATTTATTTGCTTCTGAGAAGGAAACTGAGAAACTCTTCCCTGCAGGAATTACGAGAATCATTGTTCTGCCTCCTGAGGTGCCTCCCATAGCCGTGATGTATCAATGGCAGCTGTGATCTTCAGCAGCGGTTTTGTTAATAACATGCCAGCAGAAATGCTTATGATACAAGGTTTTGTTTTGTTTTTCTAACCCATATATTAAATCAGTGGGTGACATATAAAAATGAAGATATATCTGCTTCAAGTTAAATGCTTCATGCAGTGGAGCAGAGGCAATGTTAAATGGTATTTGAGTTCTACCCTTTCAAATTATTTTTTTAGAGGTGGAAAGGAAATAATTTTAGATTTTTCTTCCAAGAGAAGTCTTCTAAAAACATAATTTGTGTTATTCAGTGCACTATTTCTGATCAATGTCTAGCACTTTCTTCTAGTTTTAATATTTTAAGAATAACCAATCTGCATAAAATTTTGTTAATGGAGTTATTTCAACCTCCAAAAATTAGAAATATTCTGTTCTGATAAAATTGAAACTTATCGGAAACATTTAGTTTCAGTTCTAGTTCTTAACAAAACAAACAAACAAACAACTTAAATTGACACGTTCCTTAGGATACTTTGATGTCAATTAAATGCCTTTTTTTTTTTTCCAGAAGGAAATATTCCAGCAGAACATTTTTCAACCTGCCTCTAGTTATGAGTTATTGCACATATATTCACTGTTATAAAAGTTGTATCAGTGGTTATATTTAATCTTTTTTTTTTTTTTTTTTTTTAATTTCATCCAATCTTCCCGAGGTACTTCAGATATTAAATGAATGCAGACAGATAATTTCCCACCCATTTCTCCTTAAATTTTTAATGAAGTAAACCCTTTTTCTCTAGCCACTCCTTGGTTTTATGCTATGTTCATGGAGTTCAGGTGCTCTAGTTACTGGACTTATAAGTATTATTTCTAGAACCACAGTACCCAGCTACGCAGGCCCCGTTTTTTGCTATTTGTTTCAAAGAAACATTTAGAATCCAAGGAAGACAAAAGACCGGAAGAAGATAGCATTTCTGTTGGCACTCTAGGTGTGGGAAACTGAGGCACAGAGTGAGACAAAATGTGGAAGTAATCTCACCAAATTTTAGCCACCTAAATGGTATCTAGGCCAAATTAGTCATTTAAATTCCTGTCAGCATTAAGGAGAGAAGCACCCCCAGACTTTGAATTGTTTCATGTATCTTAACCATGGATTTCCAAGTAGGCTCAAGTTCTCATTGGAGATCTCTGACACTAAATGGACTGTAGTAAGAGACAGGGCAGGGCAACTAATTTATTCTAAACATTTTGCATAGTTTATGCTAGACAAAAACAGATCTCAGCCTTTGTGATAAGCCTAAGGCTTCACAGAAAATCTGTGGCAGAGCTGGAAACCGAATGCGTACCTCCTGAATTCAAGGCTAATGCTTTAATCATAAGATGGTACTTCCTCTCGTAATCCTGACTCTATCTTATTTCAATAATTCAGCATATTTCCTTCAAAGAACAGGAGCGGGACATCTGTAGAATGCCGAAAAGCAATTATTTAGTTGGGCAGCCGAATCATACTAAACACTTCTGCAACCCAGACTTCTGAAACCATGTGAACTTTTGCAAATGCTCCTGAGAGATGCCACAGGGTAGATTTCCTTTTCAGAGAAATGATCTGAGAGCAGAAAGCATTTCACACTAGAGGAAGCAACATATGCCACCGCAACCAAGGAATAATAGGGAAAAATAGCAGGGGAAAAACAAGTTTTTCTTTCAGTGGCAAGAATATTATTGCCTGAACAGAGGAAACCCAAACCACAAGACACATCACCAGTAAATCTTTTCTTGTGACAGATTTTCTGACTGGAGAAACCACTTTCATCATACCGGCTTCCTGCATAAGTTTATATGAGGACCCTGCAAGCATATGCATAGGAATAGGTGATCATAAATATTTCCATTGCCCATCCACTTTTGCAGGACAAGTGTCAAATATTCTCGGGGGACTTCATGTCAGACTGTCCAGAATCTGGGCCTTTGTGCACAGAGAGGGCTTCCCCCCTGCTCTGCCATGCACTCACTGCTGGGGAGGAGGGCAAGAGCTGCCTGGCAGAGGCACACCACAGTCAGAGTTGTGGGGAGGAGGAAAAGGAAGATGTGGAGCATCTACAGGAGGATTGTGTTTCAGTGTTCTGCTTAGGGTGTGTTAAGTAAGAATGATGAGATCCAGACATACCTCAAACAGCGCGTATCTCCTCACCTGGCGTGTTTATTCTGCATATTCAAGCACCATCTCAAGGATGTAGTCTTTATCACAGCCGCTGTGCAACACGAGGGACAGTCCATGTTTAAAAAGTGTTTTCAGCCTTGAAAAACAAGACAAGACAAACAATATGAAGGGACCACAGATGGGAAGAAGTGATTTCCCAGGTGTCACCTAGCAGATCAGTGGCACAGGCAGTTTGGAACCCCACTGTGCCAGGCTCAGAGACTGGGGTGCCTTTCCATCAGGCTATGTCCTCACTGAGAGGAAAAAGTGATTCATCTCTAAGCCAAGTTACTGCCTAGTGCACATTGGCGAGATATGATTTTACAGCACTGTTCATCTTGATTGCCTCTTGCTATAATTTTCATTCCTTTCTCTCAGTTGGCGCCTTGCTTACATGATATGTGAAAATATTAAATTAGTTTCCTTTACTGGAAATTATGTTCCATTAAACCATTGTCATAGCTACTAAGAGACCTCTCAGCCTCCTGGTAGACTTTGTTTTAGAAACATCTGACAAATCCTATGGCACTCTTACAGAGAGTTCAAAGCAAAGGCATTGTAAGCTTGGGCAATTACAGATTAAGTGGTTTAATATTGCAGAGAACAGAACAGGGAAAAGGACAACGTGTTGGATATCTGTGGCCTTCCCCAGGTTGTACTTTGCTGGGCTCTTTGTGTTTGAACCATTGTCCTTTGCCTTTTACATCCATCTGCAATATTAAAACACTTAATATGGGCAGTAATTATTCGAGCTGATGATGCTTTTTCTTTGAACTCCTTGCTGGAGTGCCAAAGGATTTGTTAGATATTGCGATGATGTGGAGTGGTTTGAGGGACATTACTTCCACCCCCTATAGAGCACCCGCAAGACAGAACATAATTGGAGTACAAACTTTGAACTTGCTGAGGTTTTTCATCTTACTTTTGGTGTGCACAAGTGGCTATTAGATATTTGTCAGGATCATACTTTGCCCATGGTAATAGAGAACAATAATAATATTAATTCTTAGCTGCTGCAGGATAATTTGTATGCAACAGCCTCAAAGACTGCAAAGGTTGGGGGCCAGAGTTATTTTTAGGAGGTTGATCCAAAGTTTTAAAGAAATGGTAATTTTGTTGGAAAAATGGGCTTTCACATCTGGACTAAAATCAGCAACAAAGTTGTGATGAATTTCATGAATAGTTCTGATCCACCACAACCCTGTAAAAAAATAAAGGGAATAAAAAAGTAAAAGAAGTGGACAGTAATGTTCTGAAACAGAAAGAAAGCATTATTTGAGACATTTTCAAGACATTCAAGACATTTAAAAAATGTAACACCTCAGTCATCTAAAATGACTTATGCTTCTACAGATTTATGAGTGTGAACAAAAGACAAGTTTTTGTTTGTTTGTTTGTTTGTGTGTTTTTTTTTCTTTCTTTTTTTTTTTTTCCCAAGAATTAAGTGTCCTGTAAATGGAATGCAAAATTTAATCTGTGTCTAAATGACATGATTTCATAAAAGTATTTCTCGCTCCATAGGTTCCTCCTCCTACTGTTTTTCTTTTCAGCAAATATATTTAAAAGAAGAAAAAACAAAAACTTTTTTCATTTGACAAAGATCTTCTGTACAATCATTCTTGTGCATAGTGTGTCTGTGTTTGTCCTCCCTAAAATAAATTGTGAACCCATTCTCCACTCCCACCTCTTCCAAGAGAGCTGCTGCAATTTTAGATACATTACGTTCTTGTAAATTTCCTCAAGGTAGGCAATTGGGTAGAGTGAAATCTGGAAGTGCTCTTGGAGGACACTTGCAGGGTGACTTTGGAGCGCACCTGGCATTAGAAAGCCAAAACATCAGGCCAGAGTAAGTGAGGCTTCAGAAACTCCTCTGCACAGATGTATTTTTTTCCCATTTCTTTTGAATTTGGCTACAGATCAAATGAACTCTTGACTCATTTGTCCCACTCATTTTAGCAACAGGGAAACTGAGGCACAGGAAGGAAACATTCTTTGCCCAAATTCAACCACAGAGATAGGAGGAAAACTCAATCCTACTCCAGTACAGTCCCTGCATTTCTCTCACAGTTTTTGCCCTGCTTTTATGTTCGATCTACAAATTGCATTTCAGTCCTCATTGCTCGGTGTATTGAAAACTAAAAGCATTAAACACTTCATAGGTAGCTTAACATCATTCACTGAGAGACGGGTGAAATGGTAGGGGTTAGATTGGTTCTGGGACCGGTGTGGGGAAAAGGGATTTCTGAACTGGTCATTTTCCAGGCCCTGCTGGATTATAACCCACACCATGAATACTGTTCATGGCTTGGTGAAGGCTAAAGGACCCCAGAGAACCTCTCCACACTTGCCACAGAGGAGATGTGCCAGGGCAGCTCTGGGTGTGTAGCTGAAATGCTCCATTCTGCAAGCCATTTGGCCTTGCAGAATTACTTGAAAGGCACCCAAAGTGGGAGTGAGATTCTCAATCCCATAGCAGACAAAGCTCAAGAGACCCAACAATACAGCCTGTTCTTCCAGGCAGGGAGTGCTGTGTTACCTCTGAGAGACACCCCGTTCCCAGCAGCCCATCCATTTCACCTTCCTGCCTACAGAGCTCTTCTGTGCGCACATCCTTCAGGAAAATTGATTGTTTTCATCTGTTTTGCTTTAGAGGTCCCTATAAACAGGGATTGAAGTGGCTAGTTTAAAAGGTGCAGGCAAAGGGAGAAATATTTTTATTTAAATAATCTCCCACACTAAAATAATAAATAAAAAATAACCTTATTTATAGAAATGTTTTATTTGAAAAAAAAAAAAAAAAAAAAAGCTTGAGATTTAAAAACAAAGGAGAAAAAATGACAATTTGAATTTAAGTTCTTTTTTTTTTTTTTTTTTTTTTTTTCCTGCAGTGAGATCTGAGATTAAAAAAATCCAAAAATTCTACTTGTATCCTTTTCAGTTAGCTTTTCAAACCTCAGTTCATCCAAACTCTTATCAAAATAAGAGATCGAGAAGTGTCTTGATTAAAGGGTGCAAGTCTCTTCACTGGGAGAAAGTGCTGGGTACAAAATAACTCTAATCTGGCAGAGAAAGGCATAATAAAAACCAATGGCTGGAAGCTGAAGCCAGACAAATTCAAATTAGAGGATAGATTTTGTAACAGAAAGGACAATTAACTATTGGAACAATGTGCTAGCAGGTGTGCTGGAACCTCCAGCCCCAAGTCTTCAGGTCAGCACTGGATTCCTTTCCAAAAGGTCTGCTTTAGCAGGTACAATTTATGGACCTGAATGCTAGAATAATGGGCTGAAATCACAACTCAGAGCAGAGCTTTATCGACTGAAATAGGTGCATCTACATCTGAATAAATGGGAAATTAATTTTTGATGAGAGAACTTGAGAGATCAGAGTTGAAAGGATACACTGGGTGTCACATTAAAGAAACATGCTTTACTTACCCCTGATCTCTTTTTAAAGCGTAAGGGTGAGAAATGGCCCCAGTCTAACAAGAAGTCTCGAGACTAGTAAAGTTTGTGTATGCTGCCACAAATATTAGTGCATGAAGAAGCAGGTTCATTAGGAAAAGTTTGTGTAACTTAACAAAATCTCATCAAGTCAGGAGATGTGTGAGGACTTCACTTTTGATCTATGTGAATAAAGAAAAATAATCCATGAAGCCATTCTTGTTAATTTATTCTAAGTGTTATGTTGATAGCTGTACTAAATCTTTGCTGGAAACATCAATGCATAGATAAATAAGGTAGAAAATAAATAGGAACTGAAGGGGTATTGTTAAGCAATAGGATTTGCTTTAAAGCAAGGCCTGGGCTCATCCATTTTGCCTCGTTATGACTTCTGCTTAAGAGAAATACTGGATTCATCTCCTTTCATATCACTCTGAGCTCTCTCCTGACAACTGCCACGTCTCCAGTGCTTCTTACTCAGCCTCTCGTGCTCACCTGAAATTGGGTTTCTCCTCTGCCCCTGACTGACTCCATCTCCCCCTCTGTGCCTGGGTGGTTTCTGCTGTCTTCTGCAGTCTGACCATTACTGTCAGCCTCTGAGGAGGACTCAGGAGGAGCCCTTGAGAAGCTGTCACCTGCAAGGACAACCCCTCTGCACTCACTGAGGAACTGAAATATGTTCAGAAGGCAGGGTCTGGGTAAGCTTTCTGGCCCCAAATGACTTTCAAAGACATGCAAATTACTGTACACAGTGACAATCCACATCCAAAATGATCACATAACCATCATACTAAGAGCTCCATATCCAAATCCCTCATGCCTTACTGGTATCCGGTTGTGCTGGACTGGACTGGGTGCAATTTATTTTTACCATCGTGCTTCAGAGCTTGGACTGAAGAGTTCTGTAGGACAACTTTAGAAGTTCCCTATGTGAATGAGCAGAGGCTCAGAGCTGTACTTAACCAACTGGCTAGACTTACTCTGATAATTCCAGGGGAAAGGATAACTCCTCGACTGTTGTGTAATCTGCTTATTTCTGTGAAATTGTACATGGATTATTGTCGCTGTGAAATTCATGTACAGCAAGCTGCTCTGGAAACTTCGATGAGCAAGAGCAGAAATTGAAATGCAACAAGGGTCCACAAAGGCTGCGGTGAGAACAGAATTAAAGGTCTTGATGCCTTCATAACCTCTGCCAAAGCCATTGTGCAAACACCTACAATGTAAGATGCCACCTCGTTTTCCCAGTGCCTGTGAAGGACAGGACTGAAATAACACATTCTGATTTGCAGGGGCCATTCCAGTAGCCAGTGTTAGGCTATTCTTATGCAATGAACAGACTCTTGTTAATTACTGTGACTTCTTTACAATCATAGGATGTACACATTTGAACCCCAAAGGGTCCTCTCCAGAGAATAACCTTTATTTGCTTGATTGCTTCCGTTCAGTTAATTCTGCCTAATTACTATTTTCTTCCTATTAGATCCTAATTATGTACAGTATTTTCATTATAAAGTGTAATGTTTCCCAGAGAACTATGTCAATTACACAGACAATATTACCGGAGGTCTCATTTACTTCATTAAACCAGAGAGCAGACTCTCTTCTGATTAAAACTGCAGTTGGAGGTACGGACATAGTAATGTCCTACTCCTATAATGTAGATATTAGAACTGATCAGACGATGATTAGAAAAAAAATACGATTAATATATTTAAGTGAATAAAAATGCCTCTTTTTGACTGCTGATACTTTTGAAATGTGGTTATTTATTCCATCTGACTGTCTTTGCAGGAAAGTCCAAAGTTTTAAGAATCTTACTATGCTTTAATATTGTGTAAAGCATGAATAAATATTGTGTAAAGAGAGATCAAAAGATTTGCAAATTTAGTCTCATTAGAATAACTGTGTTAGTGCATAGCAATACGGGCAAGTACTGAGAGGAATACGGAAAATTTAAGCACACCTTTTCTTCTCTCTCCTAGAAAATCAGTCAATCTTTGCCTCAAATCATGGTAGAAAGAGCATTGATATTAAAGGGAATACATTTTGATATAATATATAACTAGCATATGGAAGTCATTGCCACGGGAGCTCGACTAAGCCAAATCATCTAGTTCATGAGAGGATGGAGACTTTGCATTTCCAAGCACAGTAACTACCTCATTCAAGTTAGTAAAATTAACCAGCAGTTTACAATAAGTTGATAGCTTTCATGTTTTGCTGTGTGACATTGGGGTGTTGTCTCCTCGGAGCCCCAGCACTAATCCCTGTCTATAATCCGGGGGTACCATTTCTCTCGCTACCTCTCCTTGGTGTCAGGTCTAGTACATTAATGGCTTAAAATTCACTGATCCTGTTCAGATCATCGCATGATGAAGGAGCCATCTACAGCAAATGAAAAATATCATTCTCATGCAAAGGCTGCAGGTAATAACATTACATCGTAATTCAGTAGACTGTGCAACTCCAGCGTTACTCAGTGTATAATCATATAAGCATCTAGCACACACTTGGCACTTCATAAATAATAAATAATAATATTAATAATACAACTGCTGGCACGGTAACTTTCAATAATAACTAGATTTTTAAAAAGTGACAGAGCCAAATGGGATACCCAACATGCCCTGTGTTTACCAGAGCTTTACAAGCCTTTCAGGAGAGTATCCAGAAATCCCATTTCAGTCTGCAAGGAAGCTTGTGCAGAGCTGGAGATGTGAACATGAAGAAATTGGCAGCTCAGGTACTCCAGACAAAGCACTCAGGGACCACATTAAAGGTATCCGTAGGTCACAAACCTACAGAAAGCATGGACAGAAGAGATCTTAGGAGGTTACCTAGTCAGCTTCCATACCTAAAGCAAAATCAGCAGGACTGTTCCCCTTCCAGATTTTGATTTAACTATATTCTCAAAGACTTTCCTTGGTGGGGTTCATCAGGCATTCTGTTCCAGTGCTTCATTTCCCTGAATAAAAAAAAAAAAAAAAGCTTTTCCTAAGACCTGACATAAATATCTCTGCTGTAATATAAGACCAGTATTTCATGCCTTATATCTTTTATATTATGTATGTCTTCTGTATTATTCCTCTACCTTTTCTGTTAAGGATCCCCAAGTCCTGCTGTCTTTCTTTGATTTACTTATTTTTTAATCATTCTTAACATTGTCAATTCTCAGTTTTTGATTCTCTCCACTTTGGCCACATTTCTCCTAAATGTGGTGCCAAATCTAAGCAGCGTGCTCCAGCTCAAATCTCACCAGTACTCAATCTAGTAGAGAAACCATTTATGTATTCCAGAATATTATGATTTATGTATTCTAGACTTTTTTTTTTGTGTGCAGGATTGAACATTAGTATATGTTAAAGACACTTTTTTGTTTCTTAAACACTTAACATTCTTTTCCTATAATTTTCCCTGTTTTGAGAATTAAAATAATATTTCTTTTTAGCATAATTTGTTTAGCTGACAAATACAGACGTGACTTTTTCACTGTTAAGTAAATAAAAACTATTGTAGTGTCAACAAAGAGTTCTTTAGCAAGTGAGTTTTTATACCTTTGGAAATGAACAACTAGCATGGTCACAAATCTTTCAGAAAATGAAAATACAAAGAAAGAAGAGGCAAAAATAAATGGAATTCAAAAGAAAAATTGTGATTTTTATTCCCTATAAGCATTTTTTTTTTCTCTTTGAAGGTTTAACTGGCTTTTATTCTTCTTGATTGGATTATTGACAGAAGTTTAATGCAGCTAGATATTATCTCACTGACATTCAAATTCCTAAATCCACTAAGATTTTTGATTATCCTGGTCCTTCTATTCACATTAGCAAGCTCACCTCTAAATGATAACGGGGCAATAGAGCATTGTGCAATGAGATACAACTAAATGCAACAAATTGTGGGATTTCATCCAGTCAGAAGAAGAATAGAAGTGCTGCGTGGTCACTGTAATATAGATAGGGAGTAATTTGTGAGTTCAGCAACATGCAGCAAGGATTTTGCAAAATTCTGAATCGTGTGAGTGGTAGGAAATATTTCTGTGTATATATTTTTTTCTTTTTTTAATGATAACTCACTGAATCTCAGAGCCCACCCACTACTTTCTTCAAGTTAGTCTACTCCATTCCATCCAGAAGTAAGAGCAACAGATTTGGCTTACATTTCCAACAAGAGAAGTGATACAAGACTGAGCATCTCAGCAGCTGGTCATGTCCTGGGCAAGCACATGGGGACGCTCCAGTGAAGGTGCAGAGGACATACACACCACCATGGCACACTCTTCGGGGGCTGGCCTCATGCCAGCCCAGAACAAGAAACCGTGTCTCTTGCTGCAGTTCATTACCTAAGTTTATGGAGGCTTTATGGACCATTACAAAGATCTGATGTGGATTTTAAATATGGAGCAACGTGGGGTACTTTAGTGCCTTTATGGCCATCTTTGCCTTGTTTCATTGAAGTGTTTGAAAAGGGAAAGCTAGGCCCCCTGCCAAAGCACTGTGAAAGCCAGAAAAAAACAAGGGGATTAACAGATATGCTCTCTCGGTGTCAAGAGAGTCTGTGGTACATCTAGTGGGAATGGATAGATGCCCACATACTTTTTCTTGCTTAAAAGCTTTGTACTACTCCTTAAACATGTTAAGCAAATATGAGGCATCCTTAAACTTCAGGATCTTCTCTTGCATCATCAGTCCTGCCATCCATCAGTCAAAAATGCGAAACTTTTCATCAAGCATTTATCTCTGCCAGTTCACTTCGCAGCTCTGAAAAACACACGATTGGTCTCCAAGTCTTTGGTGGATGTTCTGCTGGTAGAAAATTGGCTCCATGGAAGGGTAAATGGAGTTATCAAGGAGCATACGGGTGGCCAGATGGAGAGATGTAAACACAGAGGAAAAGCTGGATGAAGAATAAGGCTGAAAGATTGTGTGGATAGATGGACAGTGATTCACTATGGACAGATGGAAACTGAAGCTGTTTGGAAAACAGAATTTCTGTTCAACTGTGACGCATTGGAATTTGTTTCCATTCAGAATGAAAAAAGAGTCAATACACTGGCATTTTTTAACAAAATGGAAATGTTTCTCAACCCCTAAAAAAATAGTTTCAGAAACAAAGACATAGTTTAAAGAATTTTAAACTTAGTAAAGTAATACAAAATATGTTTGGACTTTTGAAATGCTACATATAAAAAACCATGATTAATATTCTCTAGGGTATAAAGGTTGACATAAAATAGAAAGCTGAAGCTTAATGTGACACCTTGGACAGGAACTAGACACTTATTATATTAAAAACAAACAAACAAAATAAATAAAAATGAAAATAAATTGTATTAAAAATAAACTTTTTAAATAAAAATACTGTGTTTTTCAATGTAAAGGAAATAGAAAACAATAATAATTCCATTCCTAATCACTGCATCCTCCTCTAAATGATTAATGATATTAATAGTCTGTCAAGTATAGTGGAGGTCTTGAAAATGGACAGAAGGTGAAATCGTGGAAAGGTGTCAAAGATTTGTTTCTGAAAGTGTTGAAATTGTCCCCATTGCAGACAGTGACAATTCTTAGAGATCTCAGTAGGACCAGCTGGGAGTTTGCTCCAAGCTGGCAGTGTCTAATGGAAAACCATAAGTTACCCCAGCTTGTCCCAGGATTGGGGGAAGGCTTCCAGAGCAGCTATCACACACACTTCAGTGCCAGGCTTTCCAGATGATGTTCCCGAACATCCCTGCACTCCAATTTACAGCTTTGTGGAGAGACCAGGCCAGAATTTGCCAGGGGTTTTGTTTAACTGGACTTTTCCTTTCTGTAGGCACATCCTTTGTGAGTGTCCTAAAACATACTCCTTGCATACGAGTGGTTGTTTTGAGCATAGGAGTCTGATGGGATAAGTTCTGCTTCCAGCTGCCAAATTGTTGAATGATCAATGAATAATAAACCACCCCCTGAACTGTGCCCATGTTCTGCTGTCACAGGTGATCCAGTGCACTCCGTCCTTGGGATGTAGCTCATTGTTCAGAGGAAAGAGAGAAAAACAGCGAGGACTCAACACCAGCCTGTGAAGAAGCAGGAAAATGACAAATTTCTCCTATGTTGCCATTGTTTTGGAGCCTTTCTACAGCAAACCCAGGTATCTTTCCTTCAAAACAAAACTGCCCAGAGACATGGTTGTCCACATAACAGGAAAAAATGAAACTCCAAACCAAAATAATTGTACGAAGAAAGAAACAGAGCCCCAGAGGTGTGGTGGAAGGTCTGGAGAGTGACTGCAGGTCTGTACACCACCAACAAAATGGGCACTTTATAAGATGGAGCTGGTAGGACATGACAGCTTCAGCTCTCTTATGATTTGTTCATTTCTGCAGGAATCACACTGGTTTTCCTCTAGTATCCCTTCTTAATTTGGTATAGAAGGAAAAAAAAGGTTTTTTTTTTTGTGTGTGTGTGTTGTGTTTTGTTTTTTTTTTTTTTTTTGGAGTCAGCAAGACTTTAACCCAGAGGGAGGAGCACTTAAAGAAGAGCTGGGGGACCCAAGGAGAAGGCCATGGAGTTGTATATGAGGAGAAGAGGGATCCTGAAACCACCTCCCAGGTCAGCTTTCCATTTACAGTTTTTCATCGATCCCTTGCAAGAGCCGGCTAGCTGGTGTGATTGCCCAAGGAGTGCACACAAGCAAGAAACCTGTGCCTTGACACTGAATTTTGGTGAAGGTTTTTTTTTTTCCCATGCCGAGAGGGGCCCACGAACATCCTCTGCCGCGTCGCATTCTGCAGCACGACTTGTTGCATATTCTAATTCCCGCTGGCTCCCTGATTTAGTGCTACAGCTAATGCTTTTGATGTCAGCCTGAGTGAGATAGAAAGGTTTAAAAATTCATAGCTGACCTTTCCCTGACACGTTTAGTTTCCGTTAGGCAAGCACTGCATGGCAGGTCCGGGGGAGGGGAGGGCAGTTTTTTAGCCTGAATTGCCTTTTTCTTAAAACAAGGGAAAGCATTAGGGGTGTGGGGGAAGTTAGTGTTTCAGTTCTGTTTGGGAGAAGAAAGGGAGACGGAGATAAAAATTAAACCGAGGGAGAGAGGCCTCAAAAGCAGAGGACAGGCTTATGAAAAATATATACCTTTACCAAAGGAAGATGGAATACAAATTGGATCCCTTTTAAAAATATGGCTTTAAAACAGACGTTTTAAAGGGTAGGAAGGGGGGATAAGGAGGGAGGGAGGGCGAAGGAGAGGGGGAAAAAATGTCTCTTAAATGTGTTCAGAACATTTCTGCAGCCTGCAGAGCTGGGATTGTTTATTAGAAGATAAGATAGTGAAAAATGTATTTTGCAGAAAGAAAATAGTAAAGCTGGTTTCCCAGCAGATAAGAAGCCAAATTTCTATTTTATGCTCAATTGAATGATTCAGTTACATTATCTGGGAGGCAGCAGTGAAATAACACCCTTCGGAAATGAGACTGTGAGGATGGGAGGCTCGGAGGTGGCAGTGGCAGGCCCCTTGCCCAGCAGCTCCAGCCCCCAGCCCCAGAACACCCCCATGGCACAGCCCTCCTTTGAGAGCCACATCCCAGGGATGTGTGTATGTAATGCTCCAAAGCTGGAAAGATGCAGAATTGGTGCTTGTGTCTTCATGCGATCTTCTGGCACGAAGCGCTGCTCTTTTGTAAGCACTGCTTGGGGTGGCTCCTTCCTTCCTTGCCACCACGCAGCCTGTCCCAGACCATAGCACAAATGAATCAGCAGGGAAAGAGAACAGAGCCAAAGCAGGGCCAGCTGCTGTCCATGTCTCTGTGCGAACACTGCAGGGCCTGGAGTGGTGGCAGGATCACGCTGCTTTTCTCTCTACAGCACCTTGCCATTTCCCAAGTCTGCTATCCACAGGGGCAGCTACTGTATTGTGCAGGGGAACTAAGGTGACATATGCCAGGACATGTGTTTTTGCAGTTTTACAATGAGTTCTGCAGCTTTTGGGATTCTCCTCAGATCTCCAGCTTCAGGAAAAAAGGAAAGAGGAAAAAAGGAAAAGGGGAAAAGGAAGCAGAACTTATTCAGCATTCTAGCAGTGTAGCATCCTGTTTATATAGAACGAGTACCCTTTATAGTCTCAAAATCCAATAAAGAAATTGGTATTGTTACTTTAAAATAAAAACTCTACCACGTAAGCCCAAGAAACATCCCCACCATTTTTTACCCCAGGATTCTTAAATGACAGACTCTCCTGTTTTGATTGCTCAGGGTTGGCAATATTATTTGCTGTGGTCCTTAGGAGACTTCGCTTTTGTTTTTCTTTCCCTTAATATAAATGTCATTCCTTCTTAAAGCTTATGGCTCCCTCTGTAAATGAAGAAACAAACGAAGCATGTGGCACATTAGTGCCAATCTTTTCCTTGCACTAGAGGGTCTGGCTTACAACAGTGGTTACTGTGTCCTTGATAAGTCCATTTTTTATTTACTGAGCCATTTAATTCATGATTTATGATTTGTATAGGGCTGTCCACACTGATCATCCAAAGAGAAAGCCACTATTAAAGGACAAAGCAGCTCTCTGCAAGTTTTTACAGTCTTGTCATAGGCAATCTGAGCTGCTTACAGAACCTGCATCAGGCTCAGAGCTGATGTATGGGTTCAGATGTTGGGCGTACAGCTTGGAGTATGTAAAATCAAACTCCTGCATTAGGGATTGTGGGGGAGAATGTTTTTCTGGGTGAGACCAAGGTGTGATGACAGCTGTGTCCACGATGTAGTGAGGGAGCTCACAACGGGCTTGTCTTCTTCAACATGGTGATTTTTAGTGGCCTGTTTGGATGACTAATGATTGTAGTCCAGGTACAAGTGGGCAGATAGATCACATTAATTGACTTATAATGACATCTTGGATAATGACATGATTTGGAGAGCTACGAACTGAATGCCACGGGGAAAAAAAAAAAAAAGCTATTTACTAAGCAGAAAGTGTCTGTCTTTGTAGAGTCTTGTTTCACCAGAAATAGGATGGTGATTTAAAGAATGAACCAGATAAAGTATTCCTTCTTAACCAACAGATTTGAATATGCCTTGAGGGTCTGCATTTGATTACTTGTATAATATTATGCTTTATTATGCAATTTACAGCTAAAGGTTCCGATTAAGACTGAATTGCCACCGCAGTAGGTAAGCATTGATTAGACACATGACAAGGAAGTCCTTGCTCCAGCCTTACTTTTTGAGAAACGACTAAAAAAAAAAAGGAAGATCTCTAAGTTCATTGAGCAGCTGAGTGGGGACTGGAACCCAATTGCTGTGCTCTAAATCACAGCACTTACTAAAACTTCCTTGTCATTTTCAATACCAAGTTTCCTTTCAACAACACTCCTATGTATCAATTTGATCCATGATTTTGACAACAACATGTCAAAACAAGTCCTTCTGAAAAGGTCTGAGGGAATTTTCACTTCTACTTTTAGGATATATTTCAATAGTGCCGAACTTTCCATTTCCACATTGTATTTTTTCATTATAGTGTAACATAAAGTGGTGAGCTGATAAAGTTCTGAGGAGATATGCCAGACATTTTAATCTTGCTTAATGGTTTAATTATTTTTTTGATATGAAACTCTGAAAGTTTAGTTGTACGGATGGTTTAAAAAATGTTGACTTCCAACATAATGGGCAGGCTCAGTGTTGGCCTTTTCTGAACCAGTTTTCCTCTTTTAAGGCCATATGATAATAAAGGGACCTGATGGATTATACTGTCACTCTCACTGCTTTCCCCTCACTGTTAAAGAGCTAGAAATATTTATCTTTTCTTCTCCCAAATCTAGTAATAAAAATTTTAAGTCTTGACCTCTGTTGGCCGAATTTTCAGGAGAAATTCCAAAATGAGGGAGTATTTAGAGAAAGAAAATCTCCTAAGGGGAAGAGAGATTAAGAATTAGAGAGATTATTTATAGCTTGCATCCTGCTGTGGATAAAACAGCACTGCAGTGCTCAGCATCTCAGTAATTGTAAAACCACTGCCCTGTTCCTTGGGAACCACATACAGCATGTGAGGTGGTCAGAAGAGCAAAGGTAATGCCTTTTAGATTTCACTTTCTTTACAGAACACCTCTGTCTTTTTTTTTTTTTTTCCTTAGCACAATGAGGCCTTTGTCCATTTCTGGGACTCCAGAGCACTACAACCACACATAAAATAAACTATATTTTGAGTCTATTAATGTTTTCACCTCTGGGGTAAAGGCTGGTCTAGCTTGTTAGGGAAAGCTGTTGTGTGCTGTAAAAAATAATTGATACATAACTTTGTGAATAACCGTCACAAACTTCCTCATTGGGTTTTGTGATTTAACCTCTTGGGAAAATCATTCTCGGTGTGAAATGCATTCCAAAAAACATGGACGAAGGTTTTTGAAAGACAGTATGTGAGTGAAAGTCTTGCCCTTCCTAAGTATGTTCTGGGGAGTCCATCCAAGTATTTGTCTAAGCACAGCATGAAAGCAGATGCAGACCTTACTGAAAATACTACCCCTGGGCAGGTGGAGAAGAGTTGTGCCTGATCCCGTTGTGCAGAGTGGGATGTGGGTATGCAGACACACGCAAAGCTGCTGCTGGCAAGAGGTGACGGCAGTAGAGGAGTCTGAGCTGGTGTTGAAGATGATTTAATTGTAAAGGTTGCTAAAGGTGTAGAATGTTCAAAAAACAACATATTTGACTATTCAGAGAAGGAATATGCAAGAGCTTTTGAATTATTTTTTGAGACAAATGCATGATTTCCGTTGACCTGCATGTTTCTCGTTTGGTATATTTGCCATCTCTAGTCATGACTGAAAGACGACTTTGACATCTGATGGAGGCTCAGGAGTCCAGAACACTGTGAAGAGAAAATGGATTTTCTGTCCTATAAGAAAACTGGATATTTTGATATCTGTTTTTCTCAACTAAAAATGAAAAACAACAACAACAACAAAAAGGGATATCTTTTTATAGAATGAAAAGTTCCTGGTCACTGTAGCTGACAAATAATGTTGTATGCTGAATTTTGCTTCAAAAGGGCAGCTGTCCGAGGTGCAGGAAGCTTGGCTAAGACATCTCAGTCCCATGTGCTTCTGTAATAAAGGTTTAATCCAGAAGAGATGTAAAAAAGGTAGTTTATTGCAAGTGAGTCTTGTGGCATCTCTAGTCAAAGGCTAAAATCTGTTGTGGGGTGTCAGTTGTGGAAACCCACCTTGCAAATCCCTGATTGACTCTGTGAGGAACCAGAGGACTCCACAGACTGGAGCCATCAGTCTTCTGCCCCACATCACAGCTAAATTTAATGAAAATAAACAACAACAACAACAACAACTTCTAGATTGTTCCAGGACATTCTGGTCCTTGTTTGCCTTGTGAGCACAAAATGAATGAAAAAGCGGGCTGCCCAGCTGCTCTGTTCTCAAAATCGTCATCAGCCTTACTGGTGGTTGTGGGATCGTGGTACTGAGGTTGTCACCACTGGAAAGGTTCAGGACAAAGTAATATATCTGAGTGGCCATGAGCCAGTCTGCCTTGTCATTTATACAACTACTTTCTCCCTTTGTCTAATTTATTTTCCCTTTCTTAAGATTTTCCTTCTAGAGAAGCAAACTACTGGTAGGAATGGGAAGCCTAAATAGCTTACAGGGCTATTTTTTATTTTTATTTTTATTTTTATTTTTATTTTTATTTTTATTTTTATTTTTATTTTTATTTTTATTTTTATTTTTATTTTTATTTTTATTTTTTGTAATGTACACATTTCACCTTCCTGTGCTTAAGTGCAATGCCACAGCATTACTTTCAGTCCATGGAATCATGGAGCAGGACATTTGGGCCTCCGTGTCATTCGTGACATTATATCATACAGCTCTGAGCAGGACTTTCTTTTGCTCTGCTAGCACAGATGGGGTGAAGTTCATATAAATCTCAGGCATTATTTTGGGAGACTTTCACATCCCCTTAACTATGAGCATGGCTGTGTTCATTTTTTTGGCTCAGACTCAGAACCAGCTTCCCCCACAGTGCTGCAGTGGTGTGACAGGACTCACACTGAAGCAGCAGACGGCAGGGCTGGGCATAGGGACTTTGGCACTGTTTTATCCTGCAGACTCTTCTGTACTATTATCTGTTGGGGTTGCAAATAAAATATTGATTCACACAAACAAGGGCTTGATGTGGGCCAAAGAACAAAAAGAGATTGTAGCTTGGCTTGAAACTGGGAAACAAACTCTTCCAAACCGAACAGGCATAGTAGCAGTTAATGAAAGGTTGAGAAAAAAAAAAAAAAAAAAGCCATTTCTCTTTGCATTTTGTTTTGTTTTGTTAATCAGTAAAAGAGTCATTGTTTCTCCAGGCCTGTGGGGACTAAAGTAAAAGCCCCTGAGATGATTACATTGGATATGAGCTAAAGTATCTTTCCAAGAGATAAAAAATGTCTGGCTGACTAATAACTATGAGACAACAAAAAGAGAGAGAGGGAAGAGAAGAGAGAAAATGTAATGCAGTCAGAGTCACAGAGGTCTGCTGCAGGAGCATTTTAACATGCGCGCAGTCTCCCCCACTACACGCACACAACTATCTCTTTAATGCTCCTGTTTCTCTCACTCGCTTTGTAAAAATACTGCCATGAAAGTGGGAGAGTTTATTTATAGAGAGAGCACAAGAAAACAAATGTTTCATTCACTGAACTCTAACCTCTTTCGATATTAATGTGGGTGATAAATTTGTTGGCTAAAGGCAGGAGATAAACGAACTGCATTTAGCCACCGAATTACATTCCTTGTTATTCTTCTGTGAGAAGAGCCAGGGAAATGCTGGCCACTGTTTCTTGTCGGCACTGCACCTAGCGCATTATGAGAAATACCAATGACTATTAAGAGCAGCTCGTCAAACAGATATTTTATTCCCACAATACCCTAAGAAGAAGCCTGAATTTCCTTCAGAAAGGATGCCTAGACTTGGGTTTACCTCTGCAGGCTGATCTGCATCCTGCAGCTACCTGGAACCCTATAGACAGCAATCACACTCCATACACTCATCCTGCCTGGATGAGATTTCAGCCTCTCCCTGTGACAATCACAATGGAACTAGTCAAACAGCATTTGCCAGGTAATTTATTCAGTTGATGTTATAGTATTTTGATAGCATTATTTGCCAATTTTCTCCTCCTTCTTCCTCCATTACATATCTAGTTTATAGAACTGGTGAGACAATTTGCAAATAAGTTTAATAGATCAGATTCACAGCACTTTACAAACAAAATATTATAGGAGTAATTCCCATGCTTCTAAACTGGAAAGTCAGCAACAACTAGATGTGAAAAGCTTTCTCATTTCCATTCCTCCATTCCAGTGCCTAGTGGGAAGGTATGAGCAGGTTTCCTAGAAGACTGTTATTTCTAGTGTGCAGATTAAAACTTACAAAAATGTTCAGGGTTTGTTCTAAAATTTTTAATACTTGCTGGAAAAATGATACTAAGTTATGTACTTCATTCATTTAAAATATCTTTTTTTTTTTTTTTTTTTTTTTTTAACTACAAAATATTTAGCAAAATTGCCACCACAGGTGCATGAGTGAACATGTGCCTTCTGAAAATTTGAAGGGATGATTGCCTTACATAGCAGGCTTTGTTATATGTATTATGTTTATATTTGTAGCTGACAGTGATAGACAATTCATTGGGAATATCTAGGACAAGGTGAACTGTAATTTTTAGTCCTGCTAAACTGACTTCACTTTCCTAGGCAGAATTTGCCTCGCTGCAGTGGCTACTCTTTGACTTGTGTGCCATTCTGGGTCTGTTGGGAGGCTTTGACCAGGGTAATCTATCTTTACCTACAAACATACTCCCAAAGGTGTTCACGGTCTTTCCTAGAAATGGGTCTTGAGAGTTCATTTGTCAGTTTTAGCTAAGTACAGATCAAAAAAGAATATACAAAGAAAACAAAACCAAGTTTACCCATCCTCCTAGGAGCTTTCCCACCATGAACTTTCATATTTGCTTGCTGAATGGGCCAGAAATGGATTGAGGTTGGGGGAGAATGCCTCTTCAGTACAATTTCCATGTGATGAGAGTCTACAAACCCAGACTTTCTTATGCATCTTCAGAAAGCTCTTTCTCCCTCCCTGATGATACACCCAGTCACACTGTAAGTTAACAGAAAGGTACATTAAGCCACTCTGAGCTGCAGGCTGCATGGCTAGCCTGCTGCCTGTAGTCAGCTAGCACAGATAAAATCACTGTGGCTGGGCTTCTGCACAGACATTCCTTCTTACCACAAACAAGACCATTCATTGACTTCTAATTTTATTTTATTTTATTCAACTGACTTGGTAGTGAAATGGAGTTTAATGAGGGAAGATCTAACTGTCTGAGACTGATGACTTTAATGGTGTTAATGAATCCTATACAACTTATGCATAAAATAGACTACTTATCAAGGTCATTGTATATTTGCTTTAGTGAAGCAACAAAAGTATCAATCTTTTCTCTGAACCCAGCAGATTATATAAAGCCAAGTAAGTATTTAAAACCTAGCTTAGAAATATGAAAAGGGCACGTTCTTTCCAGGTTCTCAAATGATTCTTTAGAATTAGCAGATGATTTAGTGACATTAACCTTGAAAGGCCCCAAATCTATCCAGCAAATCTAAAAGGAATGGAATCGATTTCTCTGGATTGGCGAGGTATAAAATTACATCGTCAGTGTATAATAGCTGAAGCTCTTATTGATGATTAACCACATTTATTAACAGAAGGCTATAATCCCAAGATGTTATTTGTACAATGACTGAGATACAATACACAGTTTTCTAAAGGACCAGATCATGAAATTCACCAAAGGTCACCATGAAACCCCAAAGAAATTAGAACATCAGTCTTAGAAGAAATAGGCAGAACTATTGGCCTTTCTATCTAGCGTAAAACAATTCTGACTGGTTCCTCTAGATGTTTCCGTATTTTTAATTCAACTTATCAGAAATTTAGACCCAGGCTTTAATTGTACAGGAGCTTTCAGCTAGTAGTATAACTAATACTGCTGTAAACTTCCAGGCTGGGAAGAGAAATGTTGGTGAGCCTTGGTAAGAAGAAGATCCAGTGAGGTTCATTGCTATATGAGCTCTCTGTGGAGGGACGATACAAAGAGACCATTGTTGCCATGGCTGTTCATCATGGTAGGCCTTAAACAATACATAAAAGACCTAATTTACTGAAAACACATGGAGAAGTGATTGGGAGAATGAACCATCTGGAAGGAACTGCTGGTGAATGAAAAAGGTAAGTGTTTACACCCCAAGTGGAGTTTCATGATGGGTTAATTTTCAGTCTGAGCAGCTTCCCGTGCTTGCTGCCATGATAAGCAAAGCATGTGCTGAGCACCAAGAATCCCCACAAGTATTTCGGGATACTATCAACAGTAGCCCAGCTTCTTGGTAAAATATTAATAAAAGCAACTTTGTTTTCACTTGTTTATATCCACCTTCAATTTCAAATTAAACTCAAGACTTCTCAGTAATCCCCATGTTAACCTTTCCATAGCATTGCTGTAGTTTGGTCAATAACTGCCATGTTCCATCTCAGAGGTAGTGGCATTTTGGTGTTATGGTGCCTGTCTTTGTGCATGTTGTCTATAAATCACTCTTGCATCTCTTAGAACAGAAAATTATTTTTGAATGCAAAGATAAAACCAAAATTAAAACACAAGGATGTCCAGGCCTCCTACCTAGAGAGCATATACAATGCTACAAAACTACATCTCCCTTTCCCCTTTCTTTCTCTCTCAACCTGCATGAAATTACTAAGGCAGAAAGGAGAGAATTTGTCCTGAATTTTAAATAACATTCCATTTAAAAATGCTGGGGTTAACAGTGTCAGCAAGAAACTCTGCTTTGGTTTTCAGAGCTGAGGGAGAAATGCAGTCCAACCTACAAGATGTAAAATAATAATAATAAAAAAAAAAAAAAATTAAAGAAATCTTGTACTGAGCTATTCTCTTGAAAATCATTTGAAAAGGGCAAAGTATTGGAATTTGAGACAATAGGAAGAAAAATGATCTTGGTTTGGAAAGTCTGCTTGCATTCTAATGAGAGAGGCTATTCTTGGAAAAACAGGCACCTTTACTGCACTGTCTCAGTAGAAGCTGATACGTCAGGAATAGATATGATATTCCCTCTGACTTCTTCATGTTGGACAGACAAAAATTATAGCCATTGACTGTAGTTAATGAGAACCTGTGAATGGAGCTAGTTCCATAAAAGGAGTCTATTAGAGCTGAAACAGGCTTTCCGCTTTCAAAAATATTGTGAAGAATTTGAAATGTTTTCCTCTGTTGAATTAAGACAAGAAGCTGACATCTTTAAAACCTTTGCAAACCTATAATCTGAAGAAATATTTCACTTTGAAAAATTGCAAGTGTTTTCGTCTGGTATTTGAACAGCTCCCTCCCCTCCATAATTAAATAGTTAAAAGGTAGCGTAACTCTTTGTATATTGTAAAATCACGACATTAATAATTCTCCACAAATTTAAAAATGGAAAGTCATCCTGAACTGGAAAATTGGCATTTTTCAGAGAAAATGTCAGAACAAAATGTTTTGACAACTCTGAAACTTAAAAAATATGGAGTTGAGGAGCAAGTCAAAACTGCTCTCCAGCTTGTGAAGTTCTACTATCCTAAAAGAAAATGTTTTGGTAACAAAACAAAACAAAACAAAAAATCCCACATGTTCTAGAGCTGGCTGTGATTTCTATGTGCTCTTCAGGGACACCCAGGCTTTTTAGTGTATCAACTAGTCTGAAGACCTCCTTTCTTACCTGAGAGGTATTTACAACACTATCTTCATCCACATCTTCCTTCTCATTTCCTGTATTTGGTTGTGGATGGATCAGTCTGAGAAATGCTTCCAGCAAAGAATAACCCAATCGCACTACCGGGAGCATCCACCTTCATGTCCACTTTTTGTGTCAGGCCTGATGCTCCCTCACTTTGGGTACAAGTTTGGGTACCACGTGGTTCCTTCCCACAGACCCTCAGAGCACTGCTTCTCCCCTCTGTAACCTCACTGCTGTGTCAGTGGTCCTTTGGACAGATGCATGGTCTGCAGGGTCTGGAGATGGGAGGATTTCTTCCTCTTCAGTGCAGGGCTCTCTAGTTAAGGTGGACCTTGACCACAAATAAGGTGATGTCAGCAGCCTCCAAGAATGTTTGGAGTTGTGCGCTTGGATTTTGTCTTGCTTTGGTTGCTCATGACATAACCACAGATGCTCCCCATCCTTTCTCCCCACCTTGCCTTAGCAATAGGAGATACACAGAAAGATCTTTCCCACAAACTTGTGCATCTCTCCCTGTAGATTAGTCAAAGAAGCAGATAAAGAGGGCTGAATGACTGAGTAAGGCTGCAAATGAACTCCCATTAGCTTTTGCTGTATATCTCTGGTGGAGGGGTTTGGTAAACAGTTAGCACTTATCTCTCTGCTCAGCATTTAGCTGATTTCCATAATGAGCTCCATTGAACTGAGAGGCCTCGAGGTGTCCCAAGGCTTCTGAGACGCAATGTGTTCTCTAAATCTGATTTATGTAAAGGTGAAGGCAATTGTGTTAACAAAGGAGAGGAACACGATCAACATGCAGTCTGCAGCGGCTGGAAGACAGCGGTGTCTGTGGCTGGCTCTCTCCGAGCGGGATGTGACAGCGGCTGGCCGCAGGCTGGGGCGGCGTTGAGATGCAGCCTTGGAAAACGCAGCCCGGAGGAAGATGCGTGGGTTTTATTTATTATTATCTTCATATTTTTTTTCTCTCTCCCCCTTCAGAATGGAGAAAAGCCACAGCTCTGAGGCATGCAGAATCCATCTTAGAGGCAAGCGAAGGTGAGCCAGCGTGGGGTAAGCCCATTGATCGCACAGTCCCCGCTGAGCCCCGGCACTTGGTTCCAGGCTCAGCCCTATCTCCGCCTGGCAGGTTCGGCTGCAGAAACCTCGCTGTGGGCCTAAGCGCAATCTCAATTCCTCCTGCTCAGTCAGGCACAAAATCCTGCAGACTTCGGCAGTCCCTTTTGTGGGCTGAAGTCTATCTGTCACAGCCATGAACAAAGAAAAGGACATTTGTGCAGGTTTTTACAAAATCACTTATTTCTTTGCATCACCTCTGTGGGCCCCTGTTTCCATTCAGTGGCGATGGGCTCCATGTTTACAACCAGAGAGCCTTTCCAAGGTCACATTCATCAGCAGTTACTTGGAGCCAGCTCTGAGATAGGTGGACCTCAGGAGCTTTGGGCCACATCTTAGAGAAAACTATTAAACTACAAAATAATTTCACAAAGGAGAAAGTGGAAATCTTCTCATATGATGGAATAGAAATTAGGACTTGGGAAAAAAATTGCAGGAAAAAGATGCTATCATTGGGAATAATTCTACTTTATGTGTAATGGGAACTGTATGACTCAGTGGAGCTTTTGCATGGCTGGATGCTTTAAGCAAGGATAATCATAAAGAGAGCTGAGTAGAACATGAAGAGAAAAAAAAAGGATCAAATACATATTTTTCTCATGGTAAATTAGGAGAAGATTGTAGGAGTAGAAATACAGATGAGGCAAATGCAATGGAATACCGTCGCAACAGAACTAGCCAGCTGCCTCTGCTTTAATCCTTGCTTGCAGGGTGGAGACGACAATACGAGCATGTCTGTCTCTCAAGGAGAAGAGAGGTGTTTTTCTGCTAGTTTGCATTTAATTGTGTATTTTGCAGTTTCTTATAACAGCAGCTATTCTGCTAAACTTGTTTTAATATGCAACAAACACTAACCATATAAACAACACGTCGGTCCTAAACCCTTATTATAATTCCCAGAACCACTTGCAAGCTTTCCGAAACCCATTATTATAATTATAATCAAGAATCACAGGACACTGTGATTTGTGCCAAAAATATATATACACTAAATTGTTTGTACAGGCCACAGAAAGAGACCAAGATAGAGAGAGATGCAGCTTCCATGCTGCTCAATTCAGGAGCAGTAACTCCCATCCCCATTTAATTTTTTTCTCCTTTGTTTTCCAATTTAACTTGTGGCTGTTGAGATCCGGGCTAATATTTGCTTTGTCCACTGTGCTCTCCTGTGGCCTCATTGCAGGGAACCTTGAGCTGCGCCCGTGTCTCCTGTGCCTCCACCTGCCCAAGGTGGGGCTCCCACCAGACCCCAAACCCTGCCCTGGGCAAGATGCAGTGCTCCAGACACCACAGTCATGGCAGAGGCAAGGAGCATCATGCTTCAAGGATGGCTGCAACAATGCTCAACAGATGCAAAATGCAGGCAAACTTGGTGGGAAAAGCAAATGCAGCATGCAGCTTAGTTTTATTAGTCTTTTGCACACAGTTCCTCCCTCTTGAAACACTTTGCAATCAAAAGACACTGGAGTGGACTATTTTGAGCCCTGATTCTTCACACTAAGAGGTAATGCTGATTAAATTGTGCCAGCACAAGGCATTGATACCGATATTCTTTCTGAGGACTGTCTCAGAGAAGTAAGAGGCCTGAATTTACATTAGAAAATGTGGGAAGTGACATCCCTGGGGTCAAGCTGCTGCCTGGGCACCAAAACAGATTTAATCTTCTCAGGTCTGTGTTTTGAGCAAACAGTTCTTCAGGGTTTCTTTAATGTATGCATGTATACACATTTATATGTGCATGCATATATGTGTACATCCTCATTTTTTAATATATATATTATATTATATATATATATATTATACATTTTTATATATATTTATATAGACATCAGAATGTGCATACAGAAAGTGAAGCAGAGAACCCCACATGTATTGGGGTAAAAGTAATGGTGCCAAACTCTTGCATTAGCAAAACCTCTGCCTATGCATGAGCACTTCAGTGCAAATATTCTTTTAGAACAGAAACCCTAAAGCTCAACATAATGTTTTCAGCACAGAAACTGAGTGCAAAGGAGATGCGGACAGATGCTGGAGGCAGGAATGGAGGTACCTCTCAGGTTCTATTGTAGACTTTCTCCCACCGACATGTTAACCAGGAGAGCTGCAGCAGAGTCAGTTCATTGGTGGTCTCCCAGATGGAAGGAAGAGTTTTGACCCTGTGGTTGTTCAGTCTGTAGACAGACACTCAGAAATGGGGAGTAATCTCTCAGGTCATACCTGATCACCAGGGAAAGAGTACCAGTTAAGGTCACCATACTGTGGAGCACTGGGGCTCTTTCCATTCCTGTTGCTTTAGTATGTCGTCTGATTTGCTCATAAGAGAAGACATGAAGACTCTGGCACATAACTTTAGCTGAATTGCATCTCTTTTTCAGAACCAGCCTGTATGTGTAGCTACATTTTTCCTAAGGATGATTGTTAAGAGATAGTTCAGCTCAGATTAGAAGACCATTTACACCAAAGGGCAGCTCAAAAGACACTGCAGAGGACAAAAAACAAGACAAGGCAGTCTGAGATCCCAGGGTAGAGTAAGTCACATCAGTTTTACATTTCCTCTCTCCAAGTCTGCAAAGTATCACAGAAATCCATTGGCTCTTGGTGCAGTTTCACTGGAGCCAGGCTGAATTACACCAGCTGAGGATTTGGCCTCTTATGTTTAATGCTCATTGCCAACTAAAATTTGCACATGAAAAAAAAAAAAATTGCCCAAGCTGAATCTGAGCCAAGATGACCAAAGAGGTCACAAAGCTTTTAGAATTATTAACTCCTATTAGTATAATAATCCTTTTTATGACACCATAAAATTACATGGTGCCTTTCAGGACATAGATAAACTACATTCCCTGTGTGGAAGGGCCACCTCTCTCGCAAAATGCATAGAATTGCCCGTGTTTGTAAACCTCTGCCCTTCGTCCTCTCCAACCCCAGGACCTTATCTGTTGATTAAACCTTCTATGAGAAGAGTCCTTTAGCTCTGCAACCTTGAATCTCCTCTCCACAGCTCCACCACAAAGGCTTCAAGGGATGTAGAGAGATCATACATTCTTTCTGGTTTTAGTAGACTGAAAGTGAAGACTAAAATTTACATTTCCTTTGTTGCACCTTGGGGCTACAACTGCTGCTTCTCTGTTCTACAGGGATGTGTGGGGTGTGGTGGGAGGATAGAAGTGGGCTTGTTCTGGGAAATTGGGACAGAGAACATTTTTGCACCTTGTTTTCCCATGAGGTGACTAGCTGATCTGAGGGATGCTGCAGAAAATTGGCATCATGCTTATAATATCACAAAAATAGTGAGATTTTTCTACAGTCCCAAGTTCTAATGACTACAAGGAGGTTTGTAGGGTTGGAGTGGGTTAGAAAATCTTTTGAGGATGACAAAGAGTGTTGTGGCAGGGTATATTATTGCTGGACAAACATAAAATACACCTTCTAGGCTAGTGGCTCTTACCCACATACTGAACTCTGGAAGCCTTTAGAAAAAACAGACTTTCTTTCTTTCTTTCTTTCTTTCTTTCTTTCTTTCTTTCTTTCTTTCTTTCTTTCTTTCTTTCTTTCTTTCTTTCTTTCTTTCTCTTTTCTTAAGAGGTAGAGGCAGATGGCATAAAAAGTGGAGTTTGTATTAAAATGACTAATCGATTCATTAAACATTAAAAATGAACCTGGAAAAGCATTGTAGTTTTCAGAGACCCAACCAGTCTATTTTTGCTGCTCTTGTGAGCTGTGCAAATAGAAAACATCTATTGATGTGCAGTCCTGCTGAGTCAGTGTGTATGGGTCATATGATGTAATATGTTACCATTTGGTGAGAAATCCAGGCTAAAACTGGTTGATTTTTGTTGTTGTTTTTATATATTTCATACCAAAATAATTACTTGAACGTTGACTTCTGGGAAATGAATCTCTGTTTATGAAGACTTTTCAAGATTTTTAAATTACATGCTAAAAACTTATAATGGTTTGTGATGCAGAGGAGGAATGAAAAAAAAAAAAAGAATTTTTCTATGCAATAGTTAAGAATGTCCTAGCTTAAAACTGTTAGTTACACACTTTCAGTATTTTTCCCCATGAAAACTCTTTTGCTTCTGAAAATGTTAAAAAAAATGTCTTTTAATTCTTTGTTTCTTATCCCCTTCCTACCTACTCCCCATCATACTAATTTTATTCTGTATGGGAGATATTACTTTTTTTCAATTTAGAAAAAGTCCAGTGGTTTAAAAACATAGAAAATAAAAATCTCAATTTGGCCAGGAATCCAGCTAAAGCAATAGCAATGATCCCACTGTTGACTGACGCACACGTACAGGCCTTGACACTGTCACATACTGAATGTTGAAATCTCAGATTCTGGCTGATACTGAAGTACAACAAAAGAGGATCTCTTTGGCTTGGATTTTCTACCAACAGCAGAAAAGAAAAAAAATAAATCAGTATGTGCTTAATGAAGATGAATAGATGCAGGGAAAATGAAATTTTCATGTTTCTAGGGGTTTTAAAACAACAGTGAGTAAAATCCTCCTAATAGCATAATTAAAAAAAATAGCATGTGGATGTCAAATTAATCTGGGTTGTCATTGCATTGACTTCAATGAGCTTTGGAAGAGAGGGCTAACTTCAGGGAGAAGTCCTGTGTAAGGACCAATGTCAGTGGAAAGTGACCCTCTAAAATCTGTGTTGGTTCTTGTCTGGGATGAAAGCATCGTCACTCTGTAAGCTCTGTTTCCACTGCACATATTCAGGGTAAGATGTGCAACATCCACGAGGGAGCACTACTGGGATGGTGTGTGTTGTGGGTGTAAGGGACAACCTGGGCTGCAAGAGGTTCAAGAGGTATTGGAGCAGCTTTGACTGCTCTGATCACGGATTTTCCAAGGATATGGGCTATACAAAGTGATCTGTACATCTTCTACTTGCTCCATGCATAACTACAGTACAACGGAAAAGAGGAGCTGAATGTGCATGGAGGAAGTTTATCTTATGAGTGAGGGAAAGGGGCAAAAATACAGGCTGCTTGGGTTCTGCCCCTTCACTCTGCCTTTGGTTTGTTGTGTAAAGATGTGGAAATTGCTTGATTTTAAACTCCCTATCTATATAACTGGGAATTAGACACTTGGTTCCACTTTTTAACATCTATGGATTACAGGATCTTGTGTCTTTGTTGTCATTGTTTTGGTCAACATGATAATCTCTCCACCTTCAGTTCAGAAGTGCAACCATTCTGCTGGACCAGAGACAGGAGAGCATTTCTGCTTCAGAGTACTGTGCTCTAAATATTCCAGAAGAAAAATATGTAGTATTTTCAACCAGATTTTCTTTTCTAACTCTGAAGTTGGAATTCCAGCTAGTTCTCATACACCACTACTTTGAAGAACTGAGGAGAGGAGCCCAGGTGTGTGCCATGCTGTGATCATTTCCAGGTCCAAGGTGGGGTGTAGGTAAGCAAGGTGGCAGTGAGATCCTGTTGCAGAAATTTGGGATCCAAACTCCCAGGTAGCTGGGAAGCTGCACAAATACAACTCCTGACCTCCGCAGCATACACTGTCTGGCTCAGTGAGTAGAGGGAGCTGGAGGATAGAGCTGAGACCATCTCTGGGTGAGGTTTGATCCAGTTTCTGGCAGCAGTTAGTTCTTGAAGAGCCTTTCCATCTTCCTGAAGGATTATCCTAGAGAAAGCAGTGCTCGGTATTGCCTGACAGAGCAAGTTGTATAAGGTCAAGCTCACAAGATATATGGCAGCGTGAGGGGGGGCTCAGCTTCCATAGTGTTATGGCACAAGGAACCATTCTTCCATTACAGGGAGATCTATAAGGAATCACTGTCATTAACGAACTCCATTAAATGCAATACATGTGGGAAAAATTGCAGTTTGATTTAGTTTAGCAACATGGAGATATTGGCAAGATAATCACATAAAAGTGACACCTTTTATGGCTAAGCTCTTTGATTTTATGTCAGTGAGTTTCAATTTCACATTTTTATGTTCATATATAGGTCCTTGTTCTAATGTATGCGTTAGCTGGCATAAAGGTTAAATAGATTGTTTTAGCATTTTGGGATACAGATTGTGGATATGCACAAATCTTCAATGAGCTGCATGAGTTATTTTGGGTAGGTAAGAACTGTGAGAAGGGAGCGGGAATTATTCATTTGACTGGGTCCAATCTGAAAAAAAAAAAAAAAAAAAAAAGGAAAAGGAACAATCAGAAAAAAAAAAAAAAAGAAGAAGGAAAGAAAAAAAAAAGCTATTATATATGTGCAATGTGATTTGAAAAGCAGACCTTCAGGCTTCCCAAGTACTGTCAGAAGGAGCAGATGGTGTGGGTCACCCTGCTTCATGAAATGCTCCAAATCTGAATATTTATTTTTAAATGCAAAAAAAAAAAAAAAAAAATATCCATTCCTTGTGAGGCAGATTGTGATCTCCCTTACATCAGCAAAACTGTCTGAAGAACGGATTGGCACTGGATTGATACGGAGAGTCACAGAGTACTGGAGCAGCTGAGACCATAACCTGACCCCCTGTGGAGAAAGCCAGTCTCAAGGTCTGGCTCCATGGTTAAGCAGCTAAAATCTAAACTCCTGTCTTGTTCCAGTGTTTCCAACAATATCATTGTTAAATTGTTAAATTATTTGTTAAATAAATAAATAAATCCTACTTAAGAAGGTACTCAGTGTAGCTTCTGAGTCTCCTGTAATAGGTACAGGTAATTAGGAATAACTTCATTGGTGTCTATTTGAAATTTCTAAAAGCATTTCAGGTCTCCCTGTAGTGTGAAGCAGCTGACAGGAGTTTGCTGTCACAGACCTTGCTGACAGGCACTATTCCTTGTCATCATATTTAGCCTGGGCCAAACAGATACCTGGCTGAAGTCATATTTCAATATTCCTTAAATTACCTTGGTACATTTAATTCCTCAATTCATCTTTTTTTTATATGTTCCTAGTCCCTCTTCCCCCCTCCTCCCCATCTCCTTGCTTCTTTACTGAGAGGTCTTTGAAAGACTAATATTACAAGTCTGGATTCCAATAGATAATTTCTTTTTATCTTTTTTTTTTTTTTTTTTCCCTCCTCTTTTCTCCTTTTTGCCACCATTGGTCCCTGAATCTGGATAGATTACTCTTCAGTTCATGAAGGGAATTCAAGTTGTCTTTTTAAATCTTTCTCCTCCCCCCCACCTCACATGCTTCCAACACCTCTCTGTCTTTTCATTTCACCTCATTTAAATATTCAGCCCAATTTCAAGGCTTAATAATGATGAATAAGATTGAGATTAGGATTTAATAAGAGTGTTAAGGAAAGATTTGTCATTCCGATGGCTGTAGGTCTTGGCTGAAATTGAATTGGCATCCAGCCTTTGAGTATGCATGCAGTAAGGCTGCCTGTTAGTTCCTGTAAAGGTTTTCTTCAGAACAGGAAAGGTTTTCTATACTCAGCCCTGATGGGGTGACTTACTGCCTAACTAATGGTCCCCTCACAATCCTTTTTCTTGGCTAAAGGTCTCTTGAATCAATGACTGGAGAGTGTGGGATCTCCACACGGACTGAGGTCTTCTTAGGCACGAGGTCTTGAGTCTCTCCTCTAGTGCACTGCACACCCAGCTATGACTTGAGCAGCTGAATCAGTGCTTTCTAGGACTTATATTCCTATCTTTACACTGAGATGAGTCTCAGTGGCAGAGCCTAGATCTATAACTACATTCAATAAGACTGAGTCTGGTGTTGTAGCTTGGTCTGTGTGGAGGTGCAGCCATCAGATCAAAGCTCCAGCAGGATGTATGTGTGATGAGTGCACTAAATTCCATTATTGCTTTACAGACATCCATTAATGTCATTAACTACATGCAGGATGAGCTGAGTGGGAGCTACTGCTGGGAGCTGCATGTTAGGATCTGCAAATGGTGAGCTGAGCTAAACAAAACTTGGGCCTGCATGTCCAGGAGTAACTTGGTGCCCAAGCAAAATGCTGAGTCCCAAGAACCCACATCCTGATGTGCTAATGTGCAAATGTAGTAAAGAGTGGTATTGAGGGAATGGGAGGATGCCAGAATTTCTCTGAGAAAATGCTTCCAAGCTGGGCTAATTTTCTGTGCCCTTAACAGAAGAATCTGGCCACAGAAAGCCATTTATATTTTCTCTTAAGATAGATGGTTGATTGTGTGTTCCCACAACAAATCTCACGTCTGAGATACCCTCAAAAGCACCCTGCAAACTTTGGTGCCTCTTTCTTCCCAAGGAGCAACCTTATGGATTGTGCAACCGATCTAGTTTAAACACTTGTAAAATGTCTACAATGTCTGTTGTGCTTGGGCTCAAGATGCTGCACCAGTAACAGCGGCTCAAACTGTTTTGACAAGGGCTTGCTGAAGTGCCTGTTTGCCTTGTGCACACAAGGCCCAAAGAGGCTTAAGGCTTCTAAAGTTTTAGGGACAGATTCCTGGCGGAAGAAAGCTGCTGAAGCTCTTTAGAAACCAGGGGACTTGCACCACTTTACTCCAGGCAAGGGTGTGGACCTTAGGGGTGCCCTAACTGCTTAAATTGCTCTGCAGTTTTAGGGAGTTTACAGTAAGCCTCTTAAACTGCTCTAAGGGCTTACAGTATCTTAAGCCTCTTAAATTATATTAAAAAAAAAAAAAAAAAACTTACAGTATTTTGGCAGAATCTACAGTTTGGAAGGATTCAAGGTTAGAAAAAAAATCTAACTTGTCTTGTTTGACAGATATTATTGGGAATTAAATGTTTGATAAAATATTGTTTAAATAATTTAAAACTTTT
Source organism: Anas acuta (assembly GCF_963932015.1). NCBI lineage: Eukaryota > Metazoa > Chordata > Aves > Anseriformes > Anatidae > Anas > Anas acuta. Next base: position 4,869,775 of record NC_088998.1, on the reverse strand, counting down.
AAATTACAAACTTACATACATATTTTGCCAGTGCATATTAAAGTACTTGCTCGTGAACATACATAATAATATACAATAATGATAATAAACTGGAGGAAAATTATATAATTTGTAAACTCATAATATCCAGTTTTAGGTGTTATTAATTTTGCACCTACTCATCCAATATTCTTCAAGCTTAAACTATTTTTTATGCCACAACTACCTCTCCAAAATAAGACAGCTTGACTTGTCCATCCTGCTCTACTACTGAGAAATTAGAGAGTAAATTTCCTGGTCAGAACGTATGAGGAAAGTACATTTGTTTCCAAACTTAAATAATTCAAAGAGGGATCTGCTGGCATTCCTGAAAATTAAATAACGAAGAACAACAAAAAAGCCCTTTAGGCTGAGACCAAATTGAATAGTTTTCTTCATGCACAATTGAAAGGAGAGATTAAAAGAAAGAAATTGGAAACTTAATGTGACTACAGAGATGGTAATATGCCTACCCTTTTAAACTCATTAGCTACTAAATTTTAGTGATTCTTTGGGCATGATGATTTTTGTGACACATGACAAATATATCAATCTTTTCTGTGTTTTGTTCAAGCACTTTTAGAATATATTGGTAAAAATGCTGCGTAACCACCCTTACATGCAGGCACACACAGAGTGGATTTTCTGCTTTCCTTCAAACTTCCACAATAAACTGCATCTCTCTTCTTCCCCATCTGCCTGTCATAAAAGTGTTTGAAGAAGAAGCATCAAGTCTTTCCCATGGAAATCTTGTGCCTCCTACAAGAAGGAGCTCTGGTTTTAACAGCACTGGTGTGATGTCTGGAGTCTGTCCACATGAACAAATGGGCACCATATGTGGTTGACAGCCACTTCTTTCTGTTCCGGCAAAGCCAATTGATTTGAGTACACCAATTTTATATTGGTCTGTTGGGAGCCATCAGACGGTCCTTGATTTTGACAACTCAATCAGCAAGCAGGTTATGTTCCTACAGGGCAAGGGATAAAGTAGCTACTAACTTAATCTTTAAGTGGAACTTGCACCAGACACAAGCTGAATCTTTTCTGAACCTTGATAAACTGATTACTTTTTTAAAACAAACATCTTCTGATTGTTTTGCAGCCCAGTGTTCAGTTATAGGAGTTGTCAACATGGTCAAAAACAATTCTGCGCCACAATTCACAGAATCACAGAATTTCTAGGTTAGAAGAGACCTCAAGATCATCAAGTCCAGCCTCTGACCTAACACTAACAAGTCCCCCACTAAACTAAGTTCAACAAATAATGAACCTAGAAACTTGTTTGCCAGAAGAGAATGTGAATCTGTCTCACCACTCTTCTCTGTATTCAGAGGAAAGGTGGAGGCAAATTTCCCGATGCTGCTTGCAACTTGAATATTACAGTTTAGTTCCATGGACTAGAGAAGTTGTATCATTTTTTTGTTGAAGCATCTGAAAGCCCAAGTGCTGCTGAGCAGTAAGCTAAACCTCTAAAACTATGACTTGTCTTTGCAAAGTTCCTTTTTATGCCACACAGAAGAAAAACCTGCATACAGATATAATTCTTACATCCAAGCATTTTTTTTAATAATTTTGTGTTGCCTTTTCTTTTCAGACCTGTGCCACTTGTTGCATTCTTGCACTTTTGATCTTCTTGCATATCCCTTTGTGGATTCAGAGCCTTACAAAGTCTTTGTTGTGGCTGAAAGTCAGGGGACCATTACAAGCTCTGGACATCACTTACAGAGTTCTTATGATGCATTCTATGTTGATTTTCTGCATTTTTTCCACTTAGACCCTGCAGACCAGGTCTTTCCTATGCATCTTGCAAGCATCAACACCCTCTCCAAGCACTTTTTTTTGGTTGCTTCATTGCTCTTCTATGAGACCTTGGCACAAATGAACTACAGCTTTTTTTTTCTTTTTTTTTTTTTTTCCCTAGGAAATGACTGAAAATTGCAGTAATCATGGGGGGAGAAGGGGAATTGTTTTGTGTTTATCATTATTATTTTGTGGATATTTTTGTAACATCTTTTAGAGATTAAGTTCAATTAGGAAACAGATGGCACCAAAATATCGTCAAACATTTCTGATGGGCAGCAAATTACTGACTTAATTATGTAAATAATTAAAATTTATATTTACACCTGATCATCCAAATGAGGGTGAAAATACCAATTTCAGGGTTTGTTATGATTGCTGGCTGGGTGTCAACCTGTGAGAAAGCCACTTCATTTTTTCAGCTTCAGATGTCTCTCTTACATCCTAGAACAGCAAAAAAAAAAAAAAAAAAAAAAAGAAGATGGAGAAAGGAAGAATGAGTGAAGACTCCCAACTAAGTTTCTGCCATGAAGGCATTCTCCTGTCTTTAAAAGGAATCCTCATGTTAGATGAGGGGATGTTGTTGTTATTAGCATGCTCACTGCAGCCACATCCAGAGATACCAGCTCAGATCAAACTGGCCTTGTGCAAGAGGCTATACAGAGATATTGTAAGAGATGGTTCTTGCACTGAAGAGCTTATAGGGCAAATAAACAGGGCTGACAAGTAGTGGGAAAAAAAAAATAAAAAAAGAGAGACTGAGAGGGAGTCAGGCAGTTTTATTAACTTCTGTATTACAGATGCAGAACTGAGGCACAGAAAGATAAAATGTGTGATTCTCATTTGCACTAAATTTGCTTTCCACTACCCTGGCAGCATAAACGGGCCATGAATTGGGTATATATTATATTTACACTCACTTTTCACTTCTCCTGTGATGTTAAAATGCTTCAGCATTAGTGAATATCAAACCCAATATGATTTCTCTAAGATCACAGAGGAAATCGATGCCATTGAACCCACATTTCCTTAGTGCCACTTCAATGCCTTATTTACCTGACATGTTTTCACCCTTTCCTAGGCTGTAATCTTGTATGCACAGCTATACTAAATGCTATTGTTCCTCTTGGGGTTATTAAGCCCTTTTTAAAGAACAGCTTTTCTGGGAACCCACAAGGAACCAGGAAAATGAGTCAACTTTTCCTTGACTTTTTACCTTAATTTATTTCTCTAGACCATGATGGAGATGGAATAGGAAAAGCTGTGAGGTGTTGGTGTGGATCAGCATGCTGACTTATAACTTGGCAGTTTTCTAATTGTCACTCCTCAGGTCCTAGTCTTCTTTTGTTCTCCATGATGAAACTGCTAAAAGCCTTCAGGAACCACAGTTTGTGTTGTCTCCATTATTCTATTACTAGCAAAGATATTCCACTGCAGGGCTCAATTTGCCATCAAAAACCTAACCCACCTCCATTTTTAGGACATGGGTATGCTTCATTTAACCTGCCCCTGGGGGTAAAACAGATATAGTCCTGTTGTTCTGATTTTGTGCCATCTTTGAAGGTCAAAATGGGACTGTTGTGGTTCTTCATATCTTTTATGTTGTGGGTTCTGCAATATTAAGATTTTTATCTTAGCCCTATTTTATCAGCTCTATTCTTCCATCCCTAATTTGGAGCCAGTGGGTTTGGTGAGGGGAGAGGTGATAGGGAGGTCAGACAAATGCTTCTATTGATATCCCTGTAATAAAAAGATCTTTACTTTCCCTTCTGCTGATAGCAGTCAAAGGAGCTTTGCTTTTGATAAAATTAACCTTGGAGCCAGAAACAACAGAAGCTGCTCTGATTTCATCAGCCCTTCTATCCGAGGAGACATGATCACTTACTAGCAATGAAAAGGGGCATGTCGCCTGCACAGACAACTAATGTAATAGGGAAAATTCTTCCCCTCAGTTCGGTGCAGTGGATCCCACCTCTAACAGCCTCTGCTCAGAGTTTCTGATCCTTGTCCTACCACAGGGATGGAGAGAAAAGAAGAAAAACATGGCATTCGTGTTGGATCCTCAGAGATAATGCATGCTGTGCATAGACCTGCTAACTCCCACTTCCATTTTCATGGAACATACTTAGGCCTGATCTTGGCCCCATGCACTCAATGTATTTGCTTTGCGTGACTTCTTTATCAAGACATTTGCTTGAAGTCAGTGCACAGCTTGAAGATACCCATGTTCTGAAATGTTAAGTTGGATCAGGGTCCAAAGGGATATTTGCCTGGGAAGACACTGGTTGGAGAGAGACTGAAAGGACAACAGCATGGTCTTTCTGACCATCCCCAGCACTGCTTGGAAACCAGGGATGAATCTGCCTTCTCAATCCTGAAGCCAGGGTGTTATCACAAGCTGATTTTACAGTTTAAGTGCTCCCCCAACCAGCCATTTATCAAATGTTTCCAAGCTCTAAATTCCTTATTTAATGTGTTAGTAACCACTTCGAAAAAGTACCTGTGCCCCATAATACTGAAGTACTTCACCATAAAAGATAATGATTATGATTATGATCTGCATAAGCAAAGGCCATTGCTTGGTCTATGCTGATAGTATAAAGGGATTTTCCACACTTCTCCCTCCACTCAGAAATGTTCTCCTGTGCACCCAGAGCTGTTAACACCACTCTAAGCTGTTGCCACATGTGACTGAAATGACTCATAGACACAGATGTTATTCAAAGGCAGAAATAAAACCTATTAATTCTTTTGGAGGCTGCTTCCCCATGGGGCCTGAAGACCATGCCTGTGTAGAGCATTGGTGCTGGGACTGAAAACAGGATGCTACTCAGGGCTGGACTGGGCTCTGGGAGTTGTGGCACTTACAGAAAGCTGTTAGGAAGGGCTCCATGGTGTGTTCCCCTTTCCCTGCTGCCTCCTCCTCCTGGGACTGCCGCGGAGGCTTTTTGCAGTCTGTGTGTATGTAAGCTATGGAAACATCACCCAGACTGCTAGCTTCTGAGCCAGTAGGTGTGCTGCGATGTGTTGGATCTCTTGCTATAGGGTGTAATGTTTGGTCAGGTTTAGGGTTGTGCTCAGAGCCTTGCTGTCTCTGTGGACAGTGAGTTTAGATTGAGAAAGACAGCGCCCATTGTGCCACCAGGGTGGCAGGAGAACCTGTGCAGTGTTTTTTTAACCTGTGCTTCTAAATGCCCATGTGCCATTGGCTCTCATCTCAGAAAGTTTTAGTGGAAGAAGCAGAGTCCAAGCAGAGTCATCAGCAGACAGAACAGGTCCCTGTGCTTGCTCAGCCTTGTCAGAAAATCCCTATCATCCCTGTGCTCTGGACAGACCCCTCCATGAAAACCTGGCTAGCAGAAAGGGTTTGTCTGCTCCAGAGTTGTGGGTCTCCTTTATCACCCATGACTACTTACAGCCTTTGAAAGGATGGACAAAATGATAGCCATCCACCTAGAAACTGTATCTTCTCTCCTCTCACTTTCTGCTGCAGCAGAGGGATGAGAGGGGCATTTGTATTCCCTGGGGAGGGGAGCTCTACAAAGCACTGCTGGAGGAGGCTTCCAAAGGGCTTCCAGGGGAAATCTCTGCCAATCCACTGCACTGTTGATTAGCAGAGCGGTTTAAGCAGCTAAGGGTAATATATCCTCGGCAGACAGCTGTAAATGCTCATTGTCAATATGTACAAATAAATATTTCAGGTGAAACAGACAAAGACATAATGGCTCGTGTCTGCTCTCAAATACAGCGTGGTATTTCCTGCTTTTTTCTATCTTTGGTTTGTACATTGGTATAATACTGATAAAGCCCTGAAAAAGGGACATCAGGATATAACTGGGGAATAAAACTCCTCTGATTTTTCCCCAGCTCTTCTGCCCTAGCCATGTTCTGCTGCATGGCAGCATTACCTGGTGATGTGAGCTTATTCAGAAAAAAGAGTTTCTACTTCTGCCCTGACCATATGGCCTCAAGCAAGTGACATTTGCTCTCTGGCTCTTTCTTGCCTTCAATTGCTTCTCTTTTCTGGATTTATTTACTTATTTCTTTATTTTTAAAGTGCCATCCGCTTTGGATGCATCCAAAAATAAAGCCATGTCCAGTGAAGATGCTGACATTGTAATTATTAATTTATTTTTTTTAATAGAAATGAGGGTTTTCAAGCCCCACACAGCCAATTGCTTACCTACTCGGTTGTGTTGTGAATTGAATAATTAGTCCTACTAACTCAGCAGGGGGAGTTGGAGATTCTCAAATTCACTTCCATTTTTCTTGCTCATTTTCAAAGGGAAAAGAAAAAGCCTTTTTCTGTATGGGTGAAAAAATGTTAATATCTTATTTGGTGTTTTACTACACAATTGAGGATTGAAATATGCAGCCACTTCACTGGTTTTAGAATCAAAGCATTCCCTCGATTATGTAGTAGTGTGAGAGAGAATTGAAATTTCCACACGCCCATTCACATCCTAATTGATTCTTCTAACCATAATGCAATTTTTTCCCCCTGTATCTTTTGGACAAAGCATTTACAGTGATATTGTTTTGCTGTAAGCCCACACTGTTAAGTCGTTTGGAGTGAGCAGTTGGTTGGAGAAAATCAACAGCAGTAACATCGTACTGCTTATATGGTGGGTTCCTGGGAGAGCAACAGCCTGGCTGCAGCTGCCTGGGCTCCTGGGCTAGTCAGGATTTGGAAAGACTTATGAAGTCCTCAGAAACCACCCGGCCAAATCTTTTTAGAAAAGAAAAGATGTCATCTCCTAGAAAGCCATGATATATGGCAGCCCTCCGTGTAGGGTTGCAGCACAGTATTTTTAGATCTATCACTTACTCCTGAGACAACTCACGCCTCCCTAAAAATATCATGCTTGAAAACAGGTTTTCTGATAATCCACATCTCAGGTAACTCACATTTAAATGTAAGATGCACAAAATCAGAGGCAGAGGCAGGAATGGACTAAAGCATGGGAGCTTTTGGGAAAGAAGGAACAAACCATGGTATATCAGGGCTCAGGAAGTTGTCAAACAGAAGGGGCTCTGAAAGCAGCATGCAGTCGTGGTGCTCTCACTCATGCATAGCAGACTGCAGCAAAATTGCACAGTTCTGGTTGGGCAGTTGGATTAATAGCTAACCTGCTTTTATGTGGTGAGAATATATTTAAATGCAATGAGGTACTCTGGAAAAAGATTTTTGGTTATAGTTCTGACTATAGAAATGTTGAGTTATTCATTAATTCAGAAACTGGCATCTTTTCTATTTATATACGCACACCTGTATCTGTATCTTCCTATATATGAACTGCCTTGCAATGGGTTTGATAAAAAAATGTCTGAGTCAGTTGAAGATTTATTAGAGATGTTATGGAATTGTCCTGCTTCCTCTAAACTACTTGTGAGACTGTTATGATTTTCACCTATATTTAAACAGCTTGACTGAAATAAATATGGCCTGATTTTCACCCTGGATGTTTTCTGTGCACAGCGCTGGTCTTTGATGCATACACAAGATAGTAATTAATTTGCAGTTTCATTCACTAAGAGAGACATGAAATGAGAATGTCTCTAGATAGATAGCAATTACTGTTTTACAGCACACCACAAGATTTTTAAACGGAATGCCATCTCTTTATACAAATTGTTTTCCTAAAGATCAGAGTTGGCCCTTCTACCCTGCTATCTCTTTCTCTGGAGTTTGCCTGGAAAATCTCCTGTGTGATGGGAAGAGGAGGGCCTTGCAGAACGACAATCTGTATCTTGCTGCACTCAAAGCATTTGTAAACAACTCACAGTGTTTGCTCAGAGGTGGTTTTTATTTATTTATTTATTTATTTTAATCCTGCTGTATTTCTGATGAATGCAATGAAATGTGAGGGAAATGAAGGTCTCCTAAGTACATTTTAATTTAGATGAAAAATTATACATTATTATGGCATACTGGTGGTTGTTCTGACATAATTGATTGGGAGGGCCATCCACAAAGAACAGCAGGAAAGCTTGACATTGAGGAAACTATGAAAACTGAATTAACCATTTAAAAGAGTGATGGAAAGCAGCTGGATCCAGTGGCCTGGACTGGAAAAGAGAAAAACTGAATTTTGGTTCCAGCCATGCCACCCTCTAGGGGAATCACATTTTTTTTTTTCTGTGTCTTTGTTTTCCCTCAACAAAATAGCAAGGGAGATTTTTATTATTTCTTGAAGTGACAAATATGAGACAAATATTGGAGAGAGACTTTTTGCTTCACAGCTTCTAAAACAGCAGTAATAACTCAGATGGGGGAAAATTCAGCTCTCCTTGTTCCCTATTCCAGCACGGTACCAGGTTGTGCTGCATCCATCGTCTAATCCTCTGCAGCTTAGTGTCCAGGCTGGAGGTTGGGTGGGTGATTGTAGTCCTGCAGCCTGCACCAGTGCAAAGGCTGGAGCTGATGGGTTGGGTATTGCTGATTCTGAATCTCTGGGGGATGATGTGCAGAAGCCCTTTAGGTTCAGAGTTCTTGTCTGGCAACTTTCCTCCCAGTGTTTTACCAGCTGGACATTCATGATGGACACCAAGTGGAAGGAAAGGATTTTTACCCAATTGAACAAGTGCTCATACGTAAAATGACTGAGATATCCCTATCTAGTTTTGTCTTTACATCTGAAAGAAATTCTTGTATCATTGGCTGTGCAAATGTGTAAAGAGAATAGTCCTTATTTGATGCTGTAGGACAAAATAAATTTCTTGTTGCTATAGCCCATAATCTGTATAACCAGTTACGCATCGAGGGACAGCGAGTAATGTGCTCCATCCTGACCACAAGAAACAATCAACATATACCCTGAAGCATAAGCTTTGATTACCTTTAGGCCATAATTCTGTTTACTTGGCTTATGTTTATATGTTTATGTTACAACACTTTTAACCTCCACTGCCAGATTACATGGCAAAAATGCAACAAAACATACTGAAAATGAAACAAATAACCTGTCCAGCCCCTCATCCACCATTACGTCTCAAAAGAACAGTTATTATGTTCCCTAAGATTTTCCACACACTTATGATGAATGATTTTCCATCCTTCTCTAGGATTTTTGTTTTGTTTTGTTTTGTTTTTCACAGATGTAATTATAATTCTTTTCATCTTCGCTGGAGAGACCATCTTATGTTGTAAAGACAGGGTGAAATGGGAGACCTTACATGAGATGTTATTGTTGCTACAATGTCATCTGTGTTGCTGCTAATTCCCATCCATAATGTGAAAGCAGCCCCTGGTATATTCTGCTCCTCAGTTTTTTAAACCATGAAATAGCATTGATGGAGAAATGAGTGAATGGTCTGGTGTTGGCAACTCCCAAACTGTAGGGATTATAGATTCCAGAAGGCAAAGCTCATCTTTACAGTGACTGGTTATACCAGATGCCACCCAAAAGGACAAGGTAAAGGGAGTGGGAAGGGGAGGAGAGAGGGGAAATACTTGTTCAGAATTATTGCAACCAGGACTTTGCATCCATTGTGGATTTTTACTGTGGGCACAAGACGCTTATTCCTGAGAGCTCTGTAGCTTGTAAATTTGCATATTTAGTTTTTATTTATTTATTTATTTTTTACAGAAGCTTGTGTGTTTGTTCTCAAGCTCCTTGAGAGTTTTTTAAGGATTTTTCCTGACCTCAGTGGGGTTTAAACCCCACAGAAATGAATCTTCATAAGATATTTTGAGAGAACGATGTCATTGACGTATCAGATATTGTTAGGAAACGCAGAGATAGAAGTGAAAGTGGAAAATAATGGGAACTTGAGAGAAAAAAATAGCTTTGGGAAGAGTTTTGGGCAAGTCATTCAGATTACTTTGAACTGCCTTCCCTGTGCTGCTGAAACACTCAGCGCTTATCTGCCTGCAGGAAATCCTGCGATCCAGAGGATGCTGTGAAATCAAAATGTTTCTTCTAAGTGTTTGTTAGGACAGAGGGGGATATATCTCACCTGGAATTGTGTAATCCAAGGCAATAGTCAGCTTTGGCTTATTCAGATCCTTATGAAATTTTTGCCATAAACCTTTTCTGAGCTGAGTTACAGGATGCATTTCTCTGACTGCAATGGATTTATGCTATCTCCAGAGAACCAGCTGAAAGTTCACACCCTACATGGTCCTCTTGGGCAAGAAAAAGAGACAGCACTGAAGAATGTATTTTGAGACAATTTTGAAGAGACCATTACTGAGCTCTGCCTAGTACAGGCATCAGTACCTGCTCAACGGGTCTCAAAGCAAGCCCTTAAGTTTGAAGGCAACTCCAGGAAACTTGTGTAAAAATGTCCCATCTTGACATGAAATGAGGGGGTTTTCACGCTCCTGACAATAACAGAGGGCTGGCAAAAAGGCTATGTATGTCTTACACTGTCAGAATAAGACTTAAATGGTCTTTATCCAATGCATAAGATGTATGCAGCTTGCTCTTCTCTGGGCTAAATGTCATCCCCATGAGAACAAATGCTCTGCCTCACCTCTGCATTTCATAACTGAATGCATGTATAATAATTACTTCTTTCAGACTGCAAGTGTCCAGTTTCCTTAAGCTCTCCTCATCAGCATTAGTCTCCTAAACCTTTTTATTTATGAGTTCCTGTGAGCTGCCTCTCTGTTCCTCCACCCTGTTTTTTTGAAATATAGATGTGTATAATAAAGCACTGAGCTCCAACTGAACATACTCTTCCAATTAAAGTCCTACCAGAGCACAGCTGAGTGGAATAATTGCCTCTCTTGTTTTACATAGAATACTCTATTAGCAGTTTGATCTGGGACTCAGCATTCACCCAGAATATTTGGTCTATTCTTTTCTTATTTATTTTTTTTCAGCCCTCAGCAGCACATGAAAAGACAGGTGTAGGCTCTGCCAGGCCAAGTCTCTGAGACTCCAACAAGCTGTTGGTAACAGGCAACGCGGTCTATCTGTTTCATCTTTTCCATTCCTCTTGTTTTTTTTTGGAGAATTTTGCATCTGCTTATTTTATTGCCTTTACATCTTTATGCCCGTGGAAAGTATTTTTTTTTTTTTCTTGAGCCTTCCACTTAGTTGCAGCATAATGTGTAATGCAGTGCACAAGATGAAAGCTGTTATCTGATTTGAGTTTAATGTTTGAAAGTCCTCAAGCTGGTTTATCTAAAGATACTCCCTGTATAATTGTATACTTAGAATTCAGCTGCAGTGTAATAGGGCAAGTGCTCTGTGTTCTGTCTGGAATTACAGAAAAGATACTATTTATTTTTAAGCAAATAGGTATGGGAAAAAAAAAGGGAAAAATATTACAACATAGGAAAATGTATTCAACCAAGTGTCAGAAAAACTACCCTGGGGTTTGATGTATGATGGAATTAGATTGGATTTAAGGGCAGTGAATAGGAGGAAAATCAGCAGTCTGGAGAGATGAGGATTAAAATTCAACAGTAATAGAAAGACTTTAGGCAGCTCTAATCAAGGAATCAACCCTTTTGGGCTAGGTGCTGTACATAAACGTGGTACAAAGTTTCACAGTGATCCTGGGATTTGAGTCTAGTTCCTGTATGTATTTCCCCTTAGATGCATTTTAAGGCCACTTTATTAATATAATGGAAACAAATTACTTAAATGATTTGACTGGTTTCAGAGGATCTAAGTCAATCGAGTCTAAGCGGAATTGTCATTGTGCTGGTTCAGGATCTATTAATATGATCTTCAAATCTCAGCCTGAGCGTACTGTTGCTATGAAAAGTATTTACAGCCTCCAGCTCAAATACACAGAGAAAACATGGCACAGAAGTAAAACAAATAAATCATAAAGACAAAGAAAGAGGAGAACGGAAGCTCCACTATGTCATTTTATTGGGGGAACTGAAACACAGGGAGATTAATGGTTTCATTTGAAGCTACAGCACAGTCTGTGACAGGATCAGGAACAGAATCCAGGTCTGTTGTGGAAAATTGGATTTTTGATGAAAAACTTCATGCGCTCTCTAAAATTAGGAAAATTTCACCTCACCTCCGCAAGAATTACCTTCCAAGCGAGGTGGGAACTTGGAGGCAGAGGGAAGAGGACTCTGAGCTCACATCAGCTTCTCTCTGCCTGCTTTCTCTTCAAGAAAGGACTCATTCCAGCTCTGAATTTAGGGTCTAGCTGATGAAGCTGATACCTGAGGGACAAAGCCAGAATGACAGGCCAGAAGGTATTTCACAGAAAGTTTCTATGAAGAGAATTATATTAAGCTGCTGTGAAATTTTATGTCTTTTTACTAGAGAATATCGGCCCTTGGTCAAATGATTTTTTTTTTTTTCTGAGATTTAACATTTGCATAGATGAAGACCACTTCTCATATAAAACTGTGAAAGTCTCTTAATTTCACACCTGTCAATACTGAACCACCATCTTATGAAGATTTTACTAGAGAGAAGGAAAAAAAAAAAAAAGAAAAAAGAAAAAACTTTTTCAATAAGGTTTTTGCAGCAGTTCGCAGGCAGCCGTGAAATGTCCTGGGGTATAATTAAGAAAAAACCCTTCGTGACATTTTGGGGGGAAAATATATATTCAACTCTGCTCACACAGTTCCAGAAAGGAAATTAATTCTACATAAAATGGTAGCCTCCTTAGACTTAGTAATGAGAACAACTGTCTGCTACAGAAAGACTGAAATAACAATGAGGGTTAGTGCTATTTTAATAGACCTGCCTTGCTATTCTGTTCTGGAGACAGGGAGAAAAAAATGGGGAGGGGGCTGAAAAACTCCTGAACAGAAGAAGCCACACAAACCTCCATGGTTGGCAGAGACCTTCACAGCCCTTGTGGCAGCCTGCAGAAGCAAAGAACAGATGAAGATCTGCCAGGAGAACCACCCCCTGCTAAATCCTGAGATGCTCTACAGCCTCTGCCACCAAACCCTGCAGTTGTGCTCTCCCACCCTCCACCACCCTGCCTTCCTCTGCATTATCATTACAGAAAAACCTTCACCCCTACTTTGCCACAGCCAGAGGACACGGAAACATGCCTGTGTACATGGGCACTGACATGTCTACACACACATAGTTGCTCTCAGTGAATATTCACTTTTTTTTTTTTTTTTCTGCAGAAATCACTTGACTGCTGAATAGTCACTGGGATTTTTTCATACACTTCTGTTTTGCAGCAGCAAGGGCGTAAAGGTGCCAATGGAAAATTGCTTTGGTACCTTGAACTGTAAATGATGCTGTTTTCATGATTCATCAAATCCGTCTGAAGCAGAGGTGGCATGTCAGCAGGGCTAGGCAAAGTTTAGAACATAATAGGGCCCAAGAGGTGAGAGACATGTCTTTCATTTCAGTGGAGCATCTTTGAAGTGACTGCTGGAAATAATTAGGTTCCTTGATTTCCATTGCCATTTGGTGCTCTTCACGCTAATCAGAGTAACTGCGCATTTGCATGAACTGGAGGGAATAGAAGTATTTCTTATTAGAAAGAGCCTCTAACAACGATAAAGGTCTCCTGGCTTCAGAATCCGATGTCCCTGCAATTCTACACCACACTTCATATCTGGCCAAAAAAAATGAGGTGAAAAATGTATATTTAATATTTATTAAAGAGCCTCAGATCTTTATAATCTTTAAACTTTGGTCCCGTTAAGTATTCCAAACTCCTTTTATTTATTAATAAATGTTTCATTCTGTCTCTTCCAAAACCTGAATGAAGCTCTTAGGTCACACTGCCTGTGAGATGAATCACAGAGGGGAAAATGAATAAAATCAGATTTCTAATCACTTTGAAGGATTCTTTAAGGACTTTAGGGGTCCAGTGTTTAAAGAAGGGAGTGGGAGTTGTGATGTCTGACCTTTCCCTTCCAAACTCAGCATTAATTTATAGTTCTTTTATGATCCTGAGCACATCAGCTTCACCTCTCTGTATCTCATTTTATCTATATGTAGAATTAGAAGAGAAAAAATATGACCCTATTTTACAAAGGTGTTACAGGTCTTAATAAATTTCTGATATTAAAGTGCTGGGAAAGCTTTGCTTTATAAAATATGGGGTATGTTTTCAAAAGAGCTCAGCTTTTATTTAGGCACCTCTGCAGGAACCTGGGCATTGAGGGCATCTTATGTCCCGAGTCTTTGCAAATATCAGATTATGAGAATCACAGCATTCTCTGTAGGAAGATGAGCTTTTGAAGCAGTCCAGATTTTCCTTATATGCCAAAATTGGAAGCAACCTCCTTTGAAAATCTGTCCCTAATTTGAGAAAATTGAATGTAGGGGAATCCAGCCCTGATATCACTTGATCTTCTGAGTGAAAATAATTTGTAAAGAGACTTTTCATAGGCCTTTAAGTATATGGAGGACTCCTGTTCTCACTGAGGACAGTGGGAGTTTGGCCATGGATTTCTAAGGAGCCAGGGTGTTGCCTGCATGGGGTATTTTACCGAAAAAGTTTTAACACTGATGCTAGATGAGAAAACTTGGTGAGAAAGAGAGGGCAAGTAGCATTTTTCTTGACAGTTAATGAGGCCTCCATTGCTTTTGATTTACGTATTTCCCTACATGTACATTACTCTTTCTGTCAATAATTGTTTCTGAAAGATGATACTAAATGTTCGTTTCAATTATTTAAAGCAAAGAGAGAGAAAAAAATGACAAAGTGACTGAAGGATTGAAATTCTGCTCCTGGTATTTGCAGGATACATTGTTCTTGCCCTTTTCTGATATCCTCCTTATTTGCCTTATTCCAGCCTTTCCTGTGGTGTGGAATTGTCCAACTAGGGCAAATTTTGCAGTATATTTTTATCCCATGAACCTCCTGTGGCTCCTTGGCTGTAGTCAGGGAACTAGTCCTGCTGGCTTCAGAGCAATCTGAATGAAGTCTTCTCCACCAAAAGCTGGTACCATGGCTTCTGCCTCCTGCCACACTTTCAGGACCACTCATGTAGCTGATAACCCACTGAAGACTACAGAACTTTTACAGACTCAGCTGTGCACAGCCAGCCATCAAGAGGTTTGGGCACAAAAATCAGTGTTTTTATTTTATTTATTTATTTATTTATTGGAGAATGCATAGAGGCTTTTTAAAAAGAGAGTTTCTTAGGGATGCTCTAGCACCCATCCAGCTCTCTTTCTCCTTCAATATACTCTGGAGCTCTTCTGAATATGGATTCATAAAAAAAGGCTGATATTTTGGGAGAAAGATATTTATCTTGGAAATCTAAGAATTCCACTGGAATTCACAGTTTCTCCAAATATTTGCTGAATAAGTATACGCCTTCAGGTTCCTTATAAGGCAGAGAAAACAATTCCAATGACCTGTAAGTCTGTACTGGAGGATGAATGGAGGATTCTACAATCTATGGTAAGAATCATGTCATCCCTGTAGAGCTGTGAGATACATGAGCATGTAGTGGACTTGAGACAGAACTATACGCCATAAATGTGAGATTCATCTCATCTTGCTTTACTTTTGTAAAAATCTTTTTTTATCTAACCTAACTTCCTAAGACTCCTTTTATAATCAATGGAGATACAGTTTTGCCAACAAGGGTGTATAAAATAAGATGAATGGTAGTTTAGAGTGGTCTGCCCATTTTTACATTAATACTAAAAAGAACCCAGACAACTACTTTTAACAATTCACATAAATTCAGGTTACTGAGGTGAAATGTGTTACGTGGTAACTGTAGCATTTGTCATCTTGTTTGACAATTTGTATGCTACATTACAGCATCTGTTTTCGCCAAACCCACGTGCTGGTGGCTGACTCTCAGTGGCTGCCTTTTAAGCTCATTTAATGTTTATTTTGTGATGCTGCTTTAGAATAAAAGCCTGTGTCCTTGTCCATAATTAATCTTTTATCAGGTTTACAGTTTGTGGGAGAAGAAGCCATATATTGTCTCCAGACCCATTACGTGCAATGATTGCTGGAGGGAACCCTGTTTGATTGCCTGAAATCACCCATTTGTGATCTAAGATTTCTCCTTTCAAATTCAACTTGATCTACAGCTGACCCAAAGATAACGAATTAGTCACAGCTCTGGTTCTCCTGGTGCAGACAGATTTTGGAAAGAACCAATTCAGCCTATACTGTGATCATTTTACAGCGTTTGATTATTTGAATTCAGAAAGTGTTCTCTTCCTTTCCCCACCTTGTTTATTTTTGAGGTACAGAATGTCTCTGCAGATGCTGTTGCTTTCTGCTTGCTGTAGAGATGTACTCCGAAGTGGGACTTTCTGTGCTCTTCTGACTGCTCTTCAGAATTTGTCATGAATTCTTCATAGCAAGTGGCATATTGTCTTCCCAAATCTTATAACGGATGAGCAAACCTTCTCCAATAATCTTTGGCAGAACTGTCAATTTACTTTAGAAATATATCAGGACAGATAATAAAAAAAAAGTTTCATTCAAAACAAGAAAATTATATGCAAACTGTACCCTTACCTTTCCACAACCCAAAAGTGAAAGAAAATACATTGCTCCAACCACATTTCACAGGCTTTTTTTTTCCTTTTTTTTTTTTTTTTTCTTCTTTTTACCCCAAGTTTCCAGACTCTCATGCAGTGACACTGAAATTTTAGGAGCATTGAAGTTGTTGCTAGTGAACTGCATGGGGCTGTCTTGAAAGCAGCGTCCGTTCACCAAGCAGCCTGAGGGAGAAAGCCTTCTCCTGCTAATTTTATTCGTCTGAAGGTAGAACAAAAAACACAGTGAAAAGAGAACAAAGCTTCTGAAGGTCCCTCCACATTTTCATTTGGAAACAAAACATTTATAAACTTTTGCTTTAATTCCCTTAGATCCTAGTTACAATTTTTGACTACTTTTTAAATGCAGAAAATGTAGCTAAATTCAAAGGCACAGTGGGAAGGAGACATAAGCCTGAACCATAGGGGTTATAGTTTCTAGTAAACAGTTCTCTTCTTGCCACCAGTGTAAGACATCCATGGTTGAATTTAACCTAGTGGCTGCTTAAAGGCAATTAAGACCTTTTGATCTCTGTAAGCTGATTCCTCAATTACTTACCATTTTGGAATTAAGAAGAGGGAAACAAAACAGCTTTGTTAATTAAGTAGGAAAAATCCTTCTCTTGACCTGGCAGGTGCTAGGATATAGGCTTCTTCTGAACACCTGCAGGATGTCTTCAACAGATTTATGAGTTACAAGACCGATTTTCAACTGCTAAGGAGTGCAGTTTGATTTATCAAGGTGGATGATTCCCTTACCCCAGGGAATCTCATTTTCTTACAGGTGGATTTTTCTCTTTACAGGTAATGTTTTCTTGCTAAAAGACAGATTGCTGGAGACTGTTACATATCCCAGTGGACAGAAGCATCATCAGGGTGGGCTGAAAATAATACTAAGATTAGCCATGTCTCTGACAAACTCGGTACAGGTCCCAGTTAACAACAAGCTTTGTGGTTGACAGCACAATATGATTTTAATTCCCCATGAATAGAAGTTAAGTTTCTAGTTCTTATGTTCATGCATGCTGCTGGGGATTGGATGTTCCATGACTGGAAGACGTAAGCTCAAGAGGTGGGACTCTGGCTCAACACCAGGTTGCATTTTTGCCAGATTCATTTTTCTGAAAGAAGCAGGTTGTGTGGATATACATCAGGGAGGGAATGTTTTGTTAAATGCTCTGATCCGCATCCATTTGCACTATCAAAGCTGCACAAATTTGATTTTAAACTTGGACTCTCCTGTTTCAGTGAAATAGAAGAGACCAAGTCAAATTATTAGCCACAACTTGCTGACATCTTACCTCTCCCAGGACTAATTCTCACTTGGAAAAAAAGCACTGAGCTGCTCTGATTTCTCAGTGGTTGCTCCCTATAACATAGATGCAATTCTTGCTCATTTGGGACCAGATCTGCGTGGACTTGCAGCCAGGTCTCAAGACAAGGGAACAACATGCATCATCTTTTTCAATGCCTACACTGCCCTGTAATAATGAAGGACCTAAAGCTCTTTGCTTCCTCTGACCTGTTTTGGGGGAAATTTGGATCCAAGGTGATGTGCATGGGAAACACTCTCAATGCATTTCCAAAATCAGAGAATACAGTTGTTTTAAGATGATGTGGGGTATTTAAAATGCAGGATAAAATTATATTCAGTGCAGAAGGCCTTCCTGAGGGGTTCACTCAGTCCTGTGATTGTGCTGTGGCTTCATAGCTGAGACTGTGTTTTTGCCCTGGGTGTGTGAGTGCTTACGGCGTGTAACATGCACACACCTTGCCAGCTGACTAAAAACCTGGAATTTGCTGTGGAAAGCAATGTGGCCAGTTGAGGGCAGACTTTGTACGTGACCTAAATGTCCTCCTTCACTCACTCATGAATTTCATCCGCAAAACTCCTCCATGAGATGGGGAAGTGCTATTGCCACTTCCTCACAGATGGGGAAGGGAGACACGGAGAGCCTCCCTGACTTGCCTAAAATCATAATTGCGGCTCGTGGGGATCAGAGGAGGTGGCAGCTGAAGAAGGAATTGATCACAAGCTTTCTGATAGCACTCTGATGATTAGAATAGCCTGCTTTATCTGGAGATAGGTGTAATTCCACTCTTTTTACCCAGCCTTTTGTCTGTCTTGTCTTCTGAGATAGCAGGCTCTTTAGAATAGGTACCATCTGATATTTTATATAGCACTTAGCAAAATATAGTCCCAATCTCACTGGGCCTCTGAGGCATTACCATAATCAGTGCATTAGGGGTCATTTTTTTTTTCAGACAGAGATTTGAAAATAACTTTGAGTCCTCTTTTGTAATGAAAGTTTTCACTTGCCACTCTCTGGAGAGGAGGTGGAGAAGGGGAATTTACATTTTCTCTCTCACCCTTGCAGTGCTGCACATCTATACTGAATCTAGAAGATGTAAATCCCCAGCTCCCCCAGAAGAAGTGCAGCCTTCTGGGTATTTTAGAGGAGGGAAAAAAAAAAAAAAAAAAAAAAGGAATTGTTTTGAAAGAGCCAAGATATTTAGCTTTGAAAATTAGCTACTCAGCAGGCCAGCATTAAAATTAATTTAATGGAGTGTAAATTAACATACTTGACACTTTTTTGATCATTTTTCATAGACAGTGCTGACCAGTGGATATAAAAGCTTTCTCCCCCATGAGATTAGGACGAGAAAACTCACAAATTTACCACTCCCACCCCATGGGGTTCTTTCCTTTTCAGAAGTCAATGTAATACATCAAATTTAAGTCTTCAGGCATTAAGCATTGGCATGAGCCTTTGCATATAATAAACTGACTTTTCAAAAACTGTTTCATTCACTGACACTGGAAATGTGTAAGGAATTTTCCTTTCTGATACACTGTAGAAGTTAATTAAGTTCACTCAGAGTTTATAGCAAGGATTCTCTAAAAAGTACAGAGGAATATTTATATCCTAGTCCAAAAATGCAACACGGTGAAACTTTTGATATGTTGATAAGCGATAAGAATGTCATTTGAGGTTTATTTTTTTAATAATAATTTAATTGTCATTGTAAAATGCCTCATAGTTGGGACAGATTAAATTGCCACAAAACCCATTACTGAAATTCATAACCCCCCATAAATGTAAAGTGTTTGCTGCTGTGCCATAAATAACTGCACTCGTTCCAGGAAAATGAGGTACAGGAAATAAATTAACAAAATCCAAACACATAGGACATTAGGTTGCAACAATTTGCTGTAGAGGCTGCTGACGGGAATTCAGCTGAGCCCAGAGGAGAGTCAAATTCAATGTTTAATTATGGTCTCAGTAAATCATGCCCCCTCTGTGTGTTTTGCCATATTGACGTGGTTCAAAGATTATTTCAGAGTCCAGTTCAATAGCACTGGTAAAGTATGTACATTTCAGATGTCATTATACTTGAAAAGGTCTGAAGAGCACAATATTTCTCCAAAGACATGTAGGATCCACTCGTGGTTAAATGAAAGGAGGTAAATCAATTCGTGTTAGTCTCATGCAAAAGGCTCTGAGTCTGATTTTCCATCATTTGCACCTTGGGTGGTCAGTTTAACTTGGTCTTGGTGGGGGTGAAAATGCAGTAACATTTCAGAACTTTCCATCAGTTTAAATGACCACACAAGGCTCAGACCTCTGGCAAATTGAGCTTTTAGCTGTAGTGTGGCATCAGCCTGGGAAAGGAATCAGGTTACAATGATGCTTGTTGGAAAGAAGATGGGAAGGCTGGGGAGGGACGTAGCGGGTGGGAAAAAGAGGTTTTAAACAACTTAATTGTCACACAGAAATGGCATCTGTAGTAAGCATATTGAACTGATAAACAATGCAGCTGCTACAGATTTCACACAGAGAAGTAAATGCCGTGGCCATATGCAATTCATTACCTGCGTTAATTAGGGAATAAAAAAAAAAAAAAAAAAAAGGAAGAAATTGTAGGAAAAGGGGACAAATTGGATCGCCAGAGAGAATGTATGTCTGCAGACTGCACATCTGTCCTATGCCAAGACCATGCATATGTTCCTCTGTTCTCTCTTCTGGCCAAGACAAGGAAGGTGCCAGTACCTTTCCTGCCCTTGGACAATGCACAGGGCCTGCCACTAAATTGTTAGCATCTGCAGGGAAAAAAAATAAATAATAATAATAACAAAAATAAAGGATGAAAGACAAGAAAGTGATGGGAAATGTATTTTTAAATGCCTGTTCTGGACACACTCTATTTTTCCAGGCAGATTCCTCTCCACTGACCTGCAGTAAAATCCCACCAGTTTGAAGCAAAATAAAGCCTCTCTTTATGCTTCTTGGCTTACAGCGCATCCACCTAAATGGGGGCTGGTCCCTGGTTTTGAAGCTGGAATAGACTCCAGCACTGATTACAGGCACCGAAGGCACTTTGGAGTATGGAGTGCTCCTGGGATGGGGCATTGCTTCTTTGCAGCCAATTACCACCTGAACCCACCACCATGGGCTCCCTACCACATTTATCGAAAGCAGCAGGAGCCCACCTTGAAGAGACTTCGGATCCACTCCTGCAGACATGAAATGAAACTAAAGATTCCTTATTAGCGAGCTGGAAAGTCACAGACAGCCCCTGAAAAATAAAAAGTTACAAAAAACTCTCAGCTTTTAGGTAGGATTTTATGTTAGTATTGTAAATTAATGTAAATGTCACTTTAAAAGAGAATACTGAATAAAAACCTAATAAAGCCGCACAGCACTGCAGGGGTGGTGAGTAAATTGAGGGAATATTTGATTAGATTTCAAATGCTGCTCTTTAATTTGTATGCTCTCACTTATTTCCCCCCTGCCCCTCCCCATGCTTTCCTCATCCATTATATCTGTTGGTGCACAGTGAATTTTGCAGCCCTACCCAAAAGGTCTCTCGCTGCTGTATGAAGCTCACATCAGCTGGCACTCAGGTGTTGACAGCTTCCTCCAGAGCATACCCCACAGCAGGCTGGTTCCCTTCCAGCTATGTTGTGTCTGTGCCTCTTAACCACATCAGCAACAGGATCTTTTCAACCCCGTGCCCTTCACGTGCTGAAAATTAGAGTGGTTGCAGCCCGACTGCCTGCAGCCACAGGGAAGGCAGGTCAGAGGAGGATGCTCCTGAAGGCAGCTGCGTCTCCCTCCTTGCAACAAAGCCCTAGTGAGATTAAGCAAGGCCATTTGCTTTCAGGGGAAACTGTGTCAGTAAAGACCTGCAGAAACAAATGAAGCGCAATCCCAGGAGCGGGATGCTTCTGGATTAAATCAAATCAAGAAATGTTGGGAAATTGAATCAAGGGACTTAGTGAAAGCTCTGTGTGTTGGCTATCTGTAGCTCCAGCAGTGCCAGTGTCCTGTACCAGTGTCCGGTACCAGTGTTATGGTCCAGGACCTGGGACAACCACAGAAACCTGATCATGTGGGCTCAGGATCTCCTCTCCTGACCACCAAAACTTCCCAGTGATTTGGGACCCTCTGGGATTACAGTGCCAAGAAAGGAATGCAAAGACTCCTGGTAGGGATGTGCTGTCCTGCCTTTAAAAGCTCTTACCCTGGCAGAGAGCTCTGCTCTGGTTTAGCAACAGCAACCCTGTTGTAGAGATAATGATCTGAAATCTCTATGGCCTTTAGCTGCTTCTCTTTTGCCTCAGTGAACTGCTATTGTGGAATCACTGCCGCTGCAAACCGGGCTCCTCTGTGCCGGTCAGGCTCTTATCTTCCTTCCCTGAGCTTTGGCCAGACTTGCAGAAGAAATGTGCTTAAAGGCTCTCCTTCTGTCTCAGCCAGAGTGTTATCTTGGCATCACTGAGCCTTTGCTACTCTCTTCTCAGGTGGCGTCAGTCACGTCCTTGCAGTTTGAAGCTAGAAACTATCTCCTTCATCCCTCTACATATTATTTCTTGAGTTGAGCAAAGATTGACCTCTCCGTGTCCTTTCTATTCCCCTGCTGCTTAACAGACTGGCAGGAAGTGATGGACTCTCTGCTTTTCTCTTAGAGATCTGAGGGCCAGCCACAGTGTGTCAATCAGCCTGAGCTGTCTAGCTATCTGTTCGTGCTTGCTCAGATAATAATACTAACAGCAACATGCTTGTGTTTCTCAGCCCCCTACCTCATAACATTTTCAACATTTTCAAATCCATCTCTTCCAGGAAGGCAGGAAACAGTGGGATGGTGGAGATGAGACTAGTCAAGGTGAGGCTTCTTAGCAGTATTTCATTATTCCCTACTATTTTCCTCCTCCACCAGAAAGTGGTGAAGTAGCATGTAAGAGTGCCTTCAAAATCAGGCTGACAGTAGCTAAAATTGCACCCTGATGAGTGGAAAAGCAAGCAAAGATGGAGGAAACTCCCATTAGGAAAATACTCAGTCTTAATGAGCCAGCAAACTTGCTTCCCTTTCTACCAGACAGTAACTGTGTGCCTCAATGCCTATGTGGGATTTTAGCTTTAGTGTTTGTTTCCATTGCTGTCTTAAATGCCTAGAGACAGTTAAGAATGACAAGCAACATAAATTAATGATGCATGGGCTCTGTTCTGCTTGAGTGGGAGAAGAGATGGGAACAGGGAATGGGACAGCAATTTCTGCAGTGCAAAATTTGGCCATATGACACATCAGTTTTGCCTTATCAGACTGCTATAAGAGCTGTGATAAGACAGTGATTCAGCTGAGCAAAGATGAGACTGACACTTCCCTTATGCTCTTACCCATGCAAAGGAAACAGCAGTTATCGGACACTACCAAGTGATCTTATTCTGTCCAGAGACATTACCAAAATTGCTAAAATTGTAGGTATTACACCTTTTTCCCCAAAATGTTATGTGGCATTGGTGATACCAGCCATTTGGCCATGACTCACTGTTGTTTTACAGATCCAGTCCAAAAGCTAAATTTATAGCAAATCAAAAAGGGCCAGGACTTTCAGCAGAAACAGATTGAAGAGGAAACTTTTAATGAGTTTTTCTTGGAGATCATCAAATCATCAAAAGAAACCTCAGAGAAATCAGCGTCAAACACAAAACCTGGCTTTCCCTTGACGTTATTCTCTAAATGGGCATTTTGAGGAGTTCCAAGGTTCTTAAAGGGGACATCATTGAGGAACAGCAGAATTCAGCTCTTCTTCCCTCCCACCTCAAACGATTGAAGCCATCTTTGCAGGATACCTACACCTGTCCTTCTGTTGCTCAGTGTTTTTGCAGACGGTACGCTGCTTTTTCTTCTTCCTTCTCACCCCCTTCACTCTGAAAACTCATCAATCAATCCAAATTGTTGCAACAACCTGTGGGAAGCCTCTAACCTTGTTGTCATTGATTTGAATAATGCAAATATTAATGAGGAGAAAACTCATTAAAAGGAAGCAGGAGAACTCTCTCTGACAATCCACCTTTGCTGTAATGCTGGGTGGGTCCTGCTACAAACAGGAAAAAAATGATCAAGCTTTTAATATTAGCTCCACTGGCATACTTATATCTGTTCCGCAGCCTAGATACTCTGTGTCATCCATGTGATCATATTTTTAAAAGACTGATTCTCTGTTTGCATGTTCTAGACAATACGTTTTGAAACTTATTAATCAGAAATTGTCCAACCTTTTTATGCTGAAGCATCAGTAAAACAATTACTTCAAGGCTAAACGAGGTCCACTGAAGAATCACTTGATTAAAGTGAGAAGTTATGATAAATAAATACTTCAAATATTTCATTATTGATGCTCCAGGGGGAAAACAGCTTTGATTAAGTCAAAGAAGGGGAAAAAATATTTCAATTTGAATAAGTATGATGGACTGGTTTCTGTGTTGGTGTAAATCAGCATAGCTTCAATGAGTTCACTATGTCTATGTCAGTTTGAGTGAGCTGAGTATTGGATATAGAGTATTTTTTCTCACTGGCTTCGATAGGGATATTGTCTAAAAGGGACTGGAAAGAAAATGTTTGCATGCCATTCTTAGCTCTGACAATTTCTTGTTGTGTTCCTTTCTGGAGAAACCCTCTGCATCCCTCTCATTCAGGTACCCATACTTAATCTTGGGCTCATAAGATTTATATGTATCACAAGGTACTTGTGAATCTTAATGAGCAGTATTCAGGAAATGTCATTTCTTGAAAGTTGATGCCCAGGTGCAATGGATCATGCGGTACAGCAGAAGTATTTTCGTTTCTTATTAACACTGTATAGAAGAGATAAGGAGCAATCATTAAATACATTTATTTAAATGCGGAGTTTAGGTGCATGTTGTCAACACACAAAAGACAGAACATTTCACAAGATGAAGGGTGAACATTTTGAAGACCGGATGTTTCAGGTCTCCAAATCCCAGTTTGGAGACCAAACACATTGTTTGGATAACACACTGCCTAAGCTGAGCACCCACAGACCCCTTTTTCATTTTGCTATTGTAGTTCTTGCACAGCTTCTCACACACAGTGCAATACAGCATCTGAGAGAGGTGGGGTAACCAAGCTGCAGAGTTTAATGATTTGCCCGTGAGATGCCAAAAGACTGCAAATGAGCTACATACTACCTCTGCACCTCTTGATTGCCTTCTGACTCCTTGCCTGCTTTGCCTGTGCAGCATTCAAGCTCCTGGGAACAATGACTGGGTCTTACAAGGTTTTGTTATGTGCCTGCTAGAACAGGGTCTCAGTCTTGATGGGAACCTCTTGACATAGGTTGTAGCAGAAACAACAAAAATACAGACAGAAAAAAATGGGGAAATACAATTACAGGATATAACAACACAGGAAACTGTAATGCAAGACAGCATGACATCTATAGGTTGGGAGAGCAACACTTTCCAGGGTATACTTCTGCAGCAAGTAAACTGGGGAAATAATTTTTTCACCTTTCCTGGTAGTGGAAGTTCATCATTGTCCAAAAATTGTGCTAAATCAAAGTGTTGGTCCTTTATACAGAGATAGCACTGCATAAAAGCAGACAAATGTATCTATATCAAGTGTAGGAAAATCAGCGAGTACTCGCAGTAACTGACAAAAAATTGCACAAAACATCAGAAGAATTTTTCAATGTCTGAATAAATTCAGCTTTTTATTTCATGCACAGATAACCTTAACGTGACTCGGTAACCATATATTTATTAAGAAGGCTGTTTATTCCCCTACAAAAATAAAACTGGAAGTGTCATCTGAAAATGAAATGATATTTTAAAGGTTCTTCTATGATTTTTCCCTTAGGAAGATATATACGAGACAGTTTCAAGTGGAGTTGGTTGAGAATTTTCAGATAAACAGATTTTAATCCAGGAAAAAAAAAAAAAAAAAAAAAGCTAGCATAAAGTAGGAGTTAAACTTTAGCTGAAACACAGTCCCTTGAAGTCGGGGGAATCCTAAAAGGTCACCAGGAGTTTGCAGTGATACTTTTCAGCTTGAAAAATCAAATAAAAACAATTCAAATTTCTGAATACTTAATAAATCTCAGAAAAAAATATAATTTTAAATTATAATTAAGACATTTTCAAAACATTTTAAAATCTCATGTAGTAAAAGGCCTTCCGCTGCTGCTCAGAAGAATCAACAAGCCTTCTTCTGTCTAGCAGACACAAACAGTAGCAATGCCACATAGTTGGTAAATCTGACAGAGAACTGAATTGACTGGAAAATGCTATTTTTGTTTTATTTTGTTTTATTTTGTTTTCAAAGTATTAATTAATTACTGGACACGGGATATGCATATACCATGGGACGTGGAGAATTTGCTATTTTTTCCTGGCTTTAACTCCAGCATAGATGTCTGTCTTAAGAGATGGTCTTAAAGTAGTTGCAATGTCTACTACCATGATACTGATTAGATGACTGAATCCCTTTCTATCAATGGAAGTTATGAATCTTTGGTGTTCTCTGTCTCAGGCAAATAAGGGCAAGGTCTGAGGTTTGGAACAGCATCTAATGTTGGATTCAGTGGCTTTAGATATACTGAAATATCTCACAAGGATAATGATTTTATATAGAAGAAAATTAGTTTGACATCTGAAGTAGGGCTGTCTCCGTAACAGCTCATGACCAATTATGTATTTTTTTTTCTCTATATAACTAGCGGTTACATACCATCATTTAAAAATTTCACTAATGAAATAAAGCAGGAGCAAAAAGCAGTATGATCTCCAGTGTGTGCATGTCCCCAGTGAAATGCTTCATAAACCAGCGCCCATGCCTCCCAACCACTTATGGATGCAATTTATAATGATCACCTTGGTGTACCCCATCCATTCCCAGCGCTAGTGGCTCACCCTGGGACTTCCTTATCACAGCTCAAGCAACAGAAATCGTGCCCTGTGGTGGGAGATTAGGATTCAGTACAGGGCCAAGTTGCCCACGGTTCATCCATGCTGATTCTGGCTTTATTCCAAGGACTGTCTGCCACTGTTTTCAGGGGTTTGAGGTCTCCCCTCCACCCCTTTGACTCAGCTGGGCCTTCCAGTGCTCCATGGCTGTTGCCCCCGGCTATGTTTCTATTTTATTTGTAATCCTTTGAAAGCAATAGCCAGTTCTGGCAGATGAATTATATTCTGTCGAGAAGCAGCAGGGGATGGCTGGGACCGTCTCTTTCTCCCTCTCTCCCTGAATTCTAATTTAAAGAGAGGAAACAAGATTTCATTGAATTTTAACAAATTAACCATTAATCACTTATGAAAACCTCCTGATGAGGACATAGATCGCCTGGGTTATGAATGGGAACAGCTTCATTTTGCTGTGATTGCTAGACCAAGTTAATCCCCAGCTCTCTTTCTCTACCTCCATCGTGCTCCTCACCTTGTTCTCTGTCTCCCTCATTGCTGCGTGTGCTTGTCTCCTCTCCCCCACCTCCACCCAACACATATACCCTGCTCTCTCTTGTCCTCTTCCCTGGATGCACAGCCCCTGCTGAACTCATCTCTGAATCATTTTTGATGTCATGCTGAATATGGAAATTAAGGAAAAAACAATGTCTTCCGCTGGCTGTGCACTGTGAATATTTATGAGAGAGCCAGCAAGGAAGCTAAATAGGAACTGCAAGCGAGCCAGCCAGCAAGGATGGCAGCTGACAAGGGCTCATTCAGCAGCATATCCTTGGCTGCCGGCAGCATCCCGGCAGAGTGGGGGCTGTGAGTGACACAGAGGCAGCATCCTTGCCTGGGCAACACACACACACCAAAAAAAAAAAAGAACAAAAAAAAAAGAAAAACCTAAGTTGCAGCCATTTCTCTGCTTCCTTTGTATTCCTCCCATCTCCAGCTGATCAATTTCAGCTAAAAAAAAAAAAAATAATAACAAAAAAAAATCCTTGGATGGCATTCAGCTGCAGCAGACGATTAGGCCTTAAAAATCAATGTTTATGTTCAACAGGGCTATAAAAACCAATGCTTCCCTCCACTTATCAAATCAGAATTGGAATCAGAAAAGCCCCTTGGCTCGTTGTACAAGGGGTCATGGATGGTGGCACATGGTGATGAAAATCTCTCTAAGCCAAGGCTCTCCCCAGTGCTGCCTCTCCTCCTGCTGCTGTTTTCCTGTACTCGATAGCAGTCTCTCCCACAGGGAGGCATCACTCTGCTACACACCACACAGGGGGCCTGAGCACAGATGGGTACCAGAGGCCCAGAGAAAAAAAAAAAGTATGGTGAAAGTCTATCCTTTAGATTCATCCCCAGATGGAGCTCTGAAAAATGCCATCTTTATTTTTCCCCTGAAGTATAAAACAGATCCAAGAAGGAAACTGATCTGGAGCTGGTACTGGGCATAGACCAGATGGGTAAAAACAGAAGTGCTGAAGTGAATCCTTGATCCTTTGGCTTCTCTTGAGGTCTGCAGAACCTCTGCATGGTGATTATTTTGTTACTTGGACTGTGGGAACAAGGCTACTCCTGCTGCCAGGCATAGGCTGCACAGGGAGCAAGGGGAGGAAGTCCACCTCTTTAAGTCACCGTCTTCGATGTAATAAAATCTGATCCTCCCATGGAGGTGCTTGTGATTCCTATCTTACCTGGTATTTGAAATTATTAAAAAATAGATGTGCTTGTCGACTGTGGGATGTCTAAATCCCAGTGATCAGACTATGTTGTTTTTCTGAAGAACATCGTGAAGTCTGTCCCTTAACTGGATGGACATCAGTTTTAAGTGTTAAGAAGAGCAGGTTTTCCCATAAAACATGTTTCAAATGGTTTTGAAATTAACTACCTAAGGAATGGGTGAACGTAAGAATCAGTGGCCTGGATGGCACCAAAGAGATTCAAACATAGGCCAAATCTCTTATATTTTTGTGTTGCTGAAGAACTCAGCAACCCCCCTTCAAGTAGTGTACAAAAACTTCTTCTTCTGTAGTTACTATTCCCAGACCAGAACCAGAATTTTCCCCTTTCAGTATCTTTCACTGATTTCAGAGTGCTCTGAACTGACCCTTCTGAAGGCCACTTGCAAACTGAAGCACAAGACTTCCTCTAATGATGTAGGACTGTGAGCTCCCTTCTTAATTATAATCTTTTCGGAATGATATATAGCTTTGTCTGACTCAGCTGGAATATCTTTTTACCTCCAGACACATACTGTGGCTTGTACATATGGCTGGGCTAGAAATTGCTTGGTCCATCTGGGCAATCCTGATAATCCTTCTGCTCACATGCATAACATCTCTGGTCATAGAGTTGGTGTCTGCTTCTGCTTTTCTTTTTTTTTTTTTTTCTTTTTTTCTTTTTTTCTTTTTTTCCCACTAAGATTTTAACAGAGGGCCCCAAAGCCTATGGCCAGCCATGAGCCAGTGGATGGACTTGATGTCAGAAGAGCAACCTGAAATATAGGATGAAAAGGCGAGGGGGTGAATCTAATGAGATGGATGAAACTACTGATATATGAATCCCATGGGAGAGCATACTGGAATATATCACTGATGCCATAAGAAAAAGTGGTTCTACTGTTTGGCAGCAAATAAGATGTCTGGAACATGCTATAAACTTATGGGAACCACATCACTGCAATATAGGAGACTTTTAAATTAAAATTGATTAGTCTATCTATCTCCATTGACAAATGGCACTGAAATCCATACAGGCAACCTAGGCAAAATCATCCAAAGGACACTACTAAATTTTGTACCTCTGCTCATCTTTCTGTTCAGATGGACATTTATATGAATTGTGTGGGCAAAAATAAACCTGAAAAGACAAATCTCGGTTCTTTTATTTTCAGGGGCACTCAGGTATGGCCACAACATAAGATGCTTTAAAGAAACATGAATATATCTGTGTCCCCAAATGTATCACCATTTGGATATTAGTCATGATTAGTCATTTTCTCAGTTATTAAGTCACTTCAAAAATCTGTCTTCAATCATAATTGGTATTAAATCTCCACTTGTTTACTCATTGCAATCCATCAGTCATTCTGACTTTGAGAAGTTCAAAAAACTTGATGAGAGCAGAAGGCTTTTTTTCAGATTTGGCTTCAGTTAAATGAGAAAAGGTGCACCAAATGTATCTTAAATAACATATACAATCTCAGAGTTAGTGCAAATTGTATGCTTGTTGTCCTCAACTTTGGGCTAGA
Source organism: Anas acuta (assembly GCF_963932015.1). Lineage (NCBI taxonomy): Eukaryota > Metazoa > Chordata > Aves > Anseriformes > Anatidae > Anas > Anas acuta. Next base: position 4,840,034 of record NC_088998.1, on the reverse strand, counting down.
TTTTATTAAATAGATGTGTTAGAGGAAGAACAGATAATTGAGATGACCATTAATTAGCTGATGTACAAAGACACTTAAAACTCAGTATTTTACTGCATAATAGCAGATTAATAAATATGAAGACCAGTTATAGTTTTAATTCCACGTTGGAAAGCTCTAAGCAATGAGTAGTCACTTTCTTATTATCATTTGTGAAACTGCAGATAAATAGGCAAGTAGCTTTCCAGGTAGATTATAACTCACTAGAATATATTAATGGCTTGCCTACATGCCTGAAGAAATGGTATAACATCATGAAAGCAACTTAGTGCTTCTGGATATCTCTGTAACAAAATAAATAAATAAATAAATAAATCACCACCAAACACCCAAGCTCAGAAGAGGCCATTATTTAAATAGCTGTCTCATTTCGTGTAATTTCAAGTTCAATGGTGCGGCAATTCTGCAGTATTAGATCTACTGAATGATTATTAAAATCATACCTATTCAAGATTAACTATGAATTAATTATGAGAGGTATTCAGAAATTCAGATACCTTCTGAGATAGGCTCAGGGGTAAGGATAGGGTAAGTGTCAAAATCTGGCACAGGCATAACCTAGTGGGAATTTTTCCAAGTGCATGTTCCTCTTTGTCTTACCAACTATACAGGACAGGGGATTACTTGTGGTGATTACTGGCACCCTGGATGTGCATAAGGGACAAGTGTAAAAAGTCAGATGAGTCATGCCTGAGATGTGTTATTTCTCTCTTAGTGATGAAGGGAGTCCAGATGATTAACTCAGGGGTGGGGAATGACACCTACATCTAGATGGAATGAGTCCCCACTGGGGAAATCTAAAGCACTCAGTCACCAAAGAGATAACAAGCTCAATGTGGGCTTGAGCCCTTGATGTCCCATCACACTTGAATTTGAAGAGTAAATTGCAGAGAATTTGTTAGTGTTCAGCTGTTGAATTATACTCCACAGATGCAGCAAGGCAGGGACTGGCATTCATGGGCAATAGTACGGCTTCAGCATCTTGGTGGTGTATTGCAACCTACTCATCCAGGCTGCCTCTGTTCCTCCTTTCCTTCATCTCCCAAATCTGCAGGGACTTCTGTCAGTTGTACACAGGAGTCATTCAGGTGATATGGCAGTAAGAAGTTTTATAGAGACATAAGATAGCTGGATAGACAGGCAAATGGTGGAATAGGTCCAGATGCTTCTGTGCACAACAAAGGAGAAGAAATCATTCACGTCTGCAAGAGGTCTTAAGAAGGCAGCCACTATATGTCAGGCTGGCTCAGAGAAGGGCCCTTTGCTGGGCTCTGGCAGTGTGGGGGACATCTGTCATTTCTAACAAAGGAAAAGCTCCTTGCTAGAGCTCCATTTTGCTCTGTAGTCTGGAAAGGGAAACTCCAGATATCTGTGGCACATTGGTCACTGTTTTCTTGGCTGCTTGCAATAATTCAGCTGTACGGCTCCTAGTGGACAGTGAGCATCTCTGCTCTGTTCCCTTTTTGTTCCAAGTTCTCAGCATGATGAAGCATGGAGTGTGCTTGACAAGTAAAGGTAGGGTAGAGAGCTGCTGCTGACTCCTCCCAGCTGCAGATAAGTAAACCTGGAGAGATCTAAAGTGATGAAAACCTTTTCATGTTGACTTCATCTGCAAATTCAACTCTGAAGCAGCAAGATCTTGAGGAGAGAGAGAGGGTCACGTTGTCACAAAATTCCCCATAGATGGAAGTTGTGACCATTCCTTTGCCAAAAAAAGTTAGTGTGAGATCTTAAAATCTGGGCTTGAATTTCTTCAGTCTATTATGCAAGCCAGGAAAGAAAATACAGCTTTTTCAAACTATAGAATATTTTTTTTAAGCCCACTGTCAGAAAGCCACAGTGAACCAACAAGAGGACTGAGCAGTGCTGTGTCTGTCCTGACCCTTCTCTGCTAGAGACACAAAATATAAACTCGCTGGTTGTAGAAAGTTAATTCACTCGAATGGCAATCACGTGGATGTGGAAGAAATGAGGGTATGGCATAGACTCAGAGCTGTTAGTTTGCCAAACCTTCTTCTCTGCCAAGGTCTTGTCCACGTACATCCATTCATTCACCTCTGTCTAGAGAATCAATTACTGTGGTGTCGAGCTACCACAGATATTGTATAGAGCATTAGCTCACAATGATATAGTAGATGGTCTTCAATGATATGGCTGAACCCTTCTGGAGCCAGTTGTGATGTATGGACATTATTCAGGTGAAGCACAGCTTGCTGCATGGCAGCCTTTTTCCCTTGCAGTAGGGCCACTATAGGATTTTCTCTAGCCCCAAACCTAATGTTCTTCACCACTTTGCCCAAGGATGCACATAAGGGCCATACCAGTCTCTGCCCATTAAAAAAACATCTAGCAGGCGGCAGAAATTTAGGCTTGGACCCAGGATCTCAGGCCAGAGCCCCACCTCCCCACTCACCTGAAAGGGGAAAGGGGACCTCAGAAAAGAGTCTATCTTTGAACAGGCTGAGTTTTTCTGTTGGGGGCCATCCTCTTATTGCTATACAGTTTTTTCTCAGCCCTTTGGGAGTGTGCAGGGTTTTGAGGCAGGGCATGCACAGCAGCAAACACAGTAAGAAAAGATACTTTCACGTGGCTGTTTTAAAGGAAATAGACTGTGCTGGGAGGCCGGTTGTAAATAAAGGCCACCGCTCTGGAGAAATGAATGAATTCATATCAGAATCACTATTAGTTTTTCGTCATTTTTTTAACTTCTCCACTTGTGAAATGGCCCTGAAAGGAACCCAGCTGGAGATGCATGCACTGTATTTTCTCATTAGGGTTTGGCCGTCCCCTCCAACTCCTGCTTTCTGTTTCAAATTGTCTCCTAAGCAAAATGCGAAGCCACCAGTGTTCAGTGGGTTCAGCATTTGGCAGAATGAATTTGTTCATTGCTAATTAAAACAAAAGATTTCAGAGGCACTTTCCACTTTGGTTTATTAGCTTTCCTGTGCGATAGCAAATCGGAGCCCTTGTTACACTGTCAGCAGAACTATTATTATTATTATTATTTATTATTTACAGTACAACTTGTGACTCACTTCCTATGTTGGTGGATCTTTCACCATCTGTTAAAAAAATAATAGCAGTCATTTTCTGAAATATTATTCTAATCCAAATGTTAAAATAGAACCATATGAAGCCAATTAAATAGAGTGTGTGTTGTTAATCTGAGTTGCTTCAGCTCAGCTAAAGAAAAGGAAAAAAAAAAAGATTGAGAAAGGCATAAATGTAAAGCAAAGATGCAGACTTCAGAAAACTGTGGAGATTCTGCCAACTTTTTCTTGGAATTTTAAATTTCAAGAGAAAAAAATTGTAAACCAGTCATCTTTTAGGCTAAGTTTAGGAGCGGATATGGATCCAAATCTGAATGCAAGCTTGCAACTCCAGACCAGGCTTTATGTGAATCCTTAAAAGATCAGAAAATTTCAGTTTTAATCCCTTTAATATTTAGTGCTCTTAGCTGTTTTTGTTCTTACTCTGAGTGAAAAATATACTTCATCTGGTTTGGTTGCCTCCACCTGAGAGTTTTATGCAAGCTTATGACTAATTAACATGAAGTTCCCAGGTGGTGCTTCTAAAGACATTGCCCCTGCCTGCAGAAGTCAAGGAGAGATGAAGCAAATATATCATGAGGAAATTACAGTGGTCAAGCATGAATATGCCATCCCTACGGCATGGTGATCAATAGCAGCTTCACATCAAATGTGTGCGTGAGCCATTCTTGGGACTTTAGATCTCTGAGTTTTGGCCAAAGCATATTTGAAAGAGGCAGATTTTTACTTGATTGCATGCTAAAAACTTTCTTTTTTCTTCTTTGATACCTCAGGAGCAGGATGCCCACTAAGGGTTTTGTTTAACTGAATTTGGGCTAGACATTACAAATCCTCAGCCAGATTTTGGAAGAGTGGGGCATGAACTTGAGAGATATGAGTTTATCCTAATGTGATCACCCCAAAAGTCCTATGTTGAAGTGGGGAGTCAGACATCTCATGGTTAAATCAACCCAATGAAATCACTTTCTGAGTCACGTTCTGAATCACCTTCTGGCCATGCCATGCCTGTCTCCATCAACATCTAAAGAGAGCTCCAATGACTACAGTCTGAAATAGAGTAACTGGTAAAAGAGCCCAGCAGGTAAAGACCACACATGCATGAAAACTGAGCTCTGCTTTAAGGTTTTTTCATCAGTTTTTCATGCCAGGATGGAACAGTCCCTTGAAAGCCAGTCTCCAGTGGGACACCCTTGGCTCTTCGGAGGCTGGGGATAGAGGCAGAAAAGTTGGAGTGCAGCAAACCTCCTGCATTTTGGGGAACGGAGCTGGCACGTGGCAGGGGCTGTCCCCTCATCAGCCTGCTCCAGCCCTGCAGCAGCCACTGAGGGATGCCGCTGAGCTCCCGAGCCCGAGCAGCCAAACTGCATCCCTGGCTGCAGTTATTTATATTCCCCGAACAGCGTTGTTTACACAAACTGCATGAATGCAAATCAACGTGAGGAAGTGCTGGAGTCGGTGAGGTGTGCAGCAGTAACAGGCTCCTGGGATTGGTTTTAGTAATGTAGTGTTAACACAGCTACACATGGCTACACACACTTTCATATCCAAGCGAGGGAGAGGGAGAGGGAACACTCATTACCTGGGACACTGGCCGAGTCCTTGTACCTCAACAAGAGATAAAAAATAGAAATGGACTTCATTATCGCAAGCTGCCTGTCAATCAGCTGCCATTGCACCAAGCCTGCCTTACATTTCTTCAACTGAGAGGTTCCCGTCACTGCTGGTGAGGAAGAGACCTGGATGTGTGAGAGGAGCCAGGGTAGGTAACATAGTGACTAGCATCAGTCTGCTGGCTGCTCCCGTGCCCTTCAGCACATGTACATGCAAGCACAGCCTGCCAGAAGTTTGGTTTTTTTTTTCTTACAATCACTGATGAAAATGAACGTGACGTAGGTATCAGTGATAGGTGGCAGTGATCTTCATTTTCCTCTGAGCAAGTGATGTCCAGTGGGCAGTGGCACAGATGGTGGCATCAGCCAGCTGCCCCCTAAATGTTCACCCAATTCCCAGTGCCACAGGATCCATACACCTCTGCGTTTACCAGTTCCAGTTTGCAAAACAGAGGCAACCGTGTGAAACAAAATTCCCTGATATTTAGATATTTGACATCCCTCTGGGGATTCCAAATAATGTCACTGGAGATCTTTAGGGCTACTTCCTGCCTCTGCTTTTCTCATCAGTAAAACAGGGTTAATGATGCTTCAAAGCAGGTTTACCAAAGTGTTGCCAAGATCTCTTGAGTGCCAGTGACCTTTTATTTAACCCCTAAGCATCAAGCTGTCTTTCATTCCATCACTATAAATTCTCAGGAGGCTTTGCTGGCAGTTCAGTCTTTCCTCTCTCTGCACTTACGTTTTCAGAAGTACAGTAAAACAATAATAATAAAAATCTATTAAAACAAGTTCCTTGCTAGTTTATGGTAATTAAAAGCAATAAATATTCCTGCATGCAATGCTGTAGACCTTGACTCATCGGTCGGTCAATACTGCTTTCCTGGTGAGGCTGGGTAATAAATCTTTATTCCTTTTTGAATGGAAATAAGGATGGGATTTTATTCATGAATTCTGTGACCCGTTGAAGTGACATTTTCAAAACAAACACTCCAGAAATGAGGAGTTTTCTCTGCAGAGTGGGTTAATCTGCTCTCTTCTCAGCGTGTCTCTTTCATACTGATGATTTGCCTGATGCCTTTTTAATCCCAGCAGCAACTTCTTGGTGAGCAGGAAGAAAACTAAAATAAAGCAAAATAGCTCAGAGAGACCCGAGACACAGGTGCTGCGGGGAAGCTGCAGGGGAAGGGGGCATGTGGGTGGAGAGGACAGCCTAGAAGAGGTCTCTGAAGATCTGACACTCCAGATTCAATGTCCAGTCACGCTTCTGCTTGCTCAGAGGCTCGGGGTGGCCTTGGAGCCCCGGCTCTGCACAGCTACATTGCTCCTGCCTCCTCGGCTGTCGGCCTTCATTAGCTTCTACTACTGACAGAGGGTGTTCCTCTGAACCCAGATCAAACAGCAGCTTTTTGCGCTTGTCTGCAATTGACTTCATTTCGTTATGTAATCTAATTGGCTTGGGATGTTCTACGAGCCGGGGAACGAAGCCAGAGGTTTATAAAACAAACTTGTAACACGAGGCATGCAAATTCCCATCGAGTCCTGCTCTTTCCGAGCACCATGCAGTGCAAGTCAAGCACCAGGATGAAGTCTCTGGGTTATTTTTCCTCTCTCAAGGAGGCTGCTCTTTCTTTGGAGGAGGCTAAACATAGCAAGAGGCCCCTTCTTCAGCAGAAAGGATTAATCAGCAGCCGAATCACTGCTTGCCATTAAGTGGTGTTCTGAAATGCTCTTGGGGCCAAGTCTCTGGGGGTGAGAGGGGGTGTACCTGCTATCTGCACCAAGAGGCAAAGAAAGAACTCTCCTTTTGTGGTACACATGGGTTCATTCTGCTTCTCAGCAACTGTTTCTATCACACACTTTACCTGTGTTGTTTTTATTTTATTTTATTTTTTATTTTATTTATTTATTTATTTTTCTGAGGTCCACTTCCATTGCCGTCAATAAGGCATCACTCAAAGACAAGCAGTTTGGTCCAGTCTAGCTATTTCACAGTCCAAAATTCAGAGCATACTGCTTTCCTAAAGAGCTAAGTGCTGCCAGAGCATCCAGCATGTGTGGCATCTTCACAAGCTTCTTGTACACCTCTTTCTTCTCTGTCATCCTCTCCTCATAATTATTCATTTGTCAATCATATTTTACACCTCCAGTATTTATTCAGATGTGCCACAACTCTGTCACTCTACAGCCAGAGAAAGGTGGGCTTGTGACAGCCGAGCTGCATCCATCAGAGTAGTTTGGGTTGGAGAAATACAACACACCTAAAACACGGCCTACCCAAAAACATTGAACCTTCATAAACATTACCTAAGATTTCTGGCCACAGTGCTAACAGAAATCTTCTCAGCACACATCAAAAAGATGGACCAAGAGGACTCATCCCTCCTCTCTTGCATGGGTTCATCCAGGAAGCTCACCCATGGGATGGAAGCAGCTCTGCCATCACCCACTTCCTTGGGCAGCCTTGTTCTCATTTTGAACATAGCACACATTTGGGCTTCACAGAGAGGATCTGAGAGGTGTTTGATCTACAGCAATTGCTGCAAGCCATTGGAAGGATGCAGATGCAGGTGCTATACTGGCCAGAAAAGCACCAATTTGGATGGGACAGAACTGTTATTTGATGGTCCTCATTCAAGCTGACATTTGAAACAAAAGAGTCTGGAGTAAAACGATGCTTTCCCCTTAGACTCAGAGCAGTGAAGTGGCAGGAGCACTCACCAAGATTAATTTGAGTTATTTTAATTATGATTCTCTCCCCTCTCTCTCACTTCCCTCCTCCTCTCTCATATACACTGTCTGGACAGGGAACTGCAGGTTTTCTTCCACTTAGGATTAATTAAAAAGGAAAAGTCAATAAGTTTCTCAGCAATTACTGTCTTTTCTGTTTGGTCATTTGAGACAGTAAGGGGCTCAGAAATTGAATTTCCAGAGAGAAATCATGTCTTGTGAATCCTAGCACGAGATCCTTGGAGGGAGAAATATCTACATTTTCTTTAGCCTGTCACCGTGTCGGCTTCACAGCTTCCTGCTCTTCATACCAAAGCTAGTTTTGCTATTGTAATACACACTCAATCACACAGAGAGAGATGGAAATAACTGAAATAACTGCTTTTAGATGATCTGGGAGGTTTTTCTCCAGTCCAATCCTGTACATGTGAGATGTCTGAGAGGGGGCAAGTGTTAACACAGTCAGGAGACTGGAGGTGAAAATGACAAACTTTGACTGGCCAACATTTTATTGCCTTTTTTTTTTTTTTTTTTTTTTCAGATAAGGTGACTGGTTATTATCACACCCTTAATCCAAATCCCTCACAAGTCAATGGAAATCCTTCTACTGACATTGGTGATCTTTAGATCTGAATTCACTTGATATATGTGAACACAACAGATGTAATTCAGCAGCAAGGTGAAGTTGCTTTCCACACTGCTAGTGTGGATCTAACATTTTGAGATGAACAAAGCTAGTGCAACATGTTACAGCTTTTAATTTTTTGCTTCTTAAGAAAAACTGGAGCTGGAAAGGAGAAAAGGTGTTTCAGATTCAGAATGCGGGGAAAGAAAGTAAAATAATCAGAAGCTAAAAGACAGATATGGAGGAGGGATAAAAAGGGAAGAAAAAAAAAAAAAAGCAATATACCACTTCACTAGGTTTTGATTTATAGTGGGGCTACCCCATGCTACTGCAAATGGGACTAAATGCAGATTCACTCCCTCTTGGTTTAAATTCAGCAGAAGCAGAGCTTCTGGTTTATTTTCACATTCCCATTGAGTGCTTTCTGCAAGTATTTCTCAGAATGAAAGAGAAGAAGGAAAAAAAAAAGCAAACCTCACCAACTTGGTGCGTGCTCTTTTGCTAACCAACCTGCTTTGCCCCAGAGACCCTGCTGGGTGTACAGCAATGCTCCCTGCAGCTTTGTTTAGGAAAGTTACATTTGCTTCTCCCTCAGTGAGGCTATTAACAGCCTCTTCCCAGAAGTGAGTCTCCTTTTGTTTACTGTCACCTGAAATTGCTGGGGAGCAAAATAAATCTAGAGCAGATAAGAAAATAAATAAATAAAAAGATAAAGGAGGGGGAGAATTGGAGAGAATTTTACTGGGAAAAATAAAAACCCAAAGAAATAAACCCAAAACTTCAGAGTCAGGGTGCCTGATAACAGGCTCTCTGCAGCTCCTGGCCGGTTGGAGCCTGGCTCGAACACTCTCCCAGCAAGACTGATTACGCTGTCACCACAAACAGCATGTAAAAAATTGTGCCTCATTTTATTAGCTGGAAAACAGTGTTTAATACAGCTGGAGCTGCAGCTCAGGGTAAACGATGAAAGTTTCCCCTTGGAAAACTGTCGGTGCTGGTAATGACATCATTTCTCCATGAGTTCGATCCAGTTAGGACCATGGCTGTCTGCATTTTCTGTCACACTTCTCTCTCTTCCCTGGCAAATGTGCCATTCTGAGCAAGCTTGAGGGCTTTAAGCCTGTCCTGACACAGACAAGAAGACACAGGTGGTAGGCAGTGGACACCAGCCTTGCCTAACCTATCTCCAAAAAGTAGGTGAGGATTTCCCTCATGCTGTGGCAAATCCATACTGAGAACTGGGATTAATTCTCATCTAATAACAGCAGCAAATGCATTCAGATAATGTTTAAAAGCTCTCTCTGTCACTGCAAAATATGGAAGAACCCAACCTTCCCTGACTTGGGTCTTTTTGCACAAGAATCCGTCTCACAAGGAATGAGATGTGCCAGCAACGCTGGAAGCCATCTACCACCAACTGTCCCTGTATGTCAGCACATCCACAGGACAGCAGCCTCAGGCTGAAGGCACGGTGAAGCTGACATTCGAGCAACAAGGACAGGATTGCCTCTTTAGCTAAGTGATTCATGGAGGGCTGCTTCTCTCAAGGAAAGTTTGCAAGGTGAGCCCTCTGTGTTCCCATCGGAGATGGGGTAAATCTTTGCATGTGCCAATCCACAGCACACCATGAACACAATTTTTCTGCTGACTTCAATGGAAAATGTGACTTGTTACTGGTTTTCTGTCTATAGAGCTGGAGTATTGAGCTTTCCTGACATTCAGAGCTAGACAGATATCCAGCGATTCATTAAAAAATCCAGTCTTCCTCTCCTCCTGCAAATTGGCCGCTCACAAATTGCAAAATTCCCAACTGGTATTCATTGCTAAAATGGCTATTTGCAAATATCTTCAGAGGATGGGAGTCAAAGCTACTAAGCTGTTCACCAACAGTTGATTGAAAATATCCAACATTCAAAGTTTGAAATCCAAGCTGCATGGATAGCTACACGAGTTATATTGTATTATTTCTGTTCTCTGATTGGGCCAGTTGTGTAACTAATCACATCAGAACCAGCATCCATTTTGAACTGCATGTTCATGTGTGTAATTTGGAATACACTTTCGGAAAATATTAAGCTATTTGAGTTCCAAATTGACTTTTGATGAGTATTCACACTAGTAAAGCTCATTTGCTAGAGTATTTGTGGAAAGCAGCCATAGAAACAGACCAGGAGATTCAAAGCAAATTTGTTCAGGACTTCAAATGAATATACACAGACATCTTTCTGCAGAATTCACTCACCATTAGTCATGTTGCAGTAATACCTGCAGTACATACTTACAACTGAGTTAGACTTTCCGCTGTAAAGCTCTGTTTGTGAGATTTATTAGCTCAGCGGTTTCAGAATGGATTGGACTGAGATTTTTAATACCAAGTTCCAGCTTGGAGGGACAGTTTCTAACTCCATCCCCTTTGCTCCCTCCCCTTTCCCTCTGCAAACCATTACGATAATTTAAGCAATTGATCACTTCTATGGCTCAAAAGACTGAGCAGAGAAAAAAGAGGTACGAAGATGGTGGCTGGGGGTGGGTCAGAGAATTTTAAACACTGAAGCGGAGAAGCCCCACGTTCTCTATAAGTCGACTTTCTCATGCTCACTGAGAATCCCCAGAAGCGTGAGTAATAAAAGAAAATGCTCTAGAGGTAAAACTTAAAGGACAATATGTGAAATCTCATTTACAAGTGGGAAGCAAATGAGGCAGAATCCAAATGCTATATAGCAAAGTCTGCTCTAAATCAACATTTATAACAGCGACTTGGCAGGTGGGTTTTACCTCTCACCAACCTGCATATGCTTTAAAGTCAGCAGGCCAAAATGTGTTCTTTGTTACATTCAATCAACCCTGAACTAAATTTACTGAATTTAAGGAGTTGTGCAGTCATAACTGCAAACAGAATGTGCCCTCAGAAAGATCTGGTAGGGATCTCTCACTTCTTAGAAATCTTACATAAATCAAAACTTTTTCAAAATGTTTTCATTCCAGAACCAACAAGTCCTGTAAATCTGAATATCAAAACATCTTCCCAGTAAGACAAGGTCTAGTTGTGATATAACTGAACTTGTGTATAAGCATCGCTCCATTGCTTTCTATTTTCTCCCTTTCATCATCCCCAAGATTTCCTCTATGCCAGTGCTTTTCCAAAGCAATTCATGCTTCTTTGGGACAAGCTGACTGGCACCAGAGCTTTGTGTCCACTTTACCATGGGGTCAGAGACTGGTGCTTCAGTTTATCACCACAATCAAAATTCAGGAGGCACAACCAGAGTCATGGGGATGTTCTAGGACTGCCATTTGTCAAGTCTATAGCAGTTAAGTCCTCAAGAGACCCCAAGATGATGTCAGAACACCCTAAGATGATGGTGTCCCAGCACACATGCACCCAGCCAAGCAATGCTTGGCCACTGGTGTTGTTTCTTGCCATTTGCCCTCAGCTCAGAATTTCTCCACTTCACTGCAAACTGTCAGAGTCCAAAGCTGAAGCACTCAAGCTGACAAAAGAAGAGGAGTTGTTTTTGCTGCTAGACAACTGTATCTCAGCACATTGTTTTCTATAACCACATGCTGATTGAGTCATGTAGTAACAAAACACCTGCCCTATAAACATAAAACAAGCTGTCACAGCATATCAACACATGAAGAGGCAAAGCAATATTGGAACAGGGCACCAGAATTACATGCTGGCTTCCAGTATCATTCTGGAAAAGAGGTGTTCCTACCAAGACAAATAAAGTTTTGCACTTGCTGTTTGAAAACGCTGGTGCATTTTGTAAGAGGTATTTCCAACCATTTTCTAGAATGGAGAGACAGAGGGATTAAGAAGTTAAATCACGCATTCTAAGTAGGGAACAGAGTTCACCTGAGGCAGAATTAGGACTCAAACCAAAGGCATCTAATGCATATTTTCCTCTTACCACCAGTCCTTTCTGCCATACAGGAAAATAAAAATGAAAAGGGACCACCTGAGGGAGAGCCATGTCCCATTTTCCCTGATTGTAAGCAGGCATGAAGAAGAAATGTCCATACCAAATACAGAGTATTCACTAATGTCTGATTTGAAAAAATCTTTTTGCAAAAAATATGCCTCAAAAGCCAATCAACCTGTTTTTTCTTCCTGCATGAGCCCTCCTGTCTGTTGTGGAGGGCTGGAGACAGATCAGGAGTGGCTTCCCAGTGTCCCCTCAGCATCTTTATCCCCTGTTCTTTGCAGAGCCTCTTCCATGGGCAGATTAAGCAAGAAGACCTGGAGGCAGAGCCATCAGGCATCATCAGGTACCCATATGTCTAAAGGTGTATATCTGATCTGAGGGGGTCACTTCTTTAGCATTTTCTGCAATTACCAATTACAACTATTTCCTGTGCTACAGCTTTCTCTTTGAGCAAAGAATTCAGGCACTAAATTCTATGAGAACAGAAATACATTCCAAAATGAGACCGTTCATGATGCAGAGTTTTAATGCTATTTGCTTCGGAAAAAAACATGCGCATTTGCAAAAGTTCAGCATATGTGCTTATTATATGGTCAATGCCTACAGTTATCTAGATAATGGTGAGCCTCATTCCTGGGCCATAGCGCATAACCTGCAACTCCTTGAAGCAGCCATTGTCTTTTTGTTCTGTGCTCAGACATTCCCAGCACTATGGGGTCTTGGTCCAGGGCTGAGGTCCCTTCTGTGCTGCTGGAATACAGATCAATAGTGGGAAGAAGGTTTTTAGCATTCAATTTCATGCTTCTAAGTGTCTCAGTTTTGTACATGGAAAGCAATTATCATAACATTACAAACTGTCAAATGTTGGCTGTGGATAAAAATGCCCTTCTGCGGGGTGCTAGGGCTTTTCAGGTTAAAGCCAAGCATTTTTTTTTCTTTCTTTTTTTTTTTTTTTTTTTTTTTTATGATATGTACTTTTATATTTAACTTAGGTAAATGAAGATCTGACCCCCACTTTTTTTTTTTTTTTTTTCTTTTTTTTTTTTTTTTTAATGTTAAATTAATGGCATGGATGAGTCACCAGATTGTTATTAAAATGAGAGAACTGCATGGCTGACCATGCTAATAGTACCCCCTCCCATGCTCAGCTGTGTTTAATATGTACCTGAAATAATTTTACAGTGGCCTGCCAATGCCTAAAGTGGGCTACAGGAAAGCTGGGGAAGGACTCTGTCATGGAGTGCGGTTACAAAACAAGGGCTAGCGGTTTTAACTAAAAAAGGGTAGTTTTGTATTAAATATTAGGAAGAAATTCTTTGCTATGAGGGTGGCAAGGCCCTGACACAGGTTGCCCAGGGAAGCTGTGGGTGACCTGTCCCTGGAAGTGTTCAAGGCCAGGCCAGATGGGGCTTTGGCTGTCCTGATCCAGGGGAAGGTATCTCTGCCCAGGACAGGGGGATTGGAACTAGATGATTTTTAAGGTCCTTTCTAATCCAAACCATTCTGTGATGATTCTATGATAATTACAGAAGTATGACAGAAGAATTTGGGTTCTGTGAGCCTGTCTTTGGTAAAGGAGGGGAAATGTCAGTATCTCTGTCCTTCAGCCATCTTCCATCTCAGTCATCTGCTCAGAATATTGGTCTGGTTCCATGCCAATCTTTCTCTTTACGCTTTTGAACCAATTTTCACCTAGAATCTTGCTTTTTGACTGAACAGGGCAGAAGCTGCTCTGCCCAGACATACATACATTGAGCATGGGGCTGATGGCTTCTTCCTGCCAACTCACAGCTGTTTAAGGAAGATCTACCTTCTTCCTGCACTGACATGGGTGCCCTTTGGGTACAGCAGGAAGGGGCTACCTGAAATACCTTTTTGTCCCTGAATTAGAAATTTGGGCTAGGTAAAGCCTGTCTCATTGCCCTTTGGAGAAGGATGTGTTTGGCTTGTGGGCGAATCACCCAAAAGCAAAAAGGAGAACCCCATAGCACCCCTCTTCTCTACCTCCCTCTTCATCTGTTGTCTCATGGCTTTAGCTTTGCAACAGCAAAGCACCGTGGCCTCTGTAAACCTGGATGCTTAATAATCCCCAGGTTGATCATTTGCCACACAACTAATTCTAACTCTTTCAAGGCTCCTGTTCATGCCCCTTCCCTCTCCTGCCTCCTTTTCATTTCCTGTGTCCAGGGCCTTGAAATGCTTGGTCTTGACACAATAATTGATGGCTGCTGGCTGTACAAACGTAAAGGCCTGGAGTCTAAATAGAGCCAGATGGAGCTTGTATTGTATTGTGTGTTTTTCTTAAATAAGGGAAAGATTTATAAATTGATGAAATTTATTGTAAATAAGAGAACATTGTCCCTTTATAATACTTTATTGTAATTGAAAAACACCCATGAGTAATCTGCTCTTGGGTCACATTGATGCTTTGTTTTTCATTTGTTGCTCTCTTGAAGAGCTCACACAGATGTTTTGTGTCTCCTGTCCCAGCTGGGCTCTGTGTGTCACGTTCACTCCCACTGTTTGTTGCTGTGCTCATGGATACTGGCATTTTGCATCCATAATTTCTGATCTGGGTAGGTAAATGAGGCCAAGAGCCTCAGGCTAGGAAAGGTTAAAACCTGGGTTGGAAACTTCGGTAACTCTTGAAACCATCAGACTGTGCTAAACAGGTAGTCCTTCTGGTGTGGGTCTTGGGTTTTACTCCAACTACTTCTTGCTCACCAACTTGGAGGGGCAGCCCATGGGACATGGGAAAGGCCTGCCAGATGCCTGTTGCTCTTTTGCTCACTGCAAGATAAAACCCACCATAAATCCTGCCCTAAAAATTCTTTATAGAGTCCACCTGTCCACAGCAAATAAATCAATTGCTCTAAATTAAATTCTGTAAAAGCTGAGTGGCATAGGGTACCGTGTCTGGATTTATTTGGGAGCCAGGAAGACTGTAATTTTCTAAGTCAACACTCTGACCCTGCTTTATTCATTTGCTGTTCGTGATAAAACTGGATCTCTCCTTATATTTCTGGCTGGTTGTTTCTTCCCTCTGTGATATCTGTAATAAGTGTGTCCCTGAGAAGGGGGAAGTGGGGAGGAGGCACAGAGGGCTGTCATCCAAAGGAGAGAATTAAATCAGGATGTATCTCCTCATGCTGGCTCTTGTTTTCTCACAGCCTTCTGCTTATATTTTCCCTGCATTAACTTCTCACAAGCAAAGCTAAAGTGCCAGGCAAAGGCCTTGTTAGACACACATCTTGGGGAACTCTGATGTGCCATTAATTAAGCTCTTTCACTGCTTCTTTCCTGCTGGTTTCAAGGACCAGCCTGTGTGCCTTAACTCTTTTCTTCTCTTTTATTTCCCTCTCTCCTCAACAGCGCTCTGAAAAGAGCAGCACAGGGCTCTTTTGCAGATGGGGCCGGGGTGGTGTAGTGCCCTCCAAGTGAACTCTCAAGTCTTCTCTAGCAGAAGGAGAGCCCTTGCCAAGTTTGTCAGACACTGACGCACAGAGCTGCTCTCTGTCAATGGATTTGTTGGGCAAAGTCAGGCTTTGACAAAGAAGAAGTAGATGCCAGCACATCCTGGCATGGCAGTGTCGGTACAGCACCGTCCCCCTGCCGTTACCCTTCAGCTGATGGTGTTGGGAACCTTCCCATTAGAAGGGTTTGCACTGTCAGCTTGATTGATTCACCCTGCTAAAGACTCACACAGAAATTCACAATATTTGGCTCTTGGTGGTGCTTTTATTTCATTTTATTATTTTTCTCCCTCTGTTGTCCTTTCCAGCAAAATTTAGGGGTAATTTAAATCCTGGTAGCATGCTCTCAGAAATACAGGATGCCCTGGCTGGCTGAGCTGTTCCCCATCACCCTTACCCTTCACCTTAGAAAAGTGAATAAAAAAAGTGAAGTGCTCCCCAATCTGACCCCACAAGTAATTGCTTACTCAGACAAGGTATCTTCCCTCTACACATGAAATGGACACTCTATATATATACACTTCAATACTGCATATATCCGTATGTTTTATGCCAAGAAATGAGCAGTCAGGACTAATCTAACTTTTGGAGGGATATTTTAATGCCTATTTATCCATTAGAAGAAAAGGAAATGTAACGCCATATATCTCTCACAGCTAAGAAGCTATGAGATGGAGATGATGTTAGTATTTTGATCTGTGTCCTCGCTTGGCAGCTCAATCTTCTTTTCATACATCTCAGGGGAAAATTGGGTGTCACTTTCTGCTGAGTCTACTGCCTGCTTGGTCCTTAACGACACACTTTGTCCCTATAACTGAAATCCCAAGTACACAAGTATTTAGCAATGGATCTTGTTTTGGGTCCCTGAACAATTTCTTCCCTTGCAGCTGCCTCTGCTGCCTGTTCTTCAGCCTTCCCTCCCTGTCCCTGTGCAGAGCCTCACAGAGGCTCAGTTTGCAGGCAGGGATGCTGTTGCTGGTGAGGGTGTTGGTGACAGCAATGCAATCCCTGTGCAGGCTCCTCCTGTCATGCTATTTCGCAGGTACCAGGGCCAACCTCTGCTCTGTGCACAAGCCAAAGCAGCGCTCCACCGGTGGCACAGAGAAGGTGACAGCTCAGCAGGAGGACTTCTCACTCACGGCAGCTTCTCTCTACTCTCTGCCTGCTGTAATTAATATCCTTTTCCCTGCAGGCTGTGAGGCTCTGACAGGCTTTATTTTTAACTCCACTTAATGACAGAGTATTAAGACAAAATGCAACTTTTGTGAGCTCCAGGCCTCAGGGAGGCGTGAGGGCCTTGGAGCATTGCTGAGCCTGGCAAAGAAGCATGAGTTTGGAGGCATGTGTGTGCAGCACAGCGAGTTCAGCATGCTGAGGATGTGAGGCTATCCAGAGCAGACTGCAGAGACCATCTGAGAGACATTCAGTGGGCAGTAACTCAAGAGGATGCTCTTTGTGGGCCCAATCCTGCCCAAAAACCAAAGAGTTTTCAGCAAAATGAGAGCATCTTCACCAGCATCCTCAGAAGGAAGTAGTAGGTATTTGCTCACAAGAGGCTGGTGGAGGTCTGGGTTTTAATGTTTCCAGATGGGGATGACTGAAGTGAATGATGAGAGAGGGGATGACTTGAAGTTTCCCGTGTATCTTCAAGATGGAAGGCAAATTCTTGGAAGACGAGGAGTGAAAACAGACAATAAATGATGCTTTCAGTTTAACCAAATGGCAAGGCAGGGCAAGTTAACAAAGCAGTTATAGTCACTGAAGAGTCAGGAGTGAAAGCATTGCTTCTAAACAACATGTTGGCCATGGCTTATATATCCCTAATATAGAGATCAAACAAACAAACAAACAAAATACCAAAGAAGCAGCATTTAGAAGCAAAGTGTGGAAAAATACTGAAGTACGTGAATACTCTTCCCAGAGATAAAAATTCTTATCATTCTTCATATAACTTTTTAGGGTTTAAGATGTTAGTAAGATCAGAAAAAAAGAACTGCTTTATGCTTTTTCCTTCTTCTAGGTCCAAAAAAAGGATGAAGTGAAAAAAAAGTACTCTCAAAATTGCTAGAGATTGACAGTTATTGTCTCAAAAGTTATGCTTTGAGCATAACTTTCAGCAAACATCATAGGCTGAATTTTTCAACTGTCCCTTAGAAATGACGAAGATAATAAAGCTTATCGTTATTTCACACCAGCTGGTCTTCCCTCCACTGATGGCAACTTTTCAGGAACTGCTCTTAAGGCAAAATTTCTGATCAAACTCCAAGTTTCTAGGCTGGGAAAAGGGCAATATGGAGAATTTTGGTGCAAGCCTGGTCCCTGCTGCAGGCGTATACAGTTGTGGCTGACTGAGGCATGATATGGATGCACATTTCTCAGGGTTAACCTTACAGAGCTGAAAAAGAGATTCCCTTTTTTTGGGGGAAAGAAGTATAGCTCATTCACTACAGAGCTGTGCACTTACCAGGCTAAGAACACTCCTTCCAAGATGAAGTTACTAACGCATTCCCCAGTAAATTTTACAGGGTTTTTCTCTCTTCTCCCTTCCCTAAAGGAAGTGTGGCCAGGGTGAGTTAAAGAGGGAATTTTTATTTATTTATTTATTATGAACTCTCTGAGCATTTACTTTCTGTGGTAACATTCTGTTTAGAGTGTCACCATTTAAGCAAATGACACCAAAACTTAATGCCAATAAGAAATGTAATTAAAGGAAGCCTCAAATTTGTCTTTTATCACAGCTTTGTTTACCCTGGATTCTCAGACTGTTCTGTGGAAACATCCTGAGTCTAATACTTGCTCTTCTAAGACTTCAAAATCCTTCAAAATTCAGTTAATGCATTGCTTGCCTTATTTTCAAAGTATCATCTCCTACAGATTTGGAACCAGGACCTCTTAATCATCCTTGTCATATCTATAGTGCCTTTTTTTTTTTTTTTTTTTTTTTTTTCCATCATCATCTCTCCTAATTTGTACCCTGTGGAAAAGAAAAAACATCACCAGTGGACCAAGGTGAGATCAAGCACTTCCCCAATTTATTTTACCTCTTGTCCATCCCTCCAGTAGTAAGAGGCAGGTGTTTTCCTTTTCAGATATTAAGCTTTCGCAAGCCCCATGTTCCCAGTGGTCTAGCTAGGTGATCTCTTTTGCACAGTGGTCCTTCCTCATAATCCTCTGTCCATCCTCCAGCAGAGGAGAAGCTCCCCTATAATTAGTACCACTGGTGCTGCCGATGGATTCCAGGCCAATGCGCAGAGTAATTGCTGCTTGAGATTACTTATGACACAAATGTTGACATTCTGTTGGCATAACTTGCAATAATGTATGCAGATTGCATCCTTCTAGTGCCTTAATTATTACTTCTCCACAAGAAATAGTCAGGTTATCCTCTGCTTTGATTTGAAGGAGATAATTCCCCCTTCAGAAGCACGGTTGTTTAGAGAAAGGGGAAGGGCAGGAGGCGAGGGAAGGAATGGACTGAGATGCGTTCATCACGGTTTTTCCTCCAGACAGGATGCATTTGTAGCTCAACCTTGGCTACGTCTTCCTCCCTTTTTCTGTCTCACTGTGGGAGTTGGGAGGTCTCTCTCAAGGTGAAACTTTCCCTGGAAAAACACAGAAGTGCTGCATTTAATGAGCCAAGACAGATGTCCTATTCAACATCCAGCAGCATGCATGGAAGCACTTAGTATTTAGTATCTGTAGTGTGATAGTGTCTAGAGGCCACAACCAAGGTTGAGGCCTTGTTGGGCTGGGCCGTGTGTAAAGCACCTAGTTAGATAAAATTCCTGACCTACGGAGTTTAAGCTATAAATTAAACAGGAGGCAGAGTGAGGAGAAAGGAAAAAGATCCTTCTGCAAAGCACGGATCAATATGAAAGTCAGCGACAGAAAACCAGTAAATTTAACACCTTACCCCTACAGTTTGCATTCCTTCTCTAGCTAGAAGAGTCCTGGAAAAGCTGACAAATTATTATACAGAAATGCTGTATTCAGACAAGTTTATGTCAAGAGAACAACACAGAGCTCTAGAAATCCAGTCAAGGAAAGGAAGCACATGGCTCAGATTCTCTAACATGTATAATATTATAATTTTATTTTTATAAACTGACTAACACCTGAAGACATTCAGAATAGAAAATGGGACAGAAGAAAATATCTTGCAAAGCATATCCTTGGAGAATACAGTTGCACAGCAACAGAGGATGTATTCCTGGAGCTCTGGAAATAAAACTGCTAAAAACTCATGTTTCAGACATGGGGGAAGGAGAGTGCTCCTTGTCTTTGCAAGGCAGGGAAAAAGACACACTTGTGTCTGCAGAAGGACAAGCCACTGCTTTGATGTGCAGATAAATCTTATATTTATGTATTTATTTATTTATTTACTTTTTTTTTTTTTTTTCCTGGACAGAGTCCTTTAGAATTTGTGAGTTATGCAAAGGTTTATCTGTCCTGCTATACCAACCTTCTATATTGACTCATTTATTCTGATACCCTGCACCAGTATCCAATATTTTGGAGAAATTATGTCTTTCAAAACTTCACCTAGAACTGGTTCCTACGTGTTACAGAACGTATGCAGCCAGCAGTGCATAGTTCCCACTGGAAAAGGTGTCCTGGTTTCAGCTAGGATAGAGTTAATTTTCCTCCTAGGAGCTGGTAGGGTGCTATGTTGTGTATTAGGATGAAAAGAGTGTTGATACCACTCTGATGTTTTAATTGTTGCAGAGCACTGCTTACACCAAGCCAAAGACTTTTCAGCTTCTCACTCTGTCCTGCCAGAGGGCAGGCTACGGGTGCAGCAGGAGCTGGGAGGGGACAGACCCAAGATATCTGACCCAAACTGGCCAAAGGGGTATTCCATCCCATCTGACGTCATGCTAAACAATATATAGGGGTGGCTAGCCGGGATGGGGGGGCTGTCTGCTTGGGGTTAGGCTGGGCATCGGTCAGCAGGTGGTGAGCAATTGCGTTGTGCAATTGCATCACTTGTTTCGTACGCATCATTATTCTTAGTACTGTTATCATCATTATTGTTATTATTATTATTGTTATTATTATTTTCCTGTCTTAATAAACTGTCTTTATCTCAACTCACAGGCTTTACTTTCCTGTTTCTCTCCCCCATCCCAGAGAGGGAGGGGGGAGGGTGAGCGAATGGCTGTGTGGTGTTTAGCTGCTGGCCAAGTTAAACCACAACCGAAGGAAAACACCTTTTCAGGTCTGCCCAAGTTACTCAGCTTGAGTTGAGACCTCATTCTCAGGCTTACGTGGCAATTGGTGCTGTTATTGCATGGGGAAATAACTAACTGTCTTAACCAAAAGGGAGCCTGGTGGATTCCTTGTCTTGGTAACCTCCATGAGGCACAGAACTGTGAATGTCACCCATACACTGGGTGCATTTCCCTGAGCTGCCTTTTTGGTGTCACTAATTGCATCCATGTTCCTGCACAGTCTGATGGGAAGGGAACAGGTCTGCTCAGATTAAACAGAAAGAGCTTGTGAGAAATGAGTCTCCTGAGATAATTGGTGGAGGATAATTGACATCATTGGGAGCGTTCCCTTTCTGTGAGTTCTTTTTCGTCAGAAAGGATCGATTTTTCAGGATTGAGCTAAAAATGGAACCCCCCCATACTATCTTCTATGATTGTCCCAGAAACCAATTAACACAAGGAACTGTGGCCATTCTTTCCTCCTGGGGACTGACTGACTCCAAACCTTAGACTGAAGTTAAGTTATATACCTAGATACTCTGGTATCTAGTATATACTTGAGGATCTGGATCAAATTCCTCAGCAACTGTAGGTAAATCAGTGAACAACAAATCATCCTGTTTGAGATGGCTTGAACTCTGCCTTTCCAAAGCAGAGTGACATAAGCTTTAGAATAGATAGATCTGCTAGGTGCCATCTAGATCTAATAGATCTCATTATTTCTACTGGATCTTAGTGATACTGTCCCAAGAGCTCAGCCACAGCTGTGGTCTAGGATGCAATGCACTCCTTAACATCAATACTGTGGTGTGCCAGAGAGGACTTGGCAGCTCAGCAGTAACGATGAAGTTGAACAGGATCATGATGTTGGGATATTTTACCCCCTTTTTGGAACTGCAGCTGACCTGGCAGGACTCTACTTCATGAACCAGTTTCACTCTGCCTTATTCAGTAACTGCCTAAACTTCTGCCCGAAGTGTGTCTGTGTATGTGTCTGTGTTTTTATGTAGCTTTGTGCTGTGTAAACCCTCCTCTATATAGGAGCTTCTCTGACCCCTGGGCCAAGATCTCATTTGCATTTTCCAGGAATATTTTACAAGTACTTTCTCACAGATTTGGGAAATTTCACACACAAGTTTACTCCTCCATTTTTACCCCTTAGGCCAGCTGCCCTTTCTTCCGTTCTTACCCGCTGTACACCACCTTTTCCCCTCTCAGTAAATTGCCTTTCATTTGCCTCATATCTAAGGCAGACAGGGTGAGTGGGGCAGATCCTGGCCCTGCCATTCTGGGGCCTCTTGAGCTGTCCCTGCCCCATTCCTGCCCGCCCTAAGTCCTGCTGCTGCCATCTGTACCTCTGATGGGGAAGCAAGACATGAGGGGTCACCCTGCAGGAAAACTGCACCCCTCCAGAACAAAAAGGCAGGTGGGGGAAAAGGAGAGGATGGAGTGGGGAAAAGGGCAGGAGAAGGGTGAAGAGCCAGGGGAAGTTCAGAAAGCAGCCATGAGAGCCTCACTTCAGCAGCCAAATCCCTCCCTGCCTCTTGGAACAGACACTTGAGCTGTTGCTGTGACTCTGGAGGCGGGTTGGCCCCTTCCCCTTGCTCCTGGCCCCAAACCCTACCCTCCCAGCCAGTCCCCGGCACTGTCGGGGCCATGGGCAGCAGCACTGCCCCAGCCCTGGCAGCAGGATGGGTGCTGCCCTCCTCCTGCCCCATCCCCATCCCTTCCCATCTGCGCCGCTCCCTCCTCCTCCTCCGGTGAAACACAGCCCAGGTTTGTTTAGTCAACCCGAAGCGAAACGCGGCACGTTGGCCAAAAAACCCTCCATGAAAATCCTGTTAATTTGTTTGATGAGCTGCCTCCAGCTGCAGCCAGACGAATAAACGCTGATTGGCTCTTTTGCTAAAACTCTCTGTAATGAAATGAGCCAGCTCCGTGCCTCGGCTGAACGTGCCAGCCGGGCTGGGCGAGAGGTGGATGCGTGGGGCTGCGTGGGGAAGGGGGGGCAGGAGGCAGGGGGAGACGCGTCTAATGGCATCATTTCCATTTCACAATAGCTAATCCTGCCTAAATCAATGAAGCCCTGGCATCCTAATGAAATTGGGTTGGAACTTGTTCAGTTTATGATGAGCTTTTTAACCTCGGCTTCTTAATTAGCCTGGTGCGGGGTTGAAATGGGAAAAAATGGAGTGTTTTTCTCCCTGGCCCATCTTTCATCCGCAGCACAGAACTGGTGAAATTAGATGCAAATATGCTGGGTTTAAAAATAATCTCAACATTTAGGTCTCTTTGGGGGTGGGGTGAAAAAAAAGAGTAGGGTTTCCATGATTATGGAGCTGACACCTTGCTGGGATGTGCAGGTGTTTCCCAGGCAGGAGGAAATGGGGCCTCAGAGGCTCCTGCAGACCTGGGGAGCAGGGAGAAGCCCCTCACATGGACTTTGGGGAGCAGGAGGGGAGGAAAAACAAATTCTGTCCTACTTTGTGAAATCAGTTTGAACAGAAATGTCGTCATTTCTTCAACAGAAGTGGCAGTAGTTTGGAACCAGGTAAGATACCGGGATAGGATTTTAGGCAGGTGTCCTGAAGAGCATTTTGATGCATCTCTGAGAAGGAAGAAGACTGTGGCTATCCAAGCATGGAGGGACTGAACCAGTTTGAAGGGAGTCGAAATGCTCCTGAGGGGAAAGGCTGAGACCTCCCCAGACAGGAGTGCTCCGGGTCACCCAATTAGATATGTTTTCATTGGGCACAAAGCCTGTTTTCACAACAAGGGGGAGAAAACCTCTCTGCAACTCCTTAGGCCCATCCTTCCAAGGGGAAGGAAGGCCAGACATCCAACTATTTCTCTTTACACTCAGGAATGCTGCTTTGATGAAGTCTTACAATACTAGGGAGAACTGGGAGGTCACTGGGAGCCATTTCGACAAACCAGCAGCTCGTCCTCCTCTGCAGCTTTTCTCCCCACAGAGAGAGGGAAGAAAGCACACCTTCTTCTCCCCATCACCCTCTCCAGCAGAATAAAATGTGACTTCTTCCCTAAATAATTCACAGCCTGTCTTCTTCCTGAAAGTTTTGGTTAGTACAAAATGACACTTCTTACCCTTTAATGCTCTGATGAAATATCCCTCCATGCATAATTTAGGAACTGGCAGCTGGTAGTAGCAGGGCAGGTGTAGCGCTGGCGTCTGCAGGCAAATCCCCTGGCACTGGTTTGTTCCTGAACCACAGGAGGAGGCAGCACGGGGAGAACCGAGGACAGAATCAGTGTGGAGAAGTCCCTGCCAAACCTGTGTTTTCTGAAAGGGTAAAGAGCATCTGGGAAACCAGCTCTGGTGCAGCTCAGAGGGGTTATCACTCCTCCAGGCAAGCAGAAAGGCTTAGGGTTACGTTCAGCAGAGGCAGATTGGGTCCTTGACTAAAACATGAGCGTAAGGAAAGGGAAATAAGGTGAAAGCCTTGCTCTGCTGCATGTTTCCTTTGTGGGTTAGGTCAGTGCGATAGGCTCAGATCAGCAAACGTGCCTGTGGAATTTGTGGGATGTGCTTCGACTCAGAGGCTCCCCAGCTTCACAGAACAGACCTTCATGCCTTTGTGTCCACAGAAGAGGAATGACTGCTCCTCATTTTAGTGCTTTAAACAGGGAAAGAACAACTTCTGTTTTCAGAGACACATTTTGAAATACAACAGGTGTTCTATAGCTCCGGGAGCGTTATCACTGTGTTTCAAATTCAGTCTTCAAAATCTTAAAAACAGTAACTGTCAGCAGCATTCAGGCTTTGTTCCACCCAAGTTCTCCTGTGTGAAATTTACCATTACATTTTGAGGATGTTAATTTTTTCTGGTCATTTTCTGCTAGTCAGAGCTTCATTTGCCCAGCACACGGGGAGAGATGCAGATTATCCTGTCCCACATTGGCTTTTTGAAAAACTGTGGAGTTACAACCCCATCCCACCACGAAAGTGACATGAAAGGAGCTCAGGGTAGATTCAGCCACAGTCATGTTGTGCCCAGCAGCAGGAGTATTTCCCACCCTGTATGGCAGATGATGCAAAACAAAAGCAAATGAGGAAGATATCCTTCTGGGTGCAAACTTGTGGTGGCACTTCTGACTTTTGTTCTTTTCCTGCCGCCCATGGCCCTGCCTGCAGGACATAATTATCCTTGAGCACCTGTGGCTCCCCTGTGCAATGGCTGTGTGCTGCTGGAGTGCCTCCAGCCATGGGCTTTTCACAGATATTTCATTAACGTTCAGAAATGGCACTTACTCGCTAATAATCTACCAACATTTAATAAACACAGCCCAAGAGTTTTATAACCTGTTAACTTCCAAGTGGCAATAATTAAACAAAAATGATAAATAATTAAGGCCTAATTACATGGTATCTGTCATTTCATTTTCCAGCAGGCATGTTAAGTGCGTTTGCCACTGGTGACTGGGGGCCCATTCTGCAAGAGCTCAGCTCTTCCCCTGCATGCCTGGATGGAGAGTCAGGTTCCATGCAGCTTTATGGTGGAAAAGAAAGAGGAAAATGTGCTTCATTAGCCGGGTAATTGTCCCCTTCCACCACTGAAGTTAATTCCCACTGAGGCTGTTGTATGGCATGAGATTGGGAAGCCAGCAAACAGAGTCATTTATGTCCCATGTTGCTGTGATAGACTGAGTTGCAGGAGGTGGGCCAGATGCAGAAGAGCCGCCCAGTGCAGCACAAAGAGATACCTCTTTTCACTCTCCACCACTTTGGATCTGGATCTCAAACTGAGATTTGTAAATTGGGCCCTGTATAATAGGATGTAACAACAACCAACGAATAGACAGATGGCAGGCGGTTTAAACAGTTGTATCAGGATTCAGATTCATCATGAGATCTACAACTAACAAAAATCTGCAAAATTCCACTCTCGCGCCAATTTACAGCAGCTGAAATTACCTGCTTCTGAACTCTTTTGTCTGGATATGGAGAGATATCCTGAAGACAGAGACATGGCTGGGAGATCTCCCTGTAGCTTGTCAGCTAGAAAATGCAGAAGAACAGAGCATGCATGGGACTAGTGCAGAAAGGGAAGGGGTGGATGGCACTGGAGCTCTGTGAGGGTTGGAGTATGCAGCAGGTGCCAGAACAGGACACCAAAGTCCTCAGTGCTTTTAATGGACAAGGATAAATGGCAAAGACTGATACAGGCTAATAAAAGGGGAGATGAGCTGACAGTACGGAAGACTGAAGCTCTCTGTCTGGACAGAGTGCAGGGATAGTGCAGGGCTGGTAAAAGGATCAGGAGGGAGAGCATGCACTAAATCCACTTAGTTATCTGCTGCCAGGGCAGCATTTGTCTGCTACAGGGAATAAATGGCCTCCATTGCTTCGAAAGCGGGGAATTGGTTTAATTGATCTCTAGTGGACCCTTAGTCAAGGAGGAGCCTTGCACATGCTTTAGTTGCTTCCCTGAAGCTGTACATTGAGCTGGTTTGCTTCAGTTAATTTTCAAATGGCCGCAAAAAGCTTCCTGGTATTCAGGCAGCAAATTCAACTCTGATTTTTTTTTTCAGTAGGTTCCAGTTCAGCCCCTTCAGATAGGGGACAAAATTAGATTTTCCCCAAGGAATCAATTTCCTCATTACCCAACCCTTATTCTTGCAAGCTTTGTTTGTGTCTGACAGTCCATAGCAATAACCCAAATCCCAGCTCTGTCAGCTTCAGCACCGTGGCCCTAGATTACAGAAATTTACTGCAATGTGGGGTGTTGTAAGGTGCAAATATGGTCCTAGAAGTTTGTTATTTCTCTGTGTTTCTATTTGACTCTCTTGCTGTCAGAGGGTAAGTGCAAGAAGCTTTTACACTGTGGAAGAGCGTGCTTAAGTCAGAAATCATCGGTCATGCAGAGGATCATTCTGAATGGCTTCCACTATTTCTAGGGGTTAGGGAAGGACTGTGATTGCTGGACTTCCCTATCCAGCTTCCAGCAGTGTAGCACCAGCTGCTTAACAAGCTTTTATATTTGGGTTCCAAGGCAGCTATGGATTTTGCTTTCCAATTTATGTTTCTTCCCCAGATGGAAAGAGAGTGAGGATCAGATACGGGGTCAGGCTGTGGCCACTGAGTTACTGTGATAGCTCTTCTACAGGAACTGTGTGCAGTTTGAGAGCCCCCTGGCAGTGCAGAGCAACACGGCTCTTTTGTTGGAGGATAAGCTGGGGTGAGTTTCCTTATATTCTCCGTAGTGAAGCAGTTTGCATTGCATCACACGTGGATCCTCAGCTGAAAAGCAGTGGCTATTAATGTGTGGTGTCCAAGTGCACATTTTCAGGTTTAATAGCTCACTCTGGGTGCTAGGAAGGAAGTCTGAACCAGCATCCCAATGCAATGTTTGTCCTTTTTGCTCTCACTAACCAACCCTACCCTAGCCATTCACTCATCTTTCAGCTGATATTCAAAATGTTTCTGGGAAACTCAAACTGCCCCGCTAGCAAAATCTATCCTGCAAATCACAGAGAACCTGCAACATCCACTGAGAGCTCAATATTCCCACTTCAGCAGCTGGGGAGTCAATCAGGCAAGGTGTTTCTTTACCACCCGGAGCATTACATAATGAAATGCCGAGGAAACCACCTCGCATGGATAGAAAGTAAATTCTCCACGGGGGAGAATATAGCGAAAGAAGCAAGTGGAGATGCATTAGCAGAACAATGCAGATCCTCACAGAAATGGGGGCACATGTCAGCTGCATCCCACTGTGAGTGATGTGTGGTGCTGTGTTCGAGGAACTGAAGCATCGTCAAGCACACGAGATTGTGCAGAATTGCAGGACTGCTGCTAAGTAAGTGGCAACCCCAGGTTGTTGCATAAGGCTACATACCCGGCTTGACGTGCTACTGAGTATGTGAGGGCTTATTCTGACCTGACCCAAATCCAGGTGTCCTCATGTTGCTGGGCTGACTCGGGGGGATTTGAGGTTTGACTTGAGGTTTGATGACACTCACGTGTGTGGCTTTTGAATCTGTGGATATGTTAGAAGACCTCCCTTGGAAGAGGAGGAGAAGAAAGTCCAGTGACAGCTCTCTGTGTTCCCAGCTCTTCCTGTTCCTAACATAGATTATTTGCAAAATGAGGCTGAGGGAATTATTTCTTTTTATAAGGTATTACCATATTAGGTAATACCTTAGCCTGAGGTAGATTGCTTCATTCTGCTCCAAACCCAACTTCTTCCCAAGATGGTTTACACAAGGGTGATTTCCACACTCAAGAACCCCTTAGCCAGAAGCACTGAGCTACTTAGTAATGTCTTAAATGCTGATTTTAGGGAATCCAGTTAAAAGTGCCAATGCAGCCTGTTCTGACTTAAAAATAGATCCTGTCTACCCCAAACTGGAAGAAAAACAGCATTTTCCCATTTTCCAGTTACCCTGAGGTAGCTGTGTTATCTCAGCATCCATACTTAGTCCAGGTATCCAAGTGCACTGCTGTGCTGGAGGATTTCACCCTGGGTTAATGGAGTGACAGGGAAAATGGGGGCTGCTTAGCACAGCAGTAGTTCCCTGAACCAGGGCGGGGAAGGCTGGATGCTCCATCTGCAAGCAGATGAGAGGTGGTATAGAAAACGTGACCATTACAGCAGTGCAAATTCAGAGACTTGACCCATTGAAAGAAGCCCCTGTCAGGGTTGGAAAGGCAGGTTCAGAGCGGGTGATGTTAAATCTGAGTGTGCCTGGCCAGGTGCTTCCCGGGATGTAACCAGCCTTGCACCTGCCGCTTGGACATGACAAATGTGCTCCTTGCCAAGAACCTGGCCCCAAGGTTGCCACTCTTTGGTGTAAGACAAAAAAGCAGAAAGTTGCTAGGAGCTATGCTAAGCTTATTTCCGCTGCCGCCACTCTCCTGCATGCTCTGAAAAGAGCTTACAAGGACCCAAAACACTGTCACTGTGACAGCGTCCTTTCTTCCTGCCTTATCCCAATTTGCATTATCCGTTCCTCTCACCAGCTGCTATTGTACAGGCTCGATTGCCTTGAATTGCTAGAGACCCTGGTCTGCTCTGCCATATATGTTGGTGTCTGGGCATTAAATATTCATTGAATGATTCATTATTTGGACATTAAATATTAATTCGGATGAGGGAAAGAACTGGGTAATTTGTATTTGTTTTCTGCAGATTGTCTTGGAATTGGAACTGTCTGGTTTTGAAAGGGTGGTGCTCAGGGGCAGCTGATTTTTCACTCCTGGTTTTTCTGTGGAAGTGCTTATTGTCTGTCCTTCAGACATCCTTTTCCCCACTGAAACTGTCTGCCTGTGCTCTGAGATTAACTTCACTAACGATATGTTTGTTATTTGTTTACAAGCCATACAGTTTAAGAAAACTTCCTTCTGCTCCCCCCCCAGTCTCAAGTCTCTCTCTCACACACTCACACACAGAAGAGACTTCACTTAAGATGCTCAAGCTTCAATATAATTGTTTTTGTTACAGGGAGATGTCTGGTTCTGTTCTGTCTCTTTAAGTGAAGTTTATGGCCTGAAAGGTAATTGATTTGCAATGGTATTTAAGACAAGAGCTGGAGGATACTGCTGTGCTCTTCTGCAATACAGTTGCCTGGAGAAAACCATTGCTAAAGCAAAAACATTGACTTTTTTTTTTTTTTGTGATGTGGTCTCTTCTGATGCACTCAGCAGGGGTGAAGTTTGCTCTATTTTTACAGAATTGTCTGCTACTTTTACAAAAGCAGTTTGGACACTGTACAATCTTGTGAGTTGTGCTGTGAATTAGGCAGTGGGTGCAGGAGCGGAGAGCAGGACACTCCATGCTTTTGATTGCTGCTCACTCCTTTATCCTTTGCCTTGGATTAGGTTTTAACTTGTTTTTTCCAAGGAAAGGCAATTTTATGAAGGAGTCAGGCAGGGCTGGGGAATCTGCTGGTGTTTAGCCACATGGTGTTTAATGGCACAATTGGAGGGATAAATACATTGGTGATTATGGATAGAGACAATGCCAAGATAATATTAGGGGGTAGGATTAGAGAAGGTAGACGGGAAGATTTTCCTAACACACCTGAGTCATTTCTACAAGAGGTCTGTCAGAAAAGAACTCTGTAAATTGAAGTTGGCTGCAGACGCGGGAGAACATAAAAACCCCAAAGTCAACGGCAAATCTTCTGCTTTCAGTAGGGCTTTAATTTCACCTACCCTCTATGGAGCAGAAACAGAAAAAAAATTGTTTCTTTTTTTAGCTAAAATAAATAAATAAATAACAACAAACAAAACCAGACAGGACTAATCTCAGTAATATACGCGAACAACCAAACTCTTTCAGCTCACAGGGCTTGCTAGTATCCCCATCCCCATAACTTCAAAGCACAGTTGTTTCTCCAGATTAAAATTACGGAGGACGTAGGATTATTTGCTATTTCAGAATGAGCAGTAATAGTCGAGTTGATAATTTCATGCTAAGACTTTTGCCAACAGCTAGGAGATCTTTTCAGGGAGAAACAAACTGCTGAAAATCAATGTCTATGAGCTTTCCAGAAATCCAACTACACAGCTAATCAGGTCTCTCCGGTATAGAGCCCCAGTAAGGGTTACCTTGTGGCTTCAGATTGCTGCATGCTATGAGGAATCTTGTTCTGGGATTGATGCAAGTGGCGCTGATGCATCAAAAATCAGAGTGCAACAAGGACATTGTGACAGTACGAGTTAGAATTTTTTTTTTCATTTCTCTCATATGGCTTGCCAAGAGAATATCTACTATGCACTGTAACTAAGGTGAGTTTTCTTTCTTAGCCTATGTAATTTAAAACTAAGGGAATTTGGTAAATTATAGAAGTTCTCTGCCTCCAAAGGAAACTGAAGTCAGCTCTCCCCAGAAATCATGCTTAGAAACCAAGCTACAGATGAGTAAAATCTGTCTTATTCTACCACATCACAGGTTAAGCCCAGATTGGAAATATTATCAAAGATTGTTACAAAATGGAAAACAAGCCAGTGCCTTGTTCTGCCTGCTTGAAGAAGCTGGGTCTCCACCTGACCACACTTGCTGGTACCATTCTGCAGAATCCCTTCAGCGTGGTGCTGTGGGGAAGCTGAAGCCCCACGGAGGCAAAGGGATGCACAGAGCCCTGGTCCCTGCTTCTCACCACCTGGCCTTTGGGAAGCTTGGCATCCCTAGGGCATCCCCAGGACACCCAGAGCTCTTGGTGCCTTTTCTTGTTTGTATGAAAAACAACACAGAAGTTTCTGCAAGCAAAGTGTCTGCAAGACCTTTGTTGGACTTTCTGCTTTGTTTACATATATGACTTATTTATAATGATTCCCTAAACTGACATCTGAAAGTTGTCATTTCTCCTATTACAGGGAGTGACAAAATCTCCATGCTCCCCTTCCATCTCCACTTAAAGGAGAGGCAACTCCTCCCCACCGTAATCTTTTATATACTCATTGAATTATAACCTTTTCTGGTCATTTACTCAGTGAGGATTTGTCATTCTAATATTTCATTGATCCCATAACATAAAATCCCAAAGATATGCACACAGCTGAGCAGCAGCATAGAATTCCTTTGGCAGTATTCACAGTTTAAATATAACCCACACAGTGTAAAAGCAAATAAGTTTTGAAGTGAAGTGTCAAAACCACTCTCTCCCACCACTTTTGGGGACCACTGATTTTGTTAATTAAGCATGGGGAGGAGATGAGGGGATTCCAGCAGATCAAAACTCCTCTGTCTCTGGGAAACCCCTAACTGAATCAGCTGCTACAGCAAAGATGTAAATTCAGGGAAATATAATTTATTCATGCAATTTTGGTCCATCCTTGTGCCAGTGGCTCCACATTGATCAAGGGACTGCTCTGAAAGTTGCTGGAGATGCTGTCTGCCTCCTGCACAGGGCACTGTCCCTCTTACACACAGTTTTCTAAGAAATGTGCCCACTCTGTCAAACACGCAGGGAGCACTGCTTTTGTGGGATTATGACAGAACCTCCTGGGGAAAAGACAAATCAGGCTTTTTATCTGCTTTTCTGCTTGCCACAAGCTAGTCCCAACTTCCAACCACTAAAGGCACTTCTGCTCCTCTCTGCTCTGTCAAAGGACTTAAGATGATCAATTTATAATGTCTACAGAGTGCTAGGATGAAAAGATGTTCTGAAAATGCCTTGGATAAAAAGAAGCTGTAAAAAAATAATCTTTACCCTGATAGACTGATTACAATCTATTGTGCCACGGATTAGAGGGTGAGTATTTATTCAGCTTATTTTTTTATTCCTATGTACAGATGCTCTGGACCACAATGACCCCTTTGAAGTCATTATTGGCTCTTGCATCCATGAGTAGCATAGAGGGCACATTAATAAGCTGTGTATAGAAAAAGACAATGAAGTCCCCAAGAAGTCATTAAGAGTCTATTGTGTCAGTCTGACTGTAGCCCACAAAAGATACTGAATCTGTAAGCTAAAAATATCCTTCAGAAAAGCTGTTGACACAGTTATTCTACATTGGCAGCAACATCCTCCCCACACATACACATACTACCCTTGCTAATCCTGCTCAGAGCAATCCATGTTCTGGGAAGCATCTGTGTTTTTTTATTTTTATTTTTTTTTATTTTTATTTTTTCCTTGGGATTCAAAGATCTCCAAATGCCACTGTCTCTACTCACAGCTTTGTTAGTGAAGTGCAAGGGAAAACAGGACCATATATTTTATCCCTGTCCTATAATCCCCTTTGTGCAAAGTGCTGCACAAATACCCAGCTAGAGACTGCTCTTATGTCAAAGGGCTGACAGCTGTAAAGAACGGGATGGGAAAATATGAGAAGGAAACAAACACCTGCTGTGCTTCTGCCCTTTTGGACCCAGTGATGCTCTCATCTCATGGGATCATTCTTTCCTATGCCTAGGTAAATCTTCAAGAGGCAGGCTTGATCCCACTCTGATAGCAGAGGAGCCGACCTCACGGTTTTCTGGTGACACCACCCCTTCTCTGTGCTGGCTGGGACACTCAGAAGAGCCGGTCCCAAAGGCAATGAACTTTTGCAATGGATGGAGCAGCTCAGCTGACTCAGAGCTATAGTTCTGAGCTCTCTGCAGGCTCAAGCAGACACCAGCAGGTTTTCAAGGTATTCCTCACAACTACTGGGTTTAGGGACAATGTTTCTTCTTTTAATGGAAGCTGAAATTTAGTAGTTACTGGTTGAAATCAAGACAGAGAGACAAGTATATGTTCAGCCCTGATTCTTGTCTGAATAAATCCTAAATTAAGAGGACAGCTCACATCAACCTTAGTGTACCTATCACTATTGAGAAAACAAAATAATGCAACTCCCTCCAATGCCCATGTTGTATCATAAAAAAATAAATGCCAAGAAAGCAGGTTTACCTACATGCCTATAGCTGCTCTGATCCATTCCTGGAAGCATGTTAGATTTGAAACATGTTCCATTAGAGGGTTTGCAAAGTCCTCTAATGTGAAGCTCTCCCAGCCCTACATGCTCTGATCCTGCAAGAAAGTGTTGCAGAATTTAAACCGCCACTGAAACAAGCAGAAAGAAAGGCAGGAACAGATGTAAAAAACAGGTCTGCTTTTCCCTTTCCTGCTCAAAAAGGATAAGGAGCAAGATTATTCCCTACTGTACTGGGCTGTGGAGTCTCCAATACTGTGTCTAACTCATGCTGAGCAATGTGTATTGATTGCTTTGTTACAGGCTATATTGTTCAGTCCATCACCAATAAAAAGTTTATGTAAAACAAGCGTTGAGGAAAGCTGGTGAGAGAAAGTGAGCCAGAGAGAGTGAACACACGCAGCGGGTAAATGCTGCTTTCCTTTCCAGATATCCTATGCCCAAATTTCAGTTACAGGAATTTATTTTCAATTACCCTGTTTTAAAGCCCTTAAAAGAAAGTTGTTTTTGTTTTTGGTTTTGTTTTCTTTTGTTTGCTTTGGTTTGGTTTTCCTACTTGTTCACGTGTAAATTTTTTAGTTAAGCAAAGTACCAAGATAAAAGGGGAAAAATATATATAGATGCTATATTTGCATATGAAAAGTAATGGCTGAATATTTTTCTGCATTTAA
Source organism: Anas acuta (assembly GCF_963932015.1). Classification (NCBI taxonomy): domain Eukaryota; kingdom Metazoa; phylum Chordata; class Aves; order Anseriformes; family Anatidae; genus Anas; species Anas acuta. Next base: position 4,806,315 of record NC_088998.1, on the reverse strand, counting down.
AGGAAGGGAAAAGGCAAGAATGAGGATTTACATCTGGAAGACAATCGAGTTGGCATGACAGCCTTTAGGGCTGGCTTTCTCTAAACACAGTGCAGGTGATGTGGGGGAAATAACTACCAGCACTTCTCTCTGCTTCCAAGCATCTTCTAGGGTGAAAACAATTTCATTTCTGTAGCCAAACATCCTGCACGCAATGGTCTTCACTAGGATGACAAATGAAATGTGGCCAGCCTGTGTGAATGCTCCTCTCTGCTAGCAGCTTGACTGAGATCTACCCAATTTGCTTCCTAAACACTGGAACTATCCCCACCAGTGAGCAGGTACAGACATAGACACAGGTGATTAACGAGGTTTGGAAGATGGAACAAAGCCCCCAGGAGGCTGTTATGGGACAGTACCAACATCACACAGCTCCAGTGTCATGCTGTCCAGTGGGTGCCTGGGCTTGCACCCACCCCTGTGCGAGCTCCAGCCTGGCTCTTTGCAGAGCCCATCCCTCCTTGCGAGCTGCCTTTGTTGCTTGGTTTCCTTGCACAGCATCACAAGGACATTTATCAGTCTCGGCTCTTGCGGTTCCATTAACTTTTCTTGGCCTCAGACAATAAAGCCGTGGAGTTAATTTCATTCATTTAACCAGTGGGAAGGGGGTGGGGGTGAAAAATAGACAGAAAGCATTTTCTTTTAATCTGATGGATACAGGATGCCATACTCTCATCCCCGATACAGCCAGCAGTGTCAGCACTCACTAGCATCTCAAGCTTTGCAAATAATGACTCGCTTGGTTCAGTGGTCAAAATCATGGAGCAAAAAAAGTGTTTCAAGGTTATTTTACAAGGTGTTTTGATCTAATACAAAAAGTTCTATTATTATTGTTACTATTATTACTATTACCATTATTTTAAGGACATTTAAAACTATGTCTTTTAGTTTCTTTTCTAACTAACAGTGGATAAAGAGGCCAATATCAAAAACAAAGTGTCATTACAGAAGCAAAAATGGAATCCTTCTGTTAGGAAACAGAAACGTGGGAAAATGTTTTGACATCTCTTTTTGTTTTTTAATTTTAACTTTGTATTTTTACACTAGCTAAAATTGTTCACAGGCTGAGTCTGAACTGGTAAGTAGTTCAGACGCCTTCCCTGGGTTCTGTAGAGCAGTGAATTAGACATTTGCACAAAGAACGTTGCCTTACTCTTTTCCCATAATCCTGGTACTTCTAAGGTGAAATGCAAACAAAAAACATTGTAGCAGATCACAGAGAAGTGTCTGCTGGAATATCAACATCAGTTTTTAAGAGTGGAATTAGAAGAGGAGCAAACTTTTTTTTTTTTTTTTTTTTTTTTTTTATTTGATCCCCCATCATGCAACTGCTCCATCTCCAGCTTGGAGGCAGCTTGTCTGGGCCTGCTTATTGGCACTGTGTTTTGTAGGCAGGATGGTCCTTCAAGCTCCAGGAAAATTGGGGAGTGTGGATCAAGAGTATAACCATGGGTCACTAGAGGAGGATGCCAGATGGAAATCAGAGAACAGTGCTTAGCAGATGTGAGAGCAGTGAAAGCAAGAAACAAAGCCCCATTACCCGTTATTATTACTAGCCTCCCTCCTCTTGGAATTAAAAACAGGCTATTTAGCTCATTCTAGTAGAACTTTTATTAAGAAGCTGCTGGATATTGGCATTGATAACTTGCTAGTGAACCCACACAGGGACCCTTCAGGACCAAATCCCTTTTACACACAAAGGCATTGCTGATCTGTGCTACTACTCACCATTAACCGTGCTTAGTTACAAAAGAAAATACTGTCACTGTTTCTTGTGATCCTGCTTGATATCTTTGGTCAGGTGTCACTGCATGATTAAATCACCCACTTCACAAAGATGTCTTTTTAATTAATTACAAGGGAAGACATTCTAAAATGGAGAAAGAAAGAAAGAAAGAAAGAAAGAAAGAAAGAAAGAAAGAAAGAAAGAAAGAAAGAAAGAAAGAAAGAAAGAAAGAAAGAAAGAAAGAAAGAAAGAAAGAAAGAAAGAAAGAAAGAAAGAAAGAAAGAAAGAAAGAAAGAAAGAAAGAAAGAAAGAAAGAAAGAAAGAAAGAGAAAAAGAGAAAAAGAAAGAAAGAAAATAGCCTAAGGAACATCCATGACAATAAAAAATTACACCAGCTAACCATGGCATTGGAAGGATACAACTTGCTGTTGACATTACACATCCTGCAATATTCTCTGTCTGTGCTGGATGAACAGACCTGTTGGTCATTTTTGGCTAACACGAGCAGAAGCAGTGAAAGAGCTGCCCCGGTAGCACTTCACCACCACTGAAATGCAGCCACCTCTGGGCACTACAGTGACAGGTATCTGTAGAAAACTGTATGTTCTAAGGATAGAAAGGGAAAACGGAGGGTAAGCAAAGACTGTATCCATTTGAAAGCAGGGTGATTTAGTACTCAGACTACCTTGGCAAATAAATAGTTTTGTGTTCAGTGGCTTCTCATCCACAAGAATTTCTTAGCCTGTGTTTGTTGCTGCTCTGGTGCAGCTCTGTGGGAGCTGCTGCACGCAGATAGCTGTGGTCGAGCAGGTGCTTTGCGCACAGCTAGCTGAGACACAGCTGTACCGGAGAAAGGTTTCTCAATCTCTTGGAAATAGGAGCTCAAGAGCCAGATAATCCTTGCCAAAGCCTGACAACTTCCTGTGGCAGATGTCACTTTAGACACGAGCAAGGAGTTATTTCAACCCAGCTAGAGAATCCAGCTTGTGATGGCTTTAACCTGTCTTACATCCACTTGTGGCACCCTTTCTTTGACAGGTATGGCAAATTCCTTTCATTGAATCAGGAACAAGAGGCTTTTGCTGTGTTTGAGTGAGCGAAAACGCAAATGATTCTCTTCCTAATTAGCCTAATGAGCCTTTTGGCTCTCACATGATGACAAGTAAATGAATTTGCCCTTTCCTTGACAAGTTCTTATGGGAATGATCCGAAGCCTTTCGTAACAATGCATCAGAAGTACAAAGTCATTAAAAACAGTTGTCCAACTATGAAATTAGTTATTGATTAATATTGCTTCCAGACAGCCATATTGTTCATTCAAAAAAAAAGGGGGGGGGGGGTGAGGGGGAGAGAGAAAAATGGATTCCAATGTTCATATTTCTTCATGAAAGTAAGTTATTGCAATACACAAAACATTTCAGATCCAGAGGTCATATCTGTCTGCATTCCTGTGCTCAGACATGCTTTTTCCATTTAAGACACAACAAGGGTTTTAGGCTTAGAAAAAATACTTGATTACCATAAACATCTTGACTAATCTCAGTTTTCTTTCCCAAATCCCAGGTGCAGAGATCAGCTTCTTCTGGAAGAAGCCTAACTAAAATGAGCAGAAGTAAGCCTGATGTGAGTCACGGGGACTTTGTCATCTCCCAGGTGGTGAAGCATGGTTAAAAAAAGAACAGAGGGCTCCTAAAAGTAGCTGAAAGGCCCATGATCAGTGAATAGAGCCAGAAAATCACTGAGTCATCTCAAGAGCTATTAAGGGCCAAAAGAGTGGTATTAGAGTGAATGTAAGTGCAGAACAGGCTCTGAGAAATGGCTCCACCTCCACAAGGGCTATTTCCATGGTCACCCAGGCAAGTCAAGAGATGTGTGTTTGCACTTTTGTACCATTCAGCCTCCATAATCTCTCAGTCTCTGAATGGAGAAGAAAGAAAATGGAGGAGAAAAAAAAATACTTGAAATCACACTAACTAGAAAGCTTCTGCTTTCCTAAGATGGTGCTGGTTGACAATAGGAAATGACTGATCTCCTACTACAGTGATATAACTTTGTATGTTTAAAGCCATAATGCATTTCGTATTCTTTTCTCTTGCACAGAAGTCATGCTTGTCTGAATCTTAAAAAATTCCTAGTACGGTTCATATTTCATTTCACTCTGAGGTAATTGCCAGTCAGCGGTCATTTGTGGGCTGCACTGATCGGAAGTTTTCAAACAGAAGTAGGCTTTTCCCACTTACATACTTACCAAAACCAAAATAAAATCTCTGGGAAAAAAAGAAAAGAAAGAAAAAAAAAAAAAAACAAGAAAGTTTTCTCTTGAACTTTCAGTTCTCAGAGGAGTCTGGCCCACAAATGACACAGTCGTAATGTTGCTCCTCCATTACAATTACTTCAGAATGATTAGTCTTCTTCTATTTCATCCTCAGCTGATTAGTCCCTAGGCTCAATTGCTTTCAAATGGAAAAAAAAAAAATCTTATTGTGTTTTCACTTCGGTGGGAAAAATTCTACTTCTTATAAAGTAAACAGATTGGTTTTATCTGTATGTCATTTTGTTCTGAAAAAATGTAATAATTTTGCGGGTACTGAAATTCTGATTGTTGAGTGTCTTTAATGTGACTATTGTCTATTCTGTTGATTAGAGAAATAGTTGACATACCTGATCCAAACACTTCTGGAAGCTTAAACTGGGTTTTGGAAAGCACTACAGATTTTTTTCCTGTCTTTCTCCTTTATGGAAGGCAATTGCTGAAACAGCTCACACGTACCTACATACCCATCCACACCCACAAAATGCTAGTATTTATGCTTTTTCCATCATACCTGGCATCATACCTGGCAGGATCAACAATTCATCAAGAGATGCTCTGCTTAAAAGATATCTGGTTCCTGCTTTATTTATTTATTTATTTATTTATTTATTTATTTATTTATTTATTTAATACAAGGTGTTCAGATAGTTTGGAAAAGTTTTAGATAGTTACACGAACTAATTCTTATCAGGTTTCCTTATCATTTCTCATCAAATCTGAAACATGCCAGGCATAATTTAGATTGATATATTTGGCATTTCACAAACCCTTGCTGCATGTCAGTCACATTCAGGTGATGGGCACTTCAAAGAAAACCAGGCTGCAGTTTTTAGCACTTCTTTATAAGTTTCTTTGGAGCAAAATTTTCTTACTTGGAAGCCCTCTAGTTAAGGCTTACATTTCTGATAAATTTCTATGCATTATTAACCTAATTGGACCCAAAATATATTCTAAGATTCTCATTAATATTTTTTAACATGTTATGGCATCTTTACCCTTGAGCAGTCAATCGAGTTTTCATCTTCATAAAAATGGGTTCCTCATAATCAGACAATCCAATAATTTCCAGTCCATAAGGTAAATATCCTCTATATTCTTTTGATTTTGCAGTTTTCTTACTTATCAGCACAATACATTTCACCCTATGAATTATTTCTCCATAAACCTTTCCACTATTGCTAGAAGCTACTAGCTGGAAAAGATGCCAACTTGAGCTGGAGGACTTGTTGAAGAGATGATGTCAGGCCAACAGAAAGAAGGAACAGTTCTTAGCATTTTAGCAGGATCATTCCATTTATTCTTGTAATTTAGACCCTTCTCTGGCTCAGATCATCTTCAAAATGGATAAAATACCAGTGGACCACATTGAATAGTAAATGAATGGTACTAAAGTCCACCAATTGTTAGTCACTTATCAGTATAACAGTAACATTTTGGAGAGTAAAATGTGAATACCACTGTCTGAGGTGATATAAAACAGAACACAAAAAGGATGACCTAAAAAAACTACCAGTGTTTGTTAGGTGCTACGGCTGCAGTAAGAACAATAATCAACCAGAACAATTATTGGGTAAAAAAAAAAAAAAAAGAAAAAGAAAAAAGATTTTTTTTTCATATAAATTCAGAACTCTTTTATTGTTATTATCTAAAATTGAACTATGTAGATTATTTTAAGTGGGTAGATTTTTGTTTTGTATCCATGAAATTGCTACCATATTAACAAGATTTTCCAGACATTAATGGATTGATTTCTGTATAATTGTAACTATATTAATTCATCCCAATTACCTCTAAGTAAAATTTAAATTAAGTTAAATTGGAGAAATTAAAAATGTTTGAAAACCCTGCATGGAAACCTTGAGGCATCATACGATTGTCATTTCTCATCTCTAATATCATTCATTCTGCAACTGAGAAAACAACATAAGTAGTCTCAATTCTCCCAAGATTTGTAAACTGTTATTTTTCCGTATCATTCAAAGCTAACTTAAAGGTCTCTCCATGAAACTAACTTGATTTTTTTTTCCCCTGCACTTATGGAAATAATGTGTCTGACTGTTTTCTCCTTTCTGTTTCTTAAGAATCTGATATACAGATGACCCATTTATAATGGGAAGATGTTTAACCATAAAGACAGGTTTAAATGCATAGTAGAAACACTGGCATTGCTCTGATGGAGAGAGAACTTTCACTATAAGCATAGTGGAAACTGCTGGCAACACAGACGCCCAGAAGCAACCTCTACGTCCTGTATTCACCGTTGCCCCAAAGGTAAAAATACCCTGCTTAGCAAGATCATGGCTAGGATTTGCCTTCTGCAGAACTTGGTGACAGATCCAGGTTGAGATAGCTTTTATCTGATGTTGGAGAACACATCTGTATTCTGGCTTAGCCAAGCTCAGCATTGCTCATGATTGTACCAGAAGTATTTGAGTTGAAACTGGCTCTCAATGGCAGCTCTTCAATACCAAGTTCTCCCATCACCAGAGTGAGAGAAGCTTTGTGAAAATTTACAGGGTAAAGAGAACTGGCAGCAGAATAGTTATATATCTAAGGGGAATTTGAGCAGCTTGACAAAACATACACCCGCACACATCAGATCTATGCATGGATTTCTAAGCACAGCTGTGTTTTGGGGATCTCAACACCTGGAATCTCAAGGGCTCATCTCCCAACTGACTACTTCTTCCAAAAGACCCCTCCATAGTTCTCCAGATCTGATTTCTAGATACATCTGGATCTAAGAGAGGCCTTGGGCTGCATCTCTGTGAGGGTGGTTGATAGGTTGCATTGGTACAGGGAGCAAGATTTACTCATGGAGGGTGTCACATTGCAGACTCCTGGCATTTCATATCTTCTCTTTTGTTGCCTTTTTCCATTTACTCTAACCTCTGTAGGCTTCAAGGTCGGCCCAATGGTCTGCTCTGAAATATAACAGCTAACTAGAATTATCTGAAACTAGATCAAATACTCATTTTAGATCATCCATGTTCTGAGACACTTAGATGATGCAGGTCATGCTGAGGAGAAGTGAGGAAGCTGTTCCCCTCCCTGCAGCAGAGTCACTCAAACTGAGACAAGGATGCTCACAGGATGGAGGAGGCTTGGAGAAAGGTTGTTTCTTAATTGCATTTTGGTTCTGGACCCTCTGGTGAGCAGAGACACACTGGGAACAAATGAAAGTTTCTGGTGCTAGAGAAAAAAAAAAAAAAAAAGGAGGAAAAAGTTTTGCCGCTTAGAGCAGGGAAATAGTTTGAGGCTATGTTTTAATTAAAATGAATATCTGCGCTATCTTAATGTTATTGCCAGTTAAGTGTAGCAGGGTGATTTAGAGTTCTATAACACAATTATACTCCGGTAATGAAGCTCCGCAGAATTATCCCAGGAATTCAAAATGCAGAGGGGAGCAGTAGCTCTCATTTGTAACCATGTTAGAACCTTTATTGTTACAGTATTTTCTGTTTTGCTCAAAGATTAACTCAGTCGTATTTAAGTCTCTGGTTACATTAAAGAGAAATTGGGAACAGGTGACAGGAACAGTTTTGCTACCCCTGCAGCGGGCTTGTTCAAAATGTTCTACCAGCAGAGAGCTGACTGCTTTAACCTGTTCATGCTCTTGGTCTTTTTACAGGGGGTCAGGATGCTTGTTATTAACTATAAGTATTACAAGCAATGTGGTTTTGCAGGTGAGGCCTCAAATAAGTGAATATTCAATCAGGGAAGTCTCTATTGATGGTGCTTTGACAGCTGGCATGAGGCCTTTCAAGGATGCTTTACCCCTTGGCAATGCAGCTGCCTCTGTTTCCTGCAGGCACGTGTTGCAGCCACGATCTGCATGCTGAGGATGTCTCCTTTGCTCGTGGGCTCCTGATTGGGTTCTCTCAAGGTGCAAACCCCTATGGAAAAGACAGGCTGCATGGGAACAGACACTTCCCTGCTCTGCTCTGTCTTCTTCCATATACTTGAAAAAACTCTTATACAACTCCAGCTGTGTTTCCAACACAGCAGAATTTGCACACTTCACAAAAATTGCTGGAGATATGCATTTACACTTAGCCATTGAGTTTAACCTCTGGGAAGCACCTGGGTCATGCCTGCCTTCTGTATTTTTTGTGTGCTTTAACATGTGGCCGTAACCAGAAACATTCATACTCTCTGTAAAGAAAACAGAAATCCAAATGGATTCACGTATCCATGGACAAAAAAGCCACCGTATTTTTCTACCCCAAGGATTAACATTGTCACTCCAGAATGGAGCCAGGGCATGAACCCCTCATGGCCACAAGAAGTCTGAGCAAGATGGTGAGTGAGAGTGAATTTATCAGGGTAGACACACCAAAAATTCATCTCCCACAAGGAGTCCTCACTTCCAATGGCGAAAAGCATGAGTTTTTGTTTCCAGAAACAGGAAAATTGATAGTAGAAACCAAGAAGCCCTCACCATCTACATTCTTATTTGGATACAAAACCGTTTGGCATTGAGAAAAGATGAAAACAAACTGCACTCGAGTCTTTGATTTGCAGCAAACTGATTAAAAGCAGAAATGAATCAATATGGTAATACAATAATACAGTAATACACCTCCAAACCCCCATGGCAGACCCCAGCAGTCTGATAAATCAAAGTGTACAGCCTGTGGATACTGTCTCCCTATCTTTGTTTTCTTTTTTTCCACAGTTTTATGTCACAGACAGGGTCCAGACTGCTCAAATGAGGCATATCTGTTGGCCTTACAGGACTGTTACCATTGAAATCTAGCATCATATTCTTACAGAGATCCTAGCTTCAACCCAGTGATGCTTTCGGGGGAAAAATTTAGACTGGATAATAAAAGTATGTTTTATACATTTCTTTCTGTTTTGCTTTATAGTTCAGTTTGAAATAAATAAAGAAGAAAGAATTGCTTTAAATGTGAAATGTGTGTGTTTCTTTTTTTTTTTTTTTTGACATTTTCAAAACTTAATGTTTCTATTTGCTTGCTTGAAACTAATTTTAGTTTGTTGAGTTCTTTTCAGTGGAGCCTTTTGCAATTGTGTTTCCTAGATCTCAGTAATAAGAGCAGCTCTTTCTTTCAGGTCCTGGTCTATTCACACTGAGCTGTGCTTTTCTGCCTTCAGGCCTTCTGAAATGTTATCCAATGGGGCAAAATGTGGCTCAACATGTGTACAGACCTTGCCTTTCACCTTCAGGTCAGTTCTACCTCCACGGCCCCAAAAGTACAATTCTTCCATTGTTAAGTCTTACCTGAGGAGTAAAGGCTGTCACCTCACAGCTGTGTGAAAACCCACAGCTTAAGTTTCAACTCAAGGAAGAAGTGGACTGTTAGCATAAAAAATAGGTCAGTCTGTTTTCTGCAGAAAATATTCTTTTTCTGTAAATCTTTGGTTCCTGTCCAACAGCTTGCTAAAATCTCATGACCATGGAATAAAGACTAAGGTCAGATGGCCTATAGCTGTGAGACAATATCTCAGGATGCAGGTGTCCTTGGGCTCTGATTTAGGTTTCCATGTGTCTTATTGCATTTGCTTAATGATTTTCTAGGCACCTATGGCCATAGCATCTGGGCTGCTGCCACGAATTAAATGCAATCAGACATTAAATCAAACTGTCTACAGCAGACTGCAGAAACAGGCCTCCTCCTCCTGCTGCCACTACCAGACAGAAGTAAGCCAGAAATGGTTCAAATTCATGCAGAGGCATTGCTGAAATAATGTATCTTACGGCGCTCTTGGAAAGTCGGTGGAGTCACTGTGAATTACCAGGAAATCCATGCTCCTGAACTGGAATTCTTCCACCATAAATATCAGAGAAAACAAGGCTTGAAAGTATTTAAAGCGTTCACATATTCTACTGCCTCACTATATAGGGAACCTGCCCTTCGTCTCCCTTTTGGGTAAAATCTTTGGCATCATTTATGCAGCACAAGACCCTGAGGTTCAGACACTAAGATTTTGGTGGTTTATGGCTTGTTATTAGAGATTTATTCTCCCAACATGAATACTTGAATTTACAATAGCACATGTTGAGGGAGATGCATGCCTATCACGAGCCACTACCCAGTGTGAGTGTTCGTCCTTGCACTTATATTTGACCTCATTTGAGATTTTATATTCTGTATGTTAGTATTAGAGCTAGGCACATACATGACCGTTATCTGCCAGAGTGCTAGCAGCTGGAATGTATAAATTGTCTGGTATAAAGAAAAAGTCACCAGGAAATATTTTCAAACTTGAAAATGTAAATTCAGTGTTTTGAAGTACGAGAAAATGGCATCCCTAACACTATGGCAATATGAAATTATATCTGAAACAGCAGCTCAATGATAGTTTGTTAAAATAGCCTGAATAGCCAGATATTCATTAGGTTTAATCCCCTTCATCATGAGGGAGGGAGGCAGAATTTCAGGGCATGTAAAATCTGTCTGCATGTGCCCATCTGCTCACTATGGTTTTCTATTGCAGATTGTTTGGAAAGTATTATCAGTTCTTCACATGGGCAAGAAAGGTCACTGTCCCTGAAGGACAAATCCCGCCTCTCTGTCCAACACTCCAGGAGTCATTGGTCACCCTCGGATGACAGCTCTGAATTGCAGGGCAATGTTTGCTGCATTTATTTCGCAGAGTAATTCAGTGGGCGTGGATGAGGGTGTCATGCGTTTGGCTGAGTTCATGGTGTGAAAAAGGCAGTAGGCCACGGTCACCTCAAAAACGCTGAGGGATATTTACAGAACAGAAAAAATAATCAGAAGCTGTTTACTGATTAAACTTGAAGCAAGCCCAGTCCTTCCAAAAGAGCAATCATCTGCTATTCATCACAGATTTCTGCAAGTCTGGATTCAGGAGCTACTGAAAAGCTCTGAAAGTCCTTCATGATCAAAGTCACTTCCCGTTGTCAATAATAATGATACAGCAGCCCTCAGAAAATTTGACTGAGCCTTGTTTTCTCTTCTGGATGGAGAAAAACATAATCAGTTGAAGGAGAGGCACAGGGATGGCATAACATGCCTGCTGTCAGGCAGCAAAGGGGGCACTGCTAGGAAGTGAACCTGGTGGACTTCCACTCATGTTCAAATACCTCACCTGTGGGGCCATGCAACACCTGTGACCAGTGTTTAAACCTGGGACAACCACTTTTACAACTAGAAGTTAGGGCTGAAAGTCATGAGTTGCAAAATAACTGGAAAAATAAGAACGCTCTTGGGTGAAAAAATCCAGAGTTCATTTTTAGACTGTCTCTGAATGAAAATAAGACTTTTTCCTTACTTAGTTTTAAATAGGTTTCCTAAGAAAACAGATTCATGCAACTGGACTGTCCGTCCCTGCCAATTTTGGATCCTGTTGGCCAGTATTAACTGCACTTGGCAGAGTGGGACAGAGATTCCTACCAGCTTTGTGAACACAGGCAGCTGGGTGAAGAGAAAAGAGCTCAAGCAGTATTTTATGGCCCCAGCCAACACAATCTTTGCTTGACACCCGAAATAGTGGAGTTCTCTCTTTAGTTACTCAAAAGACTACTTTTAATAATGGCCTGTGCAGCTGCATCAAGCCAGCAGTCTCCTGGAGTGCCATGGCCTCTTCCTTGTTGCATGGCATGTGCCTCCATGGCTCTTAATTGTCCTCAGACTTGTATAACAGTTGGTGCAGTTGGACAGTAATCATAAACTATTAGTTTTGGGCTCACAACACACTGAGCACTTCCAAATACAGCAGCATTGCCATACAAGTGGCAAGAGGGAAGAGGCAGAAAGTTTTCCCAGTGGTTATCTTGTGGTGGAACAATCTTGCAATCTACCACCAACATGGTAGATTTTAATTTAAATTTAAATCACCGCTAAATCAGAGTTTGTGTGAGTAATCTCGTGACACACCTTCACTCTGGTTTGAAGATCAGAGTTTTCAGTGATGCCACAGCTTGAAGAGTTCAATTTGATCTATTTTCCACAACAGAAACCCAGATCTCCATGATATTTTTCCCCCTTTTAGATAGTCATCTTCCATTAGGAAAAAGAAATCAATTGCCAAGAATTTTGCCTTGCTGCTAGTAGCGCTGCTATGTAGGTGGAACTGTCACATATTAAAACTGCTTTCGATCATCAACAAAACTCAAAAACCAGAAACTTTCTTTTTCTGCTTCACTCTCAGTTTGAGAACTGCTTTCCTAATACAACCATAGCTTTGCCTGGGAAAATGCCTCATACCTTGAACACAAACAAGAAGAGAAAGGAAGACGAGCTTGGTTATGTGCATATAAAGATTCTGAAAGAGAAAATGAAGCAGAAATCTTCAGGAAAGGCATCCTGGTGGAATAGACCTCATATGCTTGACCGAAGCTCACTCTGTAGTGCCGGCCTAAAAAGAACATGAAGCAAGGGAGTGGATCTTGCCAGGAATGAATAATGCCACATACGGCTCCTCATCTCAGAGACATCACTGCAAATATTACCCGGGTCACACAGTTACGCTCTGTAGCCAGGAGAGTGCTTTGGTTATTGAAACATAGAATGAGCTATCAGGGGACATGACTTTTAAACCGACTTGAACAATGACTCCCTGCACATTTTGGAGCAAGTCATTTCATCTCTCTGTGCTTCTTTCCTCTGTGTAGCGAGGACAATACTTATCATATGTACTGCGACACTGTAAAGCTTCATCTGCTGAAATTATTGTTGCTCTTTGTTACTATAGAATGTTATGGGAAGATATAATGGAAGCACGAGTGAATTTCACATTTGAGTGGTAGCCATTAAGCCTTGCAAGTGTCCTCTCACTTTGAAGACATTATTTTTATTCACTCCAGAGAAAGATCAGCCTGCTATGATTCGCCTTTCATGTAAGTCTAGAGTAGACAGACCTAATTTTTGGTTGTATTTCCTCCAGCGTTGTTATTTATTCCAGAGAAATGAGAGTATTTAAGTTCTTTTTGGACCTGCTTCCCGGTTTGAAACTTCTGCTTAAAAATAAGTGCTGCAAGAGGGAAAGTTGGACAGGGTAGACATGTCCCAGAAAATCTGGATAGGGCAAAGAGTACCTGGATGGAGGTACATGGGAGGTCCATGTGAGAGCCAGGAACTGAGCCCTAGTTCTCCTGTTATTCAGCCAAGAGTTCATGGATTACGTCCTTCCTTCTAGCAGAGCTGACCATCCCCATTCCAAGCCACAACACAAGTTCTGTAGGTTCAGCTGGGATGAGTTGCGGACCTTTCCTTTGAGGCACAGTTCAAGAGCCGTGGCTGGGTTAGAAGTAACAGCTTATTGCCTTTTCAGTTTTTTTGGTTAGTAGGAGGATTTTCAGGTCTAGGGTTGTCTGTCAGCCTTGTTCCAGTGGGGGGGGAAGAAAAATACTTTGAAATGGAAAGAAAAATTTTGCAGGGAGCTAGGACTGTAGGACTGTAAGAATTGTAACAAATGGCTTTTTTATTCATTAAAATTCAAATGCAGATAAATAACCAACAGCTCCAGTGAGGATTATGGAACTTCAGTATTTATGAGGAAGCAGAAATTTTATAAATATTGAGATTGGCTATTTTCTACCTACATACCTTTTTTTTTTTTTTTTTTTAAAGAGTAATAACATTTGCTAGTCCGGCAATAACACTATTCATTTATGCACCAGCTTTCATCCAGAGATCTCTGAACACTTTACTAACATTGGCTGAACAGAACTCCTAGAGATGCAAATAGTGAATTATTACCCCCAGTTTACAAACAGAGAAATGTTTGCACTAAAAGATAAAGGATTTTTGTCCAGAGATGAAGGCTGCCACATAATCGTGGCAGAGTCTGTAAGCTGTAACTACAGAAGTTGTTCTCCAGCTGAGGGACCTCACCAGTTTAAGGATGTTGTTAGAGGAACAAGAGTTACTGGAATAACCAGTGGTCCAAACTTAAAGCACTTCCATTTCCTCACACTCACTGCTTATGTGCATGTTGTAGGTTATGGCAAGTGAAAGCACGTTTTTCTTACAGGTCAGCATCAATATTGTATGAATTAAATAGGATCCCAGAAGGGTAGATCAACTCAGACAGTGTTGTGTACTAAATAGCTATGTTGCCTCACCTATTCAGTTAGTTTAGTTATCTCTATGTAGCATTGAATTATGCCATGTAAATGTCACTTTTATGGATAAGGTCAATTTAAAATATGTTCCCAACAGCAGCAGCAGCCACAACAATAAAAACAACCCAGAAGATGTTTTAGAGCTTGTCAAAACTTCTCCTCTACAAGGCTTTTTAATGAAATTTCCACCTGCTTTAAAAAGAATTTGAAAATAGAGATTTAGTCATAAGGAATATGTGAAGAAAAACGTGTCAAAATCAAAGCCAAAATAAACATAGACTGAACAGAACATGTATTTACATCAACTTTTAATATTTAAAAAATATGAAAACATGAAGAGATGTAGGACTGTTGCCTATTTTCAAAATCAAATTTCTATTAGAATATCAAAATATGGAAGAGGAGACCTGGGCCTTTCCCTGTCCACTTCTAGTCTTCATCAGAATATCCTTCGTCAGGTATCATAAAGTACCTCTGACAAGGAGGATATTTCCATTCTTAGGTTCAGTTCATTTATTTTTTCTTTATTTTTCTTTTTGTTATCTATCTGACATGTCTCTAAGTGATCCAGGTTACTGGACTGGATAATTCCAGACTCTAAGCAATTAATTGGTTCAACAGAGGTTAAGATGATTAAGAAACTTTAATGGCAGAAGGGATGATGATGATTGACTTTGTGGATTCCCAAACCCATTTTTCTTGGCACAATCACCGGCCATGGTGATATAGTATTCTGGCTCTAGGTTGCAATCTGAATGTGAGCAGCAGGTGGCATTAGGCTGTCCTGGAAACATTCACATGCCATTTTGAAGTAGATTTCAAATCACTACTGACGCACATATTGCTGCCTGGGAACTTCTTATTTAATCTGATGTCTTGTCTCTCACCCGCTAATTTATATCAATCCTTTTCTTTCCATTCACACTTTAAATCAAACACGGGTGTCTTTTTAAGGGCTTTAAGTGGCAGGGAATCCACAGCATTTAGCGTTTGTAGTGATTAATTACCACTGCTATTTAGAGTCACACCTACATCTAAGTTTGAATGTGCCTTTGAAGTTTGCAGTCATTGGGTTTTGTTAGAACATTTTTGTTTTAATATAAAAGCATTTTGATAACAAACCTCTTGCCACGTAAGTACTGAATGACCATGATCATCACTTTGTTCTTTACTGCATGTAATATGACCAATGTCTTTTGCTGGAAACTGACATTTTAACTTCAACATTTCAACACCTAAGGAATGAAAATACAGCCCTCCATGGAGTATGGGCAGCCCTCCTCTTGACACACACAAGATCAGAGTTGTCATCTGGTGTTATTAAAGAAAGTGCTCAAAAGGGAGAGGTTTCAGAAAAATATCAGTGATATTTGCTCATTTCATTAGGATGATGCATGTCCTTGACTGCTTCTCTCCAACTTCAAATATAGCTGGTATTTATTTATTTATTTATTTATTTATCCTTCTCCAGGGATCACATCCCTAACCATGGAAAATTGCTAGGATGAGGAAGACAGGACCGGGGAGGGGAGTGCTGGAGGCTGATACAGTAACACAGCATCCATTTGTGGCTTGATTCCCCCAGTGGTGAAGCCATCAGTCGTTAAAATCCCCTTAAGCAATTCTCTTTGATGGCCTGAATCTACTGAACTCTCTGTCCAGATTCTCAGGCAAAGAAGAACACTTAAAGGCTTTGTTTTTTTCTAGTCCCTGGTGACCAGTACCTGATACACTGCTTTTCTACAGTTGGCCCTTGACTGATTGATCTGGCAGCATTGCAGTGGAAGGTTCATAGTCCAACGGGCTAATGACTCTTTGATTGACTTGTTATTTGATGTGTTGTAGATATGCTCAGTCTGTGTCTCCTGTGCCTTTATCTTCCCTGTGCAGTTATGTTGACAGATTCACAACTTCCCTTCTGAACTGGCTTTCAGCACAAGATGTTTCTCAGTAGGATTTTTTTGCCTTTGTTTCCTCAGTTCTCCCTGACATCCATAAGGCAATGCATTCTGCTTTGGTAAGGCAGGACCTTGTGAACATAATAACCCACTTACCAATGAAAGTGGTTAATTTGCTCTTTAAGAAGAGAAAGATTCAAATCAAAACCTCTGGTCTCAAAGCTTAAGGAGTGCAAAAACTAAACTGCTGCTCTGAAAAAATCTGAATCCAGCCCAACTGCTGATGCCAACCCTATCTCTCCCATGCAGATTGCTCGGCGTGCTTCAACACTGACAAGTGCCACAGGAGTGGAGATGGCTTCCTACCACCTGAGAGTCATGGTGAAGAAATTCTCACTCGAGGCTGCCAGCCAGAGACTATGCTTTCCACCAGTGTTTCTTATCTTGTGTGGCCCTACCAAAATGCACAGTCCAAGCTACAGCATGGTTCTGGGCTCTCTTCCCAAGCCTGTGAATGTGAGAGATGCTGGAGGTGTGAAGTGGGAAGTAGGAACCTGGGGTGCTGGAGTTCTGGCACTTCTGATGAGGACAGCAGCTGAGGTCTAGGAAGATTCAAAAACAGAGAGAAAAAGAAAGAAGAATCTGATTAGAGAAACACTTGAAAACTAAATATATGATGGCTCTAGAGACAAATATACTGCATTTCACAGGGGTCTCAATCCCCAGACCTTGGCAGACAGGAAGAGGTTCCCTCAAGTCCCATTGTATTCTGTTCTTTTACCTAGCGTAAAGTGCAGCTCTCTTTATTCTTCCATTTAATCTTTTGAACTTTCCAGGAAAATGACAGGATTTCTTACAAGGCATACTACAACTTCAAGAAGTTAGAGCTTTGTGTACCTAGGTAAAATTCCAATAAATAAAAATATTACTAGATAGAAGGGGAACTTCTAGGTTTCCAAATGACCCCACTGAAAAATTAAAGCATCTTTTAAAACTTCTCCTCCCTTTCCCATTTGAAATATCAATGAACAGATCTTCCAAGGTTTGAAGTGAGACTTTGTGTATGTGTATGACTAACTCAGATTTCATCCTACAGGGACTTTTTGACTCACTGAGACCATTTTTGATGCTCTGAAGGTAAGCTTCACTACCAAGACAGTGGAAGTGTGTAAAATCACAGAGAATAAATTTAAAAGTAAGAGACCTCAGGAGGTCACCTAGTCCATCCCTGCCCCAAGGCTCGATCAACTACATCTAAATCTTTCTTGACAGATGTTTGTTTAACCCGCTTTTAAAAACCTCCAGTGGTTCCAATCTCACAACAATCTATTCGAGTCTTTAACTGTTCTTACTGCTGGATGTTCTTCCTTCATGTCTAATCTAAGGTAAACAATTATTCCAATTTTATCACTGCTTAGGATACACAAAAGGTCTACTTTCAGATGATGAGATGGCACTTTTCAATTACAGAAGTATCATTCTCCAATTAGGATGTATGGGCAACAGGATAGTCCTTTGAATTCAGATATTGCACTATTGTATTTTATGTTTGAACGTTTATCATTACCAAACAATAATCACTTTTCTTTTTCTTTTTTTTTGCCTCTTTCTATTGTATTTTCTCTTGCATCATGTTATACTTTTCCCTGTCCATACATCTATCCCTCTACATCTCTAAATCTGCTCACTCTTTTTTGCCTGCGTGTGCAATACCTCCTTTCTCACCTCACCACACAGTGGGTGAGAGCCCAGTTTAAGCAGCTGCAGCTCCATTAGTTGATATCATTAGTAACTGGACTGGCATATCTGATATCAAGGATAGCTCTTCATTTTGTCCTACTGGCTCCTTTCTGAACTATTGATGTAAATAGGTGGCAAGAACGTCCCTCATGCAGGCTGTTGCTCTCAAATGAAAACATGACATGTCCATAAAATGTGATCTATGTGTAATCATCATACACATGCCTTCAAACAGGGGAGAGAAGTGACTTGCTAATTAAGTTTTACAATCCAGCGGTTGTGAGAAAGATAAAAACATGTCCCCGGTCAATCCATTACAAAGAGAACAGAACATCTGACCTTTTCATCCTGCCTTCCGTTTGCACTTGCTAGATCCATAACCTTTTCCAGCTGGAACGGAAAGTTCAATTAAGTTTTGTTGGCTCAGAAAACTGCCCATGTCCTGGAGAGTAGATTAGGCACTCAGGGGCTGCAATTATCCATCTGGTGCCACTTCAGCTATAATATCTATATATTTATATACATATTGCCATCGCTTGCAAGGATAAACACTCTGCTGAGTTGCTCAGGGTCACAAGTTTTACCACTAGGGGCTCTTCTGAACCCCAGGATCCAAGCCACCAAGCTCCACACAGGATAAACCCAATGTCAATGGAGTTTCTGCCACACATATCTTCAGAGGGAATTTGTCCAAGTGGAAAAGATTCATCACATACCATGAAACCTCTCAGGTTTACATCTGTGTAAATCCATTGATTTATGGATCTGCACTTCCCCACTTTCTGGGTGAGGCATACAGAACCTTTAGAAATAATTTAATCTCTGTTGAGAAAGAAATTATATACACACACACACATATATTATATAATTAACACTTCTGAGGACAAAGTGCTTGGCCCTGGCAAATTATTCATGCAATTACATCAAAGATGAGGCACTGACAGCAACCAAGGCATCAATCATCTGACTGATCAATAACGCCTGCAGAACATGCAATCAAACATAATCAGACTCACATAGCCTCAGGATGAGAGAACATCTGAGATCTTCTCCACACACAGGGGGGCTGTAGCTTCAAGGGCTTGTCTGAAAGTTTGCTGAGCAGATTTTTCCCTTTGGGGCCATTTCTAACCTGTTTGCAGATCTGCAACTCTCTCTAAAAGGGGAGCAAACACTCCTTAGATCATTGCACCTAAGTTAAGTGGGCTCCTTAAGAAAGTGGATGCGGCATCCATACTTGTTCATCACAAACCACAAAGCCCAGTGTGCAATGCAAGTTGCTACATAAGGCTCTGCCTTTACCAGAATTTTATAAAAAAACAGCATGATTTTCCCTTATCTACTGGATGCTAAGACTAGCAAACAAGCAAGTGATTGTGTTACAAGTCGGTCTACCATGGCACAGGCTTCTGGTGTATTTCAGAAGAATATTTTTTTTAACTCTGTAGCATGAGAACATAGATTGCTCTGCTCAAAATAACAGAAGACTGCTCAAAATAACAAAAGACTGCCTCACCCCATCATCCTCACCAAAGAAGAAATGCTGGGCTTCCTGCTTCAGAAGTTCCCAGATTTGGGACATGTTTCTGAGCTCCATCAGGAGTTTTACTCCAGAGACAAGTGAGCACAGCTTCCACAGCTCCTGCAGTTGCAGAACGTGAACACACCTGCCTCCATCTGCACTAGTGCTAGACGTAGGAACACTCACATGTCATGGACAGCAATCTCTTAATGACCTGTTAGCATTGCTGCAACAGTTTTGCTTAGGCAGATTGGCTGCTCTGAGCACCAGCTCCCTACTGCTAAAGCAAAGTCTGCTTCTCTCCAGAGAAAATGCTGAGGCAAGTTTAGGAAATGTCAGTGATTCCCCCTACCCTTACTTGCTGGTTTGCAGTTTTCCTGGGGAAATGAAAACCATGAGAGGTTGTGGGTTTACAGTGTCTACTGAGATCTCTATGAACCTTGCTTAATCTATTCCAAAAGCTGCTTCTTCCAGCCCACAGCACTCTGATGACCACCTCCACCTTGCTTCCTGCATCCCTCAATTTGTTCTCTCTTGTTTTTTTTCCACCTCACTGTTCCTATAACGTTTAAAAAAAAGCTTATAAGCTCCATCCTGAAATAATCCAGTAATGAGAAACTGGCTACATTATGGACCAGGAAGGGTCAAGACAGAGTTGTTTTATTTCTATCTCCCAGGGCAGTGCTTGCTGCCCATTGCCCACCACCTGCTTGGTGGCATAGCTGTCACCCAGATGCACCTCCATATCACCACGGGGCAGGGAAAGATCCCACCCTGGCCCAGCCACACCTCCCACAGCCTTGCCACCGCCATGGGCTGAGTCTGCAAATCTTTGGAAACCTCCTGCCTTTCCCCCACCGGTTCCTGCGCTGCGCCTCATTAGCTGCTCAGCTCCCTTCAGCTGGGAGACAGGAATCTGGCAGGAAGGTGTAAACAGCCAGTTTAATTGGGTGTTTAGAACAAAAGCAGCAGTGGCAGTGCTGTCATTTTCGAGCTAGCTTACAAACAGGCAGTTTGAAAATCATTTCCTCCCATCTGCACAGAGTTAAATATCCCAACACTTGTGAGCAAGGCTCTCTCTGAACATGGGAGAAGCAAACAAACAAAGTGATGCCTTCTCAGAACGTGAGGCTGTGTTTCTGTCCTGGCTTATATCCTGTCCTGTGCAAACATTTATCATTTGCCTTCAGGCTCTGCAAGTTTGGGACTACCCTTGATTTTCTCCCTAACTGTCCAGCACACATGCGTGAATGAAAAAGGCACATCTTTACCTTCCATCATCTTCCTTGTGGTGATTTTATAGGCCTGAGCAGTGAATGTCATGTGCCAAAAAATGTCCACGTGTGATGACAACAGACAGACCTGCAGCCACAGCATGTCATGTCTGGGAATGAAAATATATTCTCGTTTGCCCCTCCTCTTCATGCAATCTCCTACAATTATCCATTCCCTAAGAAAGAAGGCTATTTGTTTAGTATTTTTCATTCTGGTGGTAAAGGAAGGAAAAGAAGGAGGAAGAAAAACAAACAAACAAACAAAAAAAAACACTAAGGACTGTCCAGAGGTGTCCTGCCTGCACCTATAAACTCAGATGTGGATTTATTTGTGTTGCTTAGAAACCTTCATCTGTGGCCTGGCTGGTCCCTTCATGTTTATTTAAAATCGCATCTAATAGAAAAAGGCACAGCCATAAGGCTGGAGAGTGAAAGTTTACCAGGGTCACCGGTTCTGCACCTGAACCATTTCTCTGATCTCTCCTCCCAGGCCAAACAAACCATTTCCATACAAATGGGATCCCGATGACCAAAACACAGGACTGCAGCCCAGGTATCTCCCACCCAAGGCTTGACCCCTGCCCCATAAAAACAATGTGTGAATATGATGGGAGAGGCTGACAGGCATCTTAATTACCCTAGAAGTGTCCCTTTTTTTTCCCTCCCTACTTGGAAATTGTGTCCAAAGAGAAGGAAGATGTGGAAATAAGCAGATTTTAATAAAGCTGATGAATATCCTAAAGTCCTGGACAAAAGGCTAAAGCACATGAGAGGATCAGCCAGACCTACCCTGGCCCAGGGAGCCCAGGGTTCTTGGAGTGCATCAGGCTTGCTGTGTGTGTTGTCCAGGTAAATCTGTCCGTGGCTGCCTTCTCAGGCACCTTCAGAGCCTTCCAGCAGAGGTGTGGCAGAGCTGTTCCTGGCATGTTTGGAGGTGTACTCATGACTACAATCTAGAATAGACTGTACCCTTATTTTGGGGACTTAATCCCCTCCTAGACTGAAACTGCAAGAAGATTATTCCTACTCAAATATCTCCTAGAAATAGATCCAGGTTTTCAGTCCCATGCTGACAACAAGCCCAAGGAGTGCTGAAGTCTTGGTCCAGATTTGATTTCCACCCCAGTTTGACAGTGGCTTAATTTACATTTAAGCACAAAACCAGAATCCTAACTGTTGTCCTCTTTTCTTTTGATGAAATAAAAATGATCTAGAACCAACAAACTGAAATGTAGCAAATTCTGAATGTAATGGATTCATAAATTTCAAACATAAGACAACCATGATTTACTGCTCTGCCTCGTTGTATAACCAGGGCCATAGATTTCTTCCACTTACTGGTTTCTGCATGAACCTCAATTGAGTTACGGTTTAAGCAGGGACATGCAGTCTTTAACACCGGTCTCAGGACAAGCAATCTAACCACATTCCCTGAAAAGGGTTTTCCAGTGATTCATCACTTTCACTGGGAACCAGTTGACACCTTAATTCAGCTTTGAACTTCTCTAACTCCACTTTTGATTGAAGTTCGGATCTCTACAGAGAGGCAGACAGAAAGTGAAGAAAAAGAAATAGTGTGTTGTCTCTCTGTCTTTTTGCATATCTCATTTCCCATCAGAGGATGATAATGTAACAGCTGAAATGCTGAAATGAAAGACTGTTTGGAGGATCTATTTAGCATAGGCAAAAGCAGAACTTACAAGGAATTTCATGAGTCTGATTCTGCTGACAGTGCCTGCCTACATCAGAGCTCCGCAGCATCCCACTTGAGAGGAAACAAACTTTCAGTGTACTGGAACCACACCTTTGATATTTTTGAAGTTCACTGCCTATAAATAAGGCTTCTTTAACTGAAAGTCTCATCACAAATCACAGCCACGAGGGCTTAGAGCGCTGTCTAATTTTTCAGCTTCCTGCACTGGGACTTGATTGTTTTCCATGGCCTTTTGTGCTCTTAGTTTATGAAAAATCAATACTTTAATATAGAAAACGAATCCCCCAGCTCGCTATTTAGGGCAGTGTTACCTCCAGCTCTGTCGCTCCTGCTATTCTGCTCACTGCACTCCAAGACACTGGCACGTGTTAACCCAGCAGGATGGGATCCCCTTGCTCTGGCAGCATCGGGCATAGGACGTGCATGGAAAGGTGTTGCGTCACCTTCAGCAAGGAGCTTGTTCCCTCCTCTGAGCTTCTGTGACATGGATTTTGAATAATAAAAAGGGTGGAATTTGCACAGACACCAACTGCTACTTAGCACTGTGTGGGTAACTGGGAATTTTCTGATTCAATAATTTTTCCTTCCTTTATCTGACTGGGAGGCAAAGAACTTTTAAGATAAAGGGGAGATTTTTTTTTTATTTATTTATTTTTCCAATGGCTTTCAGAAAATAAGGCTTTCTGTACTTATTTAGACATTTACAGGAGAAAAAGCTGGTTTGAGACATTGTACATTCTTACTAAATGCAAACTCAAGATTCAGAAGAAAAGAGTTTGAAAATAACATACTCCATGAGATTGATTTTATCACTGTTTTGGGTTTGGTTCCCCAGATGTCTACATGGAGTAGGGAGGGAAGAAAGCAGGGAAGGGCCATCCTGCGGCTGTCCTGCTGGGGCAGCAGCACAGCAACCATCATCACACAGGGCTCTGTGCTTCCTTCTCTCACACCGTTTCTAGAGAAAGAGGGGCTGTGGAAAAGCCCATCACTACTACTGGGTCCCAATCCTCCAGCTGAGGGCAGGAGGACCTCACGTTGGTGTAAATCAGTTTGCTTTTCCCTAGGGCATCACTAAAGCAAGTCTCTCCTTTCCTCCAACACTTCCCTTGTTTTTTCTTTTCAAACACAGGCCCACTTGGTGCTGAGAAATGTTGTCTTTTCCTTGCTTCTCCTCCCCCATAACAAAGGGGGAAGGAAGAACGCACAAGGTTCATCTAATTAAAAAAGCAGAAACATGTCACGCTGGCTTCTCCTGTCCCTCAAGCTTCAAACCCAGTGGCTGTTCACCCCGCTGCCATCCCCAGAAATCCCCCTAAAACAAGACCAAAGGAGCTGGGAATAAGCGGTCTCTGCAGGTAGGTAAGCAGCTCGGTGTGCAGGGAGTTATTTTTGGCTGGGTATGAAGCGCCACGTGACACAATCTGCACAAAATGCCAAGCAGTCAAAGCCGGAGCCGCGTGCTCCTAACCTCTTGCACTGAGGTAAAAATAAACCTTAATAAAAGGGCTGAGGAGGCTTAATGGGAAGTGGAAATGCAAAAAGAAGAAGAAAAAAATCTCCGTCAGGATGAGTCTCTGCAGAGATGAGGGGACACAATGGGATGTCGCTGCATTGGCTTCCACTGTGGCTGTCTTTCCATTGCAGGAGCTCAGACCCCAGGCAGGGGCTATGGCAGGTTGTCTGCCTGTCCTGGGAGAATTTGGAAGTGTTTGGTACCCGCTGAACACTGAGCAGGATGAGAGTGCCCACAAAGGGCAGCCATGAAGACAAAGTGGCTCATTCCCATTACCAGCATTGGCGCTGGTTTTGCTAAGGACCATTAACCATTTGTTTTCATGCCTTTTATTCCCCAGCACCACTTCCATGAGTACAATTTCAATGACTACGGAAAAATGCTATGCAAAAGATGGGCATATCAGCCCCTGCTGTGGTGTCCTAAGTCTTCAGTGCACAAACCTTAGCCTGCAAGTAACAAGCATCTCGTGTTTGACATGAAGATGCTCACAAGTTAATTCAGGCTCAGAAATCATCCTACAAAATCTGAACACTTTGAAAACCTTGGTAGGGGTTTCCATCTCTGGTACTGCAATTTCAGACACCATATAGTTAGCCTGTCATGCTGTCTTCACTTTACCATTATCTTCTCCTGGGGATGTCTATCTCAAAAACTCTGGAGTGGTTTATGAGGCAGCTTTGCTGGCCTTCATGTTCTAGCTTCCATCTCACTCTCCATTTTCTTACATTTGGCCAGATTTATTTAATATGTTTTGTTGAAGCCTTGCACAAAATGTCTGATTATGAAAGGAAAAACATCTCCGCCACCCAACAACCCCAAACTCCAGCGCTGCAGGAGGCCTCTACTGGAGAATTATCTTTAAAACAAAGGGAATATTAAACCAGTGCGTCTTCCTAGCCATGACACACTTCCCCCTGTATTTATGTATACATCTATCCTGAGAAATGCTGAGCAGAGCTAATCAGCCAGAGGGTGGAAGTCCTCCTGGAGGGGCTGTGGATGTCTGATACGAGCAGCACTGCTGTGCTGGAGAGCACGCCATCCTCCCGCAGTGCCCTATCAAAAGAAGATTAAGTCTGCCTGCTGGCCTGGGACTGGGGCTGTTGTCAGGGGTCCTGGAGGGTCAGGCTGCTCGTATTTTCCATTTGCCTGACAAATGAGGGCTCCCAGAGGCAGTTTCTGTAGGCAGTGCTGCCAACACAGAGCAGACCCTGGCTGGCCCATGTCCCAGCTCGGGTCCTTGGCTTTCTCCTGCCACCTCCCCTGTCCAGGCACTGAGCAGCCCCAGGCTCTGAGGAGCAGCACCACGATTTATGTGTTGCAGAATGGGTTTTAGAGGGGCCTCAGTAGGTAGCGTGTATAGGCTGGATATGCTGGTGACCTGAATCACAGCACAGCTCTCCTGCATCCTGTGGCTCTTGCTCGTACAGCGGTGATGCTTAAAGTGTGGGACCCAGGAACAAGAGACACAGCCCTGGCACCAAAATGGGGAGGAAGGGATGGAAAGGCTCGGTGGGTCGAGGCTGGAAACAGCTCAAAGTAACAGATGCAAATACTCTGGATGCTGTAGGGCTCTGCAGCTCCTCCCCTGCACAGTAACTTCCTACCACATCCAGTCAGCTGCCAGCCTGAGCAAATGTCCCTGGGCTGGAGGGGACAGAGAGAGGCTGTGCCAAGGCTCTGGGAAGCCCTGAGCTCCCCCTGCCCCATGAAGAGAGAGAGGTGAGGGGGAAAAGTGAGATAAATATATTTTTACCCCAAATTAAGTTTTCTCTTGGGCAGTGCAAATGTTACTAGTCAGTGCTAGTAGAAGGGGATGCAAACCCTTTCCCAGCAGGAAAATGAGGTTCAGAAGTCAGTGAGCACAGGGACCTGAGGCATCCCGAAGTGCACATGGCTCTGCCCAGGGCTGGCCCAAGAGCACTGGAGGGAGGAAGACTTTGTTGGTGTCACGTTTTAAGGTCACAAGGGATTTGTTCTGCTTTTATATCTGTAGACAATATTTTCTAAATGAAACTAAGACAGGAGGGGAAAAAAAATCCAGTGAGCAATAATTAAAAAGTCCCAAAGCAGAGACAGAACAGGGAGTGCAGGCAGTCTGACAGTTTCAATTTTCGCTTAGACAGGACTTCTTGGGACTGATCACCTTCTCCTTGTGCTGACGAGCATCCTTTCGGTGCTGCAAATCCCATACCCAGTGGCTGCCACTCACCTTCCTGCTCTCACCCCAATGCCAGTGAGGCCCTATAGGGTGGGAATAGTGACAGCACAGTCCCATGTTGGGGAACACCTTAAGGTGGTGTGAGACAGGAGTGAAACAGCCAGCAGGTCTGGGTTGGACTGGAGTCACCAGGGGCCTCTTCCCACAGGGCTACTTCTGAGGAAGGAAAACCTGGAAGAGATACTGAGATGGAAGAGATATCACCAGGTCATGGTGCTTCTGTGAAATGAATAAATAGAAGAGGTGGGCCATGGTGACACAGACACTTGGTATTGAAAGTGGAGGACTTGGTATTGAAAGTGCTGGATCCAGGCATCCTCCCTGTTTCTCTCTGCACCGTTAGCATCAGGATGGATGCTGAGCAGTGCCACTGCAAGGGAGCCCTTAAAGATTTAACTTCTCATGTTAAGGAGTGTTGGCAATGCTCTTACTGGAGTGGGAGAGAAACAGAAAAAGTGAAGAAGCTGATACCAAACCTCAGGAACTCTAACTTCACCCTCAGCTCAAGTGCCTGATGTTTTAGCCACAGCTTTACCTCGCTCCCCCTGACGCTGCCTCCCAGTTCATTAACATTCAGAGATAAACCTGGGGGAGTTCAGGAAAAGTCAGGGATCAGAGAGGGGGTGAACTCAGAACCAGAGACGGACCTGACCCAACCCCCTGGGTCAGAGCAGGACTTTGCTAAAGGACAAGCGTGTGGTGGGGGTGGTACTGTGAATTTTGCAGCTCAGGCCAATCTATAATTCATTATGTATCTCTGGTATTTCTAAGAAGGCTACAGCTGTGATATTTAAATGCCAGACCTTTGTGCATCTTTAGCCTCATACTTCTGTTGTTGTTTTTGAGGAGCTGAAAGACTTTTTACTCCAGATGAAACTGCAGAGGGAGAAAGTGCTGGCAGCATCCTGGGTAGGCTTGTTTCTTGTCGTTTTAGCATCCAGGACATTTTGAATTAATGAGGCTGAAGCTCAGAGCCATCTGATGGCTGGTTCACCCTTAATTTCAAGGTGGGGCTTCACTCTTAAAAGAAATTAACCCCGCTCCAGCCATAACCAAATTTGTGATTTCTATGGGTTATGATTTCTACTTTTTTTTTTTTTTTTTTCCTATGGATGAAAAAAACAAAGGGGCAAGAATTGATATCATCAACTGAGCAGATGAGACCTGTAATAAACAGCATGAACTGGTGTAAGGGGAAAAAGCAGATGAAGAGCAAGGGCAGGTGGTGGTGGTGAGGGATAAGCTGGATAGCAAGAAGTGTTTCATATACACAGGGATCAAGAGGCCTGCAAAGGTGTTAGCCAGGTCCCTGGGAAACAGCAGGAACGAGGGTACTGTGGGAGAAGTTGCAATCACAGACACCGAACTACCTGCCTGCTCCGGGCTGTATTTCCTCCAGAAACACCTCACACCCAGCAAAGTTACAGTGAGAAATGTCCCTGAGATGTATCAGGAGGGTAAAGGAGAGTGTGGTTAAAAGCAAGGCAACAACTTATGGGACCAAGCTGTCTGCACCTTCCTCTCTGCTTTGCAGCACAGGGCACAGGCAGGGGATGCAGGCAGGGCTGCTGCCTCCTGCTTTCCTCCGTGTCAGCCCTGGCCTCTGCCCGGGGCAGATTTTGTCCTTTTCCTGATGCTGTGTGGCTGTACAAGTAGAGAAAAGGCATGGCATTGCACATGCAGAACTCAGATCTCATCTAGAAATGAAAAGTAGTCTTTTCTGCCTCTCACTCCTTGTCAAGTCTCTCATAGAAATTTGTGAGCACGCTGGGGGCTGATAATTTTTTTATATTAAAAATATGCATATATGCAACAATTAATTGAAATTCTTCAGAGAAAAGCTTGAGCAATATATTCATTGACATTTAACCTCCTCCTCCCCCTGCAATCAAAGTCTTTTAAATAGAAATTGCATCAAATTTGATTCCGTTTTGGCAGTTATATCTTTTGAAAGGAAAAAAAATAATATAAGAGGGAAAAAAATTCTAAAGTAAAACAGACTGTGACAAAGCAATATGTATCTGCAGAGGAAAATAAAACCTTCTAAAAACCAGTCCTGTGGAGCCCTAGAATTAAGATGTCAAAGGAAAGAACACAAGGAAAGGAGTGGAAGAGGGAAAGAAAAATATCAGGAGAAATACCAATGGGGTTAAAATACAGTGATAATGTCCTTCATAATGCCCCAAGCCACAGTCCTGTTATAACCTAATTAGCATCAGCCACAGCTGACGGAGGGCTGGGGGCCGGCACAAAGCCGTGGTGCTGCGGGAGGCGAGGCGAGTGATTCAGTAATTGATGCTTTTCCTTCAGATGCAGCATTAAGCAAACAGTTGCAGCAGGGTATGAGGCAGGGACAGGCTGAATAGCGAAAAGATCTGCCTTTCAGAAGAGAAAGTATTGCAAAAAGCTACTTTCAGTCAAGACAGGGCACCTGGTTCACCTGGAGATGGGCGGTGTTTTATTAGCCAGGGCTGCTCTGCTGAACCTTTGGGGTAATTCCCTCTTCCTTGGTACAAAAGCAGCTTGTGTGAGCAAGCACAACATCCCTGCTTTTCGTATTTTGGTTCAGACACCTGCCGCAAGCCTCAGCCCAAGTAAGTGCAAGATGACTTGGGAATGCTTGCAAAGGGGCCAGAGCATGAGTATCCCTCATCTCCTGGGCCAGAAGCCGTCTCTGTTGTGCAGTGCTCCCACTACGGGATGTGTGCTGCACTTTTCTGCACAGACAGCAGCTTTTGGAAGGTGCTGGGTATCCTCCCAGCCTCTCTATCCCCCTGCAGGGCCTGTAAAGCACCTTTGGGCCCTGAAGGAATGAGAAGCTCCATGAGATGTTTTTATCATTATTAATGGGAACACTTGTATTTAGAGGGAGATGGAGAGGAGATTTGGGAAGTGTGAGACATATAAGTCTTGTTTCCAGCGGCGGGGGGTTATAGATGCTGGCTCTGCTAATCAGCAACAGAAGAGGGAAGCCACCTAGGGAATTGCGATTTAATTAAAGATAGCTGCCAGGGATTCAGAAAGGAAAAAAAAAAAGTCTAACAAACCATTTGGAGAAACCATTTGGAGATGCACACACACACACACACACACACACAGGAAAAAAAAAAAAAATGTCAAGACCAAAGAGGAGAATGCTGTTAACTTTGGCAGGAGGAAAGCTGTGAATAGGTATCATGATCCCTCTGCAGAGCATGTTCTCCTAGCTATCAGGATGGAAAACGGTGGCATAGCTGTGCAGGCAGCACAACTGGAACGAGGCACCAGCTTCCGTGTGAATGCAAAGTCTGGGCAAGCGCTGGCAGACACAAGGTGGGCAAGGAACCCACATCAGCTCCCCGTACAGAGAGAAAATGGAAAAGTTTAACCAGAGCCCAGCACTGGTTTCCTCCTGACAGCGTCTCATGGAGCTTCTCATATATATAGCACCTGTATGGGAGCAGAGCTGTTGGCACTGGAGCAGCTCTGCAGCCACAAAGCTCAGAGGTATAGTGAGCATGGACCCACTGTGGGCTGGGGATGGAAAGATGACATCTGGTTGTTTTTTCTCTTGCTGTCCAGGGAAGGCACATCTGAGGGCAAGGTTTTTTAAGTGCAGAAGGTAAAATCCATCAATGTCAGAAACAAAGGAGAGGTCAGAGTAATGCTCCGTGGAGTGGGGCTTCAAGCTATTTCTTCCAACCTTAGGAAATAAATCTAAAAGCTGAAGAAGGTATGTACTATACACATATATTACCCAGGAAAATCCCAGGAAAGGATGAGTTCTTTCTTTGTCTGCTATAATTTTGTCTTCTTTCTCTCTTTCTCTCTCTCTTTCTCTCTTTCCCACCTCTAGATGGGAAATGTGTGGTGACGATCTAGGGAACATTATTTCTATGTATTTGCTGTACAAACAGAACTGAAATTCCTGAAAGATATCATGCCAGGCCATTAAAATTTGGAAAGACTCTTAAAGGAATTTTCTTAACAGCTGCAAACTCCAGGCCCCTGTGGGCTGGCCAGGAGGGCTGCTCGGCTGTTTCAGGCAGGTGCCCAGACAAAAAAAAAGCTATTGCTCAGTTGCAAGAACAGGGACAATGTACATGTTTTGGTCACCTTATTGTATAAAAGATATTAGAGAAAGCAAGAAAATGCAGCAAAGTGTGAAGAGCATGACATCAGCAATTGAAGAGCTCAGCTTTCTCAAAATGTGAAAGAAAGGAGGTCTAACAGGAAAAAAGAAGCACCTGGCCAGATCAGGCAATGAAAGAAAGAGGCAGAATAGAGACGCTGTAAGTATCTTTAAGCATTCATGTGGGAGAGGTGACTTCATCTTGAGCTTGCTTGCTAATCCCCGATTTCATTTCAGCTATGGAGTTCCTTCCAGGATGCTCAACTTCCCAAATGCTTGGGAGCCATGGGACATGGATTTTAGATTTTTGTTCCACTAGTTCCACTAGATGTTTTTGAACATCTCTTCCCTCACAGGATGGCATCCCACCCCCTCTAAACCTATCACCAATTATAAGGCTTTGGTGCTTTGAGAAGCTCCAAGGGAAGCCAAAGATGTGGAGCAGTGGCTTCTTTCCTGAGCAATCATTTATGTTATCAGTCATCCCCTAAATCCCAGCAAAAACAAGCACCTACAGGGGCAGAAGCATGCACGATGCCAACGCTGTGCTCTTGGCAGGTTAGATGTACTGCTTCATTTTATTTCTGGGCTCTGGGCAATATTAATTTTTTAAAGCAAGGTTAGATCTCAAACATTTGTCAAAGGCATCACTTGTAAAGCTGAGATCCATCTCCTTCCTCTTGCCACTCCCTTTCTTCTCCTGCCTTTTTTTCTTCCTGCTTCCCTTGTCTAAAATGCCTCTTACCTGCCCCAGAAATCAGAGCTCTCCTCTTCGCCTCCCCCCTTGGCTAAACCATCAGTCACTATTCATCATTGCCTATGTAGAGCAGGAGATGACTTTTGCAGAGTCCTGGAAATATTTGGGTGCTGACTATTGCAGAGTTGCCACCTCCTCACTGCCAGAAGCACAGAAGCTGGTGTCAGCATCTCACACCATGTGTGAGATACCACCTGGAGTCAGCCTCCGGGGGAAGAAGCAGAGCTGGAGGGACCGTAATGCATGGTCCCTGCTGGGAGAGAACCTAGGGTGGTATCTCTGGGGAATCAACCTTCAGAAGCAGGCTGATAAAAAGTAATTTTCATGAGCACTACCAAAAGGTTGTTGTTGACTTTTTGTTTGTTTGTTTTGTTTCTGTTTTCTTTCTTTCTTTCTTTCTTTCTCTCTCTTTTTTTTTTTTTTTCCCTCTCTACCTTAAAGGGAGAATAAATTAAGAGTTTATCTGTAATTTTCTCAGCAGGACAACTGCATTGAAGTGCCAGGCAGGATCCCCCATTGTATAAATCAATGCGTTTTATCACAAGCTTGGGCCTTCTAGTAATAAACTAAACAAGAGCTGCTGCTTTCTTCATGGATGTAATCAGCAAACAGGTGAGCACTGGAGCTTTCCTCATACTAATGGGGGGAGGCAGTTAATTTGACCTGGAGTGAGGATTTAGTCTCTCCTGCAGCGGAGCTGTTTCTGCAGTTATCTCTCCAAGTCCAGCCTCTGTGGCTTTCTGTCTTATTTCCAGTCCAGACATGCTTTGGAAACCATTACCATATTCATAAAGCTACCTGGACTCACAGAGCATGCATGAAAGGGTTAGAAAGACCTATCTATTTTACCAGCTGTGCAGCCAGCAACTGTAAGTGAGAAAAGGAGGAGAAGGAGGAAGAAAAAGAGGTTATTCAGCATTTGCTCTGTAGGAAAAGCGTGCATGGTCTTTCAAATCTATCCCATCTATTAATACAAGAAAGCAGAACTACTCGTCTTGGCCTGGCAAATCTGCCCTTGAGGGCAGATAGCAGGAGACCACGTGCCCCTTGTGGATTTACTGCAGTGCTAGGGCAAATTTCCAAGAGAATGCCTTCCATGAGCAATGTTTTCTTGAATTATAGGGCAGACAGGTGGAGAACATGGGTTACAGATAAGGAGATTTGAGATACAGGAAGCAGGAGGTATCTTTGTTGCAGGTTCTAATTCTAGGCTCGGACATGGGTTTAATATGTGATTTTAGCCAAGCAAGAGGATTGTGATGGTTATAACACAAGCACATCTTCTTTGGTAGATAATAAACATCGGTAAGAGGACTTAAATCCTTGGACAGGAGATGTCCAGGATCTAAAAAACATGATCACAGCTGCTCTAAATGAAAGGTTCCTGGTATGTTATCTCTGTTATCATTCATCTAATCCTTCAGAGGTCTACTAATGCTGAAGACAAAGATAGTAAACAGTAGTCTTGAATAAAAATGAATGAATTAAATTAATTTGTATCTTATCACTATAATGTATGATTGCAAAGAGTTCATCACTTGGTTTAGGGCACTGAATGCTTACTATTACATAGCAAGAACTTTTGGGGAGCGTGTCTCATTGGGGAAGCCTGCAGGAGATTCCCACTCCTCCTAAGTTCATATGCTCAGGTTTTTAACTAGAACATCTCTTTCCACTTCCAGGAATATACTGTTTCATCTCTGTCTTTGAAGAGAATAAGATAGAGTGATTATAATGCTGTCCTTCACATTAGGTGGGAGAAGCAGCTACACAAGCCACAGGGATGGTTTGCTGTACAAAGAAGAGGTCATATTTACTAAGCATTTAGTGGGCCTGAGAAATATGGGCTAAAAAAATCACTGCAAAGGTTAGGAAAAAAAGTCTTCAGGCTTTTTGAACTTGTCTCGTGTAGTAGTACAGGCATGAGGAAGATAACACTGAGAGGTGAATCACTTTGCTTGCTCCAGTGAGAGAGGATCATCGGCTGCTTACACCCTATATAAGAAAAAAATTATATTGATCCAGAGTTCCCACATCTATGATCTACATCCTTGTGTTTCCCCTAAGGAAAATTTATGGCTCCCTATCAGCAATAAATCAGGAGACCGAATTTCCTGCTCCTTCTCAGACAGATACTCTGTTGTACAACATTAGAGAAAGCCCCCAAAATGCGGAGGATATGAAGGTTTAACACACAGGCAAGTCTGGATAGCAACTCAGAACAAGCAGAAGAAAGACAGATCAGCTTCCAGTGTGATGGAAAATAGCAAGCTCTTCATTATATTTAATGCATTCGCTAACTGCATTTCTGTAGTATGCTAATGTATAAATAGACACATATTTATACTAATATTTATAAACATATGTATAAATATGTCTTTGTAAATATATATTTATTAAACTAAATAAATACATATTTATAGGGGAATATTTAATGCATTTAATAAACATACACAATTTGCTGCCATGCTGGAGGATAAAACAAGACGAAGAGAATTGGAAGTTAACCTCAGTAAAAAATAACCTTAGATTGACACTTTCTGCCTAATGGATCCCAAAGCTCTGTTTTACTCTAATTTGCACACTGGTGAGAGATTTGGTTCTGATGTGCAGCAGCCTCTGAGATACAGTAATTGTGTAACTGGAATGGCAGCACCGCAGCTGAGTGCAGGAAGTAAAATACTTTTTTTTTTTTTTTTTCCCTGTGAAACTTGGGCAAAGTCCTCAGCTTGGGTGGAATTATTTTTAGTTTATTGTAAGGTCCTACCCGCAGTATCCAGCTGAGAGAATGTCTGTATTAAAGGTCTGTATATGGGGGATACATACATAAGCATTCTGAATTAGATAACAGTAGGTTGGAGGTCGATGAGGACTACAAAGCCCCTTAAAAAAAAAAAAAAAAAAAAAAAAGAATAAATTTGCGCACTTTGAGCAGTGTTCTGCTAAGTTTAAAGTGAGCTTGGTTATTCTTACAGCAAAACTGCTGTGTAGCCACTGTATGCTAGAAGAGTTCAGAGGGGCTGGTGTTTGCCTATGACCCCAGGGCTAATTTAGCTGTTTTGCAAAATGAAGAAGTAGGAACCCAGGTCCTCTGCTCCTTTGTTATCGAGTTGAGTGAGTGACGTGAAGGTAAAGCTGGCGTGAATGAAAACTGAGATTTCTAATGAAGAGGAACCACTAGGAGCCTTCTGATCCTCACAGGAGATGACAAGGTGATGACCGCTCAAAAGAGACTGACACAAGAGGATGGAGAGCGTTGTGTCCTGAGTTTTTTTTTCACAGATTTGTTCGGGAAACAACAGAAGGTGACATTCACTGCAAGAATTCAGCCCTGGGATAACGTCCCCTGGGAGCCACCAGTGTCTTGATTTCTTCTACGTGCTTCCCTTTAGAGGGATTTCTCTAAAACCTGATGACAGAGATAAGTCTTGGACCTTTCCCTGTGTGATGTACATGAGTCCCCTCTGGTGTGACACCCTCAGACAAGGGCAGACAGTTCTGCACTGGTCATTTTCCACTCCTTCCCCACCAGCAGAAGGTTTCATTCTTCCCCTTACTGCTCCTCAGCTGCTGTCAGTTCCTTTGGTCAAAACCTTGTCCACATCTTGGCCAAAGAGTTCAAAGCTGCTCCCAACATGAAGCTGCTAGATTAACACCAGATCTTGACTTAATCCTGCCCAGGCGCTTCCTTCTGGTCCCTCTCTCCATAGTGACTTCTCCTAAATCCTGCTGTCATTTTTCCAGCCCTTCAGCTTGCCAGGCCTTTTTCTCTTTCCCCAGGGGTGGCACTGAGCAGTCCGTAGCTGCAGACACAGGACTCGAGGCAAGAAGTCAGACATGCGTTTTACTCACACGCCAACCAACTCCAGAGACACAACTTTATTTTCTTCCTCTTTTAAAAACCTTCCTCCTTCAGAGGAGCGTCAGCTGATTTTAACACCCAGGAGACTCACGTATAATTGCCAAAGAGGGGGATGCAGCCAGCTTTGCTATTACCTTTGCCACAGGCAGGAAGCCATGCAGCCGGCTGCCTTTTGAGAGAGATCAGGTCATCTCCGTGCTGACTCAAAGGCAACCGGCCCCTCTCTCATCACTTCGATTTAAATCACAGCTCCTCTCCCACTCCGAGGTCTCATTAATGCCCCCGGCCTCTTGGTAGAAATAGTGGTAATGCAGTATCCTTGCCAGCTTGGGATTGTTATTTCCGTTATACTCAGCAGGAAAACGGAGCACTGCTTGGTTTAGTAACTGGATTAAAACAAACTGCAGCACAGGATTTGAACTCGGGCTCCTTCCTTTTCAGCTGTGTGATTTAACTTAAGTCCGTCTTCTGTCCCCGTGCAAGAGGAACATCATGGTATCAACATCTGTCTTCAGCGCTCGCTGCTCTGGGCCTGTTTCGCATTCTGGATGGATCTGTGAATGAACACTTTTCAAATGCTATAAATATTTTATGAATTTCTATCCACTTACTTTAATGGGGATTGTAAAAGCATTTAACCATATTACACCCAATCTCTCAGACATGGCGTTATTTCAACAGAGCTATTTTATTTGAAGCAACTGGCAGAGTTGCTGTAATTTTCTTTAAATATATATATATATATGTATAATATATAATACATATATATCTCAAGATGAAATCGGGTACCAGGAAAGGGGAGGCAGGCATGGAAACACCATGTCTCACGTTTGTCCCGATGTACGGGGAGGGTTTCATCTGATGAGTTTTGCATGACTGCGTGCAGGCTTCTTACGTGCCTCTGTTTTTATGGACTGGGCTGAGACTTAAGCCAACCTCTTCCTCCCACCTCTGCTTTGGCAGCAAGGGAGATGGATGTCTTACAGCTCCAGGACAGATACCCCAGCCCCTCAGCTCCACGTAGCTGTCTCAGGGCAGTGGTACCTCACCCAGCAGAGGATAAAGATACCTCTTTCTTCTTCTCCTCACACCTCTTCCATCCCTTGTTTATTCCAACATTGCCCATAGGCTTTTAATAGCCCACCAAATTGCTTTTGACCATGTCACTGTTGGGTAAATGAATTTATGGTCTGCCAACCTGATTTATGAATGCCTGTTCTCTTTTGAACAGGAGGACTGGTGTTTTTATACCTTCAGCCATGCGGGACAGGGAGCTGTTCTGATCAAAGAGGCACTGATTTTGCTGGCATGATTGATTCAAGCCAGAATTACAGCAGGATCACACTTGCACAATACAGTAATCGCAGGTCAGAGGCATCTTCTCCCATCAGAAACATCAAGTCTGAAGCCTGGGATGCTGGAAGATTTTACCCTTACTAATACCTCCTATTATCCCCAAAATAAAGCAGCTGTTCACCCATGTCTGAGGACTTTGAAATCCATTGATGTTAAAACTATAACATACACGTTGCTTTTGCTGGTTGCATCTCCTGGGTCTCCGCTGTTCACACACCAGAAAGAGCAGCTCTGCAGAGCTGCAGATATGTCGGGTACCCTGTGCTGATGGACGAAAGGATCGCAGAGGACTTGCTCAACCAGGGAGTCTAACTACCTTACTGTTTGTTATCATCAGCTATTAAAATACTGAACATCTCTGTTTCCAGACATCAAACTTAATTTTATATAAAGTTCCGTATACAGTGGTTCAAATTCTTTTTTTAAGATCTTTCCTATCAGTTACCCGTAAGCCACAAATAAAGCATCACAGAGGTGTGTTTTTTTCTGTGGGACAAATAACATCAAAAATTGCTTTTCCTCCCATGGAGTTGTTATTATTACTATTTTTGTGTGTGACAAATGCTACAATTTTCAGACAAGTATTCTTCCCCCCTATGCCAATATCCAGCCAGGTTTTTACTAAATCTTCTCTACATTGTGACTCCTAATCAAAGTCAAAGAAGTATAAAGTATAAGAAATTTAGAATTTCTCCTTCCATCTCTCCAGAAAGGAAGGTCACAAACTACAGGAACTTCTGGACCTATTCATCAAACTCTTGGAAGTCACAGCTCCCAGATTAAAAGAACAGTGATTGATGATACCTTTTCCAGGGGTTACATTGGAAAAATGTGCTCCTTATAATGGAAAGAGAGAAGAAATTAGTTCTCCTATCTCTCTTGAATCTTGGTGAAAGTGGAAAACTGGAGATAAGAGGCTAAATCCCAAAGTCTTTCCTCCAAAACCCTGCCCACTGAGGTTGAGTTCTTTAATCATTTTCCTCCCTCTATACTTTCTCTACAAGCCCCTTGACTAAGAGGGAGTCATTATATACCCGTGGGTCATTGTAGCTTATCACAATTATTTTAGCTACATAAAAATAGGATTCTTTTAGCATAAATTTTAATTAAGCCCCTTTGAGATTGCTGGAACACAAGTCCAGGACCAACAAAACCTACCATTCGAGTTTCACAGACATCCCCTATGACTTTTAACAAAAAATGCAGAGTTTCCACATGCCTTAAATTCCCCCCTTCCCTGTCATGCTTTGGTGTCCTGAGGTGGCCAGGCACTGCAGTGACAAAATTTAGGGAAAGAAAGGAAATATTTGCCATATGACTCATTAACACCGTGTACCCCTCAGCACACCTGTGTAAAGTCACCCTGCTGGAATTCATCACTCCAGCAGGAGGAGCTGAGAGAAAAAGACAGGAGCTATAAAAGAGTGGCCCGGATAAGCGGTATGCTCCCAGACATAACAGCGAGGTTTATAGCTGAGGACTCCTCATTCCCAATCCCTGTGACAGGTTTGTTTTGACAGGGCTGTTTTGACAACGCTGAGAGGAGTGAGATCAAAAGACACTGATCTGTTAAAGGACTGGACCCACAAAGAAGGAGAGGACAAAGCCGTCAGGAGGCTGACATAAAGCCGGGGGCTGCAGCAAGTGTGCCGTAATGGTTCCCCAGGAGGGCAGGTGACACCGAGACAAAGCGAATGCAAAAGATAGATAGACATTGTGGGCATGGAGTTTTTATTTTAGCTTTTTCCACAAGCACAGGGATGTTTTCAAAACAAAATATGACTTCCGTTGTCAGGAAAAGCTGCTTCTAAATTCCTGCTTGCTGTTACTTGCTGGAGGCTCTGGAAGGCGGCTTGGAGGGTGGAGGCTGTGGCTCCCACCCACCTCTTGATGTGTTCAGTGAACGTGGCTGGGACAGATCTGATACGGGGGCACCGAGAGAAAAGCTGTCAATAGGGCAGACTGTGGGGCCCTCACCACATGGAAAGCTTGGTCCCTTGGGAAAAGTGCGGTGGTAGGGTTTGTACCCAGGGCTAGAGGGGAATCCAACCAGCTGTCCCTCCCCTGCTTTTACAGAGATGTTACGCTCCACACTATGGAAATCCCTTCCTCTGCCTGCAGGAAAATATGTAAATAAATATGTTCCTATTAGAGACAAATACTGAATAATGAAAACCAGAGGAATGAAAAGTACAGTTTATCGAGCATTATGGTGACAGCTATGAGCATCTGCAGACAGTGAAACCCATCCCCTTGGCCCCAGTCAGGTCTAGGTTGGCTCATGGGCACCAGGGGCAGAACCCCACCTCTCAATAATATTGTTGATGCATCCCTGCTTTAGATGTACCCGCCACTCACAGAAGAAATCCCTATATGTGCCATGTGCCTACGTGAAAGCCAAGACATGTGAAATATGAAAATGATCACAGCTTAGACGAAGGATGCCAAAGCTAGTCTGAGGAGTTCTGGGTGTTAGCCAACAAGTAGCTTGCAACACATAAGATGAACAATTATCCAAAGGCAAAATCAGTGCCATGCAATTTCTACTAAGACGTCAGGCTGTCATTTCTGCGCTGGATAAACACCACCTGTATTATTAGTTCAGGATAACAATGGCTTCTCTATTTCTACCACTTTACTAGGAAACCTTTGACATCTCCTTGGGGCTGTCTAACCATCAGTTTGGGGTCATAATGGCTAGTGCAAGGACCTTACTTTTCACCCCAGTGTTTTCCTGCTGCCACTTAACTCCAGCAGTGTGAGTACCCCTGTGCTGGCTGTCACTCAGCCCCGCAGCCTGGGCATCAGCCCAGGTCACCGTCCGAAGCCTCACACCCAGGCTATGCCTCTAGAAGCCTTTTTACTCATAACATCTCTAAATAGATGTGGCCTTTCCTGTCTTGCCTTGCAGCCAAAGCTTTTGTCCAGCCTCACACTTCGTGTCTTGTAACGACTGCAGGGACTGCCCTGGTATTAATAAATACAGCCCGGCTCCGCTCCCACCTCTTTGCAGGATACGGGTGCAGAGATCCCTTCCCCAGCCCGCTGCTGTCAGTGTGTCATCCCTCCGCATCCTCTCCTCCGGTGGCACCTCTTCCCTATCACTTCAAACATATGCTGCACACACTTGCTATCGCAGTCCATCTTCACCCACCCTCTGCCTCATCTGTCACTCAGCTTGGAAAGGGTGCTTCTCACCTCCAACTGGCCCCCGGTGCCAGCCTTCCCTCGCCCACTGCTTCCATCTTCAAACGTGTTATCTTTGTGTTTATCCCATACTGCTCCTCATGCTCTCTTTAACATCTCCGAGGCTATCTTGTCACACTTCCCCAAATCCCATCCTAAATCAAACTCATCGTCATGGTGTCTGCAAAAAACCTGGCAGTTACCGTGCTGGCTCTGGTCTCTCGCTCTGACCCACTTCATCTCATTACTTCCCTACATTCCCATCTGTCTTATGCATTTCGTGCTTTATACCTAGACAGAAAGCTCTTTGAAGCCGTGTCTGATTTTCATGCTTTATGTACAACAACTAACATATACACAACTCAGTCCCAGCTTAAGATGAGTAGTGACACAGAAATGACACAAGGTAATTGTGTGTCACTTTTTCTAAGTGGAAAAATACTACTTTAAATTTCTGTGAAATTGGATTCTCATTTGCCTTCACTTCACGGTCACAATTGCACCTATATAACATCCAAGACAGAGATCCTCCAGTCCTCACCAATGGCTGCGGGATGGTACTGGGACATGTAGTATTGCATAAGTATCTCTGTATCTGTGTGTATTTTTGCAGAAACACTGTTCTTTTCTGTTTATGGCTTGTAAGAAAAAGTACAGACTTAAGTCTGCTACCCAAGAGGAAAAATCTAGAAATAGATGGCAGGGGACGTGTCAGGGGCAAGCAAGAATAAATAGTAAGAAATTACCCTTGGATACTAGAACACATCATCCCATATTCCTAAAAATGAGAGCGTTTTTGCCTAGTCATATGACTGGTAGCAGCATCTGTCACTTCACCAGAATAGCAGCCGTCTCTTGGTTGAGGCAGGGAGAAAACAATTTGCAGGAGGAAGCTTGTTCTTTCGACATGCGCTCAGGACAAATCAGCCATCAGTCACTCACTTCTCCTGCTAATGCTTTTTCTGGATGCCGCAGTAACTACAACACCTCGTCCTGCGCTTCCCAGCCCCATATGCCTTTGTCTGTAGCAAAACCAGAAAACGGGTTATTGCTGTGAATTCAGCTGCGGACCTACAAAGCTCCCCTCCACCCCCAACCCGTTTGCGTTGGACCTTTTTGCAAAGGGGAGACTTTTCTCAGAGTGCTATTTCTCATTCAAGGCAGCAAACATTTCAGCCTGTGACAGCCTCTCGTCACTCCAGCCACCTGGTGTCTTGCATCTGAAATGCTAACCCAGCCAGGGAGTCAGGCTCTGTTTCCTCTGCTCGCTGCTCTGCCCTGAAATAACAGGTCTGGGATGTCAGGGAAGGGTAGGGGAAATGATAACCCTTCTCCTCCGTCATTTGATGGGACCCCTGCTGTTCACATGTCCATCAGCTTCCCGGCAGGCAATCACAAGGCATTTAAAGCCTTTGGTCCAGTCTTTCACTGCAAACGGAACCTGTGTAAACCATTCTCTGAGCTCCCAGAGCCTGGAGGCCCTTTAGATGGCTCCCTATGAGGATGCAGGAAAAAATGCAACAGGCAGAGCTGAGGAAAACATCAGAAAAAAAAAATAATAAAAAAATAAAAAAATGAAAGCCCAGCCTGGGAACAAGAGTGGCTGCCAAGGAAATGCGAGCGTGGATCTGACTCTGGCTCCACTCTAAGAGCAGAAAAGTGACCCAAGGGCATGAATAAACTATGAAGCAAAACTCTAAACACACAGCACTATGCATTTGAATAATGCCTACTTAGCCTTGGAAATGATATCATTTCCCTCATCAAAATCACACCTCCGCCACATTTTCCATTTGTGCTAAAGTCATATTTAAGGTGAGTTCATGGCAGTGAGCAGAGGAGAAGTGAATCTGAAATGAAAGCGTCCACCTGCAAAATCAAAATTGCTGTGTTTTGTACTGGAACAACATTAAAATGGACTTTGCAAGAGGATTTGGGAACAGTTCATGTGTGCTTTGCCTCTCTCTTCTTGCCTGTGCTTTTGATTCCTCAGCTGGACTTCAGTTCCCATCACACACTGTGGTCCTCCCATGGGGCAGATGACTGTCGTACTGAGACCTCCTCATTCACAAGGAAACTACTTTTTGAGAGACTGGAGTTTCCTCAGAAATTGAAATCCTTTGAAACAAACCTTTATTATTTAGTCTGGACTTGTAGTTCCAAAAGGAACTGGCATAACGGTTGATTTTATGCACTGATAGCCAGGGAATATGAGAAGTCCTGGTGCACAGCTTTTATTCTGGTGGTAGAATAGTGCATCTTGTTTACCTAGTATATAAATAAGATATTAACATCTCTCCAGGAAATCACTGGATGTAATGCAGTTGTAAGCAAAGAGCGGAAAATAGTGAGCCAGCTCTTGTCCCTAGAAAACAAAGTTTGGGATATCTTTGCATTTCACAAGAACACATCGGTAAATTTTAAAATAGCTGTTCAGCCTTCTCATGAATTTTTGCCCTGGAGTTGTAAAGGAGCCCTTCCTTCCAACCTGCCTGATGTTTTTGTTAGCTTCTGTAACTAGATTCTGAATACATATTTCCCACTTATTTGTTTGCAGCTGTAATCCCCAACAGTATCTAAATTGGATCCCAGGAGTCCAAAACATTGTCTGTTTCAAGAAGCATGTCAAGTCTGGACAACTCTAGCAGATATACATGTGGGTACCACATATATAGTCTCTGAAGCAGTTTTTGGAAACATTTTGAATATATTTCATAGAGGAATAACACAGCTATCTGTTTGAGAGATGAGGACATTCCCTGTAAGTACTGAGCATTCAAAAATTAATGAATGCCATTGATAGAGTTTATCCTAGTAAATTAAAGAAAATTCTTGTAATTTTAGAATAGAAAAGGTACATTTCCTCACATGTACATTACCATCTGGCATGGAGATGTATTAATATCTTGCAATATTTAGGTCATAAATCAAATCTAAGCCCTTATTGCACATCCAGAGAAAATTACTTTCTAGTGACATATGGCATAACCTTCAACTTCTATAAATTAATAAAATTCCAGCAAATCTACTTAAATTCAGATATTTTGTATCCACATTTTATTTTTATGGATGCTGTTAACCACTCGTAATGTTAGAGGTCTTAGGTCAATGCAGAGAGTTTATTGCAGAGCTAAAGGAAATTACCTTCCAGTGACACGGGGCACGAACTTGGACTCCCACCAGTCAACAAGGAGTTCTGATCTTACTGGCTGTTGATACATACAGGACACCACAATTATATGCTGGTCTTATTAACGGGCTTTTAGAAGGGACACAGTCATAACTGGCTACAGAAATGCTTGGCAAGGGAATCAAGTTTGTCAAATTGTGCAGATTTTACATCTGTCTTGCCAGAACTCCCTGGTTACAATTTCTGTTCCTTCGTTTTGTGTTTAACAGACTCTTTGTGACCTTAGAATTCATCATGCAAAAATCAGAATATATGGGCAATTTGTCTTTCACTAGTAGCAGTATTTTTATACGGCTGAGTAATAAACTGCTCAGAAGGGGGAAAAAAATCTTGCTTTACAGTATTTGGTTAAGTTCTACATTTTAAATTAGGAATTACTTGTTGATTTTTGCAACAGCCATGTACACCTGATACATAGTTCTCTGTTGTCGTGCAAAACATCACTGAAGTTGGTGGCTTTCAAGTAGAACAATCAGGGCTTAGATCTGTTAGCAGAGAATTAGAAACAGAAGACACCATGTAATGTATCTAGTCTTTTCTAGCTCCTTGTCTGCTCTTGCATCTCTTTCCCCAGTCCATACTTTCTGGTTTGCTAACACGTTTGATTTACCTCTTCATCCTGAACCTCTCCATGTACCGTTTTGCACCTGAGTCCATTTTGTTGTGTATCTTCCCTTGATTTTGCTGCTTGCAAAAATCCACTTTCTTGTTTTTCTGCACCTCAGTGTCTCTTTCTCATCATCACTCTGTTCCTTCCACTCCCTGTTCCCTGAAGTAAGCAAGGAAGAGATTGGTTTTGATTTCCTGTCCCCCCAAAAGATCAAAAGGTTCACGAAATCCAAAAATTCCTAATCTCAATCTCATCCCTTCTGTCAGCAGTGCCCTAATAACATGCCTGCCCTGGTCATAACGTTGCGTTATTGCATTTCTTTCCTGGCTCACTGGCTTGCCTCTCCCTCAGCCTGCAGTTTACAGGGAAAGCATTTTATGTCAAGACTTAGCGTCTCTTTCTTTCACACACACCCACTTCTTCAGTTACTTCTAGCAGATAAAAGACCAAGATCAGGCGGCTGGAATTTGAGGTTGTCAGTGTTGATGTCGCAAATTAGAGGCTCATTTTTAACAATAAGAGCAATTAGTCATCAGAGCAGGTTCCTAAGAGGTATAGTGAGTCAGCCTCTTTTGTGAAGCTGACTAACTTTTCCAAAGGCTGTACTTTTGAATTAAAATCACAAGTTCTTGGGCTTGATGAGAGAATCACTGGGTGAGCTCCTGCCGTTTGTGTTTTGCAGCGTCAGGCTGCAATCATCCTAATGGTCTCCTTTGGCCTTAAAATGTACATTACTTCTGTCCTAAGTGGAATTCAAGTTCAATATCAAGGATTTTCACAGACTTCCTCCTGCCCAACTTTATTTTACTTTTCCTCCTCTGCTCCTTCTATGTCTTATGTTTCCTTTGCTCCTCCCAAGCAATTTTCTTTGTAGATTTTTCAGTAGTTCACAGTTCAGTAGATTATTGCATGGAGATCTTTATGTCTGACTTCTTTTGATGTGAGTTTGTAACTGTCTGGGTTCACAAAATAACTCCCATTATATCCCTTGGGGCTCAAAAGCTGCAACTCCAGGCAGCAGATAGAGGAATGCAGGAGATTTCTGAGCTGTTCATCTGCTGATCTTCCAACGTGCCTATGACTGATCCTACCCCACTCTAATCAGAGGAATGAAAGGGGATTACAAGGACTCCCAGTCTGGGAAATGCATGTACGAAAAGAAGAAAGAAGAATTGCTTAGGATGGTCCATGGGGAGCAGTGATAGTTCCTATGCTCTTCCCTGGCATCCATTATTAATAACTTTTAGAGACAGGATAGTGGCCTAGATGGTCTTCTCATCTGACTGATGTGGCATTTACAGCAGTATAGGAATATTTGAGGGTGCAGTAGCAAAATGATCCACATAGATAATCAGAGTCAATTCTAGGTGATTTTAAAAGTCTGTATAAAACATATATATAAATCTAACCTGAAACTCACGTCTTAATGACAGCCCTTTTTCTAATCCAGAAAGTATTTGATATGTCTCCTGTAGGGTTCAGGT
The DNA here is from genome assembly GCF_963932015.1 of Anas acuta. Classification (NCBI taxonomy): domain Eukaryota; kingdom Metazoa; phylum Chordata; class Aves; order Anseriformes; family Anatidae; genus Anas; species Anas acuta. The sequence continues at coordinate 4,761,735 of NC_088998.1, read as the reverse complement.
TCCTCTAAATAATGATTCTTTTCCTTTCTTTCCCTTACAAAGGATTCTGGGCAAATACATTTTCTATAGAACCAATGGCTGCAACAGAAAGTCAGGCCTCGGGAGGAAACTTCTGCACATTTCTGCAGTTGGTTGCCAATTTATCTCATCTGGCCTCCCCTCCCCTTCTCTCTCCTCTCTCTCTAACCCCTAACTCCTGGCTTTAAGTACTTCACCCAATCAAAGCATAAAAAGTTTAAACAAAACAAAAAAGAAAACTTAAGTTGGATGTCAGGGAAAGATTCCTATCAGTGAGGTCTGGCAGAGCATAGAATAATCTCCTGTTGGGAGCAGTGGGAGTCCATCACTGGAATAGACTAAAACTAGATGAAACTAAAATCAAAATCAATATCATCATTAAGGGAAGCAGCCTGAAAGGCTGAGGGATGGACAGGAAAATTTGATGCCCCTAGAGTTTAAGAAAATGGCTGTGACCTGCTGTCTGGCATTTAACCAAGGTTTTGATCAGAATGACACAGAGTAGACGAAAGGTTTTTTTCAGAGCAAATGCTTATTTATTTTTTTTTGTGTGTGTGCTTAGTTTTCAGATAGTTTTCTGCTTTTGTGGAGGGGTGCGGCCTTTGTATGTAGAAAAGAGTATTCAGTGTGGTATTTCTGAAAAATATATGAGGCATGAGTGATACAGCAATTTGTTAACTGTGATTTCCTAAAATGAGGAAGCAGCACAAGATCTAGCACTAGCCACTAATTATGCTGTCTAATAATCCGAACAAACAAGCTGTATGGGGCTGTCTGCTGCTTCTTGCAGCCAGCTGAGTGCAGCTGTGAGCAGCAGCTTGTAGGACCTGGACCTTAGTTAACTGTTAGGCTCTGTCCCCGGCATCTCTTGGCCCCAGTACATTTATTTAAGGTCAGTATTTTAAATACCCCAATAAAAATAACAAAAATATCTTGGGAGAGATACATAAAAACCCACTGTCTTCCTGGTTTCTGAGCACAAGGGACTCAAGGATGCCAAAGCCATAAGGCCCTGTACTGTTTCAAAATGTGCTGCTAAATACTATTAATTTAAAAAAGCTCCAGTTACTGTAAACATTGATCTAAAAACATTTTATAGCAGATTTCCCTGATTGGGCTGGGGTTTCCAGTGGGAAGTAGCCATGGGGCCACAACATATCCATCTTCAAAGAGTCAAGCAAAAATCTGCTCCCTGATGGGAGTAACACAGTGGTCATCTCTAAAATAAAATAAAATAAAATAAAATAAAATAAAATAAAATAAAATAAAATAAAATAAAATAAAATAAAATAAAATAAAATAAAATAAAATAAAATAAAATAAAATAAATAAAATATTAAAAAGTACTTTTTGTCATAAAACTTTCAAACAACCAAAACCCACTTCCACCCTGTTAGAAATGCACTTCTCCTGCAATATCCCCCTGACACTACTAATTCCCAGTCCTCACCATCTAGCTCCTTGCAGCATCCCACCTCACTTCCCCCCGTGCACTGGCTTCTGACAGCCTTCATAAAGGATAGCAGAGAGCGTGTGTTCGCTGAAAAATAAAGCCATGTTTTATTGTTCTGACCTCTGTAATGCCAGATGTAAATCAGCCAATTGCCTTAATGATTTGTAGACAGCACTGTTTGAACAGAACGGTTTTGTTTATCTGAGGAAAAAAAATAATAAAAATAAATAAATAAAAATAATCTCAGCTCCTGGAGATTGTTTCCCACTGTCAGGAATTGTGAGGTGTTTGGTACTTCTGGTGGTGTTGGGCTGTGGGCCCATGTTGGATAATCCCTCAATCCCTAAATTATTTCACTGCAAACATAATCTTTGAGTAACAAAGTTGGTCTTGGTTATCTGCCAATATCTTGGGATGAAGCCTGTCAAATGATTTCTCCAATTGCTTTTGGATGTAAATGGCTTGAAAGCCTGAACACTTGGCAAAGCTGGGGATGCTGAATCAGCGGTGAAAAAGCAATAGGCACCCATCCTGCTCCGACTTCATGGAAAACACTGGTGAAATCCCCTCCTGGGGTAACACCAGCCTCCAGGGAACTTGTGCTCACCCACTGCCTAAGTCATCTTCTTCCAAGCAGCAGACAAATAATTAGCCCATGTTAATTAGAGGTTGCCTTTGGCTGGGGAACCATGGGCTGCCTTGTTATTGATGTCTTCCTCCAGGACACTGCTGTGGGTCTGGACTCTTTCTGGGAGTTAAAACTCTGCTTTGTAGAGCTTTCATCTTCCCAAACCAGAGACGGCAACTCCATGGCCCTTTTTCTCTGTTCCTTTTCAAAAGGCTGAACAGAGAGATTTCTCCCAGCACATCTTGGGTGTAGCTTGTCTGGGGCTTGCTGGGAAGGAGATGAAGCTTGCCTGCATTTGTATGACACAGAGGAAAGAGCCGCTCGGTATTGTACATGGCTTATGTTCAGATTTACTGTGATCTGAAAATATAACAGATCTCTTTTTGAAATATGTTTTATTACTTTTCTGTGTATCTCATACTAGTCAGGACTTGTCAAAAATATCCTTTACTTATTGGGCATTAGTGAGATTGAGATGACTAACCATGCAGCACCGAATGTCAAGAGAATGGACCATATTTTTCTCATGTGAAAGCTTCTTTTAGGGATTATACCAAAGGAGACTTTGATGCAGTACAGATTACATGTTTATGGATGGATTTATAGCGAGGTTGCTTATTTGGACACATGGAAACCAGAGGAGACCAGTCTTGCCCTGCTTGTTGAAAAATAAATGAGAGTTGTTCAAGTACATTCTGAATTGCTTCAGTTCCTAGGGAGGACTGGCACAGGCTGCCAACAGCCCCGTTTTCCCTTTTCAAGGATGTGTAGGTGAAGGGGAGACCTCAGTTGTCTTAGGGGATAGGCTAGAAAAGGAACCTTTGTTTAGAGTAAGTAGAAAAACAGAAATACAACCTTTAGGCCAAAAGACATATTTCTCTAGCAAGGAGAAGGCAATACCTCCATAGTTAGCACAGTATATTTTGGATGGTAGCTTCTTTATGTTTTATGTGTCCAGAAACCCGCTTGGTGTTTCCCAGATCTATTGCCTGGCCTAGAGATGGTTAGTCCTGACACCCTCTGTTTTACATCCTCAGATTATCACGGGCACAATACAGCTATGACTCTCACCACAAACTCAGTGGAAAAGACACCATCAGGGCCTCCAAAACTACCAGCTCCCTTCTCCTCACTGCCCCTTAGCAGCACTTCATGCACAGGCTGCTGAAGGTGGTTCAAGGTTGCTTGCTGCTTTTAATCCTACTGATCTAGATACAGGCACCTTACTCTAGTTGTCTTACTTTACCAGCTCTGTGCATGCCCACTAGATTCCATGCTGATACTTTTCTCTAGTTTCAACACTGCACTGTCTCCTGGGTCTTTACCTCCTTTGCCCTACAGAGAGGGATCACCTTCTCTCAGACACCCTATCCCAAACTAAACTCTTCTAGTCACGTTTCTGAAACTGAGTGAAAGGAAGGAGAGCCTTTCAAACGGTCTCCCTGCATCCACCCACACTGAATTTATCTTTTCTGACCCTGGGTGACCAAAGCTGTCATGCCATATTCCTGATAAAAGAGCATTAGGACTTTGCATAATGGCATTAATATCTCCCTATCTCTTTGGGGAATTCTTTGCCTCGTACATCCTAGGATATCATTTGACATTTTCATGGACAAAACTCATTGGTGATTCACAGTCCTCCTTTGATCAGCTTGTACACCCTGATGTTTCTGCTCTCGTGACATTTGCAGAGGATGTGTTCCCAGTCCCAACACATGTAACTGTGAATTATAGCGTCGCATGCCAGGCCCTTACCCCAGCTTTTGAGATCATCCAAATCCTCCTCTGTGCAATACCTGCCTGCTTCTGTGAAACCTTGCCTCCCAAATCCCAATAAACAAATACTTGACCACAGCTGAAAAATTACAGCCCAAGGTCATTCATGAATAAACCTTCATTGACTTCCAAAACCCACTCCTCTTTCAGCTTAATTTGTTCTCATCTGCCCTTTAACCATTAGCAGAGACTAGTTTACAAGTCTGATGTTAATTCTCAGCAAAACTAATGAAACTAATATGGTTTAGTTGAAATATTACACCGAAATCAAGATTGGTTAAATACATTAGTGTTCCTTTCTCTCTCTCTCTTTCCCTCTCTGACTCAAAAAAGAAAAAAAAAATCCTTGGAGAAATGAGGCTAGTCTGGAACCATCTATCTTTGGAAATTGAGCTGATGAGAATGATTTCAGAATGTCTGGATATTTGCTGACAGGAATGGGTCTATTTTAGGTATTTACGTAGTTCATATTGTTGTAGCATGTGAGTCCATCATGGCTTGCAAAGTATTTATTTCCTACAGACTCCTGAAAAAAGTGAGATGACGCCCATTTTAGTGATGGCAAGATACTCATGGCTGTGTATGATGTACGTACTGGTGACAGAACAAAATCTGAGTCTTTGCTCACAGAAGTAGCATTTTCTACAGACTGTGACCTCAGCCAAACAGTTTTAAATCATTTGCCTCATCATTTATCTCCCTTTTAGTCTTCTTTCCCTAGGTACCCTTATATTTTTAGGCTAAAGTGAGTTCACAGACAGTAAATGTTCTTTGGTTCTGAATGCTGTCAGAGACACAACACTCACTTTCCTGACACGAAGCTGGGACTTGGTGTCTACTAGGGAAAAGAAAGGTCACTCTGACTTATGTCCAAATGGCAAAGTCCTTATTTTTTTCAATGGTGCTATAATATTTTACTTTCATGTAGAACCTCTCCTGCTGCTGGGTCCTTAAGCACTTTGCAGATATCTGTATAAAGCATTGTTTCACCTACTATTGAAATGCAGCCTCCAGTGCATGGAAAAGAAAGACATTTGCACCTAAACCACTGGGACTTTTGAGATGCAATGGGAGGAATGAGTGAAATTGCAGAATCAAAGCAGGAAAAATCAGTTCATCAGAGACCCTTACTGCTTTTCCCCTGGGAATAATACAGCACATCTGCATTTCAAGCAAGCAGCTTGGGACTATATTATACCTTGCTCAAAATCCATGTCTCTAATGTCTCCAAGACATCGTTCCTGCCACACTGTCCTGCCACACCATTCTCTGTATTTCAGAAGAGGACAGACATGCCTATGGCTCCATCAGGGGGTGAGCACAATCCAAGAGGTCAATCCAAAGCATTCAATTATGATTTCTGGGGGGTCAAACCCTCCTGGTGACTGCCCTGTGCTTGCACAGCAGCTTGGCCTACTCCTGCCGGGTGCTGCAGTGATGCTAAGAGCAAAGGCGGTTATGATCATGAACCACAGATGAATATTTTGGCCTAGATGCTTTTATCAAAGCAGCTTTCAAACACAGAAAGTCAGGCCCCGCGGTCACTAACATGACATCCCTTGGCCCTGCCAACTTCAATGGGGAAGGACTTACCATGGTGTCCAGAGGGATCTGTCAGATCCACCTGATTTATTTCTAAACCCAGCTCATGTCAGCAGTAGCTACGACTTGCCCTGTCACAACTTCAGCCCTGACCTGGCTGGAGGCTACAAATATCCCTCAGCAAGGCTCTGTTTAGGAAGGGGCTTTACCTCTTTGGACACCACCGCCGTGTGTTGGCAGCTCCTTGCTGATTCCCCATCCAGGTCCCTTAAAGCTGCCACTAAACCACACTGATTGAATTACGCTTTTAATTGGTTTCCTCGTCTCACAGACATAAAATTCCTCTCCCTAACAGAGAGCTGAACTAGTTCACGCTGCACTGTTAAACTTCCCCCAGCAGTTACAGCTGCTCCCTGCTGCCCACTCCCCTCTGGGTTTGCACCCCACAGCCCACCCTACTGCTGGGCCCCAGCACCCCTATTGCTGCCCCCCCCCCCCAGCTCCCTCCAGCCCCGTTTTTGGGGGAGGTTTGGGGTCGGCTCCCTCCCTCGGGCTGCCCTCCGGTGGCCGCATGGGAAAAATGCAGCCTCAGCTCTTGCTGCAGGGTTACAGGGACATCAGAGGGGAAAATCCCCCTTTCCTCCAGCCCGTGAAGCTTCTGTAGTTGTCTCTTCCCTCTGAAAAGTAAAAGTTGCTCTGTTATGTGCGGTCTTTGGCTGCTGGTATGTGCTGGTTAGGTACAAGCACTGTAAGTACACAACATGCCACTGCCTCACCCGTCTGCTCCGGCCTATCATGGCCAGTAGTGGGGGAGATGGACAGTATGAGATGCTCTTGCAGGATCTGAAGTGCAGCAGAAATTATGGAGATGCCCCTCAGGATCAGGACCTGGCAGCTTCCAAAGACGCTTAACTGGGAAAAGACTAAATCATGATCACAGAGATCAGCCCAGAGGAGCTCTGAAGGTCATGGGGGGAAGTTAAATTTGCTTCCCAGGCCTTCTGGGGGGGGGGAGTTTTCCTCATCCCCATGACACAGGGCCGCTTCACTGCAGCAACAGAGCAGCTCCAGAGCTGATGGGTGCCACACTCATGCCTCCCTAACTCCTGTCCTCCTCATCCTTGCTGCCATCCAGTCCCAGCCAGCTCTTGGCAGGGTTATTGCAGAGAGCTGCTGGCCAAGGTGCCAGCTGGGCCTCATTACTGGCACGGCCAGACCCAAGTTGCTCCTGCTGGGGCTGCTGGAAGTTTCCAGTCAGGACCTCAGATTGAAATGATGGCACGGAGCCACCATCTTGATAAGTGTCCATGGAAATAGCCGTTTCCCTTCTGGAGTCAAAGCCATCTTCCCCTCAGGCCTCTCTGCTGGAAGCGGGGTGGCCATTAACAAGTCAGCTGAGCAGCCACATGGCTCTGCACTTGTCTGACCCTCCTGAAGGTCACGGCTCTGCAGAAGGACAGGGAGAAACCTGTGAACCTCAGGCTTTTTATGCATTAGAAAGCTCCTTTGGATCATTACCTGGAACGGATGCATGCAGAAGACGACTGGAGCTCTCCCTGCTGTTCAGGGTGATGCTCCACATGGTGCTGTGTTAGCTCATCACTGGAGGGAACCAAGTGATAGTAAAGAAGCTGCTGTTGTAGGAACTGTCTTCTCCACGTGCAGATGAAGGCCAGTGTGTGAAGAGAGCCAAACTTCATGAGATGTTGCCTAAAATAGCCCTTTTCAGAAGTCAGTGCTATCCCACAGCTTGAAAGGGTTCATGATGTGCAAGCCCAGGACGTGTCAGGTTTTTCTTGTTCGGCTATTTGTAGCTTTCTTCCTGCACTTCACACTTCCATCTGCTACTGCTGGCTTGACTGCCAAAGACTACTTCTGCATCTCTACAGCCTAAAGACCTGCTCCTGGGAGTAGCCACAGCAGACGGATGCCACCAGGCCCTGCAGAAGGCTGTAAGAGGAACCTGAACAGCTGGGGAGAGAAGCAATGAGCTCCCTTGCAAGGGGGAGTGAAAGACCACAAAGTTTTCATTTCTTAGAGAACACCACACCACTAGTTAAGTGTGATTGGCAAGAAAGGCAGATCTGGAGAAATCCCAGAGGAGCTCAGTCAGAAACCCAGTGCTATTTTAAGACCATATTTGATGTGTCAGAGCCCAGGTAACAGGCAACTGTTCTTATGGAGATGAGGCTGTGTGCTGGTGACTAAGCCCACCAGGTGTGAGGCTAAATCAGACACTGCTCAGGGCTGGTGTCCCATTTAATTACCATCGTGAAGAACAGGTTGGGCCCTTTTCCAAGAAACCTGGTGGACAGAAAAGAGGAGATCTGAGTCCTGCTCCCAACTCAGCCACCAGACTAGGAAGTAAATGTGGGCAGCTCTTCTCCCCTCTGCAAAGGGACTTGGTTATTTCAGTCAACTCTTTGGCACAGTAAATTTTAGTGCTGCATGTGTTTGTTCAGCATCCATCACCAGGCTCTGATAATGTTTGAAATGCTTTTTTTGCAATGGTAAAGTCCTCCTAAAATACCTTGGAAGTAAGTTGCTCTGAGAGCATCCAATTACAGGAAAAAGAGGGATGACATCTGCCATCGATTCTCTCAGAGGAGGATGGCAGGAGGATGGCACCTACTGTCATCTCCCAGGATGCGAGGGGAGATGATCTCCCTTTCTCCCAGAGCTGCTGTTTCTGCTGCAAGGCATGGGCTGACCCTGCTGTCAGCTTCAGCACTGCACAGGAGGAGGGGACATATTCTAATGGCTAGGCGGGAGTTGCCAAGGTTTCTTGGTGCTGAGCTGCCTGCCCTTCCCAGCAGGCTCAGCATGTCGCCTTAGATTCACTCTGATGTCACTCATTTAACTGAAGTGGCTCAATTCCCCCCCAATTCGCGGGGTTGGGAGGACAGAGCTTGCTGATGAAGCCAGCATGTCTGCTAGCAGGAAGGACAGCCAGCAATAAACCAAGGGTATCTTTGCTCAGCACCATTTCTGAAGGGCACAACTTGAATGTATGCACAGACCAAACCAGCTGAGAGTCTTTTGCACAAGAAGACTTATTTTCCTCTGGCACATCAGGACCACGTACCCAAAGAGGGGACGCAGACCTAAGGATGTTCCTCTGAGCAAGCTCCAGCAGCATCTTTCTGCTTGGAGAGCTGGTTCCTGGCAAGAGGCAAAGAAGATGTACCAGCACACCTTCCCAAGAGGGTTTCAAGGCCCCATGCTTGGCTGGCCCTTGTTCCCTGTCTGTCTGTCTCCCCTTACCTTGTCTGCTGCACACTGGCATTGTGGTGACTCATTCATGCCTGCTGGCTCTCTGCAGTAATTACCAGCGGAGCTTTCTGTCGTCACAGCTCTTAAGGTGGGCTCACGCTGTGATAAATAAGCTGCTTAGCAGCATGGAAAGAAATGGTATTTAAAGTTTAATATCTTTTTTTAGCCCCTTTTCAAAGGACGCTGATTTTGTGATCTGTTTGGGAAGATGCGGTAGGTTTTGTTTTGTTCTTTCTGCGGTGGGGAGAGGTACAGGCAGGGGATGGAGAAAAGTGTGTGCCTGTATGTGTGGCATGGCAGAGCCAGGCTGTCTCCCTTCTCTCTCACCTCCCTGAGCCTTACAGAATTGAGTGACACCCTCATTACACAGTTTAATTTCAGACTGGCAGCTTAACTTGGCATTGCAGCTCTGGTCATATCAGTGCTCTGCATCGATGCCCCATCCAGTTCCTTCTCACAGAGTAGAAAAAATATATATGGCCTGGCCTGGTAGCAGTAGTCTGACATTGCTACTTGAGTTCCCAGAGGACTCTCTGAGCCCTGCTATGGGGTTCTGTGGTTGGTGGGTCTTGGCTTTCCATCTTGAGCATCCTGAGCTCACGCAGGGTTGCAGCAGATCAGCTTTGTACAGCTGATTGAGGTTTCTTTCCATAACCCTGCTCAAATCGTGGAGTTTATGTTCCCAAACCTAAATCCCGCAGAAAGGGGGAAAACTAAAACAAGAAGCTACTTTTCTCAACCATGTAATCCCAAGGCTTAGCTCTCCCATGGCATTTTCTGTTCAGGTGCTGCAGGCAAGGATGGCAGCTCACTGTGGAGCTCAGCCAACACTTAGGTTTCTCCCAGCCTTCAGGAGAGGGATTTAAATCATTTAATGTTAAACCTCCCAGCAATTCCCCACATGCTCTGGGAAGGCTGTCCACTACCTTCACACTTCACAGATGGGGAAGCAGAGATGTGGGGAGGGGTGGTGCAATCCTTCACCCAAAGGAGCCCCAGGTAGCAGCAGAGAAGCAAAGAGATTCCTGGGCCTTCTTCAAACTTAGACATTATAACCACTAGGTCATATTGCATCTTTTGGGGTTGAGACAGGACATCGGACTTCTATTCTGAAGCAGGGTGGTTGTGGTTCAGGGCGGTAAGGAAAATTTTGAAGCCACACGACTTTATGTTCTCCTTGTTCGGTCCCTCCAAGGCAGATGCAAGGAAGGCACCGAGGGCCAGCAGGTGCCTGGGAACAAGGATCCTGTGGCAGGCACCACTCAAAGTCACTTCTGCCTGGGGAAGTGGCAGCCAGCTTCAAGTAAAAGGACTTGCTGCTACTGCTATGACTTACGTGTTCAGATTTCATACCTCCAGAAAGGCTGGCAGATTCCAAACAAGCTCTTTGAATTCAAAGCCCCATGCTTCAAGTTACCAGGAACACGTGAGTGGTTCCAAAGGCTTGTACTGCTTTGAGTAACAATTTATAACAACAAAAGCCTCATTTAAGACAGGGACCCCTGTGGGAATGTTCCTATTCATTTCTCTCTTCTGTGGGTAATTGCAGGAAGATGACATTTAAGTTGTTTTACAAAAGTGGCAATGGAAAAAAAAAAAAAAGAAGAAGAAGAAAAAAAAAAAAAAGAAAAAAAAGAGAGAGAAGGAAAAAAATAAAAAGAAAAAAAAAAAGGAAAGATGGCACGGTTGGATAGGGTGAAGGAGAAGACAGTCTGTCTAAGATCTCCAGAGGCCAGGGAATTTACGAATAAGTGGCAAAAGGCTTGTCCTGAATAGCAATCTCAGCTCAGAGCGGAATGATATCAGCTGTGCATGTTCAGGACAGGGGAAATGAAGCTTGGAGGAAGGAAAGCCATTGGAGACCTAGGAGCACAGCTCATCCCTAGTGCTGATATAAGGGGTGGGGGGCCCCTGATACAGCTGCCCATGGGAAGGCACTGTGCTTTGGCTGTGAACAGGAGAGCCCTGGCTTCCTGAACACCTCTGCAAGTGCCCAAAGAGGTGAAGCTGTGTGGTCAGTGACAGGGAACTTCAAACCTCTTCCAGCATCCTGGTGTAGAATGAAGAAGACCAAGCCCCAGAGGCTGGTAAAAAACCCCCTCTCTATATCCCAGAGAGATCCGTCTAGGATGAAGAACTACTTTCCCCCTGCCTTGTGTGAAGGTGACAAACCCTCTTGTATTCTGTAGCTTTTCAGAGATTTACTACTTATTAGAGCGGTTTAAATACATTCAGTGTAATTAAACCCAGGGGAAAACACAAGCCTTTAATGTCTCATAATTTCTGAAATATTAAAAAAAGAAAAAAAAAAAAAGTACATCTTTCCCCTCCACTCCACAGTACTCCTGCCCATGGTGACAGGTTTGAGGAACCCACGGCTGGGACTGGTTTAATGCACTGAGCTAAGCAGCTGCACGTGTGCGCGTGTTTTGTGTGTGCAAAATCATTTTAATGATCCACAGCGGAAGGGCAAGTGGGAGAGGAAGGGGGGGTGACAAGTGGGGCATGTTCCTGCAGTGCAGAGATAATTGGCCCTGCAGTGGTAATGGCAAGCTGGCTGTCAGCCTCTAACAAAGTGTGCGAGAGATGAAGTGACACCCTGACAGGTCCCGCCGACATCCAGGCCTGCCCTGCCTCTGCCAAACAAATGATTACAGCCTTTCCGTTGACATTCGTGGAACTAAATTGGAGGTAATGACTCTCCTGGGGGGCTTGGAATAGGGATGGCGAGAGGGAGCCTCACAACTTCACACCTCACCTGGGACATCCTTTCTTTTCTGCACTCTTCCCAATGAGGACACAAGCATTTCCCAGGAGAGCACACACACAGAAGTGCTGAGGTTCTGCCTTCCCTGCTCTCCTTCCCCATTTCAGGTCCGTATCCATGCACCCATGCCATCACTGACCACCCATACAAACCTGGGCACTGAATGGAAGTCAAGACCCCTCAACATCACCTGAACGTAACTTCACCATGTCTTTGGGTTTCCTTTTCTTCCTGTGCTACAGCTCTAACTCCCTTTCACATTCTGCTCACTTGATCTCCAAGAATTTGCAGTTTTCACTCTTATACAGAAGCAAGAGCCCCAAGTTAGGTGTTCACCAAAGGGACAACAAAACAGTGATGTCACTTATCTTATTAAGAGCATATTACCGCTCCTGTGGTAGCAGCCTGGTTTTCAAGTCATCTTCATGGCCCCTTAAAGCTGAATCTCCTATCACAAGTGGTACACTGCCATACCAGAACACAGTGATGATGATTTCTGAAGGTATCTACCAGACTGCATTTGTGCTGAAATGACTCGGTGCTGCTGGAGTGTCATGCTCCTGATGGCAGTGTGTTCAAGTGTAAATCTGGATGGGTTACAGTGCACTTCTGGGGGCTCCCATTTTGCAGACAAGCCACACTTTAAAATCGTTATCACATTGAATGGCTCATGTCTTAAATTTGCATTGTAATGGCCATGCAAGGAATTGCATTTGCTGCGGCTGGAAGAAAGAAAGCCAGGGGGAGAGAAAAACTTGAAACTTGTTGGCTGGAAAGAGTAGAAGTGCAGACAGCTGCTCCACCTCCTCATGATATTCAAGTTTGTCATATCTAAATAAATATGCTTGGAAAATGTCCATCACAAGGGAAAACAGTCATCTCAAGGGTACTGCTGAAAGCATGTGTCAAAGGTAACACTATGGGCATGTAAATTGATTCAGAGCACTTAATTGGCACTGTTTTCTTTAGTACACTGATGTCATTCCAGAACAATCCCAACCCCCGGCACACTAACAGCAGGTCATATTCTGAGCCCATTTACTTCACAAGGTTGTTTCCTTTGACTCCAATGGATTAACCACTTCTCTACTGAAGTAGAGAGGGGTCAGATCTAGATCTCTTCCACTTATATTGAATATAATTGATCTTTGTATTTGTTTAGGGAAAAAAAAGAAAAAAAAAAAAGAAAAAAAAAAGAAAAAAAAAAAAGAAAAAACACTTCTAAATAAAAGATAATGGAAAATACATTTTCATTACTGTAACCTTCCCAAGCACACTACAGAGCTCACTCAGCCAGATGCTCTACACATACTGACAGAACAAACTTCACGATTTATAGGCAAAGCACCCCAATGAGGGAACAGTTTTCACTCCCAAATGAATCAGAGAGCTATTTTACACCCCCAAAGCACAGTCCCTGATTGGGAGAAACAAGCTCAGTTGCCTTCATGGATAATCCCTCATCTTTTCTAATCCTTCCTGCAGATCTCTTAACTCAATGACTAGCAGTGTTTAGGAAAGCTTTCTTTTTCTTTAGGTGATTACCCTGTTTAGATACTACTGATTCATAGTCTGATAAGGTTCCTGAGACAAAAGCCTGCCTTGCTTTCCTCCCACCCCAAAGAAAGTCCATTATTTGGTGACCACTCTCCTCTCAGTTCTCCCAGTTCTTATCCCAGCCAGTTTTAGCAACTCATTATCAGAGATCTCAAACTCATCAGACCCTTCTTGACTCCATTAACCCTTTGTTTGCCAAATCCACTGCAGTCACTACAAGGAATTTTCCCCTCTCAATTTCCGTAATAAGCCTAATTCAACCTCTAGTTTTCATTTTGAACAGCAAAGTAGTTAGAGACTCTATGCATGTGTATCTTTTTCATGTAATCAGTCCTTAAGTGAAGTCCTTCAGCAAAGTGTCCACCACAGCAAGTTCCCTCCCCATGGGCACCATGTGGAAGACTTGAAGTTGTGACACCTGCTAAGACCCATAGCCAAGTCACAAACTACCTCTTTTCAGTTTTTTTTTTTTTTTTTTTTTTTTTTTTTTTTTTTCCCATCAGTGCATATGAGAGAAACTGAGCTCAGTTCTTCTCTGAGCTCTCAGTCTGAATAATATTATTTTACTGTGGCAGCTAAAGGACCCAACTGAGAGCGGGCTCCATTTTGTGCTTCGTGATGCACAAAGATAGTAAGGGCTTCTCTTATGCCTGAGAGGTTGCAGTTCCCAGCCACAATTGTTCACATCATGTTGTGAGGCTCAAGGACCTGCTCTTTCTTTCTGAAGACAGTCCTGCAATTGGTGTCACATCATCTCTAATACCAGAGAAATCATGGCTGCTTAGGTATTCACTCCATTGGCCAGTTCATATCCCTGCTTTGAAGGGGCTCTGCCTCAGAGTTGTTTCGAGGAAAAAGGTCTTTCAAGAGTTAATTTGGGGAACAGTTGTTCTGTGTTGTTGCAGTAGAAAGAGATCTCTAAAGGAACATAAGAGCCCAAAGTGATGGAAGTGCTGGTATTGTGCTGAGCCCTCCAAAGCTGCAGGTCTTTCTGCTGTGTTGCCACTGTAAACAGATTTCTTTCTGGTGAAAGGACTAACAGTCTGCAGAAATAGCCATTAATAATCAACAGACTGTTGAGGCTATTGGGATGAACAACCAAATTAAAGCTCTGTTTTGGAGTGGGGATTTGAAACTGTGTCTCCTGCCTTTCTATCATCACCATTTCTAGGAATCAGCAACAGTTTGTGATACGAAATTCCACCTTGCACAAAAACTTCAGCTAAATTACATATTTCATTGAAAAACCAGGGATTAAACAATCTGCCTGCTTTGGATGACTAGCAGTTTTTACCCAGTTGCATGGACCTCTTCAAGCATCTTGAAGTTCCTTTTGTAAAGAGATTTGCAGGTGGCCCATGAAGGACTTTGGACAAAAGTTCCTTTATCATCATGTACATATACCTTGCAGACCCAGATAGTGGCTCAGGAGTAGGGATCTCTGCTAATTGTCTGCTAATTGTCTGTTTCTAATGCCTGGCAGAGACAATGGTGTTTGCACTGTCACCTTTGCAGAGGAGCTCTACAAATGCCATCAGTTGTCCTCCACCTTCTTGCTTTGGTGGGATCCTCAGAAACCTGGTTGTTGATAACCAGTTGTAAAGCCATTACTTTACAGCAAACATAATCCTCCTTCTTTGGTCTCATATAAGAACATTTCTAAAAAATCCCCAAGAAAAGTTCTGCCTGGACACCAAAGGTTTCTGTATTTGAACAGAAACAGAAAAGAAATGAAGTATTTTTTTGCTGCTGGTTTTGCTCTCCTTCCCCTCATTGGTGATGTTGAATATTTAATCACAGCTTCACAAGGACATGAATTTCTCTTCGAATTCCTCCCTGGGCTACAGTGACGGATCCTGGCTCAGGAACAGACCTCAGGTATGTCTCTTGCTTTGGACTTTTGCTTTGTCCAGTCTTGGCTGCTCTTACTAACTTCCAGAAAGGTCTTCAGGTACAAAAAAGAAAAACTGTGGACACGTGAGTGGGTGGATGGGAATGGGGGGCAATATACATATTGATTTATATTCCCAGAAGCTTTATAGTAATGTTTTGTAATGAGCATTTCTTATTAGATCAAAAGATTAATAAAATAGAACTTTTTTCTTCTGATCTTTAGGGAAAGCTGTTTGGATTCCCTGGGTGCAAAAGTATGACATGTCCAAACATCCACAGAAGGCAGTCAGATCTTTCTGTGAAGTGCTTCTAAAAAATGAATAGATTATGATTATGATATTTGCTCCAAAGATTACTTATTTTCTCTAAAATATAGATAGAACAATTCAAACTTTTATATGATGGCTATCACCAATGGCATCTGCATTGTCTTTACTGACATAACCATTTCTGACAGACTGATTGCTAAATAAAACACCAGTATGCATGGTAACAGGCTCATACTGGAACAGGTACATCAGTTCATAAATTATGCTGATCATAACTTCTCTTAAAAAAAGCTAGTATTCATCCTTTTTAAAACACAATTAATTTGGGAAAGATTATTTAAAAACAAAACAAACAAACAAAAAAGTTGCTTTCTGCTTAAGTATCTTAAAAGTATCTTAAGTAGGGTTTTTCTTTTCTTTCTTTCTTTCTTTCTTTCTTTCTTTCTTTCTTTCTTTCTTTCTTTCTTTCTTTCTTTCTTTCTTTCTTTCTTTCTTTCTTTCTTTCTTTCTTTCTTTTCCTCTCTCTCTCTCTCTTCCTTCCTTCCTCCCTTCCTTCCTTATTTCCTTTTTTCCTTTCCTTCCTTTCCTTTCTCTCTCTCTTGTTCTCTCTCTCCTTTAAAACTACATTGTCAGAATTTCAAAATAGCCAAAAATCTGTCTTAGCAAAGATTGCAAAATAGAAGTTCATTACAAGGCTGTGGCTTAAAAACATTCTCAAGGGTCAGAAAACTCTGGGGGCCTCAGATCAAATCCTAAACTGGACATGCTGGACAAAGCACCTGGGGCATTTCCTCTGAACCACCAACTCCCCCAGGGCTGCTGGATTCGTGCGTTGACTCCTCATAACAGAGCCTTCCAGCCTCTTTTTCCAGGACAAGCTGCCTGTGTAGCTGAAGAACCAGGAATTACTGTTACCAGAAACTTGGCTTCAGTGCCCCAGGGCTAAACAAGCTCAAATTTGTGTTTTACCAGTCCAAAGAGACATTTCATGAGTTTCAGCCAGCATCACAAACATGCTGAGAAGGAAACGTGATCTTGGCTGCCCCTGTTGTCAGCACAGAGCCTGAGTGTTGCACTGAAGTGGGCAAGCCTTTGAGTTATATGAGAAACAAATACAGAAATGTTTCAGCAGATTTTTGGAGGGGGGACTCAGGAGAGGATGCATTTGTTTTCTTACCGTTCTCCCAAAGATTGAACACTGGGGATTGGGCTCATTAAGATGGACGGAGCTGTTTGTTGTGAGAAGTGTGTTAAGAAGCCAAGCTCTGAATCAACAAGTTGCTTAACTTTTCAACTACTTAATCATATGCACAAATGAAAAAATCCTGTTGACTTCAGCATGTGCTTAATGTATTGTTGAACCAGAGCCTTAGTCCAGTTAGCAAACTTGTCATGAACTGATCCTGATTTATATGAATGGGTTTATTATTTGTAAGTATTCACCAAATAGGATGAACAAATAATTTTTCAACCTATCAGCTTTTACTGTTTGCTTTAGACTGTTTGCCAGTAATTCATTATTCATTATGATTGGTCAAGTGCAACACATGATGCTTGTGAACAGGAAAGGGAGGTGGGGGAGGAAAAGGATTAATGAATAATGAATAACAAACTTCCTGGTTTGAGTCTTCGTGCTGAAGTGGGTGAAACATTAAAAATTTGCAAACATTTTCATAAATTCTCTGTTGTTGCCTGGATACTCATTAAAAAATAATATGACTTTAAGAATCATTGTTCACCCCACAGAGAATTTTAATTTACTCAGGTAGATGGTCAAAAGCAGTAAGTGCCAAAAAATGCCAATGGACACCCACTAGGACTTTCAATGGTGCTTAAGCCAGCAGAATGCCTAGGGTGCAGTGCAAGCAGATGCTCTCCCGCATCTGAAATTCCTGCATGCTACTTATCAGCATCCTTTGAAAACCTTAACCTCACCTAGTGATCTCAGCATGAGGCCACGAAAGCATCTCCTGAAATCATTACCTATGAAACAAAAAGCTTTAGGCACATGCCTGTCCCTGAGGCACATGTTCAAATCCCGCTGGTGGTGGGAGTTCTGCTGAGGACATGTTTTTGATCCCAGTGTGGGGAGAAAAGAGCAAAGAAGCAGAGGAGATGCTGTGATCCCTCCAGGGTTTCTCAGTGGGCTGAGGGCTAAGGAATTGACTCCTCCAGGACATCAGGGAAGGAATAGAGCTGGTGGAGGCAAAGGTTTTATTTGCTTGTTTTTCAATTGGAAGTAATGACATTTTGTTAGAGAAACAAAGAACAACAAAAAAGTTGGGAACAAGTTTTTTTTCACATTTTAGCTGAAAAGCTTTTGGTTTGAGCAAATTAATGATTACTATTGAAATCAATATTTTTCTGTAGAAAACAGGCAAACACCTTCAACTGAAAAAGCCATTTGTATTCACTGAAAACCCCTTTCCACTGAAACTTCTGGAGAAGGTTGGCGAGGTTTTGTTGCTAGGATTTTGCACTCAGGGTGAAAGTGAGGGCACTGTGCTTAGGGTTTAGCTTGCAAAGCACAGCTGAGTCATTGCCATTCGGAAGAAAACAACCCCCATCCTTCTCTCTGCAGAAAGTTTCCTTCATGGCACAGACCACGGGACATTTTCTCTCCCTTGCAGGTGAGGTTATTAAGCAGAGCTTGGCCTGGGGTTGCGTAGGGGCTACTCTGCCCCCTTCTCATGCTCTTGTTCCAGATCTTTTCCTCCTTTTCTCAATTGAGGTTTCTCTCTCCAAGCATTAACCGTATGCCACTGCCTCATCACTAATATCATCTTCTGGGTGCAGGAACCGAGCATTAGAACCGACGGATTTACGAGCTCGCCACCAGCCACAGTGCCCCGCTCATTAGAAACGATTTGCATGCTGAACATCAGCATGACAGCCCTAGCGAGGGATTTGTTTAGCTAATTTAGAGTAATGGAGAAGAGAAATTAATCACTTTAACACTGATGCTCCCTGGCACGACAAGGCTGGTAGCCATCCCCCCCACCTGTCAGCCAGGCACCCCCAATTCTCCCCCGATTTCTGCGCCTGTTTACCCCCGAACAAGAGTTTGCAGAGATAATAACAGGGCTGCAGTACCAGACCAGGAGCTGTCAGAGTGGACAAAAAAATGAGGCAGCTCCTGAGTACTAACAGCAAGGTTAAAGCAAACAGGATTATCCTTTCAAAGCAGCAGAGAGTGCTGATGCTCTCAAACCAAAGGACGAGGACAGGCGGTGAGCTGCGTTCAGCTGTCCCCCAACTTCAGCTGGGGAGAAACCTGATCCCGAGCTCAGCTCCAGGAATGATTTATGAAGGGAATAGTGCTGGGGTGGAGGAATCCTGCAGACGGTGAGCATCCCTGCTCTCCAGGTGCTTCGCCCTCCCCCAGTGCTGGGTCAGCAGGGGCTGGGCTCAGGGGGTGGCAGGAGAAACTCTCCCTTAAAAAAAAGTTGGAAATCGGTTCAGCTTCAGCTCTTTTTTTTTTCCCTTTTTATTGTCTTTCAAATAAACCTCTTGGTTTGCATGCTTAACTCTTGAAAAAACGATCTATAGTAAAATATTCTGCTAAGCTGAATACTAAAAACATCAGGAAAAAAAAAAAAAACAACATCACTTTTCAGTTTAGCCCATGTATTTACCTTTCCCTATGTTTAGCATACTTCAGGCAGATGTCCTTTCCAAATAAATGAAGATGTAAGTTCATGACAGCTGTGATATGAATGGAGTCCATATTGTGAACACATATATTATTATAATTTATTATTTGTTGAACATTTATGATCATTCTGGCACGACATGCATGCATAGCATGGCAACATCTCCAACGCCCTTGCTTACAAGTCCAGCATGGGTGTTGTTCCCTGGATAGACTTTCCCAGCATGGTTAATTTCCATGGGCTGTTCACCAGCCCTCACATCTGGAAGTGGTAAAGCTGCTTCCTTGTGGAGTCTGTCATCTCTTTTCTGTTACAGGAGTGCCCAGGAGAAAGTTTTTCTGACTTTTCTGAAAGCAACCCAGAGTATGGATGCAGGTAGTTTTCTGTGGAGTTCATCTGATGTAGGACTTCTAGTCACAGAAAAGCATTAGAAACCCACATATCATCATTTATAGGTGCAATCCAAAACTCATCTCCTTTTATAGGTCCTGGCTTAATAATTGTGGCTGCAGAATGGCCATCAGTATTATTCCCAGAATAAGAACTACTGAACTTAAACAAGTGTAATGCAATAAGGGAAAGATGGAAGTACCAAAGCTTTTATGTACAGAAATGATGCCAGACTGTAAAAATGTGAGTGCTGTAAAATAATGTCCTTAATTATATACATAGGAAGGAGGTTTTCAGTAGCAGATGTCTTTAAGATAGGCACTCAAACCACAGACCAGTCAGTGAACTCTGTGGAAAAAAAAAAAAAAAAAAAAAAAAAAGAGACATTTAGATATGAATTGATAGGGATCATTTTGGTTTTCCTTAGAAGAATGTGTGTACATTTGTGTGTGTAAATCCAGAACATGGTGCTTAATTGAATCATTGTAATTGATAGAAAGATTTTAAAAAAGGTTTGGTATAATACGAGCAGAAGAAGGGTCTATACATGACGCGCTCTCGTGATCTGGAACCTTTGAGTGAAAAGCAGTTTGAGTGTTTTGCTGCAATTGGCACGGGAACTCCTCAGAGCACAGAGAAGACCAAACCCAATTCTGCATCATCTGAATATGGCCCTGAGCAGAGCAGGCAAGGGCTGTTCCAGCACTTGTGTGGGGTCTTTTAATAATATTTGTCCTTAGCAGGGCAGAAGGAGCAATAGTGGACAGGGACTTTAAGGCATTAGCTACAGTAGGCCTGTTATCAGGGTTGTAAAAGCAGTGACTAGCAGGGAACCAATGAGGACTTTTTGATGATGAGGTGAGAACAGATAGAAGAGTCTTTAGCTAATGAATGTATCCTAATTGCCTGTCTTGAGATATATAATAAAATCCCCATGCTACGGATTGGAAAAACTGATTGTCACAGAGACAGGTTGGTGCTGTGCCTCGAGATCCTCAGCAGAGCAGCTCCTGGTCCTTGCTGGAGCACTCCTGTGCCTCCAGCAGAACCCAGCTGAGATGTTCATCAGTGCCTTTAAACACACCACCCACTGCAAAATTAAGAAAAATCAACAAAACAAGCAACAAAACTACCAGAAAACTACATCCCTGGATGCTTTTTTCCTTGAGTTCAAAGAGATTTCTATCATACCCCAAAAAAGGTATTTTTGTCCAAGGCTTTTCAGTAATTGGAGACATGTGGGGAGTTTCACCCTGCACTTAAATCATAACAATTGCCATATTTTTAAAAAATTATCCTAATGTTGAGCTTTCTTTTTTTAATGTTTTATAATAAAGTCCCAGAAATAAAGGCTGAAGTGTAGTTGCAATAGAATTTACATTAGCATATTTCGAGAGTTTTTTGATCATTTTTGCATGCATTAGAATGAAATATTCTGTAAAAATTAAACATTATATGCAAATGAGTGCAACAAAACTACATTTTGAATAATAATAATTCATTATCCCTCTATAATATATGTAAGTGGCTTCTTTTTTTTATTTTTTATTTTTTAAAAAGCAAAATGCATTGTAGACATTAATTCAGCACAGCAGAAGTTTACAGAGGAGATCCACTGAAATTAGAATAGAAGAACACATTCTTCATTTGCATAAATCCCAGAATCCTACCTGCCAAAACCCTCCAGCTATTAATAGGTGATATGAATGTCACTCGATGCTCATTTATAATATTGTCGCTGTAATATAATGCATATTTAGGGCAGATTTTAAGAATCATTGTAATTAACAAAGCACACCATTACCGGCAAGTGTTTATTTGTGTTATAGGATAAAGATGTTGCATTAGGAAACAATTATAACTTGAGGTGTTGAATTACCCCCTTTGGAAGCGTTGCCTCCTTTTAGTGAGTGCAGTACATTTCCACAGGCTAGTTGCATGTAAAAAAAATAAAAAAGATTTAAAGAAATGGCACGTCTCTGCATCTGCAATGATAACAATCACTCACATCCCAGGCCATGTCTGTATGACATGCGTTTATTTTTCACCCCAGGCTGTCTGTGCTTGAAAGCTTTTTGCTCCCTTCACACGTCTGCATGGGGAAACTGAGTTACCAGTCCATGAGACTAGGCTCTTTGAAACAGCTTAACAGCATTAAATGAACGTTCACAGGTGGAATTTCTCTGTGCTCCACTGTTTTCAATTTTTTGGGTTGTGCTATCAGAAGGCAGATCTGTGCAGGACGGAGCATGACTTGATCAAGAATTTCTGGAAGCAAAATGGCTTTCTGGTAGAAATTATATAAACAGTTTGTGTTGTTCAGGTTGGTACTGAGATCCTTCCATAGTAATTCTCCAGCTGATTCCAACAAGAAAAAGATCTGCCTAAAAGCCTCAAGACTTGGCCAAACATGAGCTCCTTCAGATATAGCCACCTGCACCCTGCGGCAGGGCCATGGAGGCCAGCATCAGAGGAGCCGGGTGGCCACAGGTTTCCTAAAGTGTCTGCTGTCCCCAGATACATGTTGTGATCCCCCAGGAGCATTCCCCTGCTGCAGGGGAGTGATTTTCCCCTCCTGAGGGGGAAACGGCCATGAATCTCCACATTCATCCTTGCTGTCCAGTCTGTCTCCGTACGTCCAGCAGGGCTCTTACCCTCCATTTACACACTTCTGGCTCAGCATCTGATACCAGGATGGAGAACCTTCATAGAAGTGGATATATTCATCTAAATTTGAATTTTTAATACAAATCTCTTTAAATTTTCAGTTTTTCAGACCTTTTCTACCTCTTCCCTTCTAAAACTGGTTATATCCCACCTACAGTGCAGGATTGATTGAGGCAGATGTAGCCATGGATTTAACAATCTCCAGACTCTGTTCAGGACAGATTTCAGTTAAGATTTCAACTAACTGATACGATAGAAAAACACTGTGGCTTTTTTCCCCTCACTCCTTTTCTCTCTTTCTTTCTCTCTTCTGAAATATTTCAACAAAATTGAAAAATAATCTTACGCACTTTCCAGAGGGAAAAAAGAATAAGAGCAACATTTTTTTTTGTTAGAAGAAACTAACCAAATTTGATAGAGATACATCTGTTTTGAGACTACAGAAGAAAAAAAAAAAAAAAAAAGAAAAGAAAAAAAGAAAAAGACAAATGGAAACTCTCCCAGTGCTCGCCTGAGCACTGCTGAGAACAGAGACTTGTTGATCCTCGGGCTTTCTGGTTGCCTGAGGAAAAGAAATAATTAAAAACATTAAGTGAACAAAACAGTCTCTGAAAAAGAGAGCCAATCTCTTCAGCTGAAAACCCATCTTGGTTTTTAAAGGCCTTCAAGCAGTGATCAGCTGGCAGGCTCCTGCAGGCGGGCCACTGTCCGGACCCTTTCGCAGCAGCGTCTTGTGCTACCGCAATTATTTGGGAGCTCCTGCTTCATGCCTTACCCTCCGCTCAGGAAGAGCAGTGCATTATATGAGACCGACAGTTTGATATGATCAAATCCATCTCAGTTTATGCTCTTTGTTGGCCGAGCTTTGACAATCCTTTGTAACGGATGTTACGAGCCGCAATCATTGGAAAGTCACCCTGGGTCGCCTGTGGGTTCAGATGCGCTTTATCAGATTGATGCCCTTCCTTTGCCTTGCCACTTCCTCGAGCAGCTTTCTTGTTTTGATGCCTTCATCTGAGTTCCCCAGCAGAGCTCACCCACCCCCCGGAAGGGCTGGAGGGAAGGCGTCTCTCTGCAGGAGCAATCAGAGGCAGGAGCAGAGGAGAAGCCTTTGAGCTTGCCGTGTGTTGGCAGTGAAGCGGCTTGTGAGCGGTCAGGGCTTTAGCCTTGTGCCTGCCCTGTTGTCCCCAGCTCCCAGACAGGACTTGGAGAAAAAGAAAATTAAGCAAAAAAAATAATAAGAATAACAGAAGAAAATAGCAAAGCAGGCTAGTCCATGGAGAATCAATGCTGGAATTAGGCATGCAGGCCGCAAGGGTCAAATACAACTCAAATCAAGCAGTGATGTTCTGCAGGTATTTTGCTACTGCAGGTATTTTGCTGCACTGGGGCAGCTTTGGCTCCTGAAGGCAGAGCCCCAAAGCTGACTGTTTCTCCCCAGGATGGCTTTACACGTCCCTCGTGTCTGCAGCTCCATGGGTAAGGATCAATTCTGGGCACAAGCAGGTAGCAAACCCTCAGCCACTCACATGCACTCCCCGCTGCCTTCATGTTCCTCTTGCACGCAAACTACATGCAGCTGCCTATAAATAAACACACCAACATGGCACCAGCCTCCGTGTCAGCTCCCCTCAGCCTTTCGGTTTAAATATAGGCATTGGCTCTGCTCCAGGAGGAGGTACAAGTGGTTTCAGACTCAAACAAATTGTTATGAATCCCATTTGCAGCGTGAATACGCTTAGTGAATGTTTCTTTCTCTAATGAGACCAAAATAGCAATTAACAGGAGTCCTAATGCTATAATTCCTGGGAAATATGCACATCTATATTTTTGTCCTTAAGATTTATTCTCATCTGGCTTCAACTGCAGGAGCCATCTAGTCTGAACTCCTATGTCACACATCACACCTGTATCTGCTCCCTTCTGCTGTGTACTTAGGCATGGCTGGGTTGAGATGTGCAGGGGAAAAATACTGGCTTTGAATCACAACAGATCCAAGCCCTCATCGCTGGTAAATCCCAGCACTTTTTCCTCTCTTGTTGTCTGGATGATGATGTAAAAGCACAGATTTTCCTCCCAATTTCTTTGCTTGCTGCACCCAGGTTTTCATATCTGGGTTTTCTTTTTTTTTTTCTTTTTTCCCTTCTTCGCATTTTTTTTTTCCCTACAGCCAACAGAGAGGCTGGTGAATACAAAATTAGCCAATTCAGACAGAGGCCAAAGATCCCAAGAGGGCAGGAGAGAAAAAGAGAGGCCCGGTCAGCCCTTGCTGCCTGCATTCTCTTGCCTCCACTGTGCTTTTCTCCCTTTCTCTGAATATCACCTGAAACAAATGAGAATTGCAGGAAAAGCAAATTCCCTGTTGGGCTCCTGCTGTCTTCCCTGGAACAACTGCAGGCCAAAGGGCCCTTTTGGGGTTTTGGCACTGGGGACCGCCAGGCTGGGTCTGTGCAGTGCTTTATGAGGCTCCCTGCTCTCCTGCCTGCCCACACTGTTCTCCACTGCTGGAGAGCATTAACAGAAATCAGGGGCTTTGGACCCAATTTTTAATCCTGATCCAGAGCTGGGACACATCTTGGGGATTGTGGGTGTGATGTGCACAGTGAAACCCATGTATGTGATGGAGGAGGAGTGCTTGTGCAGGCAGAGTGAGTGGGACCCTGCTTCTCTGACAGCCACCGAGTGCTCTGCTCTCCTTAGCATATTAATATTTGCTACATCCTATGAGGATGTAAACTATGCTGACAGCCCATGCGGTGGCAGAAAAGATGATTTTCAACATTTTGCATGCCCTTTCCCAGTTTTGTAGGGGAACTGGCAATGACTGCTGTGAATAATGGCCCCTAGAAAGCTGTCGGTCAGCTGGGAAACATCAGCTCTGCTCTGGAGTACCCTTTTCTTGTGCTGCATCCCTGGAGTAGGGGGAGCAGAGAACTTTAAATAGAAGAGGAATCTTAAGGTGACCATCTTCATGGACCTTTTGCAATGACCTTTGAGGATCCCCATAGATGCCAGGACATCCAGTCCGTAGGGTACCCTGTAAGGCCAAGTCAATAACATTATCGACTTATTGACTATTACCCAAAAAAAAAAAAAAAAAAAAAAAAAAAAAAAAAAGCAGCTCCTCAGGGGTGTGGAGCTGCTGGAACTTTGGTGTAAGAAGGGGAAATAAATCCATCCTAAGCAGATATCTGCAGCATCATGTCTAGAATAACAATAACTACAGGAGTAGCACTTTGGTGCAAGGCTACCAGACATCACTAAAATTCATGAGAGAGGGGTTTGAGCTGAACTGGTTTCTAGTTACCTGCTCTTCAGACCCATTTTACCTTGCCAAACCCTCTGACTTTGCCCATCATACCTTCTCTCACTTTTCTGCTCTCCCCCTCCCCAGTTCCCATCCCTGCCCTGTCTCCCAAGAATGGCTGATTTCCAAAGTGCCAGTGAGTGCCTGAGAATTGCGTAATTGCAATATAATTAATGAATTAAAAGAATGAGATGTTTTAAGTGCTTTCAATATCCCAGTCCCTATAATTATCTACAGAAAACGTGTTCATTAACAATCTCAGAGTGCAAGGCTGTGGCTCCTGGCTCTCAGTGCTTCTTTCTCTGGCAGGGCTGGAGGTGGAGGTGGGAGCAGGGCAAAGGCTTTTGCAAATCTTTAGAAAGCTCTGCTTTGCTCTCTCCCTGGGTTTAGAGCAAGTCAAAAGCAGAGCGAGAGCCTGCAGAATACGTGGCAGTTCCCAGCAGACATGGAGGCAGCACAATTTGCTGGAGCGGGGGCTCAGGATCTGTTCCTAAGCCTGGCTCTGCCCTGTGCATGAAAAGGGGTGGATGTGTGAAATTTAGAAGCAGAGCATTTATCCCCTGCCCCATCCCATGGATGGAATTTGGAGGTTCTTCTGCTAGTATTAAACAGGTTTGTGTGTGGATAATTAGACACCATTTTGTGAAGAAATAATACGGCCAAACACAGGAAAGAGAATGCCAAGTCTCACTTGAGCCGGTGGGGAAATATTGGGCATCACCTCTCCTGGGTTTCTGAGCAGGACCAGGGAGGAAAAGCTCTCATTAGGAGGTGTGCAGTGCTTTCATCAGGACATGGTGGTGTGCTTGAAGAGCTTGATTTTACTTACACGGGTGTAAATCAAGAGCAATTCCTTTGATGCCAATGGAGTGGCCGACATAAGTGAGAGGCGAACATGACCTATTGGTATTGAAAGCACTTAAAACATCTCTTGAGGGCACTCTTATGAGGGAGCTCGCTCTGTGAGGCTGATTGACAGGGTACAGCTCTGCTCAACACTCTGTCCTTCCCAGGATCCTAAATTGTAAATTAACTCAGCCGGAGATGTGACTAACACATTCTCCGTCTGGAACATTTCAGCTGCGTAGCGGGTTGCAGGCTCTGTAAATTGTTTTCTGTTAAACTTTGGGAATAAATGGCCAGTTCATTTGAAAGGGTTGAGCAAGCAGCACACAGATATCTGCCTAGTGTCCAGCGCAGGGAAATGACAAAGGATGAATTACAGGGTTATCTGCGCAGTTTAACAAACCCCATGTTTCGATTGCAATAACCTCTTCTTGCTGAAAAGGCAATATCCTCCAGCAGACAGGGGTTAAATACCCCGCGGCTGAGGAAGGAGCTGAAAAGGCAAAAGAACTGCAATGAGGGCAAGTGTTAATGAAGGAAGATCTTCACTGGGGGAAAAAAAGGAGCCAACAGCTGACAGGGTTGGCCCTGGAGGGCAGGAGAGCCTTGGCGTTGTCATCCAGAGGGACCCGTGTCCATTGTGTGTGCTCCTCCTTGGACATAGTTTTCAGCATCCTTAAGCACCGCCACTGAAGGAAGAGCCACGATTTGGTGTGATTGTGCTTTTTGAGCTTAATGGGACAGAATTAACTGAAGGAACACAATTACAGCAAGAGCTGGTTCCTATTACTGTTTTCACATAGGAGCAGATGGAGAGCGACAGCCCAGCTCCCTGCGATATCAGCTGTACATTGCAGCCTCCAAGCCAGTAGGACTTGACCTTAAAAGCCTGGAAGCTCATGGAGGCTGTTCCTGACCTGCACGTGAAGTAAAAACCAGTCATTTACTGCTAGAGAAAGTAAAACATTTCAGTGGAATAGGGAGAAAATGGTTTCCTTGCCTTGTAAACCTATTTATTTATTTATTTATTTATTTATTTATTTTTGCTTATGAAAGCCCTGTCTCGTCCTCAGGCAGCACGGGAAGCCAAACTGCTGAAAATGTTCACAAAATTGAGCTCTGGAAAATATAATTTAAATAATTTTGAAATATTTTGCTTTGATTTGGGCATTTTCTAAAAAAACTACTTCAGTTTGTAACAGACAAGTCATTTTAAAGGGGAAATCTGGAAGGTTTTGTTTCAAAGCAGGAAAATGGAAATTTTGGCAATCTTAAAAGGAATAATGTTTTTGCAATGTGTAAAAAAGTCATGAAAACAGTCTTTTTACTGAAAATATTTTCATTTTTGACAGTTTGCTATTTTTCAACCAAAAAGTGTTATTAGAAACATCTGAAAACAAACACAGAAAGAAAAAAACTTCTCCATGATAGAAAAGACAGGTACATTTCCACAAAATAAAATGAATTCCTTGATGTCTGCTGAGCACAGCTCTTAGACTAAATCATGAGCACAAAAAGCACATTTTGCTGCTTTTTATTTTAGTTATTTATTTATTTACCATGTCAGGAAGCCAGGCCATACTATTGCTTGGAACGTTTTGGTGCTACCACAATTCAGCAAATAGATCACATATGGTAATACATAATGTGCACGGGGGTCAGCATCTAACTGCACAGACCATACAGCCCCTCCACCCCATTTCCATCCTGCAGATAAACCCAAGTCTGAGATTCAAGCCCGTCACATCAATCCGACCACTCACCCCCTTTACATGCGTCTTCTTCCTGGCTCCCAGTCCCCGTGCCAGCCACGAGCGCGCCGCTGCAGCGGTGGTGCCGGCATCGGGTCCCAGGCAGGGACGAGCCATCTGCCTAACATGGTCCCTGGTGCTGGCAACAGCAGCAGTGTGGGAGGAAGCCAAATCCAGCTTTTGTGGCAGCATAAGGCAGGTGTCAGCAGGTGGTTCTCTGCTGGACATTGGCTCTTCTTAAATCTTCAGCCAGTTTGCGACTTTGCAGGGCGGTGAGCCACATCCTGAAAAGCCAGGACATCACCTGAGAGTTTCAGTGTACATCAGAGAAGAGATGCCTTTGATTTTGTTAATTATTTTTTTTACGTCCTGTGATGGCTGCAAGTGTTGTGTTCGTGGTAATGTCTGCAGGAAGAGCGGCTTGCAGCAAGGTGAAAATTATAGGATAATCCAGAAGAATTTAAGGGCTGACAATGCTGCAACAAAATATATCTTCTATATCCAGTAGAGCTTTTGATTCTGCATCAGGAAAAAAAAAAAAAAAGAAAAAAAAAAAGAAAAAAAGACCAAAACAGACCAAATGGATCTATTCTTTCTTCTGACACAGTTTCAAGGCATAGCTTTGAAGAAGAATTATAACCAAACCATGTCTTGGTTTCCTTATCTGAAGACTATAAATTATAACACTTTGCTTCCTGACGTAGTTCTCAGCAAGCATAATTCATTAACTTTCCTGAAGTGCTTTTAAATCTCCCGTTTCAGGCACTACACAGGTATTCAAAATAGAGTTCACAGAGCTAGCTAAAAACACTTTAAATGAAATTAAAATGCCATAATTTCAGATTATGATAAATCACACTCCAAAAAGTTCTGATGAGAAGTTTATGAAGTCTTATTTGTGGGGGCTGCAGCAGTACAGGGTGATATAAAAAAGCAATATTTTGGACAGTCATTTGGAGCCTGAAAATTCCACCACATTTTTGGAATTTCAACTTCCAGCTCCCTGATGCATAGCTGGGGAAGGACGGAGGAAGAGCTGGAAAGGTGGAGGAAAAATAGAGCTAGCAATGTCCAACCTCTCTCCCTCTCCTGATCTCCAGCAAAAACAATGCAAGTTGGAAACTCAGCCCTCAAAACTTTCAGAGACGAGGTCTCCCTGGGCACAACAGATGAAGCTGCTTCTGCCTGGGGGACCCAGGTGGAGCCCACCAGTACTTCATCACCAAAGCTACCAGGGGAATAAACCTGTGAGGAACAAACCCACAGTGATCTGACAGTCAGCTGGCTAATATTGAAGGGGCAGGCAAGCTGTCCTTTTAATATGTGAGCGTGTCTGTCTGGCTCTCTCTGTTCTCCCTGTGTTCAATAATGTAAATAAAGTCTTTAAGAAGCCCATTACTTTCATCTGCAGTTCTGAGAGAATTGCTCAGATTCTCCCTTGGCAGTTTTGTTTGTGCATAATAATTAAGAAAACCTCTGGAAAAATAATAATAGTAAGAGCAGTAACAAAATAAAGACAGCAAGAGTCCCTTTTTTAAGTTTTGCCTTTCAAAGACATTTCCCCTATTTGAAAGGAAAAAAAGAAAATGGAAAGACCTTGCTGGTATCAAACACCTCTGTCTGAATTAAAAAGGCAGACGAAGGGCAAAGTTTGTCTTTTCAGAGACTTGGGTGCAAGCAATGTGTAGTAGCACAAGGGATACAAGGATGGGCTCTGGCTGCTGCAAGAGCAGTCCCCCAGCACATTCAGCATCCCTAGGCCATCTGGGGCAGGTTGCTGCCTTTTCCCTCCTTTCACACCGATTTCAATCCGCCTTTCAAAACTTGTTTTATTTTTTTATTTTTTATTTTTCCTGGGTCTTTGGTTGAGTTGAAACCCTTTCTGTAGTCATGTTGCTCTGCTAACATTTCAGTTTGGAAAGAGAGCTTCGCATGAGAAAAACTAAACAATGTCAAAGTCTCTTTCAACATTTTCACTGTAGCAATTTTTGTCAGAGTTTTTTAAAACCTTTCCACTTTGAATTGTATTATTAATGCTTTTTTTTTTCTTACTGACAAATTGAAGCAAAATAATTTGTAGAAATTAGATGTCCGTCCAACTTCAAATATGTTATTTGCTTGGGTGTGCTATTATTATTATTTTTAATATTTTTCCTCTGTAGCAAATTTGCAAACACTTGTTGTTTTCATGCCATTTGGCCCTACGTCAAGTTAAAAAATCTAGATGGACTTTGCAGAACTAATCTACCTGCTTATTTTGGTTAATAATTAATTTTTTAATATCACAAATGGAAACTGCCAACCCTCTTTAATTACAGTAAAAAATGTCCTTCTTTACTAGATGGGCTGTGCAAGTGCTTCTCATCACAACTGCTGTCCAAACACAATCACCGAGAAATCCTCCACCAGCCTCTTGAGATCTCTCCATGCCACCTTGAGAGGACAAAACTTCTGCTCCCTCAAATGTGGTTCCTTCATTTTGATACCTGCCCCATCCTTAAAGCCCTACTTTTTCTCTGCCTAAGCATCATGTTTTTAAAGGATTCACTTTAAGGTCAATTTTGTTCTCTTTCATTTTTCATGTGAAATTTAAACCAGTTTCATTGTGGTCTTCACCTCACTCTCTTTTCCATTCTGCTCCTCACCTTGGTCTCTCTTCCCAGGGCCAACCAGTTTCCCAGAGGAGGAACCTATAAATATTTTATTGTCCATCTTTGTAAGTCAACCTTTGTGTTGATTGAATCTGATGACAAGTTAGGAAACAACAAGCAAATGCTGTCACCAGAGCTCTCGTTGTCAGCTGCTGGAGCCTCTCCATCCCATTTGTAGACCCCTTTGGAGTCCCATTACTCAAAGAAGCAGGATCTGCAAAACTGATTAGACACCATATTATCATTTCTGTCTTTAAACATCTATCAGATTCATTCAAGTTGCCAGAGAATAAAGAACAAGCCGAGCACAGAGTTCAACCTGATCTCTGCTGTCTGCTGCCAGTCCCCCACACCTCCCCTTTCCCCTGTGCATAATCCCCAGCACAATTATTTGAGGTTTAGGAGAATAGATCTGTAATTAAAAAGAATTATTTTTTTTTTCATTGTTCTACTGAAACAAAAGCATAACTGTATTGAAACAAAAGCATGTCGCAGTAATGCTTCAATTTCCATCACATTTTCAACAGAAGAAAACATAAGCACAGTTTCTTTTTCATTTTGTTGAAGTGGGACTTTTTCTTTTGGCTGTAGTGAAAATGTTCATTCTGATGACACTGTTGAAGCAATGCTCTTTAAACACATGGCTTATATTGAAACAATGAACAAATATTATTTGATGTTTCCTGTTATGTTCGCTTTTCATTATAATAGCTTGAAATTGTTGGAGTAGAAGATGTTCATAAAAATCAAGCATCATGATGCTTCCCAATAATATTGTGACATTTTTGATCTGAGGGTAATTTTGCATTTGCATTTTGATGTATAACAAAAACAAATGTTAAAATTTCAGGGAATTATATATATCCGTTCTGACCAAGAGGAATGAAGGATCACTCAGTGATTGTGTTTGGATAGCAGTTGTGATGAGAAGCACTTCTGCAACTCATCTAGCAAAAGAGGAAAAATTTTACCATAACTAGAGAAGGTTGGCAGTTTTCATTCGTGTTATTAAATATTCAAATATTAACACAAACAAAAAATGTTTTAGAAATTCTAAACAATTTTATTTAGAAAACAAAAACAACACAAAAACAACGCCTCTTTTAAGAGGAAAAAAAGAAACAACAGATTTTTTTCAGCCATTTCTCTTTGTCTAAATTTGAATAAATAGCAGGCACAGAGCTTCGCATCCATAACTCAGCTTTCTTAAAAATACTATATTTCCCTTTAAATAACTCCGTGTTGTTTGTTAAATTAAGGTATTAGAAACTGTCTCTCTGCTCATCTCTTCTTCCCTAGGCCAGGATTATGTTTTGATTTGTAATAAAATTTGACACAAATCTGACAATATTTTGACCAGGCTTTGCGTGCTGGAGATTAGAGTGAGCACCTGAGAACGGCAGTGCCGGTTGTGGTGCAATCTCCAGCTTCTCTCCTTCCCTGCTCCTCCCACAGCCCAGCACCTCCCTGCTCTCCACTGCCTTCTCCCTCCTTGTGCCCAGGAGCATTCTCGTTCCCTTCCCTCTGCTCGTGTCCCTCGTGTCACCTTGACAAGAAGGACTTTCTCCCACTCCCTCCAGCTGCCTGGCTTCCTTCCACCGCCGTGTCCTCACGTCACAGCAGCATCGCGCGGGCACCGTCACTGTCCCTTACATCCCTCACAAATTGAATTCATCATGAACGTATGAATAAATCCCCAAGAGAATAAAAGTTCTCAGAGGTAATTGAATCACACAAGAGTGATGGGTCTTTTTTTTTTTTTCACTCATTCCTAGCGCGAGGTTCAATCAGCATTCATTACTCCCACCTCCCTCCATCAGAAGCGGCAGAGGAACTGGGTGAAGGAGGACTCTCAGCCTTCTGATTAAATCTTCCAAACATGATGGCCTATCAAGCCCAGTAATTTGTGAGCCGGGAAACACGAGATTTTAATTCAACACGGATAAAAAGGCACAACCCAAAGAACCAGCTGAGAAGAACAGAGGAGCACAGCTGTACAGTAACGCGATGTAAAAATTTCTTTTGAAAGGATAGTTTGATTAAATAGTGTTTGAAAATATTTTCAAGCATAGAGCCACTTACAGTAGAAAAATACTGAAACAATTAGCAATCAAAAGAAAATCTTTTGATTTGACATTTTTTTGCCCTCTTATTTGATTTTGCCTCAGTTTCAGGGAAATATTAGAAAAAAATTTAATTGAAATAATAGCAATATATCCCCACATACGTGCCACTTGATTAAACATTTAGATTGCAGTGTTTTGACATTCTCAAAATGAAACATTTTGACACCATCAAACGGAATTTTTCAACAAGCTTGTTTTGATCTTCCTCGATCAAAAAAATATCTTGGAATTCTCCCTCCAAATCCTTCTCAGAGAATCCACTTCCCGGGCTGATTGGAGGGAAGGAGATTTCTGCTTTGTCAGGGCTCCAGCTGCGAGCCATGCAGAGGCTGCCAGCCTGACGGGTTGCGATGGGGAGGCACAGCTCACCCAATGCCATCCCCACCACCTTCTCTGATGTAGAACCACGGGGTTACACGCAGAGACACGACCGAGTGCTTGTGCTGAAGCCTCACACGTGCCTTTATGCCAATGAAGCTCAGCCGTCAGACATCCACCATGAAGGCTCTGCTGTCCTCAGCTGGGATCTAGCCCGTGACCTTCAGCACTAGGAACACAAGGCTCTGTTGCCCGAGCTAGAGAAAATATTCTGCAGCTGCAAGAAAATCCCAAGCTCTGCTGTGCTTTTGCCCACTAGAGGGAAGTGCATTCACACACACACGGGTGAGCATGCAGCCGTGCACATGCAGCGCCTCTGTCTGCTCCCTGCCCACACCAGGACCACACTGGACCCAACGGGGAGGCTGCCGGAGCTTCTGGCCACCCACAGTGATGTCTTTGCCAAAATGCTGCTGGCAGCTGGGCAGGGCAATGGGCTCCCCATCCCTCACTGCTACCAACATACTTGCATGGGCACAGTAGGCAAATTGTTCCTCGGTGGATAAAAATACAGGGGAGAAACTGGAGCTCTGCAGCGAAAGGATTCGGCCACACACTCACTGTGGAGCTGTGCTTGAATTGGTGGAGGAATATGGAGCGTCTGGCCCCGAGCCATTTCAGCGCTGTCTGCACTTCGCAAACTGCTATATGCACAGATGTAATCCATACAGATGGGTTTTAAACATGAGCAGCCATGGCAATGCAGTCAGGCGCACTCAGTGACAGTATGTATATGTAAGCAGTCAAACACAGGCTGTATGAAATTATATATATGTGCCCAAATACATGCTGTGCTGCCTGTCTGTCCAGCCAGCCAGGTTAGATTATCTCCTCCTCAGTAGAATGGCTTATGAAACAAAGCTCCTATGCAAATGTATGCTGATGCAATGTAAGAGAAGATCTATCCCCATGAACACAGAACCAAGGTGTGTATTTATGATACTCAGATTGAAGTGAGCCACACAGACCCGTGGATATAGGTTACCCAAATACCTGTATAAAACACAGAATACCAGCATGTGTCTCTGCACAGAAGCATGTAGAGATCCTCAGTCCTTTTGGATGCCCCACTGAGGATGTACAGAAAGACAGTTTCATGCCTAAGTGCAGAACCTGCCTCCATTAACAGAAATGTGCTCCATGTGTGGACACATCATACACAGGGCCACAGGAAAACCAAGTCAAATGGACCTTTGCAAACCTTAGCTAGGGATCCGAGGGCTAAGAAAATAAGGAAGAGAAAATATGGCTGGAGAGGAGAGGGTGGCAGATCACAGAACAGAAACCTGCAAGTGGTCTGAGAAACCATCACTGCCTTGTCAAGTCAGAGCTGCCAGCGTGCACCTGTCTGGTCCAGTGGGTATGGGTATGGAAGGCACTGGGATGTGTCCCTCATACCCCAAAAGGGGAAATCTTTTGTCCTTTCTCCCTTGGAGTTTCTGTGGCATCCTGGGGAGATGCTGGTACAGTGGATCTTCAGTCCTGCAGCATTAAGTGTGAGGTAGAGTCTTGTTCCCTCTCTTTCAGATTAAGACATGATTTTGGACAAGAGCAGACATTTTAATTATCCTGTTGATAGAAATTATTTTATTATTTTCCCAACATTCAAACTTTTGTGAGTTTGCTCACAAACTTCGGATTTTTTTTTTATTATTATTTTTTTTCTGGCTGCCTGAATGGCTATCTCCATTCCTGGGAAAACCCACTGCTATTTCCACTCCTCTTTTGACAGTTTGTTGTAAAAACTGATAAAACTTGTATCTTTTCCCCGGTCCACTCCAATGGCTCTCAGGAGCAAAGTCTTTGGCCAATTTAAATTTGTGATACCCTGCGGAAAACAATAGAGATTTAATGGAGCTACTTTGTGTTAGAGCATCTGGCCCCGAATTCTCCTGGGAAGGAGAGTATCATGTAACAGATCAAAGGGCCAGGTTGATGTGTGCTCCAAACAGGGAATGGGGAAATTTGTTGAGACGGAAAATGATTTTGCCACCTGCTGCCTCACCTTGAACAGGACCTAAACCAAAGTCCCTGGCAGGGTTCCTAAACGGAGTTATATTGCAATAATTAACAGGAATATTATTACTACTAGTAGTAATTTTTGATTTACAATTTCATGCATGTCCCTAACGTCTTTCATTCTTTCACCACTGAGAGAAAGAAGAAGCAGAATATTATGAGATGAGGCTGTCTGATGTCATGTTTTAAATATATTTGACAGCTAGAAATATGGAAAACCCATAAAGAAATTTTGCCTAGATAGAGTGAGATTTCCAGGGTAATTTTTTCCTGATCTGGATAGACTGGTGAAAGTTAAGCTCTGATTTGGGGTGTTTTTCCACCGTGAACATCCTGAGTTTTGGTCTTATCTCATCTCAAATACCAAGTTTCTCTATTACCTACATGTTTATTGTAAGATCACTGCAAAACTCCAGAATGGGAAGACAGTTTTTATCATTATGTTAATCCCATACAATGATAGCACGAAGCAGAAATCATACAGGACATAAGAAATAGTGCTGCATTCGAGCTCTGGATTTTCCAAATTAGACAGGCAATGGTGGTTGCCTGAGTGTTTTTTCAGGTCTGTGTTGCAAGATAAAAGAACAATATTCAACACTATGTATGAGCAACAAAACCTAGGCATGACTTAAAATGCTATGCTGTCTGAAAAAGAAACAATAATAAATCAAAAGAAGAAAAGAGAACTCATCCCTGATGATTTCTAAGTGACTTATGGTCACTGTGACTGGTAGCTCAGGAGTGGAAGAGGTTCCATCTCAATACCACCAAATGTTCTGCTATCCAAAGATCTGCAGCCCAAACACGCTGCTCAGCACCAGTCTCGCCCATCTGGAACATGGCTTATCCCATCCATCAAATCAGCCGAGCAGTTTATGATGGCCTTGGGGGAAATTTTAGTGTCATCAAGTTCCTTCTTTCTCCTTCTTCCTTTCCT
Organism: Anas acuta; assembly: GCF_963932015.1. Lineage (NCBI taxonomy): Eukaryota > Metazoa > Chordata > Aves > Anseriformes > Anatidae > Anas > Anas acuta. The sequence goes on along the minus strand of NC_088998.1, from coordinate 4,725,828 downwards.
GTTGTGGAAACAGTTGCCAGGTCTCCACACTCATTCTGCAACTGGAACCCCTGAGGGGAAGAAGCCTGAAGAAGGGCCATTTTATTTCATCTGGTAATGCTGTAAGCCCAGTTCAGCAGCTCTCCTCACGAGCACCACAGCCAGGTGCTGCTGTGTCCATGTTGCAGAGCTTCTGTGAGTGCAATAAGGCTGCAGCAGCACACAGAGCATCCCTCATCAAGGAGCAGGGCAGATTCCCTGGCATCATATGTGGGAAAGCACACCTCTGCAAAGAAGTATGTACAAGACCAGCAACAGTGTATACGTACTTCTGTGTGCATGTTAATATAAACACGTACATAGCCATATATCTGCCTATCAAAAGTCTACAAAAATATAAATGTCAAGGATCTTTACAGAGAGAAATACATGAAGATTCCCCAGACTGCCTTTATGACTGAAAAGGAATATTGGTTTATCTGTCTGATAAGCTACGTACAGGAGACAGCATGACAAGAATCAGAAATGTCAAAATTAACTCCCATGCTGGGGACACATGCCACCAGTTGAGGTTGTGGAAGAGCATAAAATAATCCTGCCAAAAAGACAGGAAAGCTGCCCCTGTCATTAGGTTTTGGGGGAGATTTCCGAGTCTGCTACTGCTAGCAGAAAGATTGATCCTAGCTAGTTTCCATCCAGTGAAAACCTTGTCAGGTATCTTTGTTGTTACCAGGAAAAAGATCAGCAGAAAGCAGTTTAGGATATATTTTTGATTATTTGAGTATCTTGGGATTTAATTCTGAACTGCTGTATGCTACAGATGTTACCCTGGTCATGGCACAGTGAGTCAGCTCTACAGAAATATCGTGGCAAAACAAATAATGCCTAGGAGGATTCACAAAGGTGCTTAGAGAAATGTAACACTTTGGGCCCATTTGTTTCCTTGTCCATCTAACTTGGGTATGTACTTGTGAAAACCCTGCCAACCATCTCTGGGACTTCATCCATCTTCTTCCTGAGGGAAATCAGTCTGAAGGGCAAAACCCAGAGATATATTAGGTGGCTAAAGCTCAAAACAACAGAACTATCGATTAGACAGGTTTGGGCAGCTTATCTGGGGCAAAAGGGAAGTGTTATCTTTACATTTTTTTCTTTGAACGAATAGTATTGGATTATTGGATATAATATTGGAGTACTGGAGTATTGGATCCAATAATAGTACTGGATCATTGGATCTTCTCTTCCAAACTTCTAGACTGGTCTGTCCATGTGGATGTTAGCTTTTTGTTGCACAGATATCCCAAAGTATGAAGCCAAAATGCAGTTCAGGATCTACTGCAAGGTTATGTTTGCAAACTGGCATCAAACTGACACAAAGGCAGTGGTCAGGACACAGCCCTTTCTGTGAGTACCTGAAGCTTACTCAAACTGCCAGCCCCTATTTATCTGCCAATATGGATGGACAATATCAGGAGAGCAGCTTTTACTCCTGGCACTTTTGTCATTTTCTGCTTGCTTATGCTTCAGAAATGCTGTCAGAAATATCTTTGCTGGTGTTTCAGGACATCTGCATCTGATTCCAGGTGGAATCAAAATGACTGGAAAACATCGAAATGGAAGAGTGAAATATTCTTTAATGAAATGGAAGACTCCTGGGTAGGAGTCGGAGGCTTGTTTTATTTATTTATTTATTTATTCATTGATCTGAACCAAGATATTTCTTGTCTTAGATCTCAGCCAACATCTTTATCTTAACAAGGAAACATGTCCCAGTAGATGTCTACTTTGGCAATGTTTCTTACCTAAAGCCTGCCTGAATTGGAGGAAAAGTGAGTGCATATGTTTTTTTTTTTTTTTTTTCCCAGCCATTTTTGTTTTGTTCTTTTTGTTTACACAGGCTAATGATAAATTAATGGGATAAACCAAAGGCCTTGCTGGAACAGCTGTAAACTCAAAGCAGGAAGTCATTCAAAGCCTCCGAAACCTGGCTGTGTAATGCTGGAGGAGTTAATGATGAAGAACCAAACCCTCAGCTGGCACAAACTGGCATAGCTTGCTTGAAACACATGAATTTCACTGATTTACAGTAGTTCAGGATGTGGTCTGAAACGTCTCACTATTCTGCTTTGTTTGCATTTTAAAGTGATCTCTGCTGGTTTCTTAATGGTTTTGTTGCCTATTGATGAATTTGCGGGATGCCAGTAACCGAGCTGGTCTCCAGCAAGCGCAGATGGTAGAGCATGGAAAAGCACTAGCTCAGTTTCCTGGGAAAATCTTTTTCTAAAAATTTAGGAATAGCAGTGAGGCCCCTGCAAAGGTTTCTATGGGCAAACAGCTGGTACAGCCATAAGATCTAGTATCTGAGGTTTAGCTATGCTCTCCTAAACATGAGGCAATTTAATTTTGGAGTGGCTCAAAGATGGTCTTAAATTATAGAGGATATTTAGATTAGCTTTCTAACACTATGGAGAGTGAAATGCAGAGAACACTATCTGGGAACAACACCGGGAGGGCTGATCCTCCCATGGACAGGTAGGGTTGACTCAAAATGTTAACTGTGTTCTTTTGCAGTCAGTCATTTTCTAACACTAAATTTAACCCTGCTTAAAGGACTGCTAAATTTACCAAGAGAAAGAGAGAATAAGAAATGAGCTATACATTCACTCTTTGGCAGTCAGAGCTTTAGCCAGCAGCTGAACCAAGAACTGGTCTTTTTTTGTGGTGATCATATCACCTGGTGATCCCAGCATCACCTGGATCTCCAGTCTGTGAGCAAAAAATTAGTGTGTTTTAGCAGCAGCAAAGAATCATTTTATAACATTTGCTATAAAGTGTTTTTACTGGAAAACACATGAGCATTCAGCTCTGTGCTTGCCTGAAAATGAAGGACTTAAAAATTGGAGGAAACAAACCTCGTTGCAATTAAGTGTAGGCAAAATTGCCTGCAGTTATTTGCAGCTAAAAAACTGGAGGCCACACTCTGAAAGCTAGGCTATCAGACAGAGCCACTGCTTCCATTTATATCCTACTGGAGGGGACTCCAGCACTGCCAAGATTCATGGAGGAAATCCATCCAGAAAAATTGTGACAAACTTCTCCCCATGGAAAAAAAAAAAAAAACTGCCTTATTGAGTCTGAACATTTCTTGGAAGTATGCCAATCGCAAAAATATTTCCATAAAGAAGATTTATGAGATCCAAAGAGGAATTTCAAAAAGCAGGAGAGAAAGAGAGACATACAAACACATAAATAAACAAACAAACAGAGGACAATTTTAGAAGCAGATGGTCAGCAAATAGACCTGGGGCACAGAGATCAAGGCTGAAGATCCAGCCCCAGAGAAGGAGCCTGAAGCTGAGGATTCCTTCTCCAAAACAGCTCTGGGCAATGCTGAAAGGTGCTAGTTTTGCTCCAAATTAGAACTTTTTTTTTTTTTTCCAATTTATTTTCTCTTTTTGTTTTTGTTTAGATGGTAATTCAAAAAAGGGGGAAACAAAATTTCCAGAGTTTTAGGTTGTGCAATCTGTGACCAGAATTTACTATTTCTAAATTTTTTGGTTCAAAGAGAGTTTTGATCTAAAAAATTGAATTTCTGCATGAATATATTGTAAAAACTTATACAAGGGTGGTAGGAAGCAAGAAGTCAATAAGGGAAATAAAAGAGAAATCATGGCAACAGATTGCTTTGTACAACCTGTTCTGACTTTTTCCCCAAAATTATTGGTTCACACTGCCCTTAACATTCAGATTTTCATGTAGGAAAACAATGAGAGGAAAACAACATTAGACATCTTATAACTGCTTACACAGAAATGTTTCCCATCTGCTTACAAATGGACCAAGCCTGCTTTGTGCTATGGACCTTGCACTTCTCAATGCTTAAATGAAACTGAAACCATTCCTTTGGCAGAATAGGCAGGATCCAAGGAGGAAAAGTGAATATTTCTCAGTGCTGGTGATTCTGTTATGAAGTGTCAAGCTCTGAAAATATTCTGAAACCTCCACTGCAGGTGACTTTCTTATGGAAAGGTCCCTTCAATCAGACCAGGAATCAAGACAGACAAAGCCATTGATATCCCACACACTAATTTGTTTTCTGTGCATAAAGAGAATTATTATTCACATTTTTGTGAGCCCCTTCCATCTAATTCCATTTCTTCACCATACAGCATATAATCGTCTTTCTTATCCTGCAGCGCTGTGATGCTTTGCTGTACATTGTTAGGTGTGGGTTGCCTCCATCCCATGACTGCTGCCCTCCAGCTGTAGATAGGAGGCACCACGTTTGCTGCATTCTCCCTGACACTGAGGTTTTGCTGGGCATCCTCAGTTGGTGTTTTTGACCCGCTCTGAAACACCCAGATGTGTAGGGCTTTGCTCTGCTCTCTTCTCTATAGGCAGCCCCAGCCAAAACCCAGCAGTGCCATCCAAACATTCAAAACTTGCCCGGTTCTCTGCTTGGACAAATCTCATCTGTCTCCTTCCCTCTTGATTCAGCTGCCTCCGAAAGGTTTGTGCCTTTTGCAGACAGCATGGAGGCGGAGGGCGGGGGAGGCAGGGAAGATAAAGAACTTGGTGATATACTGAGTGTATAGAACAGTGTATAATATACTGAGTGATGCAACAGCGAGAGAGCTAAGTGAATGCCACTGCCTTGTGATTTACTGCTTGCAAATGGCTTCTCTTCTTCTGAAATACTGTTAATTTAATAGACAAACATCCTAGGATAAAGGCTCGCCAGAGACACAACTGATGGGATAAACATCGAGAGATTAAAGACCTGTAGGGAAAGTGTATAATTCTGTTATTAAAATCCCAAAGTGCTCCCTTAAAATTAGACCCTAGCAGAGGAAGAGGAGTGGAAAACCTATGCTTAAAAGGGGGAGTTATTGTGTTGAGCACTTCAGAATCATTTGCTAAGCAAAGTTAAAAGGAATAATAGTGCTAAGCTGGGTCTTCTGCTTGTTTCCTCCTGCTGTCCCTAACTATCAAAGTGGTATAAAAGAAACCTACTTATTAGCTATGTGTTGAGAACATTTTCCAAAGGCAGCCAGAAAGCCATCAGTGACAGCATTTCTGTGACCTCCTAATTGCACCCCACACAATGTGGATGCTGTTAGGCCAGAAGACAGATGCATTTGCAAAGCGTGTCCCATGTCATTACATCCCAGCTCATGAGAGAGCTTGCCATGCCGAATGGTGCCTGTTAGAGTTTATTTTTGCAATATCTAGTGATTCCAGCTGAGATCAAGCTGTCAGTGGACTGACTGCTGCCCAGGCTGCGACACAGCCTGCAGCTAAAAAAGCACGGTCTCAGAGGAGACCAAAAAAAGGTGTTATCACCACAAAAATGGACAGGTGGAGGAAGCTGAGGCACCCCAATCCATTGGATAGCCCTGCTCTGGACAAACCTGACTCTTCCTTGTGTTTATATAAAGCATTGACCCGTTTCACTGCAGATTGCCTAAACAACAGACCAAGGAGTATGGCTCGGGCTTCCTTAGTACTGAAGCCCCTCTCTGAATGCTTCCCATGCATCCAGAGGGGTGCTGGGTGACTCTTTGCTGATGTTTTAAGTCATGGACAGAGCTGGTTTGATTTCCTTGGACAAGAGAAGATTCTGATCCAAGAGGGAGGAAATGCTGAAATAATTGCAATGACAAGTAGGAGGGATTTGAGGAAGACAACCATAAAGCAAGAGAGATCTGCACTCCCCTGCCAGCACTCACATGAGCTAGAGGGACATTGCTTCTGCAGGATGCCAACAAGCCCACAGCTTGGCACTGGGACATGAGCATTAGGTTGCCAAAAACAGAGGCAAGGAGAGCTGTAGTACCTGGCTCTGCTCTCGGCCTGAGTGCCAGATGTTCTGATTGCTTGTGGTAGATGAGTACTGCTGGTGATATCATCTGGGTACCGTGGGTAAATAATCAGTGAGGGCTTAGTAGCTCATTGCCCCAGGTAGAGAAGCTGAGTACAGGAGAGTTCTTCTGACAAAGAGTTTTTTTCTGGATATGGCTACTGATTACCTGGTCCTTTCACTCTGAAGAATTTTTTTAATGCTCTGGTCAAAACCATAGAATTTCTATTTTAATGCACATTCAGACATTCAGAAGAATATAGTTTTTTACAAATCACCAACAATTCCCTGACTACCCCTCTACTCCCCCAAACACACACATTTTTTTTTTCTTTCTGTACACAAGAATGATAACATATCTTTAGGGGAAGGATTGTTCTTTAAGACTGAAAAAAAATAAATCTGTTACCACAGACTTAACAGCTGTCTTCAAATGAAATTTTTCTGAAACTAGTGTTTGTTCCTGTAGCATGTTTTGATTTTGACAAATTGATGTTTTCCAGTGGGAGAACATCCCATCAAGATGCCAGCTACTTCTGTGATCGGTGGAAATGAAGCTCGTTTTCCATGAATATGTATCCTGTGGTTGAATTCCTGGGTGTGTAGTTAATTAGGAACTCAGATGGAATTAACTTTTTCATGAAACTTGTGAGAACTTAATGTGTTTGAGGTTGCTAGCTCTAAATCACATTTGACTATGACTGATCAATTAGATCAAATGTTATTAGATGGGATGTTGTAGAGATACGGGTGGTCTCATATCTGAACATGGGGCATGATTTTGATGGGAAACAAGTCCAATAGTGCAACCTTGAAAGGTTAATTTTGGCTGTGCTTTGATTGAGATGTGTCATGTTATCCAGCTGGACACTAGAGACGTGAATGGCCCTGCTCTTCACTCTAGAAATCCCCCTTAGTCCGTAGATGCTTCCAGTGAAGCTGGTGTCACTCTGAAAACCAGTGCCATGGCCCACCCCATACTGTGGGTCTCTCCATGAGAGGATTGCTCCACTCCTTGTTTTTTACAAGGACATTATACAAGGACACCACCATAGCAAGGCTCCCTCCAGACACGTCTTATGGAGCTGCATTAGGAGAGAGGAGAAGAGAACCCCCAGATTAACAATTGCCAATGACAAATTGCTCTGAAATCAACTGATCGTGACAAGATGCACTTTACTATGTATTAGTCACGTATCACTGATAGCAATATTAGAGTCCATAAACATGCTTTTAATGATCAAATATTATTTAATGTATGCCGAATCTCACAGTAAGTGGAAATTAAATGGACAATTTAGTGTATCATCTCTATGCATAGGCTCAGAAGCATTTCTCCAGTGGATAAACATTGACAATAAAGCTGTTGTTCAACAGAATACTACAGCTGCCAGATGTTAAAGGTTTTGGCCTTTGAAAGTGTTGTCCCACAGAAAAAGGTTGACATTTGCTGTCACACTGGCATACATTTTGTACTGAGAAAAAAAGAAATAGCAGTTCTCTTCTGACTGTAAAAAGGGCTGGTGAGAAAAAGAGGTGTCCTAAAAGAACCAAAAGATCCCTGTTTCCAGGGTGGCATTTGGTAAATTTAGTGGCCATGTCCTGTTCATCTGATCTCCTTTTTTCATCACCCTTGTCCTCTGTGAAACACCTTGCGCTCCTATCCATCTGCTGTGAAAGCCCTGCCCCCCAGACCAAGTTGCAGTAAGGAGAAGAACAATTTATTTAACTTCCTTGGCATGATTCTGTCCATCAGCAGCCATATGAATCCCCTCCCAATCTCAGAAAAGAAAGAGAGAGAGAAAGAGAGAGAGAAAGAGAGAAAGAGAGAGAGAGAGAGAGAGAGAGAGAAAGAAAGAAAGAAAGAAAGAAAGAAAGAAAGAAAGAAAGAAAGAAAGAAAGAAAGAAAGAAAGAGAGAGAGAAAGAGAGAAAGAAAGAGAGAAAGAAAGAGAGAAAGAAAGAAAGAAAAAGAAAAAGAATGAAAAAAAAAAGAAGGTTTCTATCAGTTTGAAGGTTCCGACTTGTATTAGTGATGCAAAGCAACACAGCAATAAAAAGTATTAAATGAATTTGGCATGCAAGATGGAGAGCACCTGTTAACTCCCTGGTACCATACTGTGTTTGCAGAGGTGGCTGTTAAGAAAACAAATTTCTTTTTTGATTTGTAGACTGAACAAATTTAAACTGGAGTCCTTGAACACAGTCAGTGAACCTCATTGTGCTTTTTGTTTAAAGACCAAAAAAGAAAGCTCTCTTATCAAGAAAATGTTTTAAATACCGTGAACTCTGCAGTTCTACAGTTCCATCAGACAGGAGTATAGCTCAAAAATACTGTTAAATTCACATAGTCCCACAGTATTGCAGATGGAGGAGTCAGGTCTTGGTAGAATTGTTCACTTCAAGGTAAGACAAGGGAAATGAAAAAAAAAAAAAAAAAAGATGGGGAGAGGAATGAAAAACAGACCCAGATGACAGTGCCAGGAATGTCCTGAGATACCCTGTACGGACATCAGGGTTCACCTTCTCATTCAGTGGTTTGGATGGGCATCTGCATTTAAAACTAAACCAAACTAAGGACCTTCAGGTCTCCTATATTAATGGCAATTGCAGTCCCCAATACCTTCCATGCCTGTTCTGTGATCCCAAGGTATTATCATAACTAGAGCTTCCAGTGGAATAAATGTTGCAAAAAAAAAAATATTCCTGCAGATGCAGTAAGCAAGGTATTTTCCTTCGGGGAGTGTTTACAACCCCAAATCAAAACAACTGGCTTGTGCCATAAAACTCCCCAAGCCATAGCTTCACCTTCAACCCTGCAAAGGTTAGAAGTGGCACACTCATGCATTTCCTGCTCTACCAATTTCAGATAATCCATCTAAGATTCTTTGAATAAATGTCCAAAGAGAGGACATGTGAGCTCCACTTAACTCCTTGTGGACTGTGAAGCCACCTGCATCACAAAACAGCCTTCCCCCAGTCGTGATCATGAGCATCTGATTATATTCTCCTGATAAACTGCTCTGAAATAAACTCCAAAAAGCCTTCCTCTATTTGCCCAGACTCTCATACACAAATCCCCAGTTTATCCATAAAATCACAATGATGAGCTGCTGAATAAAAAAAAAAAAAAAAAAAGAGAGAGAGAGAATTTTTGTGCCTCCCATCTTAATATTTCAGTTTGTCCCTTTGCACAGACTTGTCTTCACACAGAGGAGTCATAAATCTGGCCTGTCACTTTTATGATTATTAGTGGTTAGACCTGATGAATATTGATATGTGGCAAGCGCTCTTTCGACATTAAATACATTTGCCAATTTTCCTCCTGCAAACTCCACCCGTTAATGCTTCATCCAATATGAATCAATATTGGTTTAATAATTAACATGTTTAAACATTTTTTAATGTATATTTCATGACGAGAAGATCTATGTTTATTTTATGATGATAAAATATTTAGGGCCCAGGAAATTTTACTGTGCTGTCATCACAGCGTTAGTTGGGCCCTTTTCATTCTGCCTGAGGGGCATCTCTCTGTCTCTTCTAGGCAAAGCCAAGGCAGGAGAGGTTTCATCCACTTGCACAGAAGGGCTGTTTATGTGTATCTGAAGTTATCTGAAATATGTGGCAGGGCTGGAACAGGACTGACAGTGTGTTTGCTACAGAGAGACAGTTCCCACTGTCAGCAGGGCAAGCTCAAAACAAGAGCAAGAAATGGACCAGGATCTGACCTGGAGAGGTGCAACAGGTTCAGCTTCAAAAACAATTCAGGCTAGAAGCTCAGAGTCTTGGAAAACATGCACGAATGTGAGCAAGGAAAGAGAGAGACTGGCTCTGGCACTGGGGAGGTTTTAAAGAGCCCATACTGCTTGATACATAAATGGGTGTTTATTCTTCCTCTTGAAGCCAGCAGGCTTGACTTTCCACTGCAGTTTCTGTGGATGTAGGTGCTAAGATAAATTCTGTGGAGCAGAAAGGTTTGGTGTTGAAAACCCCCATACGTAAGTGTATGTTTTTTTTTTTCTCAGCGCCTGTGTAACAAGCAGAGGATCTTGACAGCCAGAGGGGGAAGAAAAATCCCTGTAGGGTGGAAAAGGGTTAAGAAACACAGATTTGGTGCTCTGCAGCTTTTGCTGATTCTCAGATCCTACACGACCTCACCATCACAACACCTCACAAAGGACAGGAGCACAATCTGCAGAACTATGTAAAAGGCACTGGCCTCATGCTGGCTTTTACATGAGGTAGAATTTGGCTCTGTCTGCCCAGGGCCAACTGAGAATCAGAGAACATGAACAAATTGGCTCTGAATTCATTGAAGCCCAGGTGAGGGCTTCCTGTGGGACTGCGATTAACGTGATAAAGATGATTATGTTTATTTCCATGCACTTGTTGAGCATTACTCAACTGGTCACAGTCCAGCAGCTCCTGATGTTCCGCTTCTGGGCAGCAGGACAAATACCTCGTAGTACATCTGATCTGTCTCTAATCAGGTACCAGCACTGACAACAGCCCTCTGGGGATGGGCTGGAGGAGCACTGAGAGCTATTTTCAGTGGGGTTGCTGATTGCAGGGAAACACTTTTCTTGCAAAACTTGTTGTGGAACATGCTTATTCCAGAAATGAAGCAAACAAAAGAAACAAACAAAGAAAACAAAAACTGCATATCAGTTTGACATGCATGTCAAGGTGTGTTTTGTTTGCTAGCACATCCAGAGATGGAAACGTGGTGTGGTTTCACACTTTGCTTTCAGAACCCATGTAAACTTCTGGCATTCACAGCAGAGTTCTAGAGCTCAGCTATGCATTTCATGAAGCCAGTGGATCCTTCACAGAAGAAAAATTCCATCAAGGGCATTAAACCCAAAGGTAACACCTCTGGCTCAGGGTGTTCCTAATCTGCTGATTGCTGGAAGCTGAGAAAGAGCATAAGGGAAATACGGCTACGTACTTACCGTGTGCTTACTCTACTAGTGACAATTTTTGACCACTGGTAAATATAAGATTTGGGGATAGGTGGATTTTTTCTTAGATTTGACAGAATTCTTCATTTATTCTTATGGAATGAACTGTGAAACAGAGCTGGGGAAAGGTCAGTTAGGGCTTTCCAATGAACTTTTTATTTTATTTTCTTTTTTAAACTTGATCGTTAAAAACTCTCTAAAAAGTAGGGAGGAGAAGAGGAATGCTTGCACATCCTGCTTGTCATCAGAGGACTTCCTGAAAGATATGCATGGACTTAAAAAAAAAGTGCAAAAAATACCTGACAGGTTTCAAAGGTTTTATTTAACTTCATTGTGATTATTTTCTGCAGTTGTGGTTAGGAGTAGCAATTATATTAATCCTTCTCCTCCAGGTTGTTAATCCTAGTAAAGCAACCTGTAGCTTGGAAGATTGTATGTTGTTAAGGAGCACCCTGAGAACATTTATTCATGCTTGGGGAGCACATTCCTAATACATGCACTTTTCATTTAGGCTGAAATTCACCCCTAGGAGGGGGGGTGTGCTCAAAGCTTAGGTATCACTTAATTCCCACTTAAACCCTTCAAATCAGAGAATAAAATGAAAACCAATGGAAAACTCTACTGATGTGGTTAGGAAACCTCACCACAGAAATCAGTGGGGCTTGGGGTGAGAAAAGAAAGATTGCTGAAATTAAAATCACTTCCTCGGAATTTGATGCATCTGGACCGGTGCGAGAGATGGGAAACAGAAAAAAAGATGCTTGCATAGTTAGATGAGCTTGTATATTTATGCTCCAAACCTGAGTGCATAGTGTAAATCGGATAAGACAAGTAAATTGCACCCAACAAGCAGTGAAAGCAGGCAACCGCATTCATGTGGAATCTCAATTTACACCACAGCTGGGGTCCGGAGGAGCTTCACTGTGAAAGCAGGGGTCTGAATTGCAATCTGCTTTTTTTTTTTTCTCTCTCTCTCTCTCTGTTTTTTTCCCCAGTTATACGGCATAGTGGGTTTGCTTCAGTGAGACCGGCAAGACAGCACTACAAGGCTGTGAGCCAGTCACCCGATGCCTGCAAAGAAGTGTCCCACATCCGAGGACGCGTTCCACATACTGCTAATAGCCTAAGAAAGATTTGCATGGGCACCGTGCTCTGACATGGATTGCTGTCATTTCCATGTTAATATGCTGCTGTTCACCAGCCAGCAACCTTTGTCCTTGTAAAATGCTCCCATGGCTTTGTCACAGCAGAGTGGCTCAGGGGGCGAGCCAAGCAGCCTTGCTGCCTAATGCTAATGGTGAGATTTTCCCTGACTTTTTCTTTTAAATCCATCAGGGCAAACTCTAAATTTTGTCGCTGTGGACTCGTTTAAAATTCCTCATAAGCTGGCTGCTTCCCAGCCCCTTGCAGCCCTTTCTATCACCTGTTTCCCATGAGATGCGTGCCCTGCCGCCACTCTGGGGGCATCACTGCCCTTTGTGCCTTAGCCAAGGGGTGCTGAGGTTGTGACACCAGCAATGGTCTCAGAGAGCTGTGGGCAGCTGCTATGGGATGGCCCATCTGCATGCTAGGGCTGGGGTTCGCCTCTTCTCACTTTCAGCAGCTCCAGCACAACCATCCTCAGCCAAGTGAGCTGTCTGGACTCCCCTTGTAGTTGGGAAAGAGAAATAAGCAATTCCACAGCACAATTCATCTGACTTGTTTCAGACGCCTGCCTTAGAAGGAGATGAATTGGGCCCTAGAAGTGACAGCTTCTCTGCCTTGATCGTAAAGAGAGGCTCGCCAGCCCGCAGGGATGCAGACCTGTAGGCTCCAGGTGTCTGTAGGCAGCCAGATAAATCCCAGCATCGACGACTTGCATCAATGTAGCCCAGGGACCCTCCACTGTGGGGTGCCAAGGAATTCCCCTGGTTGTGCCCTCTCCTGGAACAAGAGCTCCTCTACCCTCAAAAAAAAAAAAAAAAGTGTGAGGTCCTAGATCAGAGGCTCAGCACCTCATTTCTCTTGATCACAGTGGCTTGCTATGACAGATATTCTGATCTGTCCCTGTATAAATCTCTTCTGAAAAGCTGTCAGGCCATGTAAGGAAGAAAGATGGAGCTCCTTCTCGCAATGTGCTGACAGGGTGCTGCCATCACACCGGCACACCAGGGCACTGTGCACAAGCAGCCCACGTCTCTCGTCCCCTCACTGAAGCACAAGAAAGGCCTTTTACTCTTTTGTTTTTCATTCCTACAATAAAATACAATTATTGTTTTTTTCCCTGCCAGGTTTCTTACCGTATTTAAATCAGTGTTTGATTCAGTTCTGTTCTTGCCAGGTGTTTGTTTACAAAGCTATTGTTATTCACAAATACTTCCAGGGGAGATTTTATTTGTATGTCAGCAGACATCTTCCCCTGGAGTGCGCTGATCCAGAAACTGAGTGACGACTGTCCTGCATTTGGGGGTGTTTCAGGCCAGTTCTCTACAACCTACTGCTCTGAAGGGTCTCCAGAAAGCTCTACTCCTTGTATCTGCTGCAGATCTTCCCAGGAGCTTTCCCTTTCTCCCGCACTGGCCAGCACCACCCATGCTGCCCCCCTTATCCCTCATCTGACATCTGGCACCATCCCCTGGCAGGAAGAAGCGGGAGAAGCCTAGGAAGAGAGAAAACCTTTTCAAACCTTCTTTGGTAGCAGTGCACTTTCTGTGCACACCTCTCTCTACTCCTTTCCAAGGTGCTTGCCAAGGGCACGAAGGTGTAAGAAAAAAGGTGAACTTGTGGAATCACAGTGTTCGAATGCTGCTGACCTCAAGGTAATTAAAATGTTTGAGTCACCTGCCTCCCATGGTCTCCTGTGTGCACTCACTGAGAGGGGTGAAGCACATCTTTTCTCGCAGGTGAACCAGCCAACACCAGGTCTTTTGGTCAGCAGCCATACAGGTCAGCTCCTGACGGTGACCTGCAGGCTGTGTGCAGTGAGCGATGGTGTGTGTGCACCCAGAAAACCTCCCCTGAGCAGGCGGTAATCTGCTTTTTGCCACTCATGCTCTCTGCTTGCACATTGGATCAAAAACCGGCATGGTCTGTGCATGCCAGACATGTCCTGCTGTACCTGCTGCACCAACCACACAGTTCTGCAAGGTGTGCACACATCGAACATGCACACGGAGCATGGAGGCACGCAAAATTGGGCTAAATCCTATACACATACTAGAACAGATGTAGAGAGACACTCTGAGCAACCACACTGTATTTATTTACTGGAAAATAGTCACCTAAAGGTCTACAATAATCCCCTCCATGCAATGTCACCATCCACAGATGTGCATGCACAAACTCTTTCCCCTGGATTTTTGTGCCGTGCAGTCTCTGGGGTGGCTGAATGTGCCTGGTCTGTCTCCCAGATCTATCACATTCCAGGACTTTATCCAGACCCTTTCAATGAGGTTTCAAATGTTTCTGTGCATGTTTCAATCAGTTCGGGCATGTCAGACAAGTAAGTGCTGTGGAGGTACCTGCAAATTACACCATCTGGCTGCCTCGGTGAGCCAGATGAGAGGCAGACAGCAGGGAGAGGGAGAATCCAGACCTTCAAGGAGAGAGAGGAGCATAAAAAATAATCATTTGGAGAGGAGGGACATCTAAAAATTGCCCCAGATAATCTTGCAGTAAAGGTTTACCTCTTTCATTTTCTTAACTAGATCTGGTAGGTGTGAAAGAATTTCCCTTGGAATGAACTTAGTCCGTTTCCAAAATAACTGTCCTGCTTTGAGTAATGCCAGGAAATGTCCCATACAGCAGAATCTGCAGTTCCCAGGTCTGGGCCTGTGGGGTAAGTGATTCATAATGAGATGCCAGTGGGTTCAGTATGACTGTCAGCAACAGATAGCTCCATGGGTAGGTAGAGCTGACAGAGCCTTTTGTTTCCAAATGAGTTTTAAAGGAATATGTGTAAATTTTCATGCATGAGTCTGCATGAAATCATGTCGTTTCCATCTGAAGAATGGGCTGGTCAGGCTTTTTGTCTTGCATAGAGCATCTCAAGTTCTCATTAAAGACAAAACCCCTCACACCACCTTTGCAGGTGGCTTTAAATCAAAACTGTGAGGTTATGATGGGGGGAGGGATATTTTCAGGGGAAATCAATTATTTTCAAACAAAGTAGGCCTCCTCTTTCAGAAAGTTTTAAAGGAGTGGGAAAAATAAAACCTGTTTACTACCAGAAAAAGAAAGAAAACCAGATAAGCAGGCTTAGACCGGGTTCTCAGACTGGGATGGATGGATAATGCTGATCAGGTGTGAACGCTCCAAGGCAGGTTTGCTTGCCCAGCTTGAGGGACAGGAACAGGGACCAACACAACAGCCTGTGCCACCAGGACACCACCCGTACCTATTTCAGAGCTAAATCAAATGTTCTCATCTCTTGCGATGTTGATCCGGCAATTTCACTTAGAACAAAGCTCCTAGCGCGAAAAACAAGGAGGAGGAATAAAAGCATTTATTTGTTGAGAGGGAAGCATGTTTTTGTTGACTCAACCTCCGTTAAATGGCTCTCATTATTGCCGCAGTGTGAGCTGTTGGCACAAGCCTCTGCTCTGTCTCCAAACCCTAATGCCATCTGGATAAAAGAGAAGCGAGGCAGGAGCAGGGAAGCCGGAGCCGTCCCCGTTCCCATGCCCCATCCCTGCTCCTGCCCCAGTCCCAAGCAGAGGTGTGGGGCTGAGAGGTGCCGGGAGCCCCGTGGCAGAGCTATAAATCTCACTCAGTGCGAGAGGAAGATTTATATTCCCGACTTGGAAACAACGCCTGTAGCATGCATACACACACACACATGCACACACGCACATTCCCGCCTGGCAAAAAAAAAAAATAAAAATAGCACAGCGGCATCGCCAGAAGTGAGCCTGGAGACAAGGTGCAGTCCCAGGAACAGCTAAATTGCTTTCATGACTTTCCAGCAGCGTTTGGAAGACAAATTGGGGGCTCGTGCTTTAAACGTATCCCCAATTTGCATTTTGATTGGCGAACAGGTCATGCAAATTCCCCGGTAAGGTATTGATCTGTCAAAGGCATCTGACAGTTTTCAACAATTGCTGAAATGGCTTTAAAACAGACCGGTGAGAGCTGGGGAGGAAAAAAAAAAAAAAAAAAAAAAAAAAAGGCACATAAGAAAACTCTGCCTGATGAGTGAGTTCTTTCATCTGCTAAAAGCTCTGTAAGCCCACAAGCCTGGGGCTGACTTTAAATAGAGTCAATGGAGAAATATCTTCTAGACAGGGGAATGACGAAACCTTCCAACAGCCTCTCTCCCTTTCGGTTGCACGCTTTCTCCCTCACATGTGTTTACCTCTCCTCTCTCCCAAAACCTCCTATCCAGGCTGGTGCTGGGTCCCCTCTGGAGGTCAGAGAGGTGTCTGCCATTTGGCATCTCATGGGGTTGAACTTCAGGATGGTCCTGCAGGCACAGGGACAGTGGATGTTCTCCAGATGGGGCTGTAAGGTACTTTTACTGTGAGGCAAAGAGATTCTTTTGTTTCTGTGATCCTTAAATGAGTCACAAGAAGTTTTGCTGCTGGGCTGCCAATCAGACACAACCTGTTTCAGGATTCAACCAAGAGACAAAGCATTTCCTGAGGATATGTCACAGGGAGACATTGAAGTACCCTGAAATACAGTGTGGTGGTGTGAAATGAAGCCGTTTGCGTGCTCCTGCTGTGGTCACCACATAAACGCCTTCACCAGAGCAAAAGAGGCTTTGAGAGGCAGTTGCAAAGAGCCTGGAAGGACCTTTCACCAGTTTGTCACGATGCTCTGGGGAGATAGCAGACACCAGAGAGAGCCTCGTGTTGTCAAGGGTTGCACAGCTGTGCCGAGTTACCTGTCTGCAAACATTTTTGTAAGTTTGAAAAATGGTCATATCCTGAAGCAAGTTGCAAAGCCAAAACTTCAGGTCCTCTGCAAAGTCAAAATAAGTAAAATAAACATATAAACCCCATCGCCTTTAGTCAAGTGAAACATGGTCTTTTAACAGGGTACCAACCTTTCTCTTTCATTTTGTCATGTATTGACAAAACAAAAAGCCTTTCGAGCCCGTCATTTGCTAAGCTACAAAATGAGAAAAGACATTTCAAACTAAGAAACTATCATTTTCTATTTTGCACAGGAGATAGGTTTTGGAGGGTTTCCAACCCCCTCACCCTTTACCCCCCAATTTTTGAGTGAAGAAGATATTGAAACTGGCCATATCTTCATTTAAAAAAAAAAAAAAAAAAAAAAAAAGGCTTTTCAATGAATTTTCAGTTATGGTTGAGAGAGTCCTGAGAGAGTCATATCAAACAGATCCTGAGAAGCGGCTAGAAAAATGATGGATGCTGAAAACTTCAGTTTCGGGTTACCAAGACTCCAAACTGCTTCTGACTCTGGCGATTTACAGATCTCACCTTTTCGGTGCAGAAAAAAAACAGCTGATCTGCAGGCGCCTTTTTGTGGATCAGCTCGCCGGCTTCTGCAGGGCCCTTAGGCCATCCCTATGCACAGTGACATAATAATGATGGATAAGAATCATTTACAGCTTTTGGGGAGAGGCAGAGCAAAAACAACGTTTCCCAGGCCTGCCCCAAACCATGGAGCCCAGCTCTGCACCGACCTGCCCCCTTTCCCAGAGCAGCATGCAGCCTCTCAGCACATTCCTCTCCCTGCCCTACAGCTTAGAGCTGATACCCCCAGAGCTCGTATACTTTTGACCTCACGAGCATTGTGCAATCTGCCCATAAGCCTGTTCTTCCTTTTGCTACAGCTCAGGGATGCAGCATCAGCCCAGAAGTAAACTGTGTAGAAATGACCATGCCCACAAGCTGTAAAACCTCTGAGATACACTTGCAGGTTCCGTCAGCTCCTCCTTGGTCCTTTCCCCCTTCCCAGTTCCTAATGTGATGCTTTTCTTCTGCACATAATCTGCTGGATGCTGCTCTGTGTCAAAAGGTGATCTAAAAATTCGTCATAATATGGTGGGACGAGGAAAGAAAGTTGGCTAGGTTGGGTTAGGAGAGATCGGAAGAGATACCTTTGGATTAGCTGTGTGGAGAAAAAAAAATAGTTATGTATTTTGGGTACACATCTGTGTGTGAATTTCAGGGGCAACACACTGTAGCATGATGCAGTCCCCAGGCACTCAGGATGTGGGACCTATGAGGCCCTTGGGGACAATCAATGCTCTCTTCATGCCTGTTTTAGGTGAGATGATGCCACCAGGATGAGGAGACAGCAGAGTCTGGTGGGGGGTTGCAAAGGAGGGGGATCTGCACTGAAGGGGCTCCATCCCAACTGATGTCCCTGAAACTCCTGACTATGACCCAGCTCCGTACAATGATGTATGGCTTTCCCAGCTTGTGTTAGCAATGACTGATGAATCTCTGCATCATTTGTCTTTGCATGCTCTGGATGAGGCCTCAGCAAATTACCTCAGTCATCAGCTTCTCCTCCACACAGCTCTGCCTGGCTGTGTCCCTATAGTTCTCTCTTCCCCTGTTCTCTGCAACATTTGCCCCCAGTCTTACCTCCCTGGCTCCCTCCTCTTGTGTTCTCTGCCTATTTAACCTAAGCACATCGGTGATTTGGTCATCTATTTCCTCCTTAGCTAAGGCCAGAGGAGTTGTAGCCTTGAGAAAGGAAAGAGCACGCGAGGTATTTTATTCTATTTTCCCTCCTTCCTCAGGCCATCCCCTAGCCAGATCTCCCTTTGGCCTTAGCTAATCAGAAGATCCAGCTCAGAGAGCAGGGAGAGCTGTCTCAAGACAAAGTTCAAGCCTTTTTCTCCTCAGCAGCTTCTCTGTGGCCGTTCTCATTGAACCTTTAACAGCAGGTACTTTGTCATTAATTTCCCATCTCCATCAGGTGGATGGGGCCTGTGGGTCATTGGTTTTGCAGCTCATTGAAGTTTTCCACTTGGGAATCTGAAATGTTTTGTAGAACACTTTTTTTTTTTTTTTTCTTAAATGAGTTTCCCCTGGCAGACTGGACATCTTGATGGGTCAAACAAAGACAAGGAGGAGGTTGTAAGAAAAAGATATCGTGACTCCCGTGTGTAACTCAGCAATTAGAACTGGGCTGCTCTTTTCTTCCCCATTCTCCCCTCATCCCTTGTAATGGTCATTGGTAGCAATTTGTGTCACGTCATCCTGGGCTCAGAGAGTCTGCAAATCCATTCATTACAGCCCCCAGGAGCAAATCCCATCAAATCACCAGTTTATAAACTGCATTTCAGATATGTTACATGAGCACTGATTGCAAATCTGAAGACATTTCCATTTTGCCTGAGGCCAAGATTTTTAATTTAGGAAAAAAAAAAAAAAAAAAGAAAAAAAAAAAAAGAACAACCTGTCAGGGTCTGTGCAAGGGCTCTTTAGATATTCCAACCAGCACAGTTTATTTAAAAATTCAATAAGGCAATTTTCATGGCAGTAAGGAAAAAGAAGTGCTGGTGTCTGCACACTCAGTAAGGAGGAAGAAGCAGCCAGGATCACATCCCCCAAACCCTCTCATGCCAGACTTTTCCACTGCCTCATTTCAGCTCTTACCAGCGTATGTCCCAAAAGCTGAGGTACCCTTTTTATTTGTCTGTTTCAATATCTCCAGCAGTGGAAGGAGAATGTGGGAGTTGGGAGAAGAAGTGACCTTTTTAGAACAACCTGTTGCCCCAGCAATCACATTATCTAACACGCAGCAACTGTGTTTTTCTTTGTGTTTTTCTAATACAAGGCACAAACCTACTTCTGGACTTCATGAGCCTAATGACAATGGTTAAAGGAAGGGAGTGGTTAGTTTTGCACGATATAGTCATAAAAAAATGATGAAAAAGGTAAATAGGATGCAAATTCAAAGTGGTTATTTTTTGTGTTCCATAAACCATAAGGAGCTCTTGGGGGAATCAAGGAGAAAAGATGAGTTATTCTATTTAGACCAGTGGTCAATGAACAGCCATGCCAGCTCTAAACATGGAGCAAAATATTTTCTCCTAGCATATAGCCATTGCTATCCTGCTACCTATTCCTCAGATAGGCGTAAACAGCTTACACATTCCCTACTCTTTGTGTGACATCAGTACACATCTAAGCCCAGTCTTTGGAGGTTTGAGAGGTTCCTATCCCTTGAAGGAAGGAGTAGCCAGAAATTAGCACAGCTTATATAGAACAGCAGTTGAAAAGACCTCTGCATCCCTCCCCACAAGACTTTAGCCCACGTACCCACACCACCAGAACGGAGGCACCTGTGTGACATCCCACATGATGAGCATTCAGGGCTCAGCACACTGGTAGAGGTGCTGAAGGACTTTCTAATCTTGCTGCTAATGAGATCATTAAGATAAACAAAACGATTATGTGAACCTTTCCAGTCAGAAGGATGAGGTGGGGTTTTAATTAAGGTAATGATACTCAGTTGGAAAGGCTATTTACAAAGGCATTTAAAGCCTCTAGGAAGGTGCTATAGTGGTAGTCTGGGTTTAAAGATAGTGCTATAGATAGAGCCTGAAGCAAGGGGGAACCTATGTCCCTGTGGGCTACTAGACTCAAGGTACTGGTAGTGCTGGTGTTTGCCTGAGGAAAAAGGATGCTATCTATGCAAGAGAGGTAGACGGTGTCTTGCAAATAGAGTTGCAGAGGATGAGCTTGTGCTGAAGCATGCCCAGTGCTGGAGAGAGCACTGCTTGCCTGGCTCAGGGGAGTTTTCAGAGCATTGCCACCTCTTTTCTCCAAAAGAGGACAAGGACTTTGAAGTGCTCCCAGGTCAGTAATTTGCAGGGAGGGGTCAATATCTGTATTAGGTCAGCTGGCATTTTATCTTTGTTGCTGAATCTTATTTTCCCCTTAAAACTTTTTTTCATTTTAAGGTAGTGATCTATAGTTTCTATATGAAAAGCTATTCCAGTTTGAAATTGGGAACTTGGCTTTCTGACAACTCAGAACTTCTATGAATTGCACAAGATGGGTCAGAATTGACCCTGGCCTGCAAGAACCTGAATTTTTGACAAATCAATATTTCCCTGTGCAAGTTTCCATGGAAAACTTCTAATCAGCTCCTGTTGTGTCCACTTTAATCCTCCCTCCCTCCCCTTTTCTGACTAAAAGCTATTCACAAACCCATCACCCCTTGTTAGAGACCTGTCCTTCACTTTCTTTGTAACAGCTCTGCTGACTGCTGGGGGTCCACGGGAAGGACATCTCATTGTTTTCTTATCTGCAAGAAAGAGCAGATCAACGTGACTTACACTTCACCCTTTCCTATTCAGTGCTGCCTCTCATTTTGTTCTGCTTTTAATATCATCTTTATTGCAAGGCTGTTCTAATGCTGCCTGTTTATTTATGGCTATTACCGAGACGATGCTTTAATTGTCGGATCAGCGCCTCCAGTCCATCAGCAAAGGAGCAGGCAGTTCTTTATAAACATCGTTTTTATTTAGCTATGCCACATGCACATACAGCGCGCACACAATTAGGAACAACAATGGTGTTATTCCCGAAGAACCCTTGTGCAGGTCTTTGTAATTTTACCCCCCTCTTGAAAAGGACAGCTTTTGCGTCTGTTTACTGTTCTTTCTGCACTGAGCATTTTGCCTTGCAGATCTGGAAAAAGGAAATTTAATTAGAGTAGTATTCAGGACGTTTTTTTATATATATTTTCTACCAATTAGCATTTCATTAAGTCAGTTAAATTGCATTTGCTAGAGACAGACACAACCCATTGCAGAGTATTATTTTAAGATCTCATTTCTTTTTCTCATCTTGCAAGCTGAAAATGAAATCAGGTAGTGATTGATTAATTATTAATTCATTACAGTGATTGGGCTGGGTTGGAGCTGGTCAGGAGCGTGAGAGTAAGTGCTAAGACACGATCTTGTTTTACTTCTTTGGACAACTCTGCAGGAGCTGCCTGAGATGGGCAGGCTCATCCTAAAGCCAGGTGCAGATGCCAGGCTGCCCTGGGTGCCTGGCACTGCCTGCTTCTAAATATTTCCTTTGTATAGGATGGAGAGAGGGGAGACTGTAGCAATGTTTCAGGATTATTTCTAAGGTCTCTTGGGCAAGAACAATCCCACCTCTTGGTTAACCCCTTTCTCATGAAGCAGCTCATCAGTGGGGTGATCACACTGCTTCTTTTTTCTGGAGGGCTGCTGAAGCAGGATGTGTGCCCATGTGCAGCATGCTTCCTTGGCTGATATCATGCGACCACATTGTGTCTCTGCTTTGCTCTAGAAAAGGACCAAGCTTTGCCTTCCCTCTCACTTCTGCATGCTCCCAAGGCTCCTCTCATCCCTTCCTCAGTTTGCAGTGTGGCTTTGTCTCTCTTCATTGCTCTCAAGGTCATCATTGATCAGATTGCGAGTGCTTTACAGCTGCAGCCTTAGACGGGCAGAAAGAGAAATTGATTGCAGTCAATTCAGCTGCAGATTGAACTGTATTGACTTGTCCCCTATTCATGCAGACGAGGAGCTTTGCTACCTTTTAATTACCACAGCTATCCCTTCTTGGCATCAGTGGGATGGTTGCACAGGAGTGGGAGAGTTTATAGGGCCTGAAGGAGATGCTTTAGGGTGTGCTGGGCTTTTTCCTGATCCATCAGTACCATATGAGAGAGACTCTGGCTGTTGAGGGAATCCCAGCAATCCAGTCTTCTCGCCTGTGTACAGTGCCTATCCCTGGAGGAGTCTGCCACTGGGAGTGACTTTTATTTTCCACTGTGGAAGCCAGCCATTTTCAAGAAAGTGGCACTCCGCTAAAGAAACAGCAGCCGCAGGTGGTATAAGGGTTATTCCTTTGAGCTGGGCACATTTGGCAGGAAAGGCAGAGGATCATTTGGCAGAAGTCACACTGAGAAATGTTGCTCCCACTCTCCTTGCCTTTGTCTCAGCACAGAGAGGAGTGATGTGCTGCTGCAAGCTTTCTCTAACAGCTGGATGAGCCAATCTCCTGATTAGAAAGTCCTTGGGCCAAATCATGAATTCTCGGCTTGAGTGAGAAGATCTGGTTTTGTGGCTTTTGCTTGCATCTAAGGATCAGGAGAGACTGGAATGCATTCAACTGACCCCTGCAGAAAACAAGATGTACATGAGTGATTTCCATGGAGCCACTCGGGCTTCTCACCCTGGGTTCTGCTTCTGGCTCTGTCCATGGGCTTGCAGGCTCTGTCGGCTCTAGCACAGTAATTCGTTGCTATCATAGAAAGTGCAGTTGGCATTTTTGAAAGGTGCAGGATTGGCAGCTTCAGAAGACTGAAATCCTCTGTTCATCTGCTGAATTGATGCCAATAGCACCAGCACTAAGAATGAGAGAAGAGCAGTGATTCCAGCAGGGCTGGTGAATAACTTTTTTGTTGTAAGATGGAAAAGTTTCTTTCAAAAAAAAAAAAAAAGAGCAACAAAATGATGTTCATTTGGGGCCAGAGTAACTTTTTTGACTGTTAAAACTAGTCTGAGTAAGACAATGACATAAAAGAAAACATCAAAAGTCACTTCAAAACAGAGTTAAAAATCAACATTTTAGAGAAGTGAAAAAAAGTTCACTTCCACCCCCACGCACACACTTCTGATGCTTTTACTCCTATTCCCTTTTCCTCCAAAGCAGATCAGAATTTCTGCAAAGTGTTTTGGTGTGACCAAATACTTTTATCTTCCTGCCCAAAGCTCTTGTTTCTTCTCTAGACTCCAGGACTCCCAGGGGCTGGGCATGGCCCTTGTAAGGGTGCTCACCCCAGGCTGGGTCTGTGCACTGCATGTCTGGTCACTGGAAGCTGGGCAAGGCCAGCAACTGAACCCATGAAATGCCATCAGCTACCTACAGGTGCAAGCTATGGATTTCCCTGGAAGCCAGAAGGGTGATCTGTAAGACACTTTCTTAGACCTTTCCACTTAATGTGGGATACTTTGCCTAACTGATGAGATAGGCAGTGGTGTAGGGACTCTGACTTAGAAGGCCAAGGGAACACACCTTTTTCGACTATCTGCCAAAAGCAACAATCTACTTCTCAGTAACTTTATCTGCTGCGCTGCTGCAAAAGTAGGTGGAATGTTCAGTCTACTACTAGAATGGTTCGGCTGGAAGGGACTTTCAGGGAACATCTAGTCTAACTACCTGACTGCTTCAGGGCTAACCAAAAGCTAAAGCATATTAGTGGTATTATCACACCCTGAACTCTTACATGCATGGGGCATTAGGTGTTGCTTTCCAAGTGATCTTTGTATGGAAGTTATCCATTGTCTTAATAGCAAATCCTCTGGATTAAATAAAATGAGTTCAACCTTGTAATCTTGCTTCCACGCTGGAGAGGTTTGGTTGTTATCCTTAGCAGACGAAGGATATCCATCAATTATTCTTAATCCCCACTGAAAGCTAACAGCCTGGCTTTATAGAGCAAAGCCCTTCCTCTTGCCCTTGTAGAGAGACCCTTCCTCTCTTCAGTGCAGCATCCCAAAGGGGAGAAGTGAATTCCAGCAGTTTACAGCTCCCAGGGAGAGAATGTACGGTGATAATCTTCCCCCAGTTTCTAGCTGTTAAAATAAATTCTTCCCATGTTAGTAAGGCTCCCCGAGGCCTCAGGAGAACAGGTGCTCACTTGACCCAAATGTCACCTCCACCTAATATATCACATCAGCCTCCGGGGGGGAAAATGCAGCCAAAGCTTCCTTCCCTGCACCCACCCGGGGAGGGCTGGCTCAGCAGGAGTGCAGATGGAGACCTGCATGTGCGCTGGGAACTGAACAGAGCACACGCCTCTCCAGAGACAGGATTTGCTTATTGTGCCACTTAGCCAGCCTGCTGTCCTGCTTCCAGTGATGAATGGTTCGTTGGAAGGATAGAAAGAGTTGTGTAAGGCATCGAGTTGTCTGTGGTTTTGGAGGTGAGGCATAATACTAAATGTCCTTCTGCCAGGTGGTCATCTGCTGATGTCTTGAGGAAGGTCTTTGGGTTCTCATGGGCTTGCCTTGCAGAGCTAGTACTGCTGGTCTTCATCATGAACAGCTTTTTTTGTGTTTGGTAACTGAGCATTTTCTTGTGCCACTCTGAAAAGAGGAAAGAAGTCCCTGGAAAAAAAAAATAAAAATCTTCATGGAGTATGTTTCTGCCTGCCATACAAAGTCCCAGGCTGTCCCATGACAACAACTCTTCCTCTGTCCTCTCCCATAGCAAACTTAAGGTGAAAAGTGTTACTTGAAAGAGATTGATGATAAATCCAGAGAAAGACAACTCAGTGAAGGGAATCCAGGACTGCATAAACAATTTCTCTCCCTAGAATCACAATAAGCACAATGGGGCATGTGCTCTGTGCTTATGGTTCTGGCTGCCCACGCTAGGGTTTGGAAGGTGGATTTGAAGAACAGTAAATCCTACCTCAAATCCTAACTCTTGTGAAGGTCTTGGGAACAGATGCTATAAAAACTTAGAGGAGATAACCCTGCTATTAATTCAGAAAGATGTCTTTATCTAATTAGCATCGAGATCCAGATTACTCCATCAGATAAAGCTATCCCAAAGCCATGCCAGCCTATGGGCTTAAAACATAGTTTGTATTCTGATCTTTTTCACTAGAACTCAAACTCAAGGAGCACACATACATGGGCTCTCATTTTTGTCCATACCTAATTATGTGTGCTAATTATTTAGCAGATTATTAATTATTTTGCTAATTACTTAGACTAGAAACTGCACATGACTGGTCACTCCAAATGATGTACAACATGGGTTAATTTCACACTTCATGCTATGTTTATGCCAAAGTCAAAAGGGCTTTTATTTTCTTCCCAACTGGAGAGCAATGTAGAGGTGACTGTGAAACTGTTGTGTGACACAAGCAAGGTTTCTGGGAACCCTGAAAAGTTGTGCTTTGCTGCTGCAGTGTTGTGCAAGCACTTGCAGGAACTGTGTGAGCCTCTTGTTAGAAGTGTTTGGAAGCAACCTTCTAATATGAAAATAGGTTCACTAGGGCTTTGGGATTTAACTAACCAATAGCTGCATATTGACTATCAGCTTGTGAACATTTCTGAACAGCTGTTAGAAGAGGAGGAGGAGCCTGGGTTCTAAGTACTAATGTTTCTGCACAGCAAAGATGCTTCAGAAGACTAAAATCTGTTCATGGAATATTCTGGCAGCAGGAAGGAGTTTCGCTTGTAAATTCTTCAGGCTCTAGGAATAACAAACTGCTTTCAGGAAAAGCAAAATGAAGATGCACACATGGAGACACAAGTAAAAACGAATCGCTACGTTTACTTGGTGTGAAATGATGAGCAAATGGAATCCAAAAATATATAGATGCTCCTGAAAGATTTCAATCAGTTTTCCTGTGTGCCCACTGGTAATTTACTTCTCTTCCTAGCTTCTCATTTCAGTAATCCTGGATAATACTGATGCTCCTTCAAGGATGGATGTAAGACCAGGAAGATAGGATTGGAAAAGAGGGACAAAGCAGGGACACAGCTTCACTGTGTCATATCCTCACAGTGCAGGCTGAGGAACTGGAGAGAAAAAGAATCAGCTCTGCAACATGTATTGAAAAGGTACGGGGAATCTTCTCCATGATTCTTATTTAACTCTCATTACTAAAACACAGGAAAAACACAGTCACCTGTAGTAGAGCTAAAAATCTCTGTGCTTTTTCCCTCATAGCAGACTTAGAAACTTTCCTGAGGGCTGCTTGCAGAGCAAATCCTTCTCACAGTAGCCAGCTGGGATTCAACAGAGACATGCTGAGTATTGGTATTATTTATTTCCCTGTTTGCTGTAACCAATTAAACAAAAGCTTGGTCCATAAACAGCAATAGCCTGGGGATTGTGGGAGGGAAAGGCATTGCAAAGAGGCTTTTTGTCTTTGGCACATGCTCCTGGGACTGAAGGTCAATGGATATGCACCACACCAGGCTGATTAGTGTTGACAATCATTCACTTAGTTTTATGAAATTATCAATTGATCTGTGATTGCAGAAGCTGATCAATGCTTAGAAAATGGTGTGGGTGGAAAATCCACTTGAACTAGATTGTCCTTCCACACCTGGCTCTGTGGGAGGGGTCGCACCAGGAATGGCACAAATTCCTGGGACAGGGACTAATGTCACTTCCCCCTTTGCAGCTTGGTGGGAGCACAGCCTTTGCTGTCAGCCTTGTTTCTTAGCTGTCAGGCCATCCTGTCTTTTTGTGATGTTTTAACTCTGAGGAAAGGAGCACAGATTCACTTACCCACTACTAAAATAACGTAGAGTTGTGGAAATATTAATATTATAAAGATATTTACTTGGATCTGGCACTGAGTGAAAGGTTTGCATATCAAAAAAGCTGTATTTGGCAGCATTTTCAAGCTATTAAAAATCTCAATGTTGGCAATTCCATATTACCAAGAAAGCAATGTAATACTTATCTCATGACAGTAATTCCTAGAGGAACTACAACAAACTTTTCAGGAAAAGAAGTCGCCACCTCTGAAATGAAGCAACCCCTGGGACAGAGCTCAGCAGTATTTGCTGGAGCCTGAGAATGGTGTCAGAAAGGAAGAGAACATCCACAAGGGAAAACCTAAGAGTTTGTATTACTTGCAACAGGATGCAAGGTACAAGATTTATCAAAAGGCACCCTGACAAAAGATGAAAATAAATAAAAAGGACTTCATCTGTAACATTCACTGGTATGATTTTAATTGGATTATTGTGAATATCATAATACCAATTCTTCTCTGAGAGATACAGATCCAGGTGTCATATTATTATTTGGATAGTTCATCTTTTAGCAAATTGATTTAAAAATCAAGTTTCCAATCTTCACAATAGAAAATAAAAGCTAGAAAAATATATTTTGTGACCATTCTGGAGGGTCAGAAAATAGAAGCCAAATAAAATACCTTTTTCCATTTCATGTTTTGTATTTTACAGAAAGTATCTTACAGATTGCAGAGAAAAATGTTGTGATTTTTTTTTTAAATGCTTGAGCTTATCAGTACTGAGTAACATGGAACTGGTATCAATGCATGGATTTTTTCCTGGAGCTCTCCAGTCTGAGGGCTAAACAGATCTGCTATATCACCATTCTGTTTCTAGTATTTTCTAGTTATCTACACTATTTTTCTATACTGTTTCTACTATAAGTACACAATGCTGCCCTTTCAACTCCTTTGTTCTGTCACTGGAAGTGCCATGGTCAGAGAAATTATCTAGAATTTGAAATCCAGCTTTAACCATTAATTACAAGAATAAAGACAAAAATGTAGCTTCTACACTTCTGTGAGCATTCCTGCACAGATTAGCCTTCCAATATTGGTAAGGTTGACAAGATCAGCACCCCAGGTGGGGTGATATTGATGGTTTTTGCCTGCTCTGGCAAACCTCCAAGAGGCAGAAATAACAGCCATTAAGGAGCCTTAGCAACATTCTTGTTTCAGATAGTAACTGGTGAAATTTCTCCAATGAAAAATCAGGGAAAAATTACCATCAGCTGCAGTATGGGAGCAATTCAGGGCTCTTGCAGAGATCTCTATTGTACCAGGGGATGTTCAGACACATGAGTAGAGACATATCTGGTCTGAGGACATTCATGTTTGTGTAGACAGAATAATTTTTGGAATATTCTAAAATGTAGAGTCTGTTCTCCACGGTAACAATATTGACTGAAGAATACATGACTTTAAATCAAAAATAACAAAAGGATTTGGAGAGGTGGAGTGTGCCCTCTTTTGCTGACTAAGTAAGATTTGTATTTATTTTTTTCTACTTGTGTAACGAAATATGAATGTGCTATTTCTTGTGAAATGAAGGAAGCAATTCTCATCTACTAGAAGCAAATGTATAATAAAACCTTGACATTCTGGAGCTCCAGTAAAAGCACAAGTTATAATGATAACTTGGACCGTAATAATATTTCTTCTCTGAAACAACTGGAGGAAAAAAAGTTTCTCATCCCCTGCTTTGCAAAAGGGAAGGTGACTGCTCAGAGGCACGCTGGGGACTGTTCAAGTGGTACAACTGTGATAATTGAAATTCGTATCTGTGATCAAACATCTGCCACTGCTGTTTTCTATCTTCACAGATGAGCTTCTAAACCTCCCTGGTACCCTACCACCAGTTGGCAGAAAATGTCTGTATCAGTTGAGTCCCACTGCTTTATTTCCAGGACCATGGTTGTTCTCACAAGGTAGAAGAGAAATTGGAGGGGTTATCCCATGCCCTCTCCTGATCTGATTGAGGTGGTTCTGGCAAGCAAATGTATTTCCACTCTCCTTTTAACATGCTTTACAGTTTAATAAAATGGAAAATCAAATTGCAAGAGAACAAAATGATTTTCATAAACACTGTTGTGGGCAAAGGGGTCCTTTGGATAATAGCACTTTTATCTCTGTTTTTGAGTCTTCAGGCTGCCCTAAATGCATGTAATAACAGTAAGTCATTCACAACATGCACATTCTCTCAGAATTACTGTATTAAACAACTGTGTTAAACTGGTGGGAAGCCAAGGTATATCTTCTTTTATTATCTCTGCAAACAGAACAGAAGCTGATTGGTAGAAGCTGACCTTGCTGCTGTGGATAGAGAAGATCTAAGCCCATGGAGGTCAGCTCGGACAGTCATCACTTATTGCTTAAAGGTACTGTGCTGTGATCACGCCACTGCAGGCGGAGGGATGGGAATCAGCGGAGACGTTCAGGGAGCTGCAGTGGTAGAAGGTGCTTTCTTTTCTGGAGGAGGTTTATGCTTACAGGCAACATGTCAAGCTGGAGAACTGAGGGGATGAGGTTTCTCTTTTATTCCATAGGAAATGTTAAAACAGATCCTCAGTCAACACCCTCTGCACACCCTATTTTGTTGCTAAGGTCAGGCTTTGGCTAAAACTGAATGAATTTTATCATCAGAGAACTGGTGAACACTGAGTGAGCTGGTGATGTTGGGGTTGTCCTGTCCCAAATTAATTCTGTAATATGCTGTCAGAAAAGGAAGGTGCTATGGATACAGGTATAGATGTATTCCAGAAGCAAAATCTGGTGCTTTCCTCAGCACCAGCACCTGCCTGGGGCTCACACAGAGGAGATGGATGGAAATCACACAAAGTCCCACTATCTGCATTGCACTCTGCCAGAGAGCACAAGGACTACAATTTCTGCTTCCCTCTCTGTGTCTCACTTCGTTACCGCTCCGTAAGACAGGAGGTTCAGCACAGCAGATGGTAGGGACAGGAAAACCATTAAGCTGATCCACAGTGTCTTTTCCTTTCCTGGAGAGGTCGTGTAACAATTAGGTGAAAACTAAGTCAGAGTCCCAGCATCTGACCTCCTGAACCTATCTGCACATCCCATGTTGCCAGACTGAAAGTTTCTCTGTTTTTACCGGAAATATTATCCAGTGACCGAGAGGTTTTGCTGAAACAAAAAACTTCTCTGTAAAGTTTACTGTCCAAAAGCCTGACAGTTTTGAATGAAAAAAATATATATATCCAACTCTGCTCTGTAGGTACTGGTCAATTTGTGTGTTTATAACAAGTGCAGAGAAGGAACATTTCAACCCCTGTGAATATGGCCTGTTTGGGGAAATCATGTGTTTGATGGATTGCTCTCAGAGCCTTCTGTTATTAGAGATGTTTCCCCATTTGGATTCTAAGGGTTGGAAAAGGTTTTTGTTAGTAGCAGGAAGCAGATGTATCAACATGTGGTGGAAATGTGTCCCTCCATGCTGAGATCTCTTTAGTGATATTTCTGTGAAGAACAATCTTCAATTTTTCTTTTTTTACTTTTCATTTAAATTACAAAACTTTTGCCAGCAGACCCTCAAAAGAAACACCAGCAGAGCTGAGGTGGTGAAAATGAGACCAACCAGTTATCCCCAGGGCCTCTAGTCTTCCTTTATCCTCATGGATTTTAAGGTACTATGGAATGAAAGCTTCCATTAGAAGAAGGTTGGTCCAAGGGTTAGGAAACAGACCTGTTATTTTGGAAGAAATTGCTAAATTTGCTGCCTGGGTGTATCTTTTCTGTTACTTTAGGGATAAGACCCCTCAGTCTGTCAGATTCTCATCTATATAAATGATAAGAGTATTTCCACCTTATCCTAAATGTGTTATTAAATAAATCCAGAAGATTGAGGCTTTCTGTCTCCCTGTGTGCACATAGACATATACCTACACCCCCTCCTCCCTTTCTGCAGAGACATTACTTCATTCTTACAGCAGATTCACAGCCTCTAGAAGGCAAAAGCGTTGGCTTGTCCCTGAACCTTCTTTCTTTGCTGTATAAACTTACATTCTAAAGATGACACACAATTTTGCCACCAAACATCAATTTCACGGCACTCTCTGTAGCTGAGGCACTTCCTGGCTGAATGTTATTGTGAATAAGCTCATCAGAAGAGGAATTTGTCTACTGAGATCTGAATCAAGTAGTACCTAGCATAACAATGTGGGTCAAAACCCATTAACCGCTTTTCCTAGTAATACTAAAGTATCATATATAAATAACACTCAAATATTAATCAAATTATGTATTATTTACTATCATTTTTATTAGTCTGAAGAACTATAATACATTTTGGGCTGAGCATAGGGGGCTCTTATTCTTCTTTTCGTTTCAACATCAGCATGCTGATGTTCTTTTTGTGTGTAGAACACAGCCTAGGATTACAGAACTGGGCTGGGAGAGCTCAGTTCTATTCCACTGACCTGCGGGGCATCTCTGATTAATGCTCTAACATACTTGTTTGAATTTCCCTACATGCAGAAGAACTATAGAAACAATGTCTTGTTAGAGTGAAGCTTAAATTCATGTTATTGAAATACCTTCAAAATAAATGTATTTGGAACTATACAAAGCAGCTAGGTGTACATCTGTGCACGTTCTGTTGTGCACATGTGTTACCCTACCTCAGGAAAAGAGGCAGCAATGGAAAATTTTACCCTGTTGAAAGAATTGAATCTACCTCACCTTCAGCATCAGGGGCAGAATAACCTTGCATTGATCTTGTAAGAGTCTTGTGAGCATCTCACCTTTTCACTGAAGGGAATGTCACGGTGCTGTGGGTACATCAGCAGTGTTTGGGGTTAGCTTGGCTGTAGTGCTCCATCCACCTCTTACCAATTTGTTGGTGAGTGCACCAATTGGGAGTTTTGTCTGCAGGTCTGATCAGAAACCTACTTGAAATCAATAGGATTCTTAAATTTTGGCAAGCGGGGTTTGAATGTGGTAGTTTGTTAGACTGCTTGGCCCTCACTGGGATGAAAGGCACTGTACTGAAATGTAATACAAAAAAGTTCCCTCTTCCACACATCCCTATTCACATGAATATAGGTACAGCCCCCTACTTCAGTACACTGAAATGAATATCCACTATAAGAATAAGGCTTATCAAAGCCTAAACACAGTACAATCAGCCTTCTATGTAGATGCAAAACCTTACTGAGCAGCAGCCAAAAGAATTAAACCCAACAGAGGAAGACAGAGACTCATTAAAAAGAGTTATAACAAATCAGTTATCAGACGTTTAAAGAATAAACTTGTTAGAATAAACCTGTTAAATAAATCCTCAGCAAAGCTAATTAGGTCGGTGTTACACTGGTACAATGGCTCCCTTCCTCCGTGGAAGACTTAATGATAGCATAAGCCTGTTAAAGGAATATACTAAGTATACAATAAACCAGCTATTTAAAGGATACCTCAGTCAGTTCATCCTCTAAATCTGACCTACCTACAAATTGTCACTAGTGAGAAATATCTCCTAGGCTCCAAGTGCCTATTGAAAACGCAGGCCCATGTGCCGTGTCGTTTGTGAAAGAGACATCCATGGATGTGCCCCTTTTTCTGAACAAAGGGGCTGATGATGGCTGTGGAAGGGCTACATGATTGAGGGGCTTTTGTTTTCCTTTCTCTCCGTGTTGTACTCAAGGTGCAGATTAACCAACAGAACCTATTTTCAGAGCTTTAATGACAATATTGATCGACTATTGGTGAAGCAGCAAGGAGAGAAAGAGAATAAAAATAATTACTTTGCCCCTATATGGTGGCTTTTGTCACCACGTGTGTAAGGATGGATGATTTGGAGATTAGTGACATTTAACGGAGGCTTGGAATATCTGAGTTTGTTCCTAATTCTGCTTCAGGTTTTGTGCAAAACATGTTCTTTCTCATAAACAGCAGGGGGAACTATAGGGTGACTAATATCTCCTTTTGATTTCACCTGTTGTGAGATGGAAGTCTGTGAGGCAAGCCCTGCATCTCCTCTCAGATGAGGCTTTGGCAGAGTGTGTTAAAGATTCCTGTGTTGACTTAGTCTTGCTGGTGTGGGTAACTGCTGGAAAGGAGGCATAAATGCAAACCATGATGCTTTCAGCACTGTCATTTCCCACGCTAGCTAGGTAAAGCTAGCACAAATATATTAACGTGTGCTGCCACTGTGCCTGCACTCTGTTCGTAGACAGAAACCCAGGTGGGTAACTGCAGTTAGCTCAGTTCTGGCTTCTAGGTGGCAGTTGTAGAAACAACAATAATCCTGACAAGATGAGAGCATTAGATTGATGTATTAGTGCTTGTATTGCATAGATGGAAGCAAAGAAGAGCGAAGTGATCCCCTGGGATTATATGGCCATCCAGCAGCAGAGCCAAAAATAGATGCCAGGTGTCCAAGCGAGTCCTGCATTCCTATGCAATAGATCGCTCCCTCCAGAGGTGAACTGGGTGATTTTCCTTAAGAAAAGGGGGAAGAGTTAAATGCTGCATGGCTCGGAGAGAAGTGATCTAAAACTAGCAGGGAAAGAAATGTTTATTTCTGGAGAAGGTGTCACGAGCAAAAGAAAAGCTTGAAAACAAGAATTGAACACTACATAAAGAAACACTTGACAGCCACAACCCTTTAAGTTGCCTTGAGTGTCTGTGTGCAAAATTCATTGCCAGCAACTGAAAAGCAGTGTTGGTTCTAAAGACTGAACTGAAGGTGTGAATCTACGGTAATAGCACTGCGATGCTGGAGATGACAGCGCTCTAGGGACGAGGTCTGGGCTGGCTCAGAAGCTGTCATGGGCAAACTGGATGCAAAGAGGGCAAAAGATGGGAAATAACCTACAGAATTACCTAGATTGAACTTAATGGGCAACCTAGTACTGAAGAAATTCAGAGAATGTGCAGTGCTTGGTGTGGAAAGCTGAACCGTGTTGGTACCCAGGCACATCTGGCTAGCAGGAGGTAGAGAATCGTGTAGGCAATGTTAATTGTTAGCAATATTACCACCAGCAGAGAAAGATAGCAGCTGAATTCAGGACTGCTCAGGGAGAGGTGTGCACACAGAGTAAGTATAGCAGTCTTTGCTTTGGGAAGCTTCCAAATAAAATAAACAAGGTGCAGTTTTTATACACACTCTTTAACATGCTGCTTGGGAAACTGTGGCATAAAAGCTACATCTAAACAGTCTGGCAGCTGTGTTTCTCACTACACACCAGGATCTTGGTCCTAGACACCTGGATATGGTACACCAGGGCTTGTTCTTGGAGAACTTGGCCGTGTTTCTTGAAACAGGCTCCCAAACATTTTGATTTGTCTTCGGCTGCTCTGACCACCAACCAGAGTAGCCTAAGAGGCCGTGTTTACGCAGAAAATTTTTGTAAAACACTTTGGTATACATCTTTCCACATAGTTCCTGAAAATCAATCACATCAACATTTTCTTAACGAGATGAAAAGACACTGTTGTAAGCAAGGAATAACACTGCTCAGGGCATGTGGTTACTGTATGGTAACAATAACCCCATTTCTCAGGGTGCCGGCACGCACCAGCTATCAACCTCCTGACTCACCGCATACCTGAGGCAAAGTGCAGTTATCTCAGAGCAGCAGCATGCTCTGAAATGTGTCACTCCTTAGTGATTCAAATTCAGATTTTCTCCCAAATAAATAATAAATGACACCAAGGGGAGGGGGGGGGTGCTGGGAGGGAGGCTGTTGTAAGGTGCTGGATAGCCTGCCTGCCTGAGTTAGATCCTCAGGCTCCAGAAAACTAAATTTCCCTCCTTTGCTGTGTTCCTTGGTCATTATTTATAATCCACATGAAGGTACAAAAATGAAACAGTCTTGTAACATCCATTCCAGACGACCAAAAAAAAAAAAAAATGTCCACAGAGTTACAATACATTAGCATCAATGTAAGTCATGCAGTCAGATGCATATGTATGTTATGACTTGGCTTTATCCTGTGGGTGGTACTGTTATTCTATACTAACATCTGATTGTATGACCTTATCTCAGCCCTGCTAGCTGTGCGCTGGCTTCTTCTCTTGTGTAAGTCAGAAAAGAAGTACTGACCCTCTAACTCTCGCTGACCTGCTTCAGAATTAGCTTAGAAAGACTACAGATGCCAGCGGCTGTCCAATGCCTCCAGCAACCCCTGCAAATCAGGCTAAGAGATTTCCTTCACATGCCTCTTTCAAAAACTTCAGGAGATATCAGTGCCTCTTGCTTTGCCATCTCTTTGGAATTAATATTTTTGGGGCTAAGGGAGATATGAAACAGATGCAAGAACATAGATACATTGGAGTGAGGAGTAAGAAAAAAAGCTCAATTGAACATTCTAGTCCCTGCATTTGACTGCATGTGGGTCTCATCTACCAACATTTTTTTGAGTGGTATGAAGTGATGAGTGATTGCAGATAGAGGCAGAGCGAGGCTTGAAGCCTTCTGTGCAGTGTACAGCTCATGATGGGTTGGGAGTTACAAGTAGTTCCCTTTTAAAAGCCTTACTCCAAGTTCAGAAGAAACTAAGCTGCAGGTGATGAATACTGATGACTTGCACTTGGTACCACACAATAGTAACAATAGTGAATATGAAAGACTGCTAATAAAGGGGATGGATTTGTGGCTAGGATGGGAAAATCAGCAGATATGGGTTCATTTGCTTGCTCTCTCATGCACGTTTGCAAGCTCCAGAGGAAAGGGCTCAACTCTTCTGAATTCATCCCACTACAATTTAGGAATTCAGTCTAAGCTGCTGATTTGGTTCCTTTTAGATAGTTAATTCCATAAGAAAATCCATATTATATCTAAGATAGTGTCTATGATAACAAGAAGGTTGCACCTCTGGAGTGAAAACTATCTTTCTGTTGTCTGAAGAGGGTATTTAGACAAACATGTGAAACCAAACACCTGTCCCGTTCAAATTACACAAGAATCCAGTGGAAGAAATCATTAATTTTGCATCAGTTAGCCCTGACCAACAACTTTCATATTAATGTGGCTTCTAAGCTGGGAAACAATCAGTTCCTACTCTTCTTTCTGCCCACTATGTTTTCCTACAGCTGACCTTATAGTGGTATCTGTCTTATTTTAAGTTTCAATGACAGACAAACCACTCTCATATCTTTCTTCACAAGCCATCTGTTTCCTACCCAAGACCAGTAGTAAAAATACCAAAAAAGCTCATCAGAAAGCTGAATCTCAGGAGACTGAAAACTCATTCTGCAGCCCCCAGAGGCTCACAGTGCTCAGAACAAGTATCCTCAAAGGTGAGTGCCTAGGACAACTGAAGATCAATTTTGAAGCTGTGGTATTTCTTCTTTTGCCAATTTAAAGTTGGAAAGGGATTTATCTCAATAGATAAATTTGGGATATGTTAATTTAGGTGCAGTGTACTGATGGAACAACACCTACTTGGGAAATTCAGTGAGTTCAGAGTCTTTCAGGCTTCTAGATCTGTGCTGGGGATGATTCAGTTTAATGCAGAGGAGCCAGCTATCAGTAACTTATTTCAGAAAAACACAGGTCCTAACTGTTTCTTCTCCCTCTAATGGGACCTGTCTACATTTTTGTCTTGCTTTGCAAGGACTTCCAGCCCTTCTCCCATTGCCTGTTCAAGTTTTGACTATAAACCTTCAATTCTGCATTGGACATGGTGGAAACAAGTCTCTGCCAGCTCCTTGCCTCTTAACTCTGACCCTTGAGCCCCCTGCCAGACTTTTTCCACCATCCATCAAAACAGCCTGGTATTTATCTGGCCACCCAACCATGCACATCACCCAATCTAGTCTGTGAACAGTGAGACACCCACCCACCTGTTCGGGGATACCAACAGCAAATTAATATGGCTGGTGCTCATATGGCTGGATAGCTACACAACCAACACAAAACACAGTCTAAATAAGATCAGTACTTATTGTGGTATTGTTTGCAGGGGAGAAAGAGGAAATACATTTCATAAGAGACTGGAAGAGCACCAGAATATCAATACAATGCTCACAAAGCAAGTTTAATCCATTTTTAGCCTGTAATAAACAATGAAGTCTGCAAAACCTTGACAAGAATACATTCTGCTTCCTCAAGGAGGGAAACACAAGAGGATATGAGGAAAGAAAAAGTTTGCTGGTAGCACAAGAACAACTCAGAGTAGGGTCTGATTATTTTCACCAACCCTTGGGACTCTGAAGTGGGTTTTTGCTGTAGCATCACAAATAGAAATGAAGTATTCACCATGTGCAGGTGGCACATACAGGTTCTTTGCACTAGGAAATGGCCCTCAGAATACACAGAGGGAACCCACTTGGACATGGACATTTATTTCTATTTCCAGATCTCTGTTTCATGTGACATTTTGCTAAACTTCTGACAATCCAAATTATCGT
Source organism: Anas acuta (assembly GCF_963932015.1). Lineage (NCBI taxonomy): Eukaryota > Metazoa > Chordata > Aves > Anseriformes > Anatidae > Anas > Anas acuta. The sequence goes on along the minus strand of NC_088998.1, from coordinate 4,688,437 downwards.
TTCTCCATCCTCACCACCATCTTTTTTGTTGTTGTTGTTTTTGGCCTAGTACTTGCAAATGGGAGGCTCTCTTTTTACACAGTGTGCTATGAATTTCTGTTCTCCTTCATGTTCTTTCTTGATTGACTAGTTTATATTTCCTTCATGGGAAGAATATTATAATTAAAAAATCTAAACATTGTTTTGTTGGAAGAGAAAAAAGTGAGAACTGGGCACGCTAAAATTGTTAACAACTCAGAAAAACTCTTCAGTGGCAGAAAAAAATAAAAAATCCTGTTCAATGGAGCTTTGCTGATCTGGGGTGAAGATACAGGCTTTGTTCATCGCAGGGAGAAGGTGAGATGAAATATCCAAGACTAAAAAGAGGAGATGACTCAAAAGAGAAAGCTACTGGAGTGAAATAATTTTGTTTTTAAAAATGCCATCCAGAAACCTTATCTTTGACACATAAGAACAGACACATAGCTAAATATGCTGTAACCTGCTTAGGTTTCCAAAGCAGCAAATTAAACCAGTGGACTATGCAGTGAGTGTCCATTCAGATGAGCAAAGCTCATTGAACACAACAATACTGTAAGAGAACATGTTGAATACTCAATGCACCAAATAATCCTCTTTTGATACAGAGACAGTAAAAGCTTTTGGGAAAGAGGCAGCAATAGCATGTGTATGAACTGGGGGGAAAGAGAGACGACAGTCTGGGACAAGAAAATGATGAGCAAAACTTCTATTTTCATTTCATTTTATATTTTTCTCATTATATTTTTATGATATTGACAGTAATTCTTGTTTCTGGGCAGGACACCCACCCCTGGCTCTGACTTTCTGGAAGAAGGTGTTACTTTGTAGAGAATATTTGGGTTGTTCTTTAGGTTCAGGAGACCTTTGGATGACTGAAGAGTATAGGCTCACCTGATTTCTCTTTGGTGTCCCTTCACAGGAATATGAAATATCATTCCAGGTCTTGCTAGACCTAATCACACGCTAGCCTTCCCAGGTGCAGTGAGGAATGACACCCAGTATTGCTCTGTTCGTTGAATCAGTAAATCCCACGTGACTGCAGCTGTTGTCCCTGGAGCTTTTGCTTTGATTTCAAACATCCTCATGTAAGACAGAAGGATCCCCCTTTCATTTCTGGTAAATGCCAAGAGCAACAATGAAAGAACACACTAGTGATAACCCCAGACACTATTTATTTGTTTAAACAAGTGCTTTGCAGATATATGGTCTATATAAGAACCGATCCCTCAAACCTCTCTGCCGTGGTGTACGCCATTCCTCTGTGGCCTTGTACCAGGGAGATCTGTGAGAATTGTTTCAGCCTTTTATATGAGCCAATGTGACAGAATCAGGGGTGGTTTACCATGAAGTGTGTTTTACAGCTGAACAGTTGCCTGGAAAAAAAAAAAAAAGTAAAACTCAAAAGCTTTGGGTGTACTGTAACAGATAAGCTAAGCTTCAGCCCTATCAGAGCAGCCTGGAGTTTAACCAAACAGCTTCTAATTCTGCTCAGAAAAGATTTGCTGAAGATTTAGCTTAAGACAATGTTCTTGTAGTCACAGTGGATGTGTGAGAGAAGGACAGAACAGACTGTCCTTGCAGGCCAGAGAAGGGGGGGGGGGGGGGGGGGCAGAAAAAGGGCATGCCCCATTGTCCTTCTTGTCCCATACACCTTGCTCAAGGTGGCTGAATATTTTCCCTTCTGACAGCACAGCACAACCAGCGATTTGTCTGAGGGGTCTAGGAGCCTCGCACAATGCCAGGGAGTGTTGGATGCTCTTCCTGCACTGGGCTGCTTTTGCTGAGCTGCTGAGATTCGTCTGGGTGGGCGATGCCCTTGAGGCACACCCGTCTCCAACTCATTCCTCCCTCGCCTTTCTTATATATTTTTAAAGCACTCGGGTAATCCCAGAGCTCCGTCCTGTTCATCTGAACCAGAGAAGTGCTGCGGAGGAGGAGAAGGAGGAGGAGACCCCTTTCCCAGCTCTTCCCTGATCCCACGATGGGATTTCAGCCGGCTGTGCCAGGCGGACCCAGCTGCGGAGCCGACACAGGAGGCTCCCGGGGTGGCTCAGCACGGCTCGGCACGGCTCAGCACAGCTCAGCATGGCCCAGCACGGCTCAGCACTGCTCGGCTCACCCCCCCAGGCCAGCCCGGGGGGCGAGCCGGCCCCTGAGTGCCCCCTCAGCCCCGCCGCTCTCCGCGGTGCTGAACCGCAGCGGGGTTTGCGGGGGGGTGGGGGTGAGGGGCGGCCCCTGCGCCCCCTCCCCGAGAGGAGGTGGGCACCCCAGGGCGGGGGCCGGGCTGGGGGCAGGCCCCCCAAACCTCCCCCCGGCCCTCCCTGCCTCCCGCAGCCGCTTGGTCAAAGGATGGGGCCCGGCGCTGCCTGGCTCCGGTAAGGAGAAAATAAAGGAGGGATGGGAGGGGGAGAAAAAGGGGAGAAAAAAAAAATAAGATTTAACGGGTGGGGGCCGCTCGGAATCTCAACCCGCTGCTCTGCAGCCTCCTCGCCAAATCCGGGGGGCAGACAAGTTTCGGTCCCCCCACAGCCCCTTCCAGCGGCCCTTCCCCGTCTCAGCCTCCCTTCTCACGGCCCAGCCTCCGTCTGGCCGGAGCTGGAGTCCCTCCTTTCTGCCCCCGCCTGCCCCTCCCCCGTCCCTAATTATGTACAAAACACTTCTTAGAATAAAATGGCCAGGCTGGGGCTCCTCCCTGCTCTCCTCTTCCCCATTCATCCTCTCCAGACCGCTCCAAGCCCCTCCTCCGGTGACAAGCCCAGCCTCTCGCTTCCCTCCTGGAGCCCTTTTCATTTTTATTTCTAACCCCCTCTCCATTCTCCCTGCTGCCTCTGCTCCTTCCCCCGATGGCTACGAACTGAGCAGCAGAGGAGAGGGGGGGCACAGGAATAAGGGAAGGGGGCTGAAAAGGCAAGGAAAAAAAAAAAAAAAAAAAAAAGCGAAAAGAAAAAGGGAAGAAAAAAAAAAAAGGATTTTTTAATTTTTATTTTTTTTGCCTCTGCCCTTAATGCCCGCGATCTGGATCAAGGAGGGGGATTTTCTGTCTGAGCATGAAAAGGACTGCTAGACACCCAGGATTTTCACGCCTGCATTGCCGACCCAGCACCCAGTATGCAAGCTGGCCAGAGAAGCTCTCCCACAAGTTCCTACCGAGCCGAATAAAACCCACGGGCGCCCGGATCTCCTCCAGAGAGGGACATTAGCAGCAGGTAAGGCGAGCGCTGCGCTGCGGCTGCAGGGATGCCCCGGCCCCCAGCGGGCTCCCCCCGTTGTGTAACGCCCGTGGCACCTCTCCCCCAGCCCCGCACCCTTTTGTGTCCCCCCCCTGCCGGCTCGGGGAACACGGAGTTCCCGGGGGGGGGGGGGGACACCGGCTGGGAGAAGTCCTGCAGCCCGGTTGGTGATGGGGTGTGCGTGAGGATGAGCTTGGCCGGCACTGGGAGGACTGGGAGGGCTGGAGAAGGATGAGGCCCCTTGGAGGATGCTGGCGGTGGGGGCTCAGCCCCGGCTGGTTGAGCTGGGGGTGGGATGCAGCCAGGCTCCATCTGTATTCCGGAGTATCGAGACAGCCCGGAGCGGGGGGGGACGACCGTCCCCAAGGAGATGGTGTCATCTCCACTTAATCCGCCGCTCCGCTTTAGCAAGTGACAAGCAAATCGCGGAGGAAAAGGAAAGTCTGTCGCCTTGAATCCCACACTGGGCTGATTGCCTCGACTTCTGGTGGGCACGGGGAGACAGCGGCAGAGCCGGGGGAGGGCAGCGATGGTGGGGGGGGGACGCATCCCACAGCGCAGGAGCCTGGTTTCCCCCAGCTCGGCTCTCAGCGCTGCTTGTGAGGCTGCTGCCGAGCGTAACTTTGCCTTTTGCAGCCCATGGGGAATAGGGGGACGCAGGGCATCTCCACGCCATTGCATCAACCCTGAGGTCTGGCACAGCCCAGGTCTAAAGACACAGCAATGACCCAAAGAGAGGTGGGTGTAGGTGTGAGTGTGTGTTTTGGCTTCGGAGAGTCCCTCCGTGCTTCTGCTTGGGAGTGGGGAAAGGAGGAGGGGGTCGCTTCTTAGATGCAGTCTCCTTTTCATGGAGAGAAACAAGCAGCAGATGAAACGCTGGCAATCTCAACGTGTGGCTTTAGCCTTTGAGTGACATCTGCACTAGGTAGGACAGAAGGATCCTTCGTGCTTTACTCTGGCTGTTCATCTGGGTGCATAATAATCATTCGTTAATGGCAGTTAAGCTGCTTTCCTGAGAGTTGTGGAGAAGTATTTGAGGGTTAGTGAGAGGAAGAGACAGCAAGTAACAAGGAGACGATGCTTTGGCGCAAGAAATATAAGAATATAAGAGAATATAATCTTTCTGTTCCTTAAAAGGGAAAAAGATTGATCAGATGTGCTTGTGAGTGACAGACAGACAAACCCAGGCTCTCTCCCTCCCACACAGCACATAGAGAAGCAGTCGCGTTTTCCTTGCACGCATGTACACGCTAAGCACATAAAGCACACGTTGCTGAACTCGTACAGCCGGCACGCTTAAACACATGCTTAAACCCCGTGCTGAAGCCTAGCGGCTCAATCTTGCTCTCCCATGGAAGCTACACAGCCCCGCAGCTCCCCTGCGTGCAGACACACAGTCCTGATCTCCACGCGAACAGGCACTGTAATGTGCAGGACTGCATTGATATTCTCTTTATGTGAATCAAGGATTCAGACATTCACACGAGCATGCACACGCTGTCTTCTTTGCAAGTCTCTTGTTAGGTGGTTTGTGCCTTAATCGTAGGCTTCTCCTTCATAGTTGGTTCCAGGCATTGATTTGGGGTTTGTCTGACTCCAAAGCCCTTTGCCACGCAGCAGAAAAGGCGTTTTGTGAGTCTGCATTTGTTTTACTGCTCTTTGCATGTTCCCTCGAACTCAGTAATGATTTTGCTACTGGAAAAGCAGCAGCCAGGGGACCAGGGAATGGCTGGGGGGAGCAGTGGCAATCCCATACCTGTCATACCCTCTCTGATCAAGGACCAGTCTGTGAGAACGTGAAGTGCTGTGCTGGAGTCACATTTGCTTTTTCCACGTCTGAGCGTGTGTGTGAACAAAACCGCATATGCATCTATAGCTAAACATACACAGCGCAGGCTCCACTTCAGCCGTACCCAGGTTCAGAGCAAAACCTTCCCACCCTTAGAGTACAAACACGAATCTGCCTTTGCAAGCTCCTCCGGTCAGAACTGGCATAGTACACACGGGGGAGATGATGTCACTGGCATTAGAGGTATTTAACCAGCACCCCCCTCTGACCTTCCTCCCCTTCCCCTCTTTCCATTGGGCCTAGGAAGGAGGCTGTGCTGTTCTCTGAGAGCAGGAATGGAATGGGGCCGACTAGAGTCCATGTTAAAACTTTGGAGGGGAGGAACATATGGTGAATTGGCTCGCTGTGGGTAAAAAGGTATCCCAAAAGAGGTGATGGAGAGCATAGCTCTGTTCCCTCCTCACCTTCACTGTTTACTACGTTGGAAGTATGCGTAAGGCTGATGCTAACCACTACAAGGGAGCAGGTCTGCCAGCAGACCATAATCGCTGTTGTCTGTGTAACAGAAATACTTCAAAGCCAAATCCCTCTGTCTTTGCTCAGGCAGAAGTCCCGGTGCCTGCGCTGAGTGCATTGCTCAGGAAAGCGCTGCAGAAACTGGCTCCGGTCAGGAACCGGTGCGTTCGCGCTGGCTCCCTGCCCACCCCCAGAAATGGATGGATGTGGATTTCTAGAGTCTGCCCAGGGCTCGGTGTCAGCACGGTGTGAGCATCTGACGCAGGAAGGTTCAGAAAAAAAAATAAAAAAATAATAGTAATAATAAATATATATATATATATGTATGTATGTATTTATATATATCTCCAAAGCTCGAAAACAAGGATGAAAATCCCGTAAGCTTGGAAACGAGGATGAAAATCAGCTAGGCACAGAGCATCATGCCGCTTCGTGCGGAGAACCAAGCGGGGACCCCCCCCTCCCCGGTCCCCGTCCCCCCGCGGTCGGGACCCGCTCCGCAGCCGCGCAGCTCCGCGGAGCCGCCGGGCGGGCGGCGGCGCCTTGTCCCGGGAGGGGGCGCTGTGGCTCCACGCAGCCCACCCGAGCCGAGCCGAGCCGAGCCGAGCCGGGGGGGGGGGGGAGAGCTCCCACCTCCCCCCTGCCTGCCCCGGCCCCGCGGAGAGGGAGCCAAGCGCTGATAACGCTCCGGGGACCCGGGGGGGGGAGAGGGATAAATAACAACAGGGCTCTCTTCTCCGAGGAGGCCAGGTGCAGCTGAATGGGTTGGGGCCGGATCCTTCCCGCTGCAAGGCGGCAGAGCCCCGCTGGTGGGTGCGGGAATCCTGCCCAGGATCTGGCCCGATGCGCGCAGGAGGCTTTGGCCCGGTGATGAAATGCAGCTACTTCTGGGACAGAGCCCAGCAGCTTTTCCGTGCCAGCAAATACTACAGGGGAAGTGAAAAATCGCTTCATGCATTGAAAGTGCAGAGATGAACTTAGCGAGGCAGAATATAAATTACCCAGAGTTAGGTGGCTGGTGCCCTGCGCTTTGATTTACACCATCCCTCTCTCAAAAAGTATCACGAGATTTTTACAACCGTAAGGACCTTGGCCCATTTCCTTCCAGGCCACACAAGAGCAGCTTCACCAAAAGGGAGAATATCCATGCACGGAGAGACCCAGCTTCTAAATAAACCCACGGTCCGATCCTCTGCTTTTTCCTCGTGCCTGGAAGATGGCTGCTGCCCGGGGCAGGATAAGAGGCTGGCTTAGCGTTGGTGCTGAGCTGAGTCAGGGCAGAGCATCTCCTCCTGGCTATAGGGAGCAGCCCAAGGTGTTTTGGGTGCCCCAGGAGGTTTTGCCGTGCAGTGCCATGCTGCCACATCCAGGAGGGCTGCAACTCGTAATTGGTGTGGGAAAGGGAAACATTATCAAACAGGTAGGCCTGGGGAAGGAAACTGGATGTATCTCCTGGGTTCCTCTGTCCAGAGAGAGCCGAGCATGGGCAGAGTTGGACTAGATAGATCGAGTGATGTTCAGCGTGGTTTGGGAGTAGGCACAGGACAGCTGTTGCTGGCATGAGGGGCTGAATAGCACCATTTCAGGAGAGAAAAAATGCTGGGACTAGTGGGAGGGATGGGAGAAAAAGCAGAAATCAGCGGAGCATCTGATTTAGACTGAGCTGAAGACAAGCGAAAGACTCAAGTTTACTTTGGCAATGCTGAATCAGACCCTAAATGAAGGCGGCATAAACTGGCATAATCATGTCATTTGGAAAAGTGGCTGAGGGTCAGGCCCTGGATTCGCTCAGTGCTTGGGCCAGGGATCCTTACAACACGCCCGCACCTTTGCAGCCCTCTGCTCAGCGCACTGCTTTCATGCAGCCAGGAGGCAGGAAGGCCTGTGAGCAGCATCACAGGAACAAGAGAAAGATTCTTATTTATTTTTGTTATTTGTTCTCCCGAAGTCATGTACTGCATCCCATTTCATAGAAGCCCACAAGGTGCAGCTGGCAGAGCATACATACCTACCGCAGTGCTGCTGCCACATCCCCTGACAGGTCCACTCGGCGCTGGCTACGAGCAGGGACCGTGGTGGCACTGAGGCCCCTGCGGCTCAGCTGATGGCACGTCTCAAGGTGTTGACGCAGGAGCTGCAATGCTTCGACTCTCACACAAATAATTCCCCTCTCCTACTTCATAAAAACAACCAGTTTCATTGCTGCTGGAGCGCCTTTCCCCTGGCAGTAGGGCTATGAGTAAGGCAGAGCCGCAGAAGCTGATCAGAGCAGAGCATCTAACCCAGCTCCAGATGGCCTCCAGGGGAGGACAGTGACTAGCCTTTGCCAGGTGCATGCTGGCGTGGTGTTTGTATTGTTAATGTTGTATGCATTGTTATTATTACTGTTTGTGTTGGTGACAGAAAGGCTGGGCAGAGACAGAAGTTCAGGTGCCAGGAGCACCAGTACGGCTTTCAAGGCCTAGAACAAATTTTCTGTATGCATTAGCAGTGGGCACTGTTTAACAGAGTAATGCCATTGCAGCGACATCTTTCCTTCCCAACGTTAAAAAAAATTAAAACAAAACCAGCTCTGCACTGATACACACCAGGCAATGATACAAACGAAGCTACAAGAGGTTCTCAAGAACAGATCCAGAATTTTGCTCCAGGGCTTTTTGTTGTAAAGGAAAAAAATAAATAGCAGAGGGACCTCTCACACTCCTATCCATTCCCCTGTACTGACAGATTTCCGGCAGAGTAAGGGGGTCTGAGGCGACAGGGTAGCTTGGGTTCTTGCAGTCCCTTCATGCTTGGAACCTGGCTTATGGCTCTCCTGGGAGAAAGTGTGCTTTTTCACCCAGTGTTTGTAGAAGTTAAAGCCTGGAGCCTTACAGCAAGACTTCTTACGGTGTGGGCTCCTACGTTTATGCATATTAGAGCTGAATGTGTGTCGTACAGCGAGTACCTGTGAAAAGCCAAGAACTGCGTGCTGTAAATCATCACAGCCCGCGGAAGCCAGGGGAGTTAAACGGCTTCATGGTGAGCAAGGATCTCTATCTCAGGGTTTGATTTAGAGCATGATTTAGAACCTGGCCTGTGCTCTAGATTCTACTGTGTCCATCACAATTTTGGATGCAATTTTGTCTAGAAGTCCTGAGTCAGCAAAACTGCTCCCATTTAGCCATCTCTTTACCCCACTGGAGCAGTGCATGAGGTTGTCAGATACGTTGCAAACACTGGGGACCTTTGTGATAATTTATCCTTGCAGTTGTGGATGCTGACTTGCTAAGCAGGGTGGAAGACAGGGAGGATGAGCTTTAAAACCATTGCCTTGTGCAGGCAATACATTCCAGGTGGAGCTGCCAGAACCAGAAGAATAAATAAAAGACGTTTGTTCAGCAGTTCAGAGCAATCATTAGAAAAGTGCAAAGAAGCTAAAACTAACCAATGAAGGACAAAAGGAACCGAACTGTGACCCTGGGGAGGAGGCCAAATTCAGGACAGGCAGGAGAACCACGATGAGAAGGGGAGAATCTCTCCAGCTGGACTTCTGGTGTCGGTGGAATAAGCAGCAGTGAGGCTACGAGTGCTGGAGCAGCCTGGCTGCTTTCGGCGTGTGACTGCTCTTCAAGCAGGTACAGATGGTGAGCGGGTAGCGAAACCCTCAGACATATGCCGGGGTACATATGTGGCTATAGGTCCCTCCTGGCTCAGGCCACCTCCTTGCCTAGAATATGAGGATGTTAGTGTTATTCCAGGCATTTCTCATGCTGTGAGAGATTTTCAGTAAAAAATCAAAGATGTGTTTTGAGGGAGCAAGGAGAGCGTAGGAGATACAAGGTGAGCCTGAAGAATGCTTGAGAAATACTGAGGAAGTAGAAAGGGGATAGCTAACAAAGACAGCACAACGTTTGTGCTAAAATTGTGAACGGACATAAAGCAGCAATGGGAACACGTAACGTAGCCTTAAGACCAGCAGCTATTTCTAGAATTGCTTATGTCATGTTGTCCAAATTCCAAGTTGTTTCTGTAAAACAACTCCAGGCTTCACTCTTTTTTGCCTGAGAATATTTTTGCCTGGTAATATTTTTATCTGCCATGACCATTCTCCTAAAGAGCACTAGAAAGTATTTGAAAATGAGGGTGGGCTGCTGTACTGTATTTTAAGCTAGCTAGTAGATAAATCTAACCAGGCAGGTTAGATTGCCACCCATTAACATTCTACAAGAATATTTATGTCGTTGGCTTAAAGTAGACTATTAGCTGTAATTTGAGTTCTGGTAAATATTTGTATAAAATTATTTTGTGTGTGTGTGTACATTTATAGATATAGATATATATATATCAATCCTTGTATTTGCTTCTTAGGAGAGAAAAGTTAATGGCAAAAGGCAGCAATCAGAACTGGGTGTGTTGCTCTGGGTGTTTGATAGTGAAATGGAGGAAGGAGTGGTACAATTTGGTGATGGAGCTGGGTCAGGCCTTGTTAAAACCGCGAACAATTGAGAAGTGCTCTGACCAAAACAGCAGGAGAAAGCAACATTTGTTGAAAGTAGAGGAATAGAATATCTCTGCAGAATGGCAAAAATAAATACAGGATGCTCAAACAAATGAAAAAGCATCAAAAACCAAGGAAAGTCCCTTGACTTAAGACACCGAGACAGGATGACAGGGTAAGGGCTATACCAGAACTGCCACCCTGAATGAAGTGTAAGGTTCATTTAGCCTTAACTCTGTGTCCCATCATGGTCAGTGGCGGACACTGAAGGGATCAGAGAGGCCTGGGTGAGTGCTGCCACCCCTGGGACAACCTGCTGGCTGTCTGGGGACATGCAGAGCTGACCGATGTCTCATGACAACTGTGTGCAGTGTCACCAGGAGGTCTAGCTTGTGTGAGCATGGCTAATTCCTCCTGGAGCCCTCTTATGCTTTTGGTTTCCACAACATCCTGCAGAAAAGAAATTATGGGTCATGTGCAGAAGTATTTCATTTGTTTTTTTTAGAGCTACCACATAATTTTCTTGGGTGCTTCCAACTTTTGGTTAAACAAGAAAGAGTAGATAACTGTCTCTCATTCTCCATTCCTGCCTTATCTATGACTGCATAGACATCACATCATGCCCTTGTCTCCATGGCTTCCAGGCCCCATTATTGCAGAGTACATAACTGAGTGCTTAAATATCGCTCAAAGAATACTGAATGTAGGCTTGCTTTTAGACATCAAGTGTCACAGACCAGTGCAATCATATCTGCAAAGGGCCCAATCCTGTGGTCTGAATTTCATAGATAAATTCCTTATTACAGTCCAATGAATGTAATGAAACCTGACTGCAAGATCAAAGTCTAAGCAACTGCAAATCCATACACATGCTGAATGCAGAGTGAATCATGTTTGTGATCCGCTGGAATTCAGTTTCTTTGTTCCAAAATGCTGGTCAGGAAGGCAGAAGAAACATTCCCTGGGATATTATAAAGACTAACATATAATCAGAAGGAGAATCAATGGAGATTGATGGCAAATTAGATGGATACTTGAGACATTAAAAGGAAGGACTGAAAATAGAAGTGGTATTATAATTGAACCATATTAATATATTTTAAATTGCTTTACAAATATTACCAAGTTAAATGGGGAAATAATAGTTTATTTAGTATGGGAAAGCTGGAGTAAGAAGGGACATTTGGGTTCTAGCACAAAAGTATATGAAGGTTAGAATGAAAAGTGATCAGAAACGTTTTAATGCTTTGATGATACAAGAACAAGGGGACACATCAAAATTAAAGGGCACAACTTTTCAAGCAAATTAAAAGGAAATACTCCTTTCTTCAGCCTATAGTGAAGCTACACAATTCCCTGCTGCAGAAAGTTGCTGAGATGAAAGTCTGGACGGATTTGAAGTGTAAAGGGCTATATAACTTTGTAGCAATTAATAGCATTTGCAAGCTCTGCAATCTAGGACAATGGTAATCAGATCTCATGCTTCAAAGCAAAAGCTGACCATCTTCTGGGGTCAGGAAGGACATTTTCTCTCTGCATAGTAAGAACATAATATGGTTGGCCAGGTAATATGACTGGATATGGCCGATCCTGCTAGAAGCTAAGTCAGCAAGAGATTAGCAAATTGCTTCTCTGGGTGCTGGATTAAGGTATTATAAAAGGGTTTTTGCCAATGCCAAACAGCATATCAATCCAACAATCTCTTCTTCTGTGTCAACTCCCACAAAAGTAATTTCACTGATTACAGTAGATATTGAAGCAGGACATAAAATGGGTGGTTATAAGCAGCTGCAGTGACCCTGAGCTGCACATTTCAGCTTCCTCCATCGCCGCTGTTATCCGCAGGATGGTGCGCAGCCCTGATGAGCCTGTGCTGGGTGCTGTACAGCTGCAAGCTCCCTGCCCTCAGGGGCCTCCAGTGCAGACAGTGGAGATGGAAAAGAGGCAGGGAATGCCATCACCTCTGCTCTCTACCAGGGGAAGTGCAGCACAAGGCTCAGGGATCAATTCAAATCCTATTAGAGTCAGTGGAAGCATTTCAGTTTGCAGGAATAGGAGCTCGGGCTTGGCCTTAGCTGATTTTGAAAGTAGTCGGTGGCAAGGGAATGCAACATCTGAGAAAACAGGGCCTTAAATATTGCAGTGGGGTATGCTGGACACTTGGAAAATCAACCTCCAGGATGTTTGTGAAAAGTCACCTTAAAGAATTTGCCCAAGCTGACAGAGGAAGGCTGGGGCAGGGATGAATGACTGAAAGCTCAACCAAACTGCCCTGGTAGGAGCAACACAGGGGAGAGGTAGCAGTGAAGGAGCCCTTTTGTGTCCCATCTCCTCTCCCCCTGCACCAGAGGGTCCTAAGGTGTCCCCCAGATGGAGACCCATCCTTGTGCCATGTGCCAGGCACACAATCCTGCCTCCTGCCAACCATCTTCTACCCTCAGCAGGCCCATGCTGGTGGGAGGAAGGAGGAACCTGCCTCTCTCCAAACCCTTTCTCTCACATCAGCCATATTTCCCTGTTGCCAAAGTCAGACATCTGTGCAAAGGGTACACGGGCTATCATATATAGATGGGTGCTCAGCCTTGGCAGGGAACAGTTTCCGAAGTGCCTGGTGGCCACAAGCATCACAAGGTGTGCAGAGACCACTCTGACCCAGCCAGCTGCCCTAGGGCTGAGACTGGTAGTGAAAGTATGTTTTCTTCAGTAAGGTGGGAAGGAAGAAATGCTGATGGATGGCTGTGAGGAGAGCATGTAATGTAGAAGGAATAAAGCTCCAGGAGATGTGTGGCTGGGGCCAGGAGGGAGGCAGAGCTGGCAGGTAGGAACACAAAGTTCACTGGCAAGGCAAGTGCGAATGCTGAGACAAATTGCCACATCGAGAAAAATGATTCCTTTGCTTCCTGGCTTGCAAACAGCAGAGAGATGTGACAGGCAGGTGCAAACCTGCCGACGAGGTGTTCTGTAGGTGTGATGATTACTGTGCTTACGGGCTTGGCTGGAAAGGGGAAGGATGGACAAGGGAGTTCTCATTCTGCAAAATGCATGAGAAAGATGTATGCAGAAAAGTAGCTGTTGGGTAGGATCGCAGTTTACCTGCATTATTGGAAGATTGATTTCTAATGAAAGGAGCTGAGAAGGGAGGGGAAGAAAAATTTATAGACAGCAAGAATGGGAATCAGAGCTTTAAAATGGCAGTTGTGAGTTAGTATTCTTGAAGGGTTGGTTCAAATGTGACTGCAGAGACCAGTGCTAGGTTCTGATTTCCAACCATCTGCATTAAAAATAGAGAAAAGAGAGAGAGAGAGAGAGACTAGCAGACTGGCCTTGGTGAAATTCTGCTGGGTTTGCCCCAGGGAACGAGAATTGTCCCTGCATTTCAAGTACCTGGAAGACTTAAAACACTGCCAAGGCTGAGAGGTGAGGTGAGGGTTGAAAAGGGAGAATGGCAGGCAGGAATAAGCAGATTGTAGGCTAGGCTGGGTAACTCAGGGATCTGTAATAAAACTGCACGGTGATGGATAGTGAATAAAAGACTATGGGTATATTATGGTTTACGGAGCACAGGACAGATGTGTCTCTAAGGAGACTGCGATAAGGAGTGGAAGGCAGCAGCGGACAGGGAGCAGCGGCTGTTTTGGGATGCAACAGCACTGTGTGAATAAAGCAGCGCCATCGCAAGATAGTTCAATCCCGGTGCTGTCACCACCGTGTTATATATGACCTTGGGCAGGTCACTTAGGCTGATATCTTCCAGAAGAGCTTTTTAAATGCATGGGCAGAGGAGCTGAATTTCTTCTGTCAAAGCTGCAGTTCCGAGCCCTCCGGCTTGCACAGGGGATGTAAACCACTCGGGGAACTTGGCTCCAAGTTTGGCACAAGGAAAAAAATCTGGATTTTTGGAAGAATTCAGCAACCCATGTCCTCAGAAAATATAGCCCCCAAAGACTGGTGTTCAGCAGTGCTGAGTCTTTACATTTCCAGTGCTGGGCAAAAGCAGCCCCAGCTTGCTTTTAATTCCCTAACACCCCAGCAAAATGGTTCTGTGTTTATAAGTCTGACCTGGATTAACTTCTCTTCTTCTTGCCTAAATCCACCACTAAAATTAGCTTTTTGCTGGAATATGTAAGGGAAGAATACATTAATTGTATCTCTTTCCCTCTCCTACACGCAGATACGGGGCTTTTGCTTACACAACATGCCCAAGGAAGTGTGTGCACACATGCATGCATACACACCCATGCACGCTGTGCTTTGAGACAGCTGAATGAAGATTGTTTCAGTGCAGTATATTAGTCTTTTAACCAATTTCATCATTTGCAGTAAATAGCAATTAATGATAAAGCAGCTTACATTAAAAAGAAGAGCAAAGGAGGCTGATAACTCCTTCCTGCCAGTGGATTCTCCTGCAGTGCTTCTCATTACTTTGTTTGTTTTGAAGTTTGAAGGCAGCCAGTGTGTTTTCCCGTAGCATTTTGTTTTCTCACTGCTGCTCCTCCAAGCTGCTCACAGGGGGGAATCACCGTGTTACAAAGGACACAGCTCAGGGTTTGCGTCTCTGCCTTTGCAGCTCATGGCAGGGTAATACAAAACAACATCTTCTCTCCCATTAATGCAACAAGCTCCAGGGGAAGGGAGGCAGCTCTTCCATAGAGCCCTGAGACCAGCAAAGGGCAAACCCCAAACCCACCCTGTCTCAGAGACCAGGGACACTTCTCTGATGCTGGGGGCATGATCCCACCTCAGGTGCCATAATGAACATGAACCAAAGGGCTGGAGACAAACACATGCTCTGCTGAGCTTGCAGTGCATTACAGCCGATCTCTGTAAAGAAGATTTGGAATTGGAGAGCATAATAATAATAATAATAATAATAATAATAATAATAATAATAATAATAATAATAATGTCAGGAGAAATTAGATGTGCTCTAGATTTCATTTTTGTCAGTGATTTTAAAATTCCAGGCTCCTGAAAGGATGTGAGGGCTGATTTTTAGCTCAATAATGCAGTATTTTGGGAGTACAATGTAGAGGATGCATACTGCATCCATCCTGTGTATGTGCAGTGTTTGAGAGTGCAACGGCTGCTGGGACAGTACAGACGGGCTGTGGAAGATGACAATAATTCTTTGAAAGGTTTGTGTTTGTGCTTGCTTATATTGCCCACAACTGCTGTTAATAAAGCAAACCATATCCACAGCTGTTGTTTTCTTTTTGGGGTGGTGGAAGCCTTCTTCCCCCAAAGAAAACCCAAAAGCAAACTAGTACAAAGATTGTTTGGTAAAGGAACCTGGGAGCCAAATTTATGGACACTGTAGAAACACCCTAATTACCCTAATTACCTTGGGGACCGAGATTGCCAGCAAGTGGCTGGGAGGAGGGTCCCATGCCTGTGCTCAGACACAGGAGTGGGGATGGCAGAGGATGCCTGAGAAGCAGGATCCCCAGCACAAGGTGCTCCTGTCCCTCTGTGTCTGTGTCTTGTTCAGGGCACTCTCCTGTGGTTTGGCTCAGGGATGGCTGGTTGTAGGGGGCTATGCTTTTGTTTGGGTACACGTTCCGATTTTCTATAGGGACCTGTATATTTTCTGTAGGGACCTATTTTGGTTATGTGTTATAGAGAATTGTGCCTAAAAAAATAAGTAAATAAAATAATTAAAAAAAAAAAAAAAAAAAGGAGAGCCAAAAGAATAGGTAAAAAGGGATTCTGTAACTGTCTTAATATAAAACAGCAGAATATGGCAATTTCTAATGGAAAAAGTAAATTCAGTTTCTCCAAGATTTTATCCTGGGAACTTTTCACACATTGTGGAAACAAGGATTTGCTCATTTATTTTTTCTGTAAATCTTACTATTTTACTTTAAATTCTGTTAAATGTAAGTTTAGACTAGAAATGAACAAGGTACTATGAAACAGAGCAGCTCAAGAAACTCACAGAAATTCAGTCTTGCTGAGCTGTCTCATGTTGTTACAAAGATTTGACTGACAGTTATCGTAATTCCTGGTAGAGATGGGAGATTAATTATTTTTTTTCTTAAAGTTTGGTTCTGAATTAAAAAAAAAAAAAAAAGGAAAAAATAATTTTAGTCATGCCAACATAGCTGGGGTGGAAGAATGAAAATTTTATGTGTGACACTAAACAAAAAGGAGAATAAAAACAACTTTCAAGCTTTAAATTTGACAAAAATATATATATTTTTCAGAGCTAGATTATTTCACTTTTTTTTTTTTTTTTAACATTTCCTTCTAGGTCCACTTTATAAATATTTCAATATGAAACATGAGTTTAGGAATAATTCAGTCTTTTATATTTTTCCTATCCTGTTGTTTTTTTTTTTGACAGTAACTACCTAATGAATTCAATCTGAATTAATAAGCATTGTCAGTCGATCCCCAAGCACTTTTTTGTGCCTGATTTTAGTACGTGTTAAAAATAATGTCTCGCATCTTCAATGGCTATGTTAGCAGTTTCCTTTGTGCTCCATGGTTAAAAACAATTCATACCTCAAATAACATACACTCAGAGGGTATAGAGCAGGGGGAGATAAAAGAGAAAATAAAAATATTAGTCTGGAGCCACAGAGTAAATCAGTAGTAGAAGCCTTTGGAGAAGCCTATAGTCTTGACTTCTATTTCCCTGCTCTCTCACTAGGCTGCAGATTAATTATAAGTCCCTTTCTCACCCATTAGATTTTTCTCATACTTCTTCTTCTTCTGCACTGTCTCATTCACACCTTCAATTCCTTGTTACTTTTCCCCTAATTCAACTTTCCTTGCTCTCCCTTTTTGCACACTTTCCTCTCTTCTCCTCCTCTGCCTCTCCCACAGAAGACGGCTAACGAAGTGGCACGTGTTAATGAAGTGTCCTGCCTGTGCCTGCTGCGGGGGCTAGAGAAGGAGTGAGGTGGGTGAAGGAGGAGAGTAGTGAAGAGGGGGGAAAGAGGCCGATCTGAGCACATTTCAGAGCTGTCTGAGGTTGTGTAGGAAGGTGGGCAGGGACATGGAAGCCCTGGCTGCAATGGGAGCACAGAGTTTCAGGCAAACATCTAGGGATGAGGATGTAACAGGTCTGAAAGCTGGGAGCTGTGTCCTCAAGGGCCAAAAGGACAGCAAAGACAGGACCGGGAGATGTGCAGGCAAGGAGGAACCAGCAGCTTCCTCCTCCTGCTGTGACAGGACTCAAGCCTGGCAGTCTCACACTTGATTTGTCTGGATGAGCACAGGGACTTCTAGCTCTCGAGTAAAATCAGAGGCAAACGCATATTTGATCAGACAGGGGTTACGGGTGCTCTCTGCGCACTGGGCATTGCATGCTGGCAGGGATTAGGCCGCCATCTGCTCGGTACAACGCACATCACAGGGTCGGTACCTGAAGCAGGGATGCTGCAGGAACCCCTGCCGATGTCCTCGAGTCCTGCAGAACAACATTTTTTTCTCTGGAGCCTCTGTTGTGTGGTTAATGGAGCGATGTGGACAGAGGGTGTGATTTAGGGAGGAGAAACATTTAAGGGTTAGATAGGAGAAGAGACTGAAAAATCCACATTCTAGGCTTGTAGGTACCTATAGGTCCCTGAGGAATAGAGGCCAAAGACACAGCAGCTGGTGGAGGAAACGGTGTTGATGTTGTGGGAACAAAGATGTTGTCTAGCCTGCAATCCAGGCAGGAGGAGGGAGAAAACGGAGATGTAAATTAGGAGGAAGCTTCCTTGGGCTGCTTTGGGCCAAGAATATTATAGCAAGAATAAAATGTCCAAGAATAGTTGGCTGTCTTTATAAACAGTGGCATTAGATGTGATAGATAACTTCAGGCTATGTCTTCATGAGTACAGTAGAGTTTAAATACTCTTATTTGGAAACTCCTTCCAAACGCCTTTGATTTCACAGGAATAAGCCAGCTAGCCACATTCCTGTTCTGCATTTGATTTACTGCTCATAGAAAATTATCTATCTAGTTATTTATTATCTAATTCCATGGCTGCAGTCGAGGAAAATCTGTTCATTCCTTTTCCACAGCAGTGTCTCTTTCTCAAGCAGCTCGGAGTAGCTGGTAGGTGCCCTGGGGAATGTCAAAGCAGAATTAATTAATCATGACCGGTGATGGAGGTGTTTTGCAGATTTGGATTTGGCCAGCTGACTGCACAAAGATCTTCCTGCGAGTCAGGTTGTTGGAGAAACAAATGTGATGCCTGCTCTGGATCGCTGTCAGACAGTCACTTGGGGAGGCTGCAGAGGCATGTGGGATCTATCAAGCAGTGGGGGAACTCAGCTGTGTGTGTGTGCTGGTGGAGGGGATCAGACTCTCCTTTTGGCAGGACACTGTGCCAATGATACTGTAAACTGCATTTTACCATGTTCTGTCCCATTCCCAGCCTGCAAAGGTGTGAATCTGTCAGCATTCACCAGAAAGCCTTCTGGGCAGACCCTCATTCTGAGTGTCCCCTTGGAGCAGGAGGAGTTGTGATGGCACCTGACATGTGCCAAACTGGAAGTCGCTCCTCCAGCATGCCCACGAGTGGTGACAGCACTGGCCAACTGCACAGGTTGTGCTGAAGCAGTAGCGTTTGTTTTACAAATAGCTCCAAACTCTTCCAGACCCTCTTCCCTCCGCTTGCAGAGCCGAGCAGAGCATGTGCTGTGCTTCCTGGTCAATGATTTCCTCCTGGCAATGGAGGAAGGTCAAGTGCCCATGCCAATTCTTTTCGATCTGTCAACAGCCTTCAATCCTCTGGCAATGAAAGGCTGATGATTTCCAGTGTCTGGCATGGATGGGCAATCTCTCCCTGCAGGAGCATTCTTCCTCTCCAAGGAGACTCCACCGTGTGCCTTGGAATCATGAACCATTTCCCCTGAGGACTCCTTCGGGAGGCAGTTCAGTGCTCAGTTGTGTGCTGTTGTTGTCAAAGGGACGGGGCTGCAATATTTTGGATGTGTAGGTGACAAGGGACGAGATCAATTTTCAAGTTACTAAACTCCAGTTTTCAAAATTCTTCATCCTGAGCCATCTTTTTCCACCTCCAACTTGTTCCATTGCTGCCTAACAGGGAAACAAACAGAGGCACTTTTCTCCCCTCCCTTTGCCAGCAGCGAGGCTGAATGCACAGAAATGTGGGCTGGGATGGAGCCGTTTGTGGGGTGGGGAGGGGTAAAACGTCCCTTAATGTATGTCTCAGACTACAGCCATGCTCGCCATTAGCACGGAAGCCGTAATCTGTAGTGACAGACCAGCTGGAGCAGCCGTAGACACCCGGGTGAATCTGCATGCAAAGGTGCACACTCAGAGCAGCTGCGTACGGGGACTTGGGATTCAGACAGCGGTGCCTGTCAGGAGAGGCATGGCCCTCCAAGAGGTCATGCAGACAGAAAGGCCTCTGCTACTTCAAATAAATTCCTAAGGGCTGGGGTTGCTTGTTCACATTGCACAAAACACCTCACTCAGGAAGCCCACATGGTGGGCTGGGACTAAGTGCTCTGTGCGAGGGGTGCTGGCCGTGGAGGGGGCTGGAGGGAGCAGCTCTTGCTGCCCTTCAGACTTCCTTTTGGTGAGATGAAAGGGAGGAGAAGGAAAGAGAGGCTGCTGATGTATAGCCCAGCTCTGCTCCCTGCTCCATCCACCTCCAAGCCCGGTCTTTGTGCTCTGAGTGCTGTGCACCGCTGGTTGGGACAGGCTCCCCGTCCCCTCGCCTTCAGCCCCACGAGCAGAGACCTCAGCACCGAGTCCTGCTGCCCTCTGTCTCTTATCGAGCTGCAGAGAGTGCACAGGAGCCGCTGGGGACATTTTCATCCATGAAATGAAGAATCAATAGCGCTGCCTCATTACAGGCTCTGCTCTGTGCGGCTGCTCTCGCTTTTCTTTTGCTGCTCGCCTTGCCCCTCTTTTCAACGTGCTTCTGCCACTGCACACACCTGGCGGTGGAAATTCATGGGTAGAAATCCCCCTCTGCTATGCATGATGGAGCAAAAATGTGCTTTAAAGAGAGATTGGAAAAAAAATAAAAAATAAAATGAAAGAACAGGTAGACTTCCAAGAAGGAGGTGGAATATATCTTTAAAAGCATGTAAGTGGCTTGGAAGCCAAAGGCCCCAGGAGGTCAATGGTATTCAGATGTTTAAGTTCCTGATGCTCATGAAAACATTACATGCAGATTCTACCCTGGAAAGTTCTTTTCTTTTCTTTCTTTTCTTTTCTTTTCTTTCTTTCTTTTCTTTTCTTTTCTTTTCTTTCTTTTCTTTTCTTTTCTTTTCTTTTCTTTCTTTTCTTTTCTTTCCTTTCCTTTCCTTTCCTTTCCTTTCCTTTCCTTTCCTTTCCTTTCCTTTCCTTTCCTTTCCTTTCCTTTCCTTTCCTTTCCTTTCCTTTCCTTTCCTTTCCTTTCCTTTCCTTTCCTTCCTTTCCTTTCCTTTCCTTTCCTTTCCTTTCCTTTCCTTTCCATTCCTTTCCTTTCCTTTCCTTTCCTTTCCTTTCCTTTCCTTTCCTTTCCTTTCCTTTCCTTTCCTTTCCTTTCCTTTCCTTTCCTTTCCTTTCTTTCCTTTCCTTTCCTTTCCTTTCCTTTCCTTTCCTTTCCTTTCCTTTTCCTTTCCTTCCTTTTCTTTTCTTTCCTTTCTTTTCTTTTCTTTTCTTTTCTTTTCTTTTCTTTTCTTTTCTTTTCTTTTTCTTTTCTTTTCTTTTCTTTTCTTTTCTTTTCTTTTCTTTTCTTTTTCTTTTCTTTTCTTTTCTTTTCTTTTCCCTTGCCTTCCCTTTTCCCTTTTCCCTTTTTTTTAAAAAAAATTTCTTGCCTTTTTAAAGCAAGCAAAGAAGTTGGTTTTGTCAAGTGCAGAGGGGACCTGAGCTGTGCTATGCAGTCACTGAGCTGACAGAGCTGCTTGGAAAATGGACATGCTATTTCCTCGGGAAATTCTCGCCTTTTGATTTGTGCTATTTGTGTTTGTGTTTTGTTTTTAAAACACCATTTTGAATCAGAATCCTGCTCCCACAAATCTCTTATGGCCAAAAAATTTCAAAAGTAATTATTGGAGGTCATCAAGATCCTCTGCTTCTATAGTGCTAAAATGCTATGGGAAATATTCAGCACAGTGTAAGGATAATACATATAATAACTAAAACACCACAAAATACTTTCTGCCATATATACTTTAAACATATTAAACATATATCAACACAATGCGGAATAAATAAAAATGTCAAAGCAAATTAATTGAAACAACATAAAAATAACATGTTTATCTCCTCAAAATGAAACATTTCAGTATAACTGAAGTGAGGAGAGAAAATCAGAATGATTTGTTTTGACACTTTAAACATAAAAAAGTTTGTCAAAATTGACATGTTCCCATGCAAACGTTTCGATTTCAAGAGAACTGCGTTTTCCTGCGAAAAACTGTTCTGTCAAAATTTTTTGACCAGCTCTACTTACAGTCTATCTAAACAGACAAGCATCACAGCCAAGACTCTCAAACGCTCCAGGTGGTCACAAGATGGATTTAGCACAGAGCAGAACAATCTCAAAGAAGGAGATAAATAAAACTCTGAGATACAGGTGGCCTGAAACTCGGGTATCAAACTGCTTTAATATTCAAGATGCTCAGCCCTGAGTGGTTTTGGAATCTAAACCTAGAGAGGACTGAGTTCCTTCCGTTTTCAATTCAGTTTTCAGAGAATCTGTGTCGATGCACTGATGGAAGAGGTTATTATTCGTGATGGTCAGATGCCAGTGCAGATTCTCAGTATCCTCTGGATTTTTCAGTTCTTGGCATTGGTTGGGGTCCAGCTAGTAACAACCCTTCTGTGCTTGAAAGATTAATAGTAGTAAGTATGAGATGGCTTGATTTTCCATGCATCCTTCCTTCTCATTGAAAATCCCAGAACTGGGGCTTATGGAATAGGTTAAACACAGCACTGCAGGTAGGTTGGCACTGGGTTTCAAAGCTGCTGAAAACAGCTTTGGCTAGGAATTCTCCCACCTTTGTGATGCACAGATTTTAAATCTTCTCATTATATAAATGCAGTTTCAGGTTAATTTGAGCTTCTAATTTAATACGCTGTTCCAAATTAAGAGTTAATATGATATTTGATTATCTTTTTGCAATGAGATCCAACCCAAGGCTCATTGACTTCAATAGACCTTCCAGCAGAACCTGCTACTGCTGTGCGCTGCATGGATGCACGCCTGGTGCAGGAGACCAGCATTCAAGATTTCTGGCTTCTGTTTCAGAAACTGCCAAAAAAATGGAGTTATTTGGGGCTATTACACATTTTAGCCCACATTTAGAGTCTGAATTTAAGCTCCTGTGCACAAATGTGCATACATCTTCCCGTATATGGGGAGGCAGGACAGTAGGCAGAGCTGAACTAGCCTCAGACCAGGGCTCTATGGACTAAAGAATTCTTCCTAAATCCTTAAATCAATGCGAGATTCATGTAGCACACCTCTCAGTCACTGGACAGCATCCATCACATTGCTTCAGTAGCCAGTTAGCTTAACGCTGGTTCCAGTTCCAGCTGTGTTCCCCCCACACAGCCCAAGCCGTGCCAGCCTCGTGAGGTCTCAGCCTGGCAGGACTGCTGCACAACGGGCTCCGGCAGTGGCTGCAGGAGCTGGTGTGGCTAAATTCATGGAGATTTTACGGCCACAGCAAATTCTTCATTCACCGTGTGATAAGAGAGGCGGATCTGCTCAAGGCCAGAATTTGCAGCCAACAACTCAGGGTCCTTTTTCCCTCCCATTTTCAGCTGCCCCTGGTTCTGCTGGCATCATCCAGCGTGAATGGTGGCAGAACCTGGTGCCCATAGGAAGCGCCGAGTTAAATGGGGCTTTTCATCTTGGCAGGCAGGGCTGTCATTATCCAAGCAGCAGGAGCTGTACCAGGAGAAGCAGTGGTGTGCAGATTTTAACCCCTTGTGCTCCTCCAGCCAGAGCTGAGAAGTGCAAAAACCTCAGTCAAGAACTGTGCTCCTTTCTGAGGGGCAAGAAAAACAGGAAGACACATAAGTTGCAAGGATCATTAGGTACCCTCAGATTGCTGGCATACCAAAATAAGCAGTGTCTGCTTGCATTTCCCAGGGATCACTCCATGTGGCTGTGGTGGCATAGTGCCTGCCCAGGAATGAACTTCAGAACAATCAAAATAATTCAGAGGGTGTCAGGTGTGGGATAACAGTTGATCTTTTGAATTTAACATTAAATTATTGCTCTGCGGGGCAGATTTGGCGTTGGTATTTCTCCTTCTAGGTCTCTGCTTACAGGTTCAAATTGTTGCAATGGAATATATTAGAAAGGCAAGGCTGGCACACAGATTGGAGTAGGCATGAAAGCAAGAACCAGGGTTTCTGGACTCTGACCCAGACCTCTTTGAACTCAGTTTTCATATTACTGTGTGTCTCAGTTTTCCAGTAGAAATGGCAGGGAATAGTAAGATTCTTATTCAGTTGTTCAGTTTATTGTGCAGAGTTTGCAGGTGTTTCTACAAATCGTTATTCCAACTTGCAACAGAAGTATTAAATGAATTTGGACATTTTCTTTGTGCATAAATTACAAAATTTATTTTGGTTCAGTCAAAACATACTGTTTAAGAAAACACTTCATTTTGATTTTTAACGTATATTACTCAACATGTAATGAAAAACAAAACACAATCTTGAACTGATCCTTTCCAAATAGAAAACTCAACACATTCTGTTCCAAAGAAAAGCTGACTTTATCAAAATGCTTTTTTTCCCTTAAATCAACAAATTTCTACAAAGTGTTTTGCCTTTGATGAATTGGCATTTTTCTGACATGAAAATGAGCAATCCAAAAAAAAAAAATAATTCAAAGCAGCTCTGTGGCAAGTCTTAGCTAATTCTGGAACAGTAGCATGAAGGTGCGTAGGAAGGGTACTGCAAAGAGATGTAACATTGAGCTGAGACTTAAGAGATTTGGGTTGAATTCCTGAAGCACTTAAGAAATGATCTGGGGCAAGCCATTAATCTACCCCGTGTCTCAATTCCCATTCTGCAGAATGGGAAAAACAGCATTTCCCCATCTCCTAAAGCTACTGCAAGGATAAAAACCTATTAACACTTATGAGATTACCGGACTTTGATATAAGGTGTATAAATACTGAGGAAGACAGAAAGCAGAGCTGCATTTTTGTGTAACTTACAATGAAATTATGGGGAAGTGGACCGGCTTGGACAATAATTTAATAATAGTAGGAATAATTTCAAGTTCAGGGGCAGTGTTTAATAGAAATCACTGCTCACCACCCACCATATTTTTTTCTTAATAAGCAGCTCAGAAAAGTGCAATTTATCATTATTATTACCATCTATATTCATTCTATCTCTGCCACTTCACAAATGAGAGGAGTTCCTCACAAACATCTACAAAGCTAGCTCATTATCCTGCCTCCCTATTTATAACTCTCATTTATGACAATAGCTATCAAAATCTTGCCAACGGTAGGGCTGCTGGTGTGCTGACACCACTGCTCCGCAGCCCGCTGAGCGGTATTATCTCACTGTTCCCTCGTGTTCCCCCATCTGTCCCTGACCATCTGGTGTCCTTGGTCTTCTAATTAGATTGTAAGCTTTTTGGGGCATGGACTGCCTTCCTGGTTGTACAGCACCTAGCACGATACCGTCGCAGTCCCAGATTCAGCAGGACTGTCTTCAAAATATCATTCTTCATCCCATATCAGCACGCACGTGCAGAAGATACTTTTAATTCAGTTCCTGATCTACCAAGCATTGTTAAATGGATCCTCTTTCTAAGTAGAGTCCTGAACCTAGCCTCTGTAGGTCCTGGATTTCAGAGCAGTGTCTTTGGCATCTTGGCTAGTTGTTTCATGGTGAGGTCTGATGAAGTTTAATTCCCTCTGTTAACACTGTCCAGCACCACCTGATGTTATGACTTGGTGGAGATTGCATCCCTTCCACACTTCTTCATTTTCAAGCTGCCTCTGATCCTCATCATAAGAACATCAGTAGTTTATAATTAGCTGGAGTGTGGGGACAAATGAGCTGAAATAAGGCACCTAGTTGTTACCAGTGTGATTCTCACCTCGCTATAGGCAGGGAGCAATTAGAGTTTTTGCACAAAAGTGGCTTCCTTTAGGCTGCTGGTTGAACTGCATTAATAACAAAGGATACGTAGGGTGTTTTTGGTTCACTGAATATTCTGACAAGTTGTAAGCAAAGTGTTGACAAACTGCAAAGAAAAAGGCCTTATTTCCTCCGAGTCATTTAGGGTCAAAAGAGATATTTTTATCACTGTGCTGTCTTAAGGGGCTAGAAGGATGAATCAAAAGGGGGGAAAAATACCTCTAAGCAGTTTCAAATGGAAATTTGGAAATGTGTCCCCTTGGTGCTCTTAAAACTAAAACATTCATATCACCCAATCATTATTTCTTTTATTTCTTTCAGCATGAACAACTTGGAAAAGTTGAAGTGCATTTTTAAACTGTATCAGTACTTTAGGAGAAGAATTTCTCATCCCCTTTCCTTGCCTTTTCTCACCCAAAAGCATCTCAGCTGATGAATATCCCTCAGGTCTAAGTGTTCACACATTTCAAAGTAAAGTGGGCAAAGAATAAGTGCAAATTTAGACACTGATCAGAAAGTTACAGCAATTGCTGAACTGTATTTCCATCGCTGACTCCTTTGCAGCTTGAGCCACAAAGACCCCCAGGGCAGAAGTGGCCAATTTCTGTCTTCCCAGGGCTCAGGTTTATCCACAGAACTTTGTATGACTTAACAAACTTACAGACTTATCAAACTGACAGATTGGCTTCCCTGTCCCTTTCCGTCCACATTCCCTGTTTCCCTGACACACAAGAGATGTTCTCAGCTTGGTTGGATTGCTGGCCAGCATTTACAGAGATCAGCTAAAGAACTAAAGCTGCTCCATGGGCAGGAGCTACCTTCCAGCTATTCCACCTCTGAATCAGGCGCAAGACATAAATATTGTTGCTCAAGCTGCAACCAGTGACCTACCAGGAGTGAAACCCTGAAGGTGTAGGGCAGTAGTTACCTGTCTAGCAGAAATGTGAGTGTACTTAAAGCAGGGAATGTTGAATAAAATCTGGGAGAAGGTAAAAACACTTAAAATTAAGCATGCACTTAAGCTGTTTGCTGAAATGAGGTCAGATGTTCATCACTTTCCAGGGTCGAGCTCTAAACTAACATAAGCTGTTTCATCTCTCCCTTGACACTTCAGTCTTTTACTAATTTATCAGCATCCTAAAGCAGCATGTGAAGTTGCTGCAGAACAGAAGCGTTTCAGATACAAATAGCAATTGTTAGCCTCTTCCCTCTGTTAAACGGCAGCAGGCAGAAACCTCTCTCAACCTGCCAAGAACCAAATGTGGGACACAAGAAAGAATTATTGGTGCATGAAGCTTAAAGAGATAGGGGACTTATTTCTTTACTAAAAATAATGTGTTCGGTAATCTTTCTTTCCCAAGTTTACATTTCTGATGGAAATAGTTTACAACAATGAGCGTGAGAAAACAGAAGGGATGTGTGCAAGATCAATTTGACTCTAATAGAAGGGATAAATGAAAGGTACAGAGGTTAGAAGAAGGGTAGAAAATCCCAGGAGGCAGAGGCAAAGTGTAGTGTTCAGAGCAAGCAACAGACAGCCAACTCCTGCACTCTGCCTTCCCATTTACAGCGGTGATCTGGGGCTATACAGCCTTCCGAACAAGAATCTGATCTCACAGTATCGTTTTCTGTAAAATCTACCATTCTGAGCTACCCCGCTGTATAAAAATTACCTTTTAAGTGGCTAAGTAGACACCCAGCTTTATTCCTTTCTTCTTATTTCAAGAAACAATGGGAGTAACAGCACTTGCCTGCCTTACTAGAGTGCTGAGAGCTTTAATTAATGTCTCTAATTCAATTTGAACTCCTTGGATAAAAGGCACTGCCTTGTGACAGCAAAGGTATTGCCCAAAATAGAATATAATTAACACACAGATATCAATCACAATGAAATTAAGTGTACATTCAAATACAACTTGCTCTTTACAGAAAGTACCTGCCTATTTTTCCTCCAAGAATCCTGAAGGCTTATAAGACAAGGAACATTTAATGTTCCAGGCTGAATTCTGATTAGAATAAGGCCTTTTTAAACTGCCTCTCTAAAAGGGGTTGTGACAGAAATCTACATTTACCCTGACAGATGTGCCTTCGTGATGGACAGTGCTGGAAACTGATAGTTATGTGCCTCAGAATCAGTACTTCTCACATCTTCTGATCCCAACAGTTATTTACTTGAGCCCATGTCCTGTCTCACCAGCTGATCATGTTTATTAACAGATACGATAATTGCATCATCTTGCTTGTTGAGATGAACCAGAAGGACCCAGATTACTACAGCACTGTGTAATGCTCCAGAGTGGGCATAGGCTTTGTGGCTTTTTGACACCTTGAAGTGGTTGTCTTTCATTGCCTTTAGGACATGAACACCTAATGAGCCATGTGGCCGGCACGGCTACGTTTTGCTAAGTGCTATACTCAGACAATGGCTTCTCCAACAAGACTGCAAATCAGTCTGACAAATACTATTGTATGCCCAAGCTGATAATAGGAAAGTGAGGGGGAAAAATAATACATTTAAGGGCATTGCCCATGATCACTGAGTGCGTCTTGTGCAGAACTGAGCAGAATGTTGGCTCCTGGATCAAAAGCCAGCGTCTTCCTCTAGCAAGGCTGTCCTTTAATGCAGAGATTGCTTCTGTGACAGATTTAGCTTTTAGTTTATCTTGGGTCTCCTACCCAAAGGCTCTATACATGCAGACATCTCCCCTTCCTCTTCTTCCCCCATCCGCCTTGCACAATCCCCAGAACATATCTTACATCAGTGAAGCCCCATAATGCCACATAACAAATTAATTTCAGATTCAAACTTGTTAGGAGTTAGATTGAATAGACCTCACATTATTGCCTTAGATACAAAATAGTCCCACTTTAGTAAGCTTTATAGCTTCCATGGGGACCAGCCCCGTGGTGTGTATTAATATTTAACGCGAAACAACATCTCTACAGAAGCTACGGGGGGAAAAAGATACTACTAAAAAATTAAAGGTGGTTGTGTGCTAGTCATCTAGACCCAGTTGTGCTCTACTACCCTCACTGCCTCAGGCACCAATCCTTGCTCTCAGCACTGATACCTCCAGTATCCAGCTTCCAGGTGGGAGATGTGGCCACTTCTTGTGGTCTCAAGGTATGTTCTAGACATGTCTTTACCCCTGGTTAAGAGTTTTTACTAAGCCTTTCTATTAAGCATTTCTATTCATCCTGATTCTAACTTCCACCTAACAGGAAAGGAAGGGAGGATGAAGATGTGTGTGGGGGGAATTAGTGAATATCTCCTCTCTTTTATAAACTGAAATCTCCCCAGTGTACGCTGCTCAGATATGGAAGGACACAGTGGGATTTCTCTGAAGCCCACTTCATTTGGTTGTTCTCATATTTCTGTTTATGCTTGCACTGTGCTGGGAGCTGGAGGTGAGCTATCACTCCACTTTGGTATGTAAGAGCTCCCTTCCTCTCTGCAATAGAAATTCAATAGGAAGTGAAATGTTTAAAGGAAAACTGATCCAGGCTGGCTGATGAAGGAAGTAGTTATGGAAGAGTTTAATGAACAGACAAGCAAGACGGTGAGGAGGATGTGCACAGATCATTATCAGCAGCAAACCTACGTACCTGTCTAGCAGTGAATATGCTGAGCTTGCAGCTGTGTGCTTGTGATGGCAGAGAGCTGTGGGCATGCAATGAGCAGTGGGGCAGAGAAGCAGCCTGAACAGAGAAGCAGAAGAAAAAATCTCCTGAACTGGAATTTGGAAATGCCCACGGTGGGATGTAGCTGAGAGCATTTCCAAGTAACACCTCAGGTTCATGACCACTGTGACTGGAATCAGACCCACACCATACCCCACTAGGAATATGCTGTGTGCCCCTTAATGTGGGGCGAGAATCCCCAAACCCTTTTTTTTTTTTTTTTTTTTTTTTAAGGTAAAGTAGTACTGCTTTTTTCTGAGAGGTGAGGGACTAAAGCACTGAAATCTGTTCTGATTATGGCAGAAATGGGAGTCAGTGTTGAAGGCTAATATTAAAAATGTCTCCAGTATAGGAACAACCTCCTCAGTCAGGAGCTACAGGTGCCATTAGGTTTAATAACAGTAATATTCTATCTGCAACTGGAAAGAAGTTTATATGTGCCCAACAGAAAAAAGTGAACATTCGTTGGCTTTCCCATACTTAATTTTTTTTTTTCCATTTCTTCATGCAATGCAACAGCTGACTGTCGTTTTTAACTAGACTTTACACAATTCTGTTTTGTCAAGAGCTGCTGAGCTCGCTGCAGCTCCACAGGCACATGCTGTGCACACGTGCGGCCTCCCACGCACCCCACCGCGTGCGCACACTCGGCTCTTGTGCTCCCCGTCGCACTCCCAGCTCCAATACACCCGCGCAGGAGATGTGCACTCGCTGCCATGGGCTGCATCTTTGCTTTTTTTTCCCAGAGAAAGCTCCTGGAGTCAAGGAGATGGCCACACCAGCCATGATGTTGATGCCCTCTGCTCCGTAGCATGGTGCTTGCAACAGGCAGGCTCTCACCTCCATGTGCAAATGTGCGTGGAGCCTCTAGCACAGCAGTGCAACCTCTTCTTAGCAAGACCTTTTCCCTCTGTGAACTGCAGACTTTCAGAGTGCTTGTGGTGGACTCAGACTCCCAACCAGCAGGGTTGCTGGAGATGTACAAATACGCCTGACACCAAAACTCTTAGTTGTAAGCTCTGCGTAGCCTGATTTCTCCTCCTTTTAAAGAGTAGCTCCAGGCTCTGTGAGCTATATTAATGCAGAAATGTGTGGGTATCGGCTGCTCTGAGGACACCTTTTGGCTAGGATTGTACTCCCAGAGTGAGGGCCATGGCCTCAAGGCTGCTCTGCCTGGGCATCCCCACCATGCTGGCACATCCCCACAAAACTCAGCAAGGCAACCAGATGGACAGGAGGTGGGCAGGAGGAGGAACAGGTCCTGCGTGGGGAGAGGGCTTTTTCAAAGCCACATCAGAAGCTCCCAGCAATGAGAATGTTCGGCTCTGGTGAGTGGGGAGCACAACCCAGCGCTCTGGGCTGCTGCTGCTGCTGTGTTCCCCTCAGTATCCCGGTTAGCAAGCCAAAGGGAATGGGGTTGGTGCTGGGCACAGGTGCTGACAAAACGAGCTGCTCCCCTTCCACCGGTGGAGCACACGGCTCTGTTCGGAGAGAGGCACGGTGCCAGCAGCATGACTGCGGAGGCGGATGATCTAACGGCTGAAACGCTGGAAATGGGAGTCAGGAGACGAGGGCTCTCTTCCAGCTGTATCCATGGCTTGCTGCGTAACCTTTGGCAAGGCATTTCACCCCTCTGTTTCCCTTCCCACTCATCATATGTCTTGTCTGTTCAGACACCAAGCACATCGGGGAGAGGAGCTGGCTCGTAGCAGGGCTGCCCGCAGCCATGCTTTGCACATGACGGACGTTGTGCCCTACACCAGGTGCTGGGGAGCATCCCCGTAAGCTCCCTAGCAAATCTCCCACTGCTCAATATGCATGCTCAGCATGAGCCTCGATCTTGGGAAGAGCCCCGAGGTCCTACTGTGATCCCAATAGCAACAGACCCCGTCCCCTCCTCCAAACACGTGCCTCCCAAGCACCCCGGCAGGGAAGCAGGTTGGGGTGATTTTTATCTTTCAGCGTTTGGCAGGATTTCAGAGTCACGTGTGGCTGTGTGTGTGCGTGTGTGTCTCTGCGTCCGCATGCGCTCGTCGCTGAAACCTGGATAATTATTTTGTTTTATTTCTTTTTTGGCAACACTTTAAAGCAAGAGCTGGGTCTTTATAGATTGCTCAGGTTGCATGGAGTATGGATTACAGATCATCAGAGAGACATGAAAGCAGAAGACACGTTTCTCTGGCACAGCATTAAAGGGACGATAAATGGGTAATTGTAGCCTGGGGTGCGGCCACCTTCTGCACCCAGCCCTCACCCCTCTTTGCGGCATTGCGGAGAACTTCATGAGGGAAATGATGGAAAAGCTGGGGTGAGGATGGCTCAGGTCGGGACCTGGTTATTTCAAAGGTGGTATGTACTCAGGAGGTTAAAGGCACCACTTAGGTGTGAATAAAACACTGCCAGATACTCCAAGCAGCAACGCAGACAGACTGAAGGCTTTTAAAATGTGATTTTTTTTCATGTCTCTTTTACCCTGAGAGACAGTTGTCAAAGGATCAAAGCAATTCCTATTTCTAAACTCTCTCTTTCTCTCCCTTCTCCCTCCCCTCCCTCCGTTTCTTTCTCTCTCCTTCCTTCCCCCTCTTCCCTCTCTTTTTCAACAGGACTCCACAGAATGGAGCAAGAATGAGAGGAAAAAGGCAGACAGAAAAGCATGAACTGGAGGCTTGTTGAGTTCCTCTACCTCCTGTTTATATGGGACCATATACTAGTACAGCCCTCCCACCAGGACCCCGCTGCCACCAACCAACATGTCTCCAAGGAGTTTGATTGGCTTATTTCAGACAGGGGGCCCTTCCACCACTCGCGGAGCTACTTATCCTTTGTGGAAAGACATCGTCAAGGATTTACAACCAGATATAAAATATACAGGTACGTTGGTTTGCTGCGGCTCCCGTAGCTGTACGGTGGTGGGAACCCAGACAGGTCCCTTGAGCTCGCAGCCTAGTCAATGGGGGGGATGCGCCACTGCACCCGTTCCACCTGGAGGTGCTTCTCTGGTTGCCCACAGCCCTCAGCTGGCAATGCAGATTGCTTCAGAGGCTCGGATGTAGTGCTCTGATCATGAGATGAAGGCACCGCAGTGCCCTGGCAGTGTGCACAATGTAGAATGAGATGAAAAAGGACCACAGGTGTGGGTGTGCACTTTTTGGGACAGGCAAAAAATTCAAAGTCAGGTTCACAAGCAAGTTTCTCAGATCTGTCCCAATGGGCAGACCAAGCATCTGTATCAAATTCACACATGTGCTCTGCCAACAGTTTTAGGTTCACAAAGCATGAACAGCCATAAATACAAGGCACACGTTGGTATGGCAGTTCTCACGCTGCTGTGCCTGCATCCTAGCTGTGTGCCGCTTACTGCAGGCCTCTGCAGATGATCTCCATGCATGAGTCAGACTTGCCTCCAGAACTGTGAGCGGGGTTTGAAAGTCATTCAATTAAAAAACTACAGAAAATAGGCAGAATTTGGATTTTCCTTTGCCTTCTAGGTTTTTCAAGCCTTTGTTGTTGCCTGTTTCAAGTGTTTCTTGGCAGCTGTGATATCCAGAAACATACTTATCTTTTTGTTATTTGAATATGAAAAGCTGGGGTGCTCATGTGAGCCTCCTATTACAGCAGCAGGCACTTTGGAAGGAAGGGGAATAAGCCAGCAAGAATCATGAGATTTGGGCTAAAACCCAAAGACCAAACTCTCATAGCCATGTGCACATTTCCATAATTATATATCCCCGTCGTGCTTCGGAAAGACACTTGCAAATGTAGCTACACAAACTAGTGGGTAGGAAAGTGCTAGCGAAGAGCCTA
The DNA here is from genome assembly GCF_963932015.1 of Anas acuta. Classification (NCBI taxonomy): domain Eukaryota; kingdom Metazoa; phylum Chordata; class Aves; order Anseriformes; family Anatidae; genus Anas; species Anas acuta. The sequence continues at coordinate 4,655,840 of NC_088998.1, read as the reverse complement.
CTACCAACATGCACACAGAGACACACACACACGTGTTTTCTGGGGGTCAGTGGGGGCTGAAAACCATGTGTGTGCAGGCAGCCTTCTCCCATGGGCAGAAAGCCAAAAGCACTTGCGGGGTAGCAGCAACATGCGAGACATCATCGACGTGCAGGGAAGAAAAATGAGTTTTGCCTGTCCCATCGTGGCCTGCGGGGAGTGCAGCATCCCCTCCCCTCACACCAGCCCGCGGAGCAGGGGCAGGTTAGCATGGGTTGAAGATGTTGTCCTGGCTTGTCCTCCTTGTTCCAAACAGCCTGGGGGACAACAGCCGCAAAAAGCAGCAATAAGGCTGCCACGCTTCCTCTGGGGATATCTCACAGGCTTTGCTTATACAGAGGAGCAGAGAAAAGATGTCTTTTTCAAAAAAGAAAAAAAAAAAAAGGTTTTGTGGATACGTGGATAGTTATGTTATACACAACTGCTGGTTGTGGATAACCCTGGCTTCCCCCTGCCCTGCCGGATCGGGGCTGTGCTCCTCTGCCCCACACAGTGTCCTGGCAGTGGCTCTGCCCTTTGCTAAAGAGCTCTTTAGCACTAAACACCACCCCAGCAGGCTCCAGAAGCTGCAGTGGGAGGGAAATGCATGCAATGGATGCATTCAGACACCTCCAAGGGCTGTCAGGGTAGGTCAGGGCAGAGATCCATCAAGCCAGGGATCCTGTCTCAGAGAATCATGGAGAAAAGGGGCTGCAAGGACCTTGAGAGGTCATCTAATCCATGCAGCTTCCCCTAGGCAGGCTCAGCCCATACCTGTGGTGCATCTGACAGGTTTGTGAGCAACCTCTCATGAAAGGTTTCCTGCAACAGAGAATTCACACCCAGGGCAGACAGGCTGCACCACAGCTTTGCTGTTCCCATTCTAGTAAAGGAGCTAAAATCTTGCTTTAATGTGAAGCCTGTGATTTGTAATTTTATCTGCTATGGGGTGAGGAGCAAATTCCCCTTTGGTCTGTAGGAGACTGCTAAGAATTTGAAGGTTTATCTTAGTTCAGGGTGAATTTTATACATGGGAAGTGAAAAAGGATCTGTATTTCTCTATTTCTGCTGGATATTGCCAAAGCATTTATCTGAGAGACTTCTAGCACAGGGAGAACAGTGTGCAACCTCTGTGCACACAGGAGGCATAGAGAGCAACATCTGCACGCGTGGGAGGCCTGGGGGCATGGGGAGGGGGTCTAACAAGGGTCTTGCAAACAGTCAGAAGCAGAGGCAGTGCTGGAAAAGTCATTATTCACAGAAATATTCGGAGGTGAGATAGCCCGGTGGAAGTGGTTAGGCACAGGGTCCAGAGGGAGGTGGAAAGACAGCAAAGGCCACGTAGGGAGGCATCTCTTGGCCATACATCACAGTGGAAGTGCTCTGGGACTGGCTTTAGGTCCCACTGCAGCCAGCAGAGCAGAGGGGGAGCCCTCGGGTCCTTCAGCAGAGCATATAGGGCCGTTAGGTATGGGGCTGGCCAGACTCGGAGGGTTATTTCCTTCTAATATTTGGCCCTGTTTGAAGGACCGGTCACTTGAAAATTGGGCCCGCACATTATTTAAGCAGTGCCCAAATCAGCCTCGCTGTGGTGAATTAGCAGAGCTCCCAGCGGCTAAGGCTGGACTTGGAGCCCCCCCTCCAGAACCTGTCATTTTACCGAAAGCCATGAGGAGAAAATCTCATTTTGCGGGCTCCTTAAATTGACTTCGAAATCTGTAAAGCTGTTGGGATTTTGTCAACTGCTTAATTCCAGGATAGAAGCCTCTTTCCTCCCAAATGATGTCTCTCAATTGCTCTTTGCACTACACTGGCCCAAGGGCAGCACGTATCCTGCAGTAAGTGACTCTCCTTTCCTCCGGAAAGCAGCCCACTTAGAGCATGGGAATTTCTGCACTCTTTCCTCTTTCCATGCTCCTTTTCTCCAAGATTTCTTTTTTTTAATTGGTTGGTTTGTCCCTCGGTCAGTTCCTTTTGGCACCTGAAATTTTGTTGGATGAGGTTTGCCCTGACTGCTGCTCCTCTCCCAAGGCCAACAGCAGCAGATCTCGACCCAGCCACAGCACCCGAGGTTTTGGAGTGGATGTGAAAACCGGCGAGAGGACCTCACCCGTCCCTAATCAAAACGCTGTTGCCAGTTTAGTGGTGATTTCCCCAGTGTCTTGCTGTGCAGGAGTGTGGACACAGCACATTAGGAGCGTGTCATTTACACTGAAAACCCACCGAGAGGAAGCCGCTCTCGATGTTACGCAGCAGTGTAAGGCAACACGCAGCACTTTCTAATTTTCACAGGCGACTTTAAAAAAGAAGCAGCATCAGAATAAAAAATGCAAACCTTCTTCCATTACAGGTGAAGTCCAAATATCTGTCAGCAGCAAGAAAGAGCCTGTTTTGGGTAGCGAGGCTATTAATACACTGCGCGGGCAGAGCTGCTGTACAGCAGCGTAGCTGCCGATATCTTTTCATAGGATGCCTGGAAACATCCTGGCACAAAAAGGCAGCTCGTGTCACAGTCTCCAAAGACTCATTCCCTCCTTCTGTGCTTTGCATTTTAGCAGACTTTAGGACTTTTTCTTGCAAGATTTGGTCCAAACTGATTTCACGGGTGCTCTCAGTCAAAGTTTGCATTGTGCATGCGATATCGGGAGGAAGGCAAGCAAAGTGGGGGCTGTTTTATACTGAATCATGGGCAGTAGGGGTAGGTACAACTGCATTAAGGAGGCACATTAATCAGCATCGATTCACACTAATAAGGCTGGTTTAGGGGGGCCTCTGGCAGGAAAATGTTGCTTTGATCATTATCTGTGCACTCAGATGCTAATGCAGATAGGATGGCAGATGCTGTGAGTGGTTTGTGGGATGTCTGAATATTCATTATCACTGTCCCTGTTGTTGTTCCTAGTCATGAGAGCCTGGGGTGCGAGATGCTGCAGAAGGGCTGGAAAATGGATGAAGCTCAGCTTGGTTTGACTTTGGGACTAGGGCAATGCTCAGACCAGAAACCTTTCCTGTTACCACCACACGGCATTTAATAGCTTCAGCCAACTTCTTGGAGCTATGCTGTTGTGTCACCCCTTTTTTCTTGCCATGGTGCCATGAAACAAACTCATTTTTTCGTGCCTCAGTTTCCTCAACTTAGAAGTGGAGATGACAGCACACTGCTGGGAAGACAATTACATTTCCTCCACATTGCTGGGGAGATAATTAAATGCTGCAAGATGTACGTGCCCATGGACCAGCCAGTCCTGTCCTGTCCCCCCAACCACAGAGAAACACGACAAAAGCGAGTACTTATATACCCCATTTACAGTAAGGTCTCTGGATATATAAAAAGAAAATACAGCTCCCGAGACAGGACAGATTGTGAGTAACTGGCTGCACAAGTGAGCCATAAATTGCTTGGGATGGTGCCCAGGGAGAAGAAAACTTATTTTTTATCCCCAGGATGTTGTTTTACTGGTGGTGCTGCGCTGGGACAGGAGAGGTGGGGGGCTCTCCACCCTTGGAGGTGCTTATGAGCTGGTGATAGTTCTGCTTCAAGTGGGAGGTTGGGTGAGGGATCCCCCAGGGTCCTGTCTCACCAACAGATCTGTGGTTTCCCTGGTTCTCTGATTCAGAGTGGACACTAAACTGGGAGCTCATAAAGAGATTTGCACTACTAAAGGCAGCCTGGCCACACTAGAGATTTTTATTTAGTCCTAGAAAACCCACAAATCTGAGCAGCTACGTGCTCTCTAAATGTGTCATTCCCTCAGCAAAGAGGAAGAGAATTACCATGACGTGAGATGCTTCTCTGTTGCTTAGATTTTGGAAGAAAGAAAAAGAAAAGAGGGGAAGGAAAAAAACAATTTGGTCTAACAAAACTGTCTCACAAAACTTTCAAAGTTTTACAGCATCACAAGTTAAAGCAATGAGCCAGATTCTCTGTGACATAAATACGCAAGGAGAAGTCACCAATTTACCTGCTGGGGAGTCTGTTGTGGTGATTGCAGCACTGCCCCGGCCCTGCACAGCAGCAGGGTTGGTGAGGCTGCGTGCCCTGGGTGTCCAGCTGCATGCATTATGAGATTTTGTTATTTCTAAGTGAGGGGAGAATTCATTCCTTATTTCAGGCACTGGACTTGCACAATCTGGCTAATGAACATGAGCTTTTGACTCCTGTTTCTGGTACAGAAGTTTTGCCTTTCTTGACCTGAGCAGGCAGGTTTCTTTCAAACCTGTGATTTTCACAACTGAGGAACTGATCCAGCAGAAAACTAAGCTGGCAGGAGAAAAAAAAAAAAAAAAAAAAAAAAGTTAATTTACACCAGATCACTTTTCCAGGCTCGCTGATTGTTTACTCAGCTGCTAATAAAGGGACAGGGCTGCATGGTTGGAGGCAGCAAGGAGACAGAGGAGACTACTGCTTTCAGCAGCAACATGGGTTAGAGTTGTATTAAAGCATTTGTGAAGCTGCATGCTAAGTTTGGGCAGAGACAAGCTCTATTACAGCTGCTTTCACCATTTTTTTTCAGTTCATTTTTTTTTTTCTCCCATCTCTCCACTCCTCATTGACTCTTTTTGCTGTTTCACTATTGCATTGAATTTAATCTACTGGTCACCAGAGCTGCACAAATAATTGATTTTGTGGTTCACTGGTTGTACAGAAGAAAAATAACATTAAAAATGGGTTGATCTGAAACTGATGTTTGTTCAACTTTTCAGTAAAATGAAAAAATCAAAACATTTCATTTTAGGCTCAGTGGTATGTTTAAGCTTGGCTGTTTGTTTTCATTTTTTTAATCCAGTGAAAACCAATATTTTTTTTTTTCCAATTTTTATAGCATAAAAATTCACCTCAAAACACAAAGCCAAGTAATGCCATTTAAAGGTGTCAAAAGGGAAACACTTTGATTTTGAGTGTGTTTGGTTCAGCTGTTTGCTTCTCAACCTGCTCATTCCATTTGTGTTGAATTTGCAAATAGTTTTTATGTCCTTGAAGCTATCAAGGAGCCAAAAATAAATAAATAAACAAATAAATCTGGCTTTCCTTAGACTTTGAAATCTAACAGTTTTCCAGGGTTGAGATTTGCTATTTCTTGGGTTCAGATTTTAGCATCCTAGGATAAAATATGTTATATATAGGATGCTAAGATATATATTTGTTTGTGTGTGTGTCCCACCAGCACCGCTGGGCACGGGAGACACAGCCAGGACAGGCAGTGGGGTGGCAGCTTTGCTGTGGGAAGACTCAAGCTTGTCCAAAACCCAGATGGATGCTGAGACCCAGGTGCTACTGACCGAGCTAAACCATCCAGCATGCCTGTAGTACTTGTTCCTCTCTGGCACACATATCCTGGCAAGCTTTCAGTTCTGTTCCAGTTGTTTTTGGATGCCTGAAGCATCCCAAAAACCTCCGTGAAGGTTCTTCTCAAACAGCAGTAAGGCAATGCTCTGCGCTGGTACAACCTGATAGGCACTGTTAGGCTTTTTAATTTTTGCTTTGGCTTTTCTAGTCATGCTGAAGTTCTGCTGACAAGGTTTTCCTATTAGGTTTTTATGCTATCTGTTTAAAGGGGACATCAACTTTTATGTGTTCCAGTCAGAGGCAAGGCTCTTTTCGGGGAGGCAAGGCAGCAATTGAAGGACAGAGGGAGCTGAGATGAAAGGAGGCTCTTGCCTCTGAGTGGAATGAGCAATGGGAATCTGTACGGCACTGCATGGCAAAAAAAATACAAAATCTCCATAGTTTACATTATGCATGTAAACGAGTGATGTACATTGGTTTGTAATCAGTAAATGCCTTGTAAATAAATGTGTGTAAACCAAAAAAATTTAAATCTATTTCCATAGTGCTTGCAAACAATGAAGCCTTCCAGTGTTGTCCTCAATGTAAATGATAATCTAAAAATGACATTACTACAAGTTTATGCAACTTTACAAGGGAGCCATGATTTGCATTCCTGTCTCACCAGCTCTAACGCAGCCTCTTGGCAAGCTCGAGCCCTTCAGATCTGGGTGGAAAGCAGCACACCCCACCACACAGCCTCTCCTTCAGCCGCTGCCTTCATTCTTCATGCAGTTCAGGCCCGGCCTCGTTACGTTCCTTGCATGTAAAGCCGCCCTGCCTATGGAAAGCTTTTCGTATGAGAGGAGGAGAGGCAGGAGGGGTGGCAGGGAATGGCTGGGGCTGAGCTGTGCAGCGCTGAGCCCTGGGAGCTGCTGGGCTGAGCAGGCGAGGAGCTTGGCCCTCGTCGGGCTGGAGGAGCAGCTGTGCTGGCTGCGTTTGGATTCAGATGGCGAGGGCTCACAAGCAGCCCTGGCAGCTGCAGGAGTTGACAGGACACACCTCTCCTTCTCTTTGATATTCTTGAGAATAGAGGGCTAAGCGGAAGGATAAGTGGCACCAGGCTCTGATGGGCTCAGAGCTGCTAACAGCTGGGCAAGCTTTGGGGAAGGGCAGCCCCTTGTCTCCACTTGGCAGCACACGTCCAGGCCATAGGAAATGCTGCAGAAGTGGTGGTAGTTGTGTCCTGGCAGGGTGCTTGTGGCTAGCACAGGCCAGTTCCTCTGCAAACGAGCATGCACAGGAGCTGCATGCCCAGCAAGGCACAGCACTAACTGGTGCCCTGCCTGCTGACCCGGATAAACCGTTCATTGGATCAGCTGAGCTTTAGCACAGCTCTGCAGAGCTGCAGGCCCAAGCACAGGAATCCCCTTTCTAAGCCCAGAGTGAAATATTCCAACCATCCTCCCAACAAAGCCCAGAAGAAGCTCAGACAAATATTTTGAGTCACTGCCCCTTTCCCACGAGCTCTGCACCCTGCTGGGCTGGAAGGGAGCCCCTTGGAGACCTTGGTGGGGTCTTTGTTCCCCTCTGCAGGAAGAGGGGAGCTTTCCCCAGCTCACCTCCCGAGGCTGCTCCAAGCTTGCTGCCACAGCACTGTGCTCCTCTCTGATTTCTTCAGACCAGCAGACCACAGTCCAGTGTATTGGGAGCATATTTTAAAGGCTAACAAGCCAAGGAGAAGCCTTCACTTTTTTTTTTTTTTTTTTGGTGAGCAGATTATCAATTCTGCTTTTAAGTCAAGCAGATGCTTATATCAGCAGAGAAGCTGTTACATTAAAAAAAAAAAAAAAAAGTCATCCCAGAATAATTTTGTTCTGGCACCAGTAGCACTGGGAGATGGCATGACTGTACCTATTATAGGGGTTTTTCTATTTCTGGATCCCTCTAATGTTTCCCTTGGGTTCCAGAAAGTATGTATTTTTTTTTTCCTTTTTCCTTTCTTTTTTGCTGATTGCCACCCACCAGCCTCTGTAAATGGAACAAGACACGTCCCACTGGGGCAGTCAGAGCCATCCAGGCTGGCATCCCATGCTGAACTATTAAATGCAGGTACAGAACCCAAGGACACCCCCAAAAAGAAATCCAGGAATCACCTTTACCTGGAGCAGGAGGGAAGAAGGGCTTGGGCCAGCCCGTTGGGTGAGATTTTTCTCCTATCATCAGCATGAAATCAAAGCCATGCAGGGCTGAAGCTCCATGCCTGGGGCGATCAGACCCAATTTCCCACCCCTGTCACCTTGCAGGCTTCCACCCCAATAATCCCCACATTTTTCCTGAGGTGAAGCCTCCAGCCTGTCCCAGAGGCCAGCCCTCAGCTCTGACCCTAGCTGGGGTGCAGCGAGGAGATGGGATTCTCCCAAGTATTTTCTGGGCTTCTAAATCAAAGTCCTGCTGACAGCGCCGAGCACTAAGTGCCTGCCTGAGGCCCTGCTCCTGCAGTCCTGTGACGACATCAGAATTTAAGCTTTAATTAAGGAACGAGTGTGGGGAGGGAGGGAAGCATCTCCAGCCCTTATGACTGTGAAGGGAAGCTTGGAAACATGACCTGAGTGCAAGCAACATCTGCTTTAATGCACAGCCAGCTCTCAGCAGAGGGGAAAGCAGCCAGGAGGGGAAGCTCACTGCATCAAACTCCCATCCAGGCTTGTGCTTCTGCTTGCAACGAGAGAGGAGAGTTTCCACAGGAGCTGGGCTATGTCACAGTTTCAATGGGGTGCCCTCAGTTGCTGTACATGGCTCTCACACAGCCTGGCTGGGCCAAATCCCCCACTAACACGACCTCTGCTTGTGCACAGCCCTTGTCCAGCGGTGGCACGAGGCAGCTGACTGCGCTGGGCTCCTGCAGGCTCTGCTGTGCCGATGGGGAGCAGCACTTTTGAAGCAGCAAGATGGAAATTCTCTGTTCCAGGGTTACAGCAGGTGATGTTTTGCCTCTCAGAGCAGCTCTTTAGCCCAGCTATTAGGGATGAATGGTTTGTTACGCCTACGGCCTGCCACCCTTCTACACTTGCTGGCCCAGAAGCCAGCAAATGCTGCCTTTGCTGTGTTCTCTCCTGCCATCAGTTTCAGCAGGGAGCAAGCAGACATTTTAGAGACAAGTTAAGGAGCAGGAGCCTCAAGATGCTCTCCATCTCACAGGGATGCACCTTTGGCAAGGTTTGTTGAAGGTTCGTTGAAGAAAAACTTTATTTGATGGCTATGCTCTCAGCCAGCACACCAGGGACTGGAGACTCCAATGTGCTCAATACTGCAACAACCTTTCATTCCCAGGAATGAGCACCATGAAAAGGCAGAGAAAAGCTGCTCCCCTATAACTTAGAGCTGGGGCCTGTTTGACTTAGTCACAGCTCTGACAAGGATCCTGATACTGACCGTGCTGCCATGGCTAGAGATCTTGTCATTTCTGTAATAAAAGCATCCCTTTGTAAGCTGAAAACAGGATTCATTGGGCTGGTAGCTTCTGGCAGCTCCCTGCCATTCAGCCTGGATGAGAACACAAACACAGACCAGGGGTGGATACTGCCTCCCCACAGCTACTCAGAGGTGGAAGAAGGATGAGGTGAAACCCAGCATTATGTGTCAGGAGGGCAAAGGTGTTTTTGTTGTGCGCGTCCCTCCCGACCTCATTTTGCTTTAGCTCTCCTTTCTTCCACACTGATTCTTTCCCTCTCAGCAAAGGAAAAGCTGTCTATGGCATATTCAGCATTAAATATTTTAGTGTTAGCTTCCAGCTCTTGAGCAGAAAAACAGAAAGAACAGTACTTTTTACTCCCCTCCAAATATCTGGGACTTTCCCTGGGGAGTGCAGCTGTACAGCCTGGCTAACACTAATGAGAGAGCTTGGTACACAGGGCAAACTGTGTGTTGCATGATTAAGAGAATAAGAAAATAAGAAAATAAGAAGAAAAGAAGGTTGCTACCTTCATCTCTGGTTAAAGCTCAATGATTAATCCCTACCAGACTAAGTTTTTCTCCTTGCACTTTACCTCCTTTCTTCCCTGCCTTCCCCCTACCTGCAATACACAAGCAGACTGTGAAAGTCTCAGACTTTCCCCTTCCTGCCCAAAAAGACTCCCGACTGTTTCAGGGAAGTATTTGATATTTGAAATCTGTGCCATTCTGATTCAGCAGCTGAGTGGTGCTGAGTCACATGGTGAAGCTGTATCTCAAGATTATTTAGCGTCTCTTCAAAGCCCACACTTTTAGAGTCCTGTGATTATGTAAGAGTCTCAACTCAATTTTTAAAGTAAGTTTATGGCCCTCATAATTGCTGAGGAAAACTTGATAATATGACTCCTACATACTCAGAAAGCAGAAGCCAAAAAGAAAAAAAAAAAAAAAAAAAAAGAAGAAGAAAAAGAAAAAAAAAAAAGGAACCCTGAAGTTTATCAGATTTTAAAGTCTCATGAATTTTAAAACCAATCTCTTAATTCTTTTTTGGAGACTGACTCATGATTTTCAAACAGTTAGCAATATGGCTGTAGGGATTGTAAGGCTGGTTTGTTATCTTATTAGATAACTTACATAAAATATCCAAACCCATGGAGACTCAGAGATTGAGTACTGCACTTCAGGACACAGCTGGAGAGAACAGCGCCTTGTCTTCTGTATGGATGCTGAGGATCTCCTCTTAATCCCGGTCTCTAGTCACTACTGCAGCATGAATATTTCCCAGAATGATATTAGCACTAATCATATGAATGAGAGTAGCCATAATATTGATCTTCATAATACTTAGGTTATTAAATTTGAGTTTGAAGGTAGTTTTGTGGGGTGATTCATAATGGTAAATCTCGTCAGGCTGCATAAGTAGGGAAAACAAGTCACAGAGCAATAGCATTGCAAAT